>NC_140592.1:541482936-542082936 GCF_964204655.1 Triturus cristatus
GACCAACCTCAAGGTTTATGGAAGGCGTCGAAGTTCGTGAGAGCAGCGAAGTTCCAACCGGGTATCTTGCAGTCTTTTAGGTGCCTGCCAAGCAGGGGGATAACTCCTTTATCCCAAGGGAGATTTCTTCAGTCAGCTGGGCAGCAGCTCGTCGAAGGTCAGTTCTGTAAAGTTCTGGACGAATCTAAGGCTCTGGGGCCACGTTATTCCCATATATCCCCAAGATTAGGGGATGGTCCCAAATAGAGCCTACCAATCAGAGTAGAGGCGGGAAAGGGTGGCTACACCCACTCCTCTTTGTGTGTTTCCCGCCTGGGCGAGGGGCAGGCTGCCCCTGAACCGGTTCCAGGCGGTGTATGCAGAATTGGGTCTCTGCAGCTGCCTACGTGCAACTCTGAAAGGACATTTGGTGCACCCACCCTGTTCCAATCCACATATCCTGTCTGGGGAGGTGCTGGCACCTCCCTGCCACAGGGGCCCTATTGTCCAGATGGCGAGGCTGGGGTTTTCCCCAGCAACAGCCAGCCAGAGTCGTGTAGGTGGCGGACAGTAGCCATTTTGTGGTACATGTGCACTTTTAAATTGGTGTCTAAATTCTGCCGCTTTTCCCATATCGCCCCTCTAGCAGGGGGGAATCATACCCTCATGCCCATGGCTGGACTGGGGGTATGATTCCTACATGTTTGACACCAAACACGATATGGTTCTGTGTAGCCATTCTCAAGTTATCGCGATGACGCAATTTACTTATAATGCGGTTAAGAGTATATGGTATGGCTACACTACAAACAACCCAGTAACGATTTTACAAAGGTTGCAGAGAGGCCCTACTCACATAGGGGTCCCCCCTCACACATACCTCAGCACCCAGCCCTCTAGGATTACCAGGGCCTGCCATAGGGGTGACCTATGAGAGTATATGTGTTGTAATGGTGTGGGATATAGGGTACCTACATCCCTGTAAGGGGTGCTAGCACCACCTTACCCAGACTACAGTAGTGGTCTGGTGGTGTCAGTTTGTATGGCTGTCCCAGGGTGGCACAATAAGTGCTGCAGCCCTGGTAGGCCTACTGAGGGGCCCATGCCCTGGGTACCTAGGGTACCATCTACAAGGGACCGGCAGGGCACCCTCAGCATCCAATTGGTTGGTACCTAGGGTACTCACATCAGTTTTAGGGAGAAAGCAGATAGGCTGGGGTCCTGGATAGCAGGATCCCAGCCAGACTAGTCAAAAACCACTCAAATACCAGGCAAAAAGTTGGGGGCAACCATTAGTCAGATTCCACTCTCCTACAAATGGGCGGAGCCACTGCTGGGCATCGGTGGTGCTGGCACTAGAGCGGGCACAGGGGAAAGTCAAGGCCACTCGACAGGCGCTGCTCCGGATCAGTTAATGTATCCCTGAGGCCCAACCTGTGCAAAGGATGAACCTGCCGCCTGAAGGCCAATAGGGGCTGCTCCCAGACACACGGGGGTCCCAGGGCACTCAAGAGAGGTCGGGCAGTTCAAAAATGAGTTGCACAGCCTTATAAAACTAGTTTAGTTTGGCTGGGGCTGCTGTGGCTCCTGGAAATTCTAAGAGGTGTGGAGATGGCCCAGGCACAGACTCCACCACAGAGGTAGGCCTCCAGTGCCAACGGTCCAGCAACCCTTTCGAAGTCTTGCATTGTGAAGTGAAAGACCTTGTTGACTTTTTCCTTTCTTTTTGTGGGACATCTGTGAATGACAAGCTCCACATGCATTAAAACCTGCCTTTTTGGTGGTCATCCTTCACGCCAGGAGACAAAGTCTCAAAAACATCTTTGACAAAAAGTCAAAGAAAGCTCTCCTCCGAATTGGCGATGACTGGTGTGGAAAGAAAATAACTGACGTCAGCGCACTAGGGTAGCACCTATATAGGCACCGCAGCGGTCCCTTCCGCCACAGATGACGGCACGCGTGTCCAAATGATGCCATCTATCAGCCTGCATTGGTACTGCGTCTGGGGAAATATTCGAAGGTACGGAATTTTGTGCCTAGAATACTCTATCAGACCTTTTTATGTAGCTACTTTGCAGTTTTCTCAATGCTCATTGCCAGGTGGTATTCCTGGGCTATGCTCCGCTTGAAACGACAATGAGCTAAGAAAGATTCTTAGTCTTGCAGGTGAATAGCTGCATCTACTTAAACGGGATGTTCCTCTAGTCCATAGTAATAAAGGATTGGATTTATTGGACCTTAAACATGTAGTGGTCTAAGGGGCAGCCTCTAGTGATTGAACTGGAGTTGTAGGATTGTGTCTTTTCAGTATCGTCACTGTTGAATCTTTTAGCAACAAGACCCTGTATGTAGACAGCAAGGTCCTCAACACGGGGGACCTTTCAGAGGGATTTTTTTAACTGATCAACTGAGAACTACTCTACACGGAATGTGAACCATCATGGTCATACAGCTACTCCTCTGGGTGACCCCCTGAGTATGTCCGGGTAGGTGGCACACAAACATATAGAAAAGAACTGCATTGCCTTACCATATATGTTCACCCATGCCACTTCTCTTTTGCTTAAGGAGATTGTGAGCACTTTTTCATGATGCCCAGTTTGGCCTGTGAGCACCTTCTTGCTCTATCCTGCAACCTCAATAATAAGACATTGTGGAAATTTGTGGGAGCTCATTTACAGTCCAACTCTCAGGAGGATAAACCATGAATAGAACCAGTTAATCGTTCCTGGACTTAATCCCACCACAAAGGTATTTTTCAAAATGTGCCGAACGATTGACTGAAACTTCAACTCACAGAAAAAAGCTAAGAAAAAATTAAAAAAATGTTCTGTAAAGATATATGAAAAAAATCAAATAGGCAGAATAGGGTTTTGAATGAAGTAACGAGAATTATAAAAGGCAAAAGATAGTGTATTTCGAGGCCTCTTTTTTCTGCACTTAGGAAACATTTTCTCTGAATAATGGACTCTAGTACCACTTGATTATGATGCCCACCTTCCGAAAAGTGTCAGAGTCCAATAGATAAAATAAATAACAAAAAATTGAACAGCCGAGCTGCCGTTTTCGCTAGTTGTGACCAGAGCTTATTTACATAGTGTATTCTGTAATCCGACTCATGGCTGCGGTACAAGGGCTTATATGAATTTAGAAAAAATCTTATGAGAAAGAATGAGGATGATGAGGAAGTCACAAAGGACAGAGCCTTTCGCGCCAAAATGTCCAAAAAGGCATAAATGAGATCTGCAGACAATGTACTTTGGACTGAAAATGTTTGCGACTGTTTCAGCAAAACTTGCATTCACATGCTGGGTTTGGCCATATTCAGTCCTGGGGTCCCCCATACAGTGAGACCACTGCTGGACAGAAGATGATTAGGCAAGTGACTTTCTGTCACAGACCTCTGATTAATTACATGCATCAAAGGATATCTGGTTGAAAGAGTGGCCAACAAAATATCTCAAATCCATCCAAACTACCATCAAAATGTAGAAAATCAGCCATGAAAGAGAGAGATTCAGAAGTGATGGCATGCAAATGAAGACATCGTTACCTTGACGGATGGCAGACAGCAGGTCGCTTCGTGCATCACTGACAGGAGGCAGGGAAGACTTTGGCTTGGGAGCAGAGGGTGTTATAGAAGGGGCTGATGGAGGGAGAGGTGGTGGTGGGGGTCCAGGTGGAGGTGGTGGAGGTGGGGCTGGTGGAGCCCCGCTCTGGGGTTGCAGTGATGGAGGTGGGAGCACGGAAGTGTAGTCCAACATTGAGGTGGGAGGTGGAAGAGGAGGCGGGGCATTGAATGAAGGATGAGGGGGGAAACCAGGGGGAGATGGAGGAGGTGGGGTAGAGGGTGAAGAATACTCATACATGGGCGGTGGCAAAGGACTCTCCCCATAGGGAGGTGGTGGCGGAGGGGCAGGGGGTGGGGAGAATCCTGGCCTAGCACCTGTTGGGGATCCCACGGGGGTTGCAGGAGGCGGGTGGCCAGGGCTGACAAGACTGGAACGCTTCACCAGTCCTGGCCCACCTGGTTCATCCACTTGAAAGCTGTAACTGGAAACCAAATAGAAAGAAATCAGACTCTGGCATTCATTTTCAGGCCGCTGGACATAGCTGGGAAGGTGCTCTATTACATGATATACCAAAGGGGCAGAGATGGGAAATTACAAGCCTCTCGCAGAACCCCAACACTCTTCAAAAGGGGCTGAACCTCTTGTAGCACTCTGAGCCCTGTACCCTCACAAAAGGATTCTATTAGCTCTCAGGTAAGATCTCATATGAAAGAGTCAAGCCACCCACACTTTCACAGAAGCCATCTACATATGGCACAAGGGCCTCTCAAGAAGCACTCCATATACAAAGCTCACAAGCAATGGTGTAATATGCTTGTCTCTTCATTTTGAGTGTGTGCGATGTCTCATCTTTTAGAGAATAAATGAATTACTACAGCTATTATTAATATATCTAGGTGATTTTATAAAACTATAGCTAAAACAATGTCAACATACATTAAACATAGTGTAGATTGTTTAAAGCAAATACAGAATACACCGGATTTCACGGAGGAATGTAGACTATTTAACCTAGATTTAGAATAAATACTGCAAAAACAAGAATCTGAAAACGGAGAGTACATTTTACTTCAATAATTGGAAATATGAGCAAAACGTTATCTGTATTAGTCCAAATTTTAAAAAAACATTTCATTTATGAACTGAATGAACTGATACAAGGTCCCAAATGGCTCTGTCACATGTGAATATTTTTATGTACACATTTTTAAGAGATCATATTATCAATAACAGTCAATGGATGGAACACAATATACACCAGCAGCTTACAATGACAATATCATTTGGATATGTAATAGCACTACAGAAAACGTTACATTGTTTCACTCACTGCTTAATCTGCATAGCCATATTTAGTTTAGCATTACAATTTGTAATGCAGATATACATTTTTATATCAGAACTGGAGACAAGGATTATGCTTTTTTTTCTTGCCTTTACTCATTTATTGGCCAAGTAATAACATTACATCTCCCATCAGTCCAAAGGTTTTAACTACAAACATTTCACTAAAAAAGTCATATATACTACAGGAAACAATCTAAAAACTGAACATTTTCTCTCCGCTTCTTTCTTTCTTCCCTGCCCAGTAGATAGAGATACGTTTTTTTTTGCTTTCTTAGTCATGCAATGTCTTGCCTGCAGTTTGAGGTAGTGCTACTGCAAAAAACTACAGACTACAACATGGCTCAGTACAAAATAAAGCAGGCCTGTATCTCAAAAATGCCCAGGTGGCATTAAAAACAGCTTCACAATCCGTCTTTTTTAAAGGTCCCACTGTGGTAGAGGGGTGGGCACAGAGGTGGGTGGAGGCAGTTTCTATGCGATGCTGAAGGTGGTTGGATACACCAGTGCGTCAGAAGAATGGTGGTGTCCCTGGTGAGTGACTCTGCCCCTCTCTCCTCTACTACTGTAACTAATAACATGCAGGAAAAAGGAAAGGGGGATAAGGCAGCAGTCCCAGTCAGTATAAAAAAGCCACAGCAAAGGAGGAAACATCTTCACAATTTTCTCCATGTCGATTAAAAACCCGGAAGGCCTAGTTGAATGGCACATTGTGGAACATTCGGCATTTAACTTGGACTCTGTATATATTTTTCTACTGGTTTTGACACGGTCGATGGCTGTTCAATTTGTTTTTTTAGACATCCGGATGATACCTTTAAGCTACACCCAGTTTGTGGAATAGAGTAGCTCCTGATACCCAGGAATTTAGTATTCCGCTCTCTACTTAAGTCAACACCATCCCCCTTAAAGGGTAAGCATTGAAGTTCCCCTGTGGAACCAGTTTTCAGTGACTGTGACAACTCCCAGGTATTTATTTTCCTATAGGTCTCATTTACTTAATAGTTTGACGGTATACCTTCTTTTTTCACAGCTCTTGGTGCCGCAGGTTTCGTTCTTGCACCTGAGAGGAGTCCTACTGCATACAATGTTGAACAACAGGACATGGATTTGTCAAAGTGGTGAGGCAGTGTCTCTTCTAGTTATGCCTCAGGTTATTCCGCCTTTCAATTCTACAGTGTGATGGGTTGTCACAAAACAAAGTTGAGCAGCAATCAAACTAATCAAATGGCTTCACCAGCGCCAACTAGGAACCAACCTTAACCTCAGTTAAGTTAGTCCTAAATGTGGTGTAACAGTGATATAACCAGATATATAGCAACTAGAAGGTTGGTTCCTAAATCAGGTTGTGCAGCTGCAGAACATGGGCCCCAACTACAGCTTTTATGGGGAGAGGGGACTGGATGTAGATAGCTCTCACTGGTCTATTAGCTAGAAATTACTCTGAATCCTTAAGGATGGAACAAGAAACTATTTAATTAACTTCAGAGTATTTTGGTAGTCTCGGGCGCAGTCACCTTTTTGGAGGATACCCCCAGCAGGCAGTCTGCAAAGTAAGGATAACAACGGAGTTCATATAGCTGCAGAAAGGCCACAACCAGAACTATCAGTTTACCAATTATGCATGTTGCTGTGCTTTGTTAGTAGTTCTGGTCTCTCTGGGTTAACCAGAGCAAGGGGAACTGAAGGACGTGATAACATACATTCCACAATCCATCAAGCACTATCACCTGTTGAGCTGAACTTCTGCCAAAATGTGGGCTAAATTCACCATCTATAACTTCTGAGGAAAGGAAGTATTCGATGATATACAAACGTAGTATATAACCCCTTTGCCTTTAATATTTATTCTGACTGTTACGCTAACAGTGGCCACACCTATTTGTTTTAGGGAGACACTGCTCTTGGTTGCAGTGGCAGTGGAACATTTCAAATATAGCTCCTGAGAGCCAACAAAAACAACATAGACTCATTAATGATCCATGCCTAATGATGGTAAAAAATGAAAGTCACTGCTGCAATGAGGAGAGGTGTAGGAACCTTAAGGGGTCAATCAACAAGTTACTTACCTTCGGAACGCATTATCTGGTAGGGACAGTCTAACTGTAGATTCCTTAACTTTTTAATTCTCCCCAGGTGTCAGACTGTATCCAGAAATTTTTCAACAGTACCTCTCCGCGTCATAGGACTTTGTGATGACGTCAAATCTAGTTCTGACATCGGTAGAGTTCTAGAAGTCACCTAAGGCGTGCAGACAACATTTTCTTCTGTGAAACAGTCCGTGCCATAATGCAGAATCACTATAGAAACTGGTTGCGGAAACAGTGTGCCCCCAACCCCCCCCAAAAAAAAAAATCAATGTATCTTTGAAACGAGAATTAGAAAACAGAAATAAATGGTATGGCAATACCAAGTCAAGATCTACAAGGTAAGACCAAATGGTTCATGCATTCACACAGCTACATGAAAGAACGCTTAGTGATGTATAAAACCAGTGCTGAAATGGGGTAACACCCTTACACTCAGATAATGTCCATATGGAAAGATCAAATGGTACGGTGAATCACATAGCTACTTGAAACACTGACCGCCGGTGTATAAACCAGGGTTGTAAAAGGAAATGACTCTTACACTACAAAACATTCGCAGAGTGGGGAGGATGGGCATGGTGTTAAGGAATCTGAAGCTAGACTATATCTCTACCAAATAATGCGTTAACAAAGGTAAGTAACTCGTTCATCTGATAGAGACATCAAGCCACAGATTCCTTAACTTTTGCATTAAATACCATTGTTATACCCAACAAGAGGAGGGTCTGCGAACGAATCCTATAAAAGTTCTCAGAGACAACCAGCCGGTCGAAATTAGCAATAGAGCAGACGTACATATACGTCATATTTGCATATGGCAAAGCTATATCTAAATATGCACAACACAGATACATTACAACTGTGTGTACGCCATATACCCTGGGTGACCTAGCATTAAGATAATGCCAAGTGCTCAAAAGTATCCTGAGAGGCTGTTACTATCATCAGCCTAAAAGAAAACGCAAGAGAATGAAACCTTGCTAACTGAAAACACTTACTACCACACTTGATCCAATAGGTCAAAATGAAGTACAACCCAACCCATGAAAATCTCAAAAAGAGCTATCCAGTTGGAATATTGGACCACAAGGGATATTGGACAGAACCAAAATTTGACCGAAAAACTGACAAGGGCTTATAAATATATATGTGTAACTACACCACCATTTCAAAGTATATGGAAAGAAAAACTCAGGATGTTCTTAAGGAAGAGAAGATCTATAAAGGTGAACATTCTCTTAAGAAATCCTCCCAGAAAATGCTGCACATGACCGGAAAAGCTAACCCCCTAAGGTCAAAATATTCTCACACTGCATTCAAGATAACATTACAAGCAGTGATCGTGGAACAACCACGTTCTAAGAACGGAAGTAAGCCATATATCTTCCAAAATTTCGGTAAGCGTTAGTGATATAATCATTCGAAAGAATACAGGTATACCTAAGCCATAGGTATACCTGTACCACATAACCTGTCAAAGACAGTACTGATACAATAATATCTGCGAAGTACACAATACTACGTCAGGTGTCACTAACAGGCTGACCTGACATGGCCAGCCTTGCAAAAACCAATATATTAATATCCTCCAAATAACACTTGTGTAGGGAAAAATCAATTTGGTATATAATTAGAAAAAGAGAAACTACAACTCTGTTTCACCCCGTCTATCACGGAAACGCTGTAAAGCAGAGTCTGCCTGGGCACCAAAGAGATGGGTGCCATGGAAAGGGCAAATCGACCAAAGCAGCCTGGACAGCTTCTGAAGTTTGCAACCAGGCACGACGCCGTAGTGTCACCAGATTGTATGGCCCATCTTACTAAATCAGTAGTATCCATGCCGCATCTAATAATCAGCTTAGCAGCCTGCTGTCCATCCAGAAACAACTGTTCAAGATTTGATTGGAGGTCATCCAGAAGTGTCGGCAATATAGTCTGCAAGGCATACCACAAAGCGTGAGAAAAATAGCCAAGAGCACAAGACATGTCAGTGGACCTTAAAGAAGAACTAGTAGAGGAAAAAAAATATGTTTGCCACACAAATCTTGTCTCCTAGAATCTCTATCCAATGGAACCTTAGGTGAAGAATTCATATTTTATGAACTACCAAACTTCAAGGGGCAGAATGTTTTGGGAGACAATCACTCTTTTAAGGCCTTCCATAAAGGCTTTAATTACTGTGTGACCGCCATATGAAAGTGCTCTATAGTGTGAATATGTTTAAAGGTCTGAGATTTATGACTGGCCACAGAGAACAGTCCTTTTTGGAGATCAGGAAGCAAAGTGAGTAAACCCCTGACCCTTGGTGTGGTATTGAAACTGGTTCTATAGCTCCTTTTGTTAAAATAACTTACACTCCAACCAACAACTCCTCAAACAAGAAGTACGTGAATGTGAGGTGGAATATTGGGAGTATTGCTGGTGAGCTCCAGGCAATAATCATGGATAATGTCCAACACCCATCTGTCTGATGTTAAGAAACGGTTGCAGTTTTCCCACGACAGGTGTATGATGGTCAAGGGGAATTGGTATTAAGTCACTGCTTGCTGGGAGATGAAGAGGTACATGTTGGTGTACCTCTACCTATTCCTTTAAAATTGTTTCCTCTATAACCACCCTTGTAGAATACTTTAGAAGGGGAGGATCGAGTTTGAGGTTTGTACGAAGATGCAGTGGCATCTGTGGGAGGTACTTTTTGAGCCCCCCTATAAAATGAACAGCGAAAGGAGCATCTGTTAGAGGGTGATTGAAGTGCTCTCATGGATTTTGCCACTTCAGTGTCTTTTTTCATCTTTTCAAGTACTTCATCCACTTGAGGGCCAAAAAGAAGTTCCTTGTCAAAGTGAGCATGGAGTAATGTTTGTTGTACCGCTGGTTTAAACCTAGAGATTCGCAGCCATGTGCGTCTTCTGAGGAGAAAACCGGTGTTAACACCTATGGCTGCAGTATCAGCAGCCTCTAGCGCACACCTGATGGAGGAGTTAAAAATAAATTTTCCCTCCAGCACTAGTTCCTGACCTTTTTTCCTATGCTCCTCAGGGAGGTATTGGAGTAACTCCTCCATTTCATCTCAGTGGGCCCGGTCATTCCTAGCCACAAGACCTTGTGTATTGGCTATGCGCCAAAGAC
Source organism: Triturus cristatus (assembly GCF_964204655.1). Classification (NCBI taxonomy): domain Eukaryota; kingdom Metazoa; phylum Chordata; class Amphibia; order Caudata; family Salamandridae; genus Triturus; species Triturus cristatus. Next base: position 541,493,051 of record NC_140592.1, read on the forward strand.
TGGCTGATTGTACAACCACTCTTTTGCCTGAGACATCTATTCATTTAGACTCTTTGTCTGGAGGTGGGGATTCGCCTGAGGTTTGGGAATTTGCTCTTTTACATGCATTGGACACAAACAAAGAGTCTAAGGGAAGCTGGCCCCTAATAAAAATTGGGTCAGATGCTGGGGGGTTGCATTTTTTATCAACCTTGGCAGCCCAGCCAAGTACCACGCATCAGGCGTTAGTCTAACGCATTTCAGTGTGGTGATCCGCATCACTGCACTGAAATGCATTGTCACGCATTATAGCGCCTATCAGCTGTCACGTGGAGTGCTGTTATAATACACATGATGGAGTGAGCTGCAGTGCTCATCAGCGCAGTGCGCACTGCTCTCTGCAGGCATAGGCTAAGGGGTCTGGCTAGATCTGCTTGCAGCTAAGCGAGTACTGCTACAATGTAATTATATCCAAGTTAGGTACACTCTGGGGCCGTGCACATGGCACCGAACTTAAACTGACGTCACTGAAGTCAGTGGCCAATGGTGAAGTGGACTGACTAAACATATCAAAAGAGGGGGGGCCAAGGAGCTAATAAAAGATCCAGTGTCCATGCTCCAATTGCTTAAGTTTCGTTAACACAAGGGGCACTGTTCCTGTATGCGGGGTGCAAAAGTCACTCACGCATGAGGGTGCAATTAGTCACCCGTGCAATGAAAGAAAAGGGTGTGGGGATAGAAGAAAGAAATTAAGATATCCTAGGTAAAAATGGGGGCCCATTCATGAAGTGGAACAACCACTTCTACTCTGTTGCCCTCACACACCCCAAGGGGTGTCATGCTTCATCATCGGGCTGTTGCTCCTCGTTGGGCCGGCGCTGCAATTCCCCACGGGTCCCCCGAAGGGTCTCTTTATCGGAGATCTTTTTAGGCCTGCCGGATGGTGCATGTGGGTGTGTGGGGTATGGGTCCACTTGAGGGTGAAAGGGGTGCGTGCAAAGTGGTGAGATATTTAATAAAGGGTAGACATGCAGCAAATGTATGGATAGTAAACCCTTGGCAGATTGCCTGCTAATTAAAAACTTGCCCCGGAAACACACTATGTCCGGGTTTCAAAAGGTCATAGGGCGACATGTTGGACTGGCTGACAGAGAGACACAATGGGGTACCTTAAGTCACTGTCAGTTCTCCTGCTGCCACCCGCGCTTCTTGCAGTTATGCGCAGCTCTTGCTCCTCTTGACCTCACGGCTGCGGGGTGGCGGCGATTAGGTGATTTTCGCTGTCTATTGTCAGTGCAGGACCCCAAGACAGGCTGAAAGCTGCTGGCACCACTGTCTGCGGTAAAGGTGGTAGGATCCAGTCTGTCCTACCTGCATTTCAGCCCGAGCAGCACCACAAGTCGGTGTTACAGTACAGACAGCGCCAGGGCCAGTCGCAGTGAGAGTGGGTGCAGCAAGCTGATGTGCTCGTAGGTTTCAGCATGTTTAACAGCACACTGGGGGCGGGAATATCTCACGTGACCGGGACCCAGCCCACCGGGCCGGATCACTTGCCCACTGACGATCATGATGAATAATCAGTGCCTGTGAGAGCAGGTAATGCATTAACTGAAATCATCAATTACATCTTTTTTTAAAACACTTCTCCGTAACTGCCATATATACGTTGCTGTTCCAGTACTGAGCTATGTGTGCTTACGCTTTCCGATGTTTATTTCCTACCTCCCTCAGCCCGGGCCCCCAGGAGTGTTTGCTGTCGCCTGGCGACACTAAACCTCACCTTCAACACGTGCTCAGAGTCCGGGAGAGGCTGAGCACGTGATGATTAGGGCAGGCACGCCTCTCATACACGGCTAGCAGGGAACTGCAAATCTAATGAAAGTAATTTTTAACAGAAACCATGCAGGTTTGAAGCTTGCTAATTCAGAGAAAAGGTTCCCACTGATGCACAAAATACAAATATTTCCACTGACCAGTTTTACATTTAGAGGTCTTCACCAGCGTCATGAATGGGGTGAGACTGACTTCTCTACTGTATAGCAGCTGAGAGTGTATGCTGCCGGCTGAGCCAATGAGTAACACACAGAGACACTTCTCAAGGACATCGGCAGCTACATAATTTTTTTTATTTTTCCCTACCTAGTTGCAGCAATGTAGTGTTATATTTTTACTTGAGAAAAGGTAAGTTGCTATTAAATGAATGCTACCGCAGTGATTTATCACAGCAGAGGTGTTGGATATCCTTATTGAAAGCACTTGACTGTACCATTGATACATTGCAGATTCCCAAAATTACGATCAGTTTGCAAGGGCACTAGGTTAGTGCCCTTCTCTATCTGTGATTTGCAGCAGTTTAAAGATGTTCTTAGTTTGTTGCTCAAATGGGTGTCTTTTTTTAAGTTTACATGTTTCCCTCATCTTTACTGCTTGATTTTGCTTGTGAGAAAGTGTCACTCATAGTGGTTAAATGTCACTCATAATTACACTGAAATTATAAAAATGTCACACATAGCAATCTGAAACCTTGGCAGCTATGCCTTGGGAGCTATGATAGGTGCGCGTACAGGGTCTTTAAAAAGGTCTTCTGCATGGTGCATAATGCCTTTTAACATTGGTAAAGATTGTGCTGTCACGTGTGGTCCCCAATTTTTCAAATAAAAAATCTTCTTCTAAAGATTCTTTATGTAGAGTAACTCCATGGTCTGTGGCTGCCCTGGCAATTAACTTCTCGTCAGGAGGTGAAGAATTTGCAGGGTATAGATCTAGATCTGTCTGTGGGAGAATATATATTATAATCATCCCATGGAGCTGGTGGTGGTTGGCAAGAAGTGTCATCCCCAGCCCCTGTGTTAGGATCTGTAGGTGTACACTATGGTGTAATATCTAGAGGGTCGGAACTCGGTACTAAAAGTACTGGTGAAGATGGTGGAGGGGAAAAAGGAAGGGGGGGACCTTTTTTCTTTTTTAAAGAAATTTTATTTCCTATGTCTTGTGAGCTAGGACTCCTCCCATTTTAGGATGATAGCATCACTGTTTTTTTTTTTTTAAATAAGTCCAGTGTCTGGATTAATATAAATGTTCTTTTGTTTTGGGTCCAGCTTTTCTTTCATAGTTTCCAGAATTGGCTCCGCAGGCTTCTGAGGAGAATCTTTCTGTTTCAGTGCTGACATTTTCAGTAGCAAGCCCGATTTTTCCTTTTTGTCCTTTGGAACTAAAGTTTTAGGGGCTGAAGGTGTGGTGTCTCGACTTGGGCCGAAAAGCTTGACTTGTGCTTTCAGTGTCAAGCCAGAGGGCGAGGCGTTCAAAGCAGAGTCTCAGTGCCTACCATGGCCGGATGGCAGTGGTGGCCCGGAAGCCTTTTGTTTGGTGGAAGTGTGCTTGGTGGGCAAAGGGGTTTTAGTACTCACAGCACCTTGCCTGGGACATCCTGGGACTCCAGTTCGGAATAGGAATCCTGAACGGAGAATCCCTCTTCTGCTGTGGACGCTTCCATTTCTTCCTTCTCAATATCTTCTCCAAAGATATTGGGTATGTCTTCGATATTCTGTTGCTGCATTTCTCTTTGTCGAGCCAGACGGTCCCACAGGGTCTTTTTAGATCGAAAAGATCAAAAGGCATCACAGTCTTCTTTCCTTGTGCTCCGGAGAGAAGCCAGGTTTATTGACCTTGTGAAGGTCAGTGTGCGGATATTTAAAGTGGCACCGAGGGCAAAATTGGGAATAGAGTCCGTTTCATCGGAAGATTACTCAATGATGTTTTCCTCGAGTGTAAGTTAATGGAAACAGGCTAGGCCCGAAGCCCGCGGTTGGAGTTTTACTGATCCAACTAGGAAGTTTTCCGACATACGGTTGATCGGAAACGTGTTCAAAACAATACCCACGAGGGTACAGTGGTTTGCGCTCCAAAAGGATCCCGAAGAGCGGTCTCGAACCGGAGCACCGCAAACCACATCCAAACCCGATGGAGGAAAGAAAACAATCTAACAATGGAGTCGATGCTCATGTGCACTATCACCGAAAGGAGGAGTCACTATACCTAGTGAGTGGAAAAGACTTCTTTGAAGAAAAACAACTTGCAAACATCCGGACCCAACACTAGATGGTAGGAGTATACAAAGCATGTGTATCTACAGCACACATGCCTACAACACAATATTTGATACTTTCTTGATGTACATCGTGTTGTCTGATACGATGCGCTGATGCAACGCATTCCACATTATGCAATGCGATGACCATCTAGATAATACAGAAAACAAATATTTTCTATACTTTTTAAATGGCTTTTTGTCGCTACTGACTTTGCCAATACTGGAGGAGCAAAGTCAAAAGCAGTTACCATTAAGGTGCAAGAGAAGGGTGGCTTGATGGAAAAAAATTACCAAAACACACCAAGAGGTGATCTTGAGCGACAGTAAGAAAGACAAAGGAGGGGTAGCGGCGAAGAAGGAAAATGCTACTTACCAGTATACATCTGTTGTCGGCATGTAGAGCTTGTGCATAGATCGCCATCTAGTGTTGGGTCCGGATGTTTGCACTTTGTTTTTCTTCGGAGAAGTCTTTCCAGTCACAAGGTAGGAGACTCCTCCCTTAGGTGATAGAGCGAGTGGGCATCAACTCCATTGATAGATTGTTTCCCCGCAGGGGGTGATGAGGTTCCGCGAGAATCGGAACAACATTTTTTTGATATGTTCGAATATGGACGAGTTTGGTATCTACGAACCGCAAATGACGAGTTTAGTGGGTGTACGCGTTTTCGCTACGCTACTATGTATGGTTCGTCTTATTTGTGGGTATGTCCATCTGAGTCCTTGGGTTCCATTTTAGATACGGTGTCCATTTTGTCTCTTGCCCTCAAGTAGCCAGCGAACGGACACTGTCCGCTTCGTGACCCTGGGATTCCCAAGCTTTCGTGGAGGACACATGTTCCTTTGAAGGTGTCTTTATGATGAGGGGGATGACACGGCAAGGGCAGATGGCCCCGCTCGAGGCTCATCTTCCCGTGCTGGTCTATTGTTTCAGTCGTGCATACATTAGGCACGAGTTCCTTGATCCTGCAATCAAGTTCCCGGTATTGCTCTCTACACTGTTTTCTAAACTGTTATGCATCCTTGTCTTTTCCTTTGCATCTGTTTCTGTCCCTTCCTCTAATTCGTTACGGTCAGAATGGAATGTGCTTAATGTGCTTTTACAGTTGGGAACCGGCAATGCTGCTGTAATTATGTTTTGGGTTTCTGAAAAGATGAATGCAACCTTTTTGAAGTTTACTGTGGGAACTGAGTTGTAACCTTTTGTCCGCCATGTTGTGCAATGACCAAAATGTGTATAAAAGGAGCGATCCACTTGTGCAATTTGAAGCAGTCTCTCAGAACCTACACGCTGTGTACTTCTTGCGACTTCTGTATCCCTGCAGTAAATAAATGCTGATCTTTGACGCCGCAGGAAGTGTCCCGTGTCTCTGTGTTTTGTACGCCGGAGCAGGTAACCCACGAAGGTTTCAGGTGTTGTCCCCTGGCACCGCTGAGCCTTAGAATAGCCCAGTCCTTCAGTTGGCGCCCAACGTGGGGCGACATCAGCGGTACCGGTCCAAAGCCCGACGATAGTGAGGAACTTCGTGTGAAATCTCCGAGGGAAGGTGCACCCCGCTTCATCGATCCAGTTGTCGAAATAAGTGGCCCGAAGACTTTTCCCGCGAAGATTCCCGCCTCCTGACGGCTGCGACGGACTGATGCCCTGACTGTCGACCTGTTTTGGCGCCTGGCGTAGTCCTTTGTACGGCGAGACGATAGACGGGCCTTCCTGGTGACGCCATTGCTCTTTCAGTTAAGTATTTGTGGGTCGCTCCCAGAGTAGACTTGGTTGTTTGCATGGTTCCATTGCATTTGTGGTTCTTAGTCGTTGGTTCTTAGTTGTTGGGTTTTATTTGACAATTGCAATTGCCAAAAACCGAGGGTCTTGCATTTTTTTTTTGCGAGGACATCGTAATTCGATAGCCCTTGAAATTTGTAAACTCGGTTAGCGTGCACAATGCCTGGCCGTAGTACTTTGTTGGGTTTCCTTCCATGTTGCAGCACGGATTCCCGACTGGAGGATTCATGTCCGATACCTCCCGTTGGAACTCCAATCTATGAGCTCTATAGTCGCGATGGAGTAGGTCCTATCGTATACAATGAATGTTGGATTCGATATACTAAAAAAGATGGTGTTCTTAGTTGGCCACCTCATGGTAGTTTCGAAACTGCAATATTGGATAATCTTGAAACTAAATTGTTTAAAAAGAAGGCTAGGCCGGCCATGTTTGATTCCTTTCGGTTATGGCGTAAAGAGGCCAGGCAGAAAGAAATTAAACAGTCTAAGAAAAATATGAGAGAAGGTGTTGTTGCGGTAATGCGAAATGCTGAACAGTATCAGCGAGACAAGGATGAGAAGGAGCAGGAAGTTTCTGCTAGATTGCATCATATGGCGGTGGATAAATGTTATCCGGTCCTACCGTCTAGTCCTGATAAGATGGGAGAAGAAACGGTCGAGGATCCCTTATTGTCTTATCTATTGAAATCACCACCTCCCTATGCACCAGGCACTGTGGGTCCTGTGATTCCTCCTGCTCCCCAACCTGCTGTCTTGGCGGCTGCTGGACAGCCTGTTGTTCCTCCTGTTCTTCCGAATCCCCTTGTGCCGCAAATTGTTCATCCTCCGCTACCCGCTGTTTTCCCTATTGCTCCTTTGCCTGTACCTTTTCAGCCTATTGTTGCTACTACTCCTGCTATCTCGACTACTTCTACTATTTCTATGGTTACCCCTAATGTAGTTACTCCTGCACTTCCTTCTTCTTCCCCTTCTGTTCGTAGTCGCATATTTAGTGCTGTCGCTAATCTCTATTCTCCGCTTTTTGGGCCGATACTTGGGTCCGATCTTTCTGATGTCTCTCAGCGGCGTAGTCAAATTCCTGATGGTAGAGAACGTGAGTCGTTAGTGAAACTGGCGCGTAAATGGATTAGTTACCCTGCAAAGTATACTTCGCGTATAGTTTGAGACGTTTTCTCAGTTTAATGAGCCCACACAAAGATTTGTGTACGAGGAAATGTGTAAATTTTTGGGAGAAGTGTTGGATAATGATGCGGTAGACGATGTACCGCCCGAGATTACTGAACTTCAGAATCAATTTTCGAGTGGTATGATTGTGGGTGCTAATGTTCGACATGCTTTAGAGCGTCTGTTATCTTTTCGATCTACGGTATCACCTCGAGCATTGTTTAAGGATGAAATTGAGGAGTGGATGGCACAACCTGGTCAGTACCCTATGCGGGAAGTTCCCCCAGTGTGGATGCCAGGTGATCCTGCTGCTGTCCCTGCTATTCTACCACACTTTCAGAGAGTTTGGATACACCTCCCATGGAAGCGGTCGGAAGTTTTGCAGGTGAAGCAAACTTTGCCTGACCCCCGCAAAAATCCGGCAGGTTATTATAAGGAGTTATCCCAATTAGTGGATGCTACTATTATGAACCTTGCCGACATCGACATGTTATTCGGCAATGTAGTACCTCAACCGATTTGGGCGAAAATCCACCAAGAGAATCACGTAGCCGAGTTAGGCGGTGATTGGGCTGCTCTTGCTGCGGCTGACGCACGACAAGTTGGTGGGGCTAAACCTGAGCAGCTCATTGAGAATCTGCCCCAGAGGATAATTACACTTATGAAGACGCTTATGCCAGCAATGAGAGTTAACTGGGACAAACTGTCCGCGTGCAAACAAAAGAAGGACGAGAGTGTCTCCGATTTCTTTACGAGATTTGAAGAGGCATTCATCGATCACAGTGGTCAGGATATGAGCACTGAGGGAGGTCAGCGACTGTTTGTTGATAAATTTGTATCGAATCTGCTGCCTGAATTAATCAACAAATTGAAGAACTCTGAAAGTTTGTGGGCTGTTTCTACCACTGCTCAAATATTAGCTACGGCCCAATACTACGAAAATAGAGAGAAAGAGGAAAGCGAACGTGCAGATAAGAAAACGAAAGATCTTAAAACTAAGGTCTTATTGCAGCAAGCGTATCCCCCGCGCTCGAATCAACATGACTCGCAACAGCAAAATCGATTACAGCCACAGTTTACTAGGTCGCAGTCGCGTACTGCCTCCTCTACACCACGACCTATGTTGGGGTATAATCAATGTGCATATTGTAGGGGTGAGGGCCATCTGAAGTTTAATTGTCCAGTCTTGCGTGACCGAAACAATGGCGTTTCGGCTCGAGGAGGTCGTAGTGGTCCTCAACAAGCATCACGTGGTAGGGGTCGCGGTGTTACTCAGAATCAGGATGAGCGTTTTGCCGCTTCAGCAGACTCACAAAATTGCTTTGACCGACGCGATTTATCGGCTGGTAGATTTACACAGTATCATGTGGATGACTATTATGTCGAGCATGATGTTGCTGCTGACGGTAATTATTAGGACAGCCATAGACAAAGGAAGGGAGTGGTATCAGTTCCGGTTGATCAGAGAGGGCCTTACGTCGCAGTTGCCACAATGGGCGTAGTTGAACCTTTTCTGCTGGATACTGGTGCAGCGAAAAGCTCCATCATGCATTCGAAACTCCCTGGCGCGCCTTTGTCTGGCTTAACGAATGTTTCCGTTGGATTCTTTGGCGCCCCCGTTAGCAATCCAGTTTCTTGTCCATTGCCCCTTACGATTGGGTCTTGTGAGCTAGAAGCTCCTTTGCTTTTGACTACTGGTTGTGGTGAGAATCTTTTGGGCCTGGATTTGTTGAAGCGGTTACACGCGACTTTGTACTGTTCTCCTGCGGGAGTGGAGCTTATGTTGGGTCAGAAAGTGATCTCGCCTATGTATTTGTCGACTGATAAGCTCCCACCGGAATTGAGTTCTCTTCCTAAGTCTTTGTGGGCGACGGGTCCCAACGACGTGGGCCTGTTGGAGATACCGCCTTATGTTGTTCAATTGAAATCAAATGTGCGACTACCACGCATTCCCCAGTATCGTATCTCTCTTGATGGAGAGCGAGCACTATTAGCGATCATTTACGATTTGATCGATAAGGATGTCATCGAAGAAACTCGGGGTAACGTGTGTAATAGTCCTGCGTTACCTATTTTGAAACGAACTGATCCATCCAAGCCTCCTGTGTATCGTTTTGTTATTGATTTGAGGGAGGTAAATAAAATTGTGATTCCACAGTTTCCCGTGGTGCCTGACATTACGGCTTTGCTGACTCTGATTCCAGCTTCTGCATCTTGGTTCTCTGTCATTGATTTGAAGAATGCCTTCTTTAGCATTCCGATTGCTGAGGAAAGCAGAGATCTATTTGGTTTCTCATTAGGTGGTCGCAGTTTCAGGTTTAAACGCGCCCCTCAGGGCTATTGTGAGAGTCCATCGATCTATAGCCAAGCTCTTAAGAGTCAACTTGATGCGTTTGTGTTACCGGCTGGTGCGGCCTTGATTCAGTACGTTGATGATCTGTTGGTAGCTGCTGACACTGAACAGATTTGCAAAACTGCTACAGTATCACTGTTACAGCATCTATGTGATTTACATCACAAGGTGTCACCTTCTAAATTGCAATATTGTTGTCAAGAAGTAACCTATCTAGGTCACTTATTGTCGAAGGATGGGAGAAGGTTGACCCCAGAAAGAATTGCAGCGATCGCTCGAATGACTGTGCCAACAACTCAGAGAGATGTGCGTGCCTTTCTAGGAATCACGTCATACTGCAGACAGTGGATCCCAAATTTTTCACTGTTAGCGAAGCCATTGATTGCTCTTACGTGCAAGGATGTTTCGACTCCTTTGCCATGGACGGAAGAATGTCAGAAAGGTTTTTCTGAACTGCGTGATGCGTTGTGTTCGGCTCCTGTGTTAGGTACTCCTGATTACAGTAAGTCATTTACACTATACGTTCACGAGAGAGAGGGTTGTGCGTTGAGTGTTTTGACGCAACAATTTGGTGGTAAGCAGCGTCCATGTGCATATTTTTCCTCGACCTTAGACCCGGTAGCTAGAGCGTTGCCAAGTTGCTTGAGAGCGACAGCGACAGCGGCAGCTGCGGTGTCTATTCGACAATCCGCAGGTCTGGTTATGGATAATACGCTCACAGTGATGGTTCCGCATGCAGTTGACACTCTCCTGAATCGTACAAAAACTCAACATCTGACGAGTGCAAGGTTGTCCGGTTACGAGTTAACACTTTTGGCAAGTCATATACAGATCAAACGTTGTAATGTGCTGAATCCGGCGACATTGTTGCCTACTAATGTGGAATCAAATGATGTACCACCACATGATTGTTATTTGCGAACTGAAGAAGAAACGAAGGGTCGTGTGGACCTGAAAAACACTCCATTGACAGACCCCGATGGCACTTTGTATGTTGATGGTTCATGTTTTAAGTTGCCGAATGGTGATGTCACGACTGCGTATGCTGTAGTGACGTTGAGTACGGTTGTGGAAACTGCGAGATTGAGTCAGAATTCAGCGCAAGCGGCAGAGTTGATTGCGTTGACGAGAGCGTGTGTTCTGTCTAAGGGAAAGCGAGTGAATGTATTTACCGACAGTTAGTATGCGTTTGGTGTTGCACATAGCTTTGGACGATTGTGGAAAGAGAGAGGATTTATGACATCGCATGGTACGAAGATCCAACACGGACAGCTTGTGAATGATCTTCTGGATGCACTTACATTGCCTAAACAGGTGGCAATCATTAAATGTAGTGCGCATCAAAAGGTTACGGATGATGTTGGTCGTGGTAATGCATTTGCGGATGAGATTGCTAAGGAAACAGCTAAGAATCTTGCGTCCCGAATGTATGTTACGAGTTTAGTGAGATGGCCGACGGAGACTGGTATATGTGAAGACACTGTTGAGAGCGTGAAAGCAATTCAGAATGAGGCCACTAAAACTGAAAAGACCAAGTGGAAAGAAAGTACGGGAAAGTTAGACACCCATGGATGTTGGGTTGACTTGTCGGAATGTCAGAGGTGGATGTTACCAGATGCATATGTGCTAGCCGTTGTGACTATGGCTCACGGTTTGTCACATATTAGCGCAAAAGGTATATGTAAGTTATTATCTCCTGTATGGAAGAATGATGGTATCGCTAAATGTGCTGAGAGGGTGGTTAAGAATTGTATGGTGTGTTTGATGTATAATCCTGGCAAGGGCACTCCCACTCCACCTGGCCATTTTGCCCCTCCTACATGTCCCTTTGAGGTTATCCAGCTGGACTTCATCCATATGGAGAGATGCAATAACCTGAAGTACGTTTTAGTTGTGGTTTGTGCGTTCTCCAGATGGATAGAGGCTTATCCTCTTAAGGATAATACTGCCCTGTCCACGGCGAAAGTCCTTCTGAAGGAATACTTTCCTCGGTATGGAATGCCACGGATTGTGTGGTCAGATAACGGAAGTGAGTTTGTGGGAAGTGTGATGCAGAGTGTGTGTAAGGGCCTTGGAATTCGACAGAAATTCCATAGCGCCAATCATCCTCAGGCAGCGGGTTTGGTTGAAGGGTACAATGGTACTCTGAAACTGAAACTTGCAAAGATACAAGCTACGACTGGTTTGTCGTGGCCTGATGCTTTGCCTCTGGCTCTCTTGTCAACCAGGGCGACTGTGCACTCTCGAGTAAGGCTTAGCCCATATGAGATTGTGTTCGGCCGCCCTGCAAACATTTGGGGAGTCCCGAGGCCTAAGGCCTTTGATAGCCTTGAGTATCCAATGTTGATTGATTATCTTCATGATCTGACTGCTAAACTGAGGTTACTTCATCAACAGGTCTTTGAAGCTTTACCGGCACAGACAGAGGGTCCTGGACATCGGCTCCAACCAGGTGACTGGGTTGTTACCCGCAATTTTGGCAGAAAACGCAATCTGGAGCCAAGATTTTTGGGCCCCTTTCAAGTGCTGTTAGCTACAAGGACTGCAGTTCGGTTGGAAGGCAGAAAGAACTGGGTGCATGCCACCCATACCAAAAAGCTTTCGATCCCTTCATCAGCAGATAATTGGGTGAGAACTGGCATTGCGACAGCGGAAACGGAGACTCCTCTACGTTACGTGCCGTTTAGTGATGCTCAACCTGTGGTAGACAATTTATTGCAGCCGGACACATCTGTTGAATCGTCAGTTTTGGAGAGCTCAAGGTCTGAATTGTCATCTGCTCGATTGAACACTGTTTTACCAGCTGAACAATTATTTGAAGAACAGTCTCGACCTGGAAGAAGTCGATATTTTCTTCGTTCACACGACAAAGACTAATAAAATTGTTCTGTATTTTCCTTTACTGTTGCCACGAACATTAAGCCCGATTACATCCTTTGCTGATTGTTGCATTTCTTTTTATGTGTACTTTACAGCTGAGAGATTTTTTTATTAAGTTGAATGCTCGTTTAAGAAAACCTATCATCCGGGTTAACCGAAGGGCCGTGCGGGTACTTCCTTCTGTTTAGCAGGTTCCGGACACTAGGTCAGTTACCCTTTGTTGATTCCTGGGAACTCCTGGAAATTGATAATCGCTACTCAGAACGAAGTGCGTCAAGAACGTACGGACGGTTTTTAGAGGATGGCATTCTCTAAGCTGTTGGAAGTAGAAGGGATGTCGGCGCAAAGATCAAAATTGCATAAGATTGTGCGAACTAAATGTTTTTTGTTTCAGGTATTTCTACTGTTTCTGACTGTTTCTATGCTATTGGTGGGAGGAGTGTATTTTGGGATACAGTTGTTATTGCCTTCCATTTCGCCTACTTTTCCTCCTAAACTAAGCTCTATTACCACTGTTTCTCCACATTCTTTTCATCCCCTGCCCCAACATGAACAGGTTAGACGTGCGGAATTCATGAATAACTCCTTTGTTCAACTCCTACATCAACATCAGTTGGTGATGAATACTACCAACTGTTGGGTGTGTGGGTTAATGCCACATACCATGGATAGGGGTATTCCGTACTTGGTTCTTCCTTACAGCTCCCAGGGCTCAGCGCGAGCATTCCAAACTATGTTTCATAGTGCACTAGATTCCTACCCCAGTCGAGAGCCACGTTCCGCAAACTCTGGTCCTGGTCCGTATCACAAGCCTTTGGCGATAGCGATTGCTGATCTGGATCGAGATATTTTCGATGCATCACTCATTCCAGATGAAGAGGTACGAGCATATCAAGATCTGAGTGAGACTGAGTATAGTATGTCAGTGGGTGATAGACAGCTTAAGAGCTCGTCTCCAATATGGATCGTACCCCACCTCGGTAATTTCTGCTTGAAAGGTCTTGGTCGAAATCCGAGAGCCCAGCTTGGGGAAAGTGCTTGTACTGACACGTACGTTCTACCGATGCTCTCTTCCCCTGTTTTCCTGACTGCCAAGGGTACCTATTTCGTATGTTATGAGCGTGCATATACATGGTTGCCTCGTGACTTCTCGGGAACCTGTTATATTGCGAATCTTTTGCCACCGACTTTTACGGTTGCCTCAGACTATCACAAAACTAGAGTTGTGAGAGGTGTTGTCAGCAAAGAGGACACTGCGGGTCAAGAAGCAGGAGACTTCTTTAAGGGTTTCTTGCCGTTTTGGGGACCTATGGTTAATAGTAGGAACCTGAGACAGTTGACCCGTGTGGTAGAATTGACTGCTAACATAACTGCGAGTGCTCTTGGTAATTTGACAGCGGAACTTCAGGCGGGTAGACTTATGACGTTGCAGAACCATATGGTTCTAGATGTTGTTCTTACAGATAGAGGTGGTGTGTGCAAAGTTATCCATTCGAGTTGTTGCATTTTCATTCCTGACAACGCTCCAACCGTTTACCAAGCCATCTCGAAGTTGCATAACATTTCCGAGTCCATACACGTGGACGAGGGTAATTGGACGCTTCTAGGATGGTTTTGACTTGGGCCGAAAAACTTGACTTGTGCTTTCAGTGTCAAGCCAGAGGGCGAGGCGTTCAAAGCAGAGTCTCAGTGCCTACCATGGCCGGATGGCAGTGGTGGCCCGGAAGCCTTTTGTTTGGTGGAAGTGTGCTTGGTGGGCAAAGGGGTTTTAGTACTCACAGCACCTTGCCTGGGACATCCTGGGACTCCAGTTCGGAATAGGAATCCTGAACGGAGAATCCCTCTTCTGCTGTGGACGCTTCCATTTCTTCCTTCTCAATATCTTCTCCAAAGATATTGGGTATGTCTTCGATATTCTGTCGCTGCATTTCTCTTTGTCGAGCCAGACGGTCCCACAGGGTCTTTTTAGATCGAAAAGATCAAAAGGCATCACAGTCTTCTTTCCTTGTGCTCCGGAGAGAAGCCAGGTTTATTGACATTGTGAAGGTCAGTGTGCGGATATTTAAAGTGGCACCGAGGGCAAAATTGGGAATAGAGTCCGTTTCATCGGAAGATTACTCAATGATGTTTTCCTCGAGTGTAAGTTAATGGAAACAGGCTAGGCCCGAAGCCCGCGGTTGGAGTTTTACTGATCCAACTAGGAAGTTTTCCGACATACGGTTGATCGGAAACGTGTTCAAAACAATACCCACGAGGGTACAGTGGTTTGCGCTCCAAAAGGATCCCGAAGAGCGGTCTCGAACCGGAGCACCGCAAACCACATCCAAACCCGATGGAGGAAAGAAAACAATCTAACAATGGAGTCGATGCTCATGTGCACTATCACCGAAAGGAGGAGTCACTATACCTAGTGAGTGGAAAAGACTTCTTTGAAGAAAAACAACTTGCAAACATCCGGACCCAACACTAGATGGTAGGAGTATACAAAGCATGTGTATCTACAGCACACATGCCTACAACACAATATTTGATACTTTCTTGATGTACATCGTGTTGTCTGATACGATGCGCTGATGCAACGCATTCCACATTATGCAATGCGATGACCATCTAGATAATACAGAAAACAAATATTTTCTATACTTTTTAAATGGCTTGTTGTCGCTACTGGCTTTGCCAATACTGGAGGAGCAAAGTCAAAAGCAGTTACCATTAAGGTGCAAGAGAAGGGTGGCTTGATGGAAAAAAATTACCAAAACACACCAAGAGGTGATCTTGAGCGACAGTAAGAAAGACAAAGGAGGGGTAGCGGCGAAGAAGGAAAATGCTACTTACCAGTATACATCTGTTGTCGGCATGTAGAGCTTGTGCATAGATCGCCATCTAGTGTTGGGTCCGGATGTTTGCACTTTGTTTTTCTTCGGAGAAGTCTTTCCAGTCACAAGGTAGGAGACTCCTCCCTTAGGTGATAGAGCGAGTGGGCATCAACTCCATTGATAGATTGTTTCCCCGCAGGGGGTGATGAGGTTCCGTGAGAATCGGAACGACATTTTTTTGATATGTTCGAATATGGACGAGTTTGGTATCTACGAACCGCAAATGACGAGTTTAGTGGGTGTACGCGTTTTCGCTACGCTACTATGTATGGTTCGTCTTATTTGTGGGTATGTCCATCTGAGTCCTTGGGTTCCATTTTAGATACGGCGTCCATTTTGTCTCTTGCCCTCAAGTAGCCAGCGAACGGACACTGTCCGCTTCGTGACCCTGGGATTCCCAAGCTTTCGTGGAGGACACATGTTCCTTTGAAGGTGTCTTTATGATGAGGGGGATGACACGGCAAGGGCAGATGGCCCCGCTCGAGGCTCATCTTCCCGTGCTGGTCTATTGTTTCAGTCGTGCATACATTAGGCACGAGTTCCTTGATCCTGCAATCAAGTTCCCGGTATTGCTCTCTACACTGTTTTCTAAACTGTTATGCATCCTTGTCTTTTCCTTTGCATCTGTTTCTGTCCCTTCCTCTAATTCGTTACGGTCAGAATGGAATGTGCTTAATGTGCTTTTACAGTTGGGAACCGGCAATGCTGCTGTAATTATGTTTCGGGTTTCTGAAAACATGAATGCAACCTTTTTGAAGTTTACTGTGGGAACTGAGTTGTAACCTTTTGTCCGCCATGTTGTGCAATGACCAAAATGTGTATAAAAGGAGCGATCCACTTGTGCAATTTGAAGCAGTCTCTCAGAACCTACACGCTGTGTACTTCTTGCGACTTCTGTATCCCTGCAGTAAATAAATGCTGATCTTTGACGCCGCAGGAAGTGTCCCGTGTCTCTGTGTTTTGTACGCCGGAGCAGGTAACCCACGAAGGTTTCAGGTGTTGTCCCCTGGCACCGCTGGGCCTTAGAATAGCCCAGTCCTTCAGTGATACTGGAGCCAGTAAGAGTAGTCAGAAGGAGATGTCCATGAATGTATGTATCGGTAAGATATAACTGCAACATGTATAGGTATGGGCGCATATGAATCTACAGCTCTACATGCCGAGACCAGATGCATACTGGTAAGTAGCATTTTCCGTTCAAAGCATATGAGCTGTAGAGCATATTCTTGAGCATAAACTATACAGCAGTGATCTCCCAAAGCGGTGGTTAACCTGTAGCTGTTGCAGTAGTCTAAAATAGTGTCAGCAAAACTGCCTGGCCCACTCTAGCTTGTTGTGTTGCTAACACATCCACTGAGTAATGCTTTGTGAATGTGAGAAGAGTAGACCATGTTGCCGCCTTGCATATGTCGTCTTTGGGTATATTCCGTGGAATGCCATAGAGGCCCCCAGTTTGTGTGTAGAGTGTGCTCTAGGGGGAATTTCTTCGTCGGAGTACTTAGACACCGCCCTCGCGCGCTGACGTCAATTCTTGTACATAGCTTTCCGCGCCAGGAACGCAGAGCCATGCAAGAGACCGACACTGGTGCCAAAAAAGTCTAGGGGCCTGAAAAGGACAATCTTAACCCTAGATGTCAGTTCGCAGAACGGGGAGGCTGGGTGGGTCAGTGAGGAATATAACTAACTAATGTTTCTTACAGATACATAGTTACCGAAGGTAAGTAACTTGTTCATCTGAAAGAAACACGTTAGTTAGATTCCTCACCTTAGAATAGATACCCCAGCAATACCAACCCCGGTGGTGGGTCTGCGAACCAAGATCACACCAGAAAGTCCTGGAGGACAGAACGGCCAAAGAAGCCATCCCTCCGGACTTGGCTGTCTAGGCAATAATGCCTGGCAAACGTGTGTAGCGAAGCCCACGTCGCCGCCTGACAGATGTCCTGCAAAGGGACTCCCCGTCCCAGGGCAGTAGACGCCGGCGGAGGAGGCGTGACGAGGTCGACCGGCATCGACTGGGATTCAGGCCTGGATCCCTCGGGGACCTGCGGCGTCGGGGCCGGAGCCGCCGGCACGCAAGGTCGCCCAGTAGAGTCCGCGGGGCCCGAAGGCGCGCCGGCGGACGTCGACGGCGGAGCCAGGCTCCTCATGGCCGAGAGGAAGGCACTGACCTCCGCCGGTGTCGCGTCAGTCCCAGGGACCGGAGGGTATGGGGACGTGCGCGGCGCCTGCAGCTCCGACGGAGCCGCGGGGGTGGGACCACCCTGACCCTCGGCCGAGTCGCGCGACTGGCGAGGGGAGTGCGAAGAGCGGTGTCGCCTCTTGGACTTCTTGGATCGCTTGGACTTACCCGAGGACTTCGAGCCAGACGAGCGATGGTGGCTGCGGCTCCACGTCCGGTCCTTCGACCTCCTCCTAGACCGGGACCGAGAGGGGCGCGGAGCCGAGTGACAAAGCTCGAGAAGCTTACGGGACCGCTCCCGCCTAGCTTTCGAGGTCAGGGCCATACAGTCGGGACACGACTCCGCGTCGTGTTCGGGCCCTAAGCAGTCCAGGCACCGGCGATGGTGATCAGTCACCGACATCAGTCGGTGACAGGAGTCACAGGCCTTGAAACCAGGCATCCTACCGGCACCAGAGTCGACAAATGACCAAAAAGAGTCAAAAAGTTAGTCAAAAATGACTAAAGGGGTAGCTCTCCCGGATCGGCGCTTACTGGCGCGGAAAAAAGAACTGACGTCAGCACGCGAGGGCGGCGTCTAAGTACTCTGACGACGTCATTCCGACGCACAACGCCAACGACGGACGCGGAGCCGCAGACGACGCCTAGCGACGCGCAAGGGGTATTGCTACAAAAATCTTCCGGATCCAGTCTGACGCCTGGGGATATTCTAAGGTGAGAAATCTAACTAACGTGTTTCTTTCAGATTATAAAATCCTCTTCTAAATTCTCCTTATACCCCATGGTATTGAGCAGCACTATTAATGAGCTCAATGTACCCAATGTTATCATCTGGAAGGGAAGGTCTCTGATGGATACAAATCAGGGTCATTAGCAGGCTGAGGGACATTATAATGATCCCATGGATCAGGATCCTGTGGGACATGTTGTGGTGCGTAGTCATCTAAGTCATCATTATCATCATCTGCTGTATTCTGTGGGTCAGGTGATGGTGGTGTATGGGAATGTGTAGGTGTATTAGGAAAGTCTTCAGAAATGTAAAGAGCCACAGTTTTCTTTTTCAAAGGAATGTGGTAGTCCTATGTTAAGCCCATTTTCCTTTACTCCGGAAGTTTGGCATGAATTTGTCCAGTTTCCAAGCGGATTGCGTTTTCTTTTTGTTTCAGATCAGGTGTGAATTCGGTCCGACTCTTTAGTCTTTGTACCTTCTTTAGAAGTTGATCTCGGCGTCAAGAGTTTTGGCTCCGAAGTTTTCGGCTCCGAAGATTTCGCTTTCCGCAACGGAGGAACAGAGACCAGAAGGTTTTTCGGTTGGACGCCGAAGGTTTTGAGTCTGCACCAGCGTGGGAGCGTGTCGAGCCCGAACCGGAAGGCTGTTTGTGCTTCGGCGCCGGGCCTGCAGGCAGGGTGCTCGAAACTTTTTCTCAGTGCTGACCTTGGCCTGGAGGCAGAGGCGGGACCGGAGCCTTTTTCTTGTAAAGGAGATGATTGGGGAACGAAGGCTCTTTACTCACGGTCTGTTGTGCCGGGGTCAAGTATTCGGCATTGGAGTTAGCGTCAGATACGGAGACGTGCTCCTCATCCATCTCAGCTTCCTGCGCTTGCGATTCTTCTTGATTCGACTCTTCTGTGAGGAGTCACGCTGCAGGGCCGCTTTGCTGGTACATTTCGTGACATCGAGCTCGGAGATCACGGAGGATTTTCTTTGAATGGAACGACTGGCACGTGTCACAGGTTTTCTCATCGTGTTCCGGGGATAGGCTAAGGTTGCACACCTCGTGCAAGTCGGTGTGCAGGAACTTAGTGCGACATCTTGGACATAACTTGAATGGAGTCCATTCCATCAGCTGCGACGGATCCGGGCAAGGGTATGTCCAAAAGCCTTCCACGAATGTTCCAGCCAAAGGTTTGAGAGTAAATGATAAGCGGAGAAGGGGAAACATGTCGATTAACAATACCATCCAAGGTAGTGGATTGCGCGTCAAATGGGGCCCAAAGTACGGTGCCAAACAGGAGGGCAACAATTCACATCCAAAACCGATGGCGGAAAAAAACAATCTAACAATGGAGTTGATGCTCAAGCGCATTATCACCTAAGGGAGGAGTCATCAACCTCGTGACTGGAATGACTTCGCCGAAGTAAAACAAAGTGCAAACATCTGGACCCAACACTAGATGGCGATCTATGCACAAGCATATGATCTACAGCTCATATGCCTCGAACAAAATATTCAGAAGACCAGAGAGAACCACAAGTAATCGGAAGACAAAACAAGGATTTGCAATGCAATAGGTCTCGCATTTGCGAGACTTTGAGCTACTGGCATTGTAAATGACAAACCTTTTTGTGTTGGTTTTGAAAACAGATAAATACAAGCATTTGCAATGCAATAGGTCTCGCATTTACGCGAGTTTGAGCTATTGACATTGCAAATGACAATGCCTTTTATTTTAGTTTTTTAAACATAAATAAAAGGCATTGTCATTTACAATGCCAATAGCTTAAACTCGCGTAAATGCGAGACCTATTGCATTGCAAATGCTTGTTTGTCTTTATTGCCTTTTTAGATGGTGTGTTGCAATGTAAGTAAGGTAGAAGGCGCCTATAATTGTTGCAGCCTTGTGCGCTTAGTATTTTTACTTTCTGGAATTCAATGTTGCAATCTAAATAAGGTTGCGCCGTTGTCAGGACCTGTATTCTGCTTACACTGCAGGTTGTTTAACAGAGTGTTGGTATTTTATAAGGGCTTGCCCGAGCTGAATTTGCACAACTGCGAAGTGCAGCTGATTTCTTGTAATAAGTAAAAGCTAAGACTTCATTTTTTATATTATTAATGCAAGTTTTCATTTGGCACATATACGGCAAACACTAAACCGATCTCGCTCAAGTGACTGCTTGTAATGTATTTAGTTATTAACAGTCTCTTCCTTTCACCAATTTGGACATGTACATTTACTGCATTTTGCCGATTTTTGCTGTCATTCTCGATTTTTGTTCTAAAGGGCATCATCTATGTAGGAGAGTGGAATCTGACTAATGGTTGCCCCCAACTTTTTGCCTGGTATTTGAGTGGTTTTTGACTAGTCTGGCTGGGATCCTGCTATCCAGGACCCCAGCCTATCTGCTTTCTCCCTAAAACTGATGTGAGTACTCTAGGTACAAACCTAATTAGATGCTGGGCATGCCCTACCAGTCCCTTGTAGATAGTACCCTAGGTACCCAGGGCATGGGTCCCCCAGTAGGCCTACCAGGGCTGCAGCACTTATTGTGCAACCCTGGGGCAGCCATACAAACTGACACCACCAGACCACTACTGTAGTCTGGGTAAGGTGGTGCTAGCACCCCTTACAGGGATATAGGTACCCTATATCCCACCCCATTACAACACATATACTCTCATAGGTCACCCCTATAGCAGGCCCTGGTAATCCTACAGGGCAGGGTGCTGAGGTATGTGTGAGGGGGGACCCCTACATGAGTAGGGCCTCTCTACAACCTTTGTAAAATCGTTACTGGGTTGTTTGTAGTGTAGCCATACCATATACTCTAAACCGCATTATAAGTCTATTGCGATATCGCGATAACTTGAGAATGGCTACACAGAACCATATCGTGTTTGGTGTCAAACATGTAGGAATCCTACCCCCAGTCCAGCCATGGGCATGAGGGTACAATTCCCCCTTGCTAGAAGGGCGATATGGGAAAAGCGGTAGAATTTAGACACCAATTTAAAAGTGCACAAGTTACACAAAATGGCTACTGCCCGCCACCTACACGACCCTGGCTGGCTGTTGCTGGGGAAAACCCCAGCCTCGCCAGCTGGACAATAGGGCTCCTGTGACAGGGAGGTGCTAGCATCTCCCCAGACAGGATAATGTGGATTGGAACTGGGTGGGTGCACCAAATGTCCTTTCAAAGTTGCACGTAGGCAGCTGCAGAGACCTAATTCTGCATACACCGCTTGGAACCGGTTCAGGGACATCCTGCCCCTCACCCAGGCGGGAAACACACAAACGGGAGAGGGTGTAGCCACCCTTTCCCGCCTCACCAGCCATTGGTGGACACTACTCTGGACACTCCCCTAATCTTGGGGATAAAGGTGAATAACGTGGCCCCAGAGCCACAGATTAATTTGGAACTTTACAGAACCGACCTTCGACGAGCTGCTGCCCAGCTGACGGAAGAAATCTCCCTTGGGATAAAGGAGTTATCCCCCTGCTTGGCAGGCACCTGAAACACTGCAAGTGACCCGGTTGGAACTTTGCTGCTCTCACGAACTTTGACGACTTCCAGAACCCTTGAGGTGGGTTTCCAGCGCATCCAAGAGGCCAGTGAGTGTGCTCAACGCGTTTGGGCACCGTGGACCGCGTGGGTGCCGAGATCCCCAATACCCCGAGACCCCGGCCTCTTCTTGCATAGCACACGACCCTGACCAGTGGGGAAGTTGTGCTTTGGCCCGTTTACGAGCCAACCACTCTACAGCAATTGTGCCAAAGACCAGCGCCCTAGCCCCCTCCGGTGGCCCGTGGGTACCCTTTTACGCACTCCAAATTGCCACCTCCCGCGGTCCCTTGTCTCTCGACTTGTGGGCCCTAGCGGAGGTCTATCTTTGAAAACAAGAGTTCCCCTGGTTGCTCCAGGCCTGCTCTACCGTCTCCTCGAAGGAGACCTCTCCCAGACCTCGTGGGTCTGCACTGTAGCTGATTTGTTTATTCTTCGTGGGTTGCAGTTGCCAAGGCTTAGTGGATCCAATCCGGACACTAACACCGCAGCGACCCTCATCCGACGTGAGACAGTCGCCCTCCGGAAGCTGGCCTTCGTTGAAGCCTCCCGGAGCCCGTGGCTGCAGATCCAAGCAACAGCATCTCTCACCTGAAGCACCCGACATCGAAGGGCTCCTTGCATTGAGCCTCCTGGTCACTTTGCCATGACCCAGACTCTGTCCCCTCTGCTTTCAGGTTCTGCTCTACATTCTTCACATCTTTGATCTTCACGGCATCATCGACGCTTTTGGCTAGCAGAACTTTTGACTATTTTCCCATTGAAAATCAGCCCGCGACCCGACAGCAGAAACGACCTATGAACCCGGCTTCCCTGGGGCAGGTAACAGTGGTACCTCGGTACTCTCGGGGTTGTGGGCATCTCAAAAGCTTAAGTCTAAAGTTTTAACTTTGTACTCCTGCTAGAAGTATTTCTAATCTGTTTATTTCAAACCGCGACATTCTCCATAGGCTAACATTGAGATCCCGATAGCAGCTCTTTGCACTGCACGCGTCTCCCGTGGGTCCCCTTCCTCATAACTGTGGGTGGATTCTAAAGGGGCAAGCGATCCTGAATTCCCTAGGCCTTGCCTGTAGAATTGTTGTGGTTCTTATACCACTATTTTAGTATATGGTTTGGTCCCCCCCTGGGGCCCATTCATTTCTGTGCTATTTATTGTATTTATAAATGCTTGTTTGAAGTGTAACTTTGCCACTAGCCACATAAAGTGACTGTGGGATTCTGTCTAGAATAAATACATATATTTTATATATATACCTGTGTGGGCTACTCTTTCATTTGGTTATTCAAGAGGTTATTATGGTAAAACAATAAGCTTAACACTCCTTCAAGACTTAGCCTGAAGGCTGCTCTCTACAGCTACCACTAGGATAGCTTTCTTTAAAGGTTGTCTTAAACCTATCATCAATAAGAGTCGAATTGGACTGGTGCAAGGTTTCCCTATAACTAGGAACAGCATATGCCAGGCCAACTTCTCACAATCTATGATTCTCAAGCTATCCATTCCATGTATCGCTATTGCAATGTTGCTCCTAAAAAGGCTGATGGTGTTGGGTGTTTCGATTGAAAAAGGAACACTGAACTACCAAAATGACTGAATGTTTGCAAGATGTTCCAGTGAGTTAAGCAGTAACTGCTTACTTCTGATCTTGCTCGACTTGAATCATGGCAAAGCCTAGTATGACTTCCTTTGAATGTAGATTCAGTTCCATTACATTTAATGGCAGTACCACATTGGTAAAGCCATTACGTCAGCGAGACCTATTGGCTTGGCCAATGCTTGTTTATCTCAGCTGACGGCATGCATCAAAACAAAGTTATTGCAGTGTACTGTAATGGCTACTAGACCTGACTGTTGCTGGACATTTGCACCAGAAGGCCCACACCAATGCAGTGTACTGTAATGGCTACTAGACCTGACTGTTGCTGGACATTTGCACCAGAAGGCCCACACCAATGAAAATGCAGAGCAGCATGACGGCTGCCATCTTATATGATTGCAGCCAAAGGTCACCACAGGCCTAAAGTAGAGATGAGGACATTTTCATTTTTTTGCCCTATGTATAGCTGAGACCCAGACCTCTGAGCACAACGCCACCTTTTTTAAACAGAACGGCTACTGTTCTACATTGATTAACATAATGTCAAATTGTTCAGAAATTGTAGGTCCACTTTAGTAAGCTTCCCAAACAGCCGAAAATTACCCAGATAGGTTTACATTAACCTTGAATTGGAAATGTACCAATGAAAACTGTCTCACACAGCTGCAGTATGTGTGGGTTAAAGGTAGGAATGATATACATTTTTAAAAACGTGGCAGGAGCTTTTTACGCTTCAACTTTTTAGCATTGATGGATATGGTATGCATTTTATGATTAGAATTGGATACTTTCTAAATATTTTTCCAACACTGTTGAATGCAATCAAATAAAGCACAGATATTGCCACTTTAAGGGTTCTTGGATGCAACAGAAACGTACATTTTTCAATCCCCCTCCTCCCCCCGCCCCCTCATGAAACAATTTTAAATGTCTTATCCACTTCCAGCTAATTAAAAACCTCCTGATGGCGAACAATATATACTTGTACTAACAGCCTCATGCGAGGGAAGGTTAAGAACAGCCGAAACCTAAAAGTGCTTGGCGTCGACCAGACAAATAATACCAAAAGAAAGAACGATAAAACATTGATGAAATAATTTCTTTTTGGGCGTGTATCAAGATTTGTTGTGTTACACATTCAGTGTCTAACGAGCTTGCCCCTCCCATTGCAGGAAAAACGCAAAGGTGGCTTGGCGGATATTTAGTGGCCGTGTGCACATAATACGTGAAATTGCAGATTTGAGCCCAGATACTTCAGTGCATTCATTCAAGCTCTAGCAGTGACAATCAAAGCACCGATCGGAGGCTTTTGACCATTCCTTAAAATGACATGTAATCTCTGTCTGTTTATTCTATTCCCTCGCTTGCCCCTTCGCTCCTCTTTCTATGTGCCCATTTCTCTGACTAGACGGTGACATCCCGCTCTGCTGGGGGGTTGCTTGCAGGAGGAGGCATCTGTGAAGGATGCAGCGGCTAAGAGAACACCGGCATCAGGATTTCCACAGTCAGTTATAACTGTATACAATTTCCTGCGTCTGCATTATATCATATTGTAATGTTAGATGGAATCCCTTGTATACTGAACTAGTCAAGTAAAAGAACCTAACCTAGGGGGATGGGAGGTGTCAGAAAACAAATTGATTCTGAAATACACCAAATATAGAAAAAGGAAAAAATTGTCCTTTTCTTGAGTCCCCTCACTCACCAGGGTTTCCCCACGGTGACATGCTTCATCATTGGGGTCCTCCCAGTCCTCTATGGACTGAGGCGTGCTGCGACTTGCGAATTACGTAGGAGCACTAAAAAATCAGACTATGTGTAGTGCAAGTGAAAGAGTGGAGTGGAGTTTAAAATTAATCAGCTAGTGGGCCCAATAAACTTTATTAACCCCTTGTGTGCCCCGCCCTTTCCCCGCCCTGTGCCGGGCGTTGAATTAGCGGGCGGGGTTCATGACGAGATAGTCTCAGTGATTGGTAAGAACTTAAAAGCAGTGGGTGATGCTCCTCCACCTTAGCGGAGTAGCTGCCTCTGACATTATCACAAACAGGCACTTCCCTGAACCGACATCTACCTTTCTGCCAAATTTGGTGTCATTCTGTTCAGCCGTTTGGTCTGTAGCCGTGTATCAATAATATGGAAAGTAATACAGGGAAAATGCATTTCGGGGGCTCTCCTCCCTTTTCTCAGCCCCCCCACTTGAAGGAGCACCACAAAACTTTCAAGACAGCAGCTGAAGGGAGTGTTAAACTAGCTTTAAAAATTTCGGGAGGATTCATCAAACGATGCCAAAGTTATTGGCAAATGAAAAAACGCTCTTCCTATAGAAACTACATCGTAATTCTAACTACCTACTGGCTTAGGTAATATTGGTGTACGTAAGAATGTCAGATGTTATTGGCACTGCCAAGCCACACCTAAACTCCATGTAGGATAATGACAGTCCTTCTGCCATCACTGCTGCTGCCAGAGAAAAACTAAATTAAATTTCTATTTGTCTAAGACACTTTAATAGCATTCCAATGTCATGTGTATGCCCATCAAAGTTCAAGATGAGGCAGCAAGATAAATAAACAATATAATCCCAGCTGTATGGAGCGTAAGTATTTTTTTTTGCGGAAACACACAACTTGTGCCCTACCAAACATGTACTCCTGGCTTCCAATGTGTGGACGGAGCCATAGCCCCTCTCTAGTGATGGCTACATAATTGTCTGAAAGCTGCACAGTCAAGCTACACCATATAAAGAATGTGTCCCTGTATAATGAAACTGGTGCTCATGTCAAGCGTCCAATAAGGTTTGCTGGGGGAGGGGGGGGGCGGAAATCAGAGACTTGTTCCACTTAAGTTAAAGCAGGGCAAATTAAGGGGACGTTGTGAATTTGCTGGGTGGGTAATTAATAGAAGGCAATGGAATTTAACTATATTTCGAGTATGGTAAAGTTCCGGCTGGAGAACGCTAAATTATACCACCACAAGTACTGGGCCTGTTGGAACGGCGAAGAGGCCACACACAGGTATGATGGGGGGTGAGTGAGCAGGTGTGACAAAAATCGGTCCATATAGACTGTTAACCAGCATACGTCACAGTTTAAAGACTAATGCCTTGCAGTCCTCGTTTCAAAGACATTCAAATGAGTGCTTGATAAACAAACGTCTTGACGTGCCTTCTTTGGAGCACAAAAACATCCGAGGTTTGCAACTTTGTAAAAACGTGGGTTTGTGCACGTTTGTCTGGCTGCAAAACAGACAACATGCTTTCTGCCCGGGAGGTCGGACGCTTACCGGGCAGGCCTGTGGGCGCAGAGGCCGCGGCGCGTCGTGCGCGCAGGTGCGAAGTTCCTGCCCTCATGTGCAGCCCCTGAGCCCTGATTAAGGGCTGTGAGAGGGGGCGGGCGCAGAGCACAGACCCAGCCCGCAGTATCCAACCGCCACCATGCAGCGGGGAATGAAGAAGTACTTCGGGCAGAAGTCCCTCAACGAGGTGACCATGGACGACTTCCTCGGCTCTCTGGGGCTGTACCGCAAGCTGACCGCCAAGGACGCCTCGTGCCTCTTCCGGGCCGTCTCCGAACAGGTGAGCGCCCGCCCGCGCGCCATGGCCGTGCAGCGTTGGGAGGGGGGGCGCATGCATGCGGGGCGCGAGCTGCAACGCCAGCGCATTTAATAACACGGTGTTCGGGAAGGGTATCAGTTGTGATACTCCTTTTAAATTACATCGACCCATAGTCGAAGAAAAACGAAATTCGGTTTCTCAAAAAGGCCTTTTTAATTACTACCTTACTTCGTTTTTTTTGTATAGAGGAGTGCGGAGGTTTCGGGGAGACAGCCAAATTTAAATCTATAGATATTGGTTTTAGTTTGTTCCTGATGTACTTATCTGGGGGAGCGCAAATTCGTAATATTGCAGCGAATTCTCCGCGAGGCCTTTTTACAGTAAAATGAAAGTGAAACTGAACAGTTAAAATAATGTTTTGCGTAGCCAATGCTTGCAGCGGAAAAGTAATTTTTGTTTTTCAACTCTTTATCACTTAACATTATTATACTGACGTCGTGCTGGCAGTGTTTACACCTCAGTATTTTCGGGAAGAAAAACAACTATAAGCTGGAACTTGCAGGGCGTCTGCGACCAGCCCTCCAAAATAACTCTACTTTTGATTGACACTTGCCACGGCCCCAATTCCCAGTAATACAAGCATTACAAATGCAATAGGTCTCGCCTTTTATTAAGTTAAAGCCATTTGATTTGCTATACAATACCATTAGCAAAGCAAATTGATTATCAAAGGCGAGACCTATTGCATTTTCAATGCTTGTTTTTTATTTACGTTTGTTCAATTGTTTTTGGTAGTGGCTTGTGTTTTGAATCGACTTCTTATGACAATTGGGCTTTGGGTGAGATTGATTTTTGGTGGTAATTAAGTTCTGCAGTAGTGCTGTAGAACAAGTGGGTTCTGAAAACGTTATTTAAGATCTACTACGAGGTGTTTTGAAGCAGTTGATGGATTGTTAATGCGGGCGCATGGTAAGCGAGATTAATTCTGCCACGAGCGTGGACTGGATGGCTGTTTAGAGGTGATGGTTCATTCCCAAACGAGGGTGAATGTTGATGGATGTATATAGATGTGCAGTATTTGACGTTTCCGTCGCAAACGAGAGCTCTGCTGAGACCTCCTAAATAATGAAAGGACTGTGCTAAGCTGTGCCCCCCCCACTCTAACTTAATAGCCCCCATTTTTTTTGCTCATTGTACCACCTCCGAAGTAGCAGCAGCCGAGATCCCACGTAGATTCCAGAGGGCGAGCCAATAATAGTCCCTATTCGCGCACATTCCGCGCCATCCTGGGCCGGCAGCACCTGCCGCTGTCGCACGTTCACGTCTGGCAACGCCAGCACGCAAGAGCACCCAGCGAGAGCTCTAAAAATAGAACCCAACAATAGGAACAAGCTGTTCCACTGTGAAGCGCGTTCACAGACCAGAATCGGCTCGTGCCCAGACCAGAATCGGCTCGTGCCCAGGTCTGTCTCCCTTGGGAGTAAACACGGCAACAATAGTCTCGTTGGCGGCAGCGCTTCGCGCTGCAATGCCAGCGAGACCTAAAAAGGCATTGTCATTTATAATGCCAATAGCTTAAAATTTTGCAAATGCGAGAGTTATTGTATTGCACGTTTGTATCCGTTTCCCCCACAGACTTGCTTACACACTATCGTCCACACTGTGGGTCCGGTCTATAGACAGCCATCTCCGAAAGATCCCTTGGTGTATGCAGACACAATACCCCTAAATAGCAGCCATCAAGAACTGCCTTACAGACGAAACAGCCCCAGCCGCAGTCCCTTTCAGACCAGACCCCTTCTGCCCTCTTTTGGAAAGTTTCCACAGACACGGATCCACCATGGGACTCTTTCTACACACAAACAAGATTGCCCTCCCCTACAGGTATGCTGACACGTGATTTTCTGGACAAACCACCCTCGCCTAAAGGTTAGTTTAGAATGCACCACCTTAAGATGAGATTGCAGAATGTGCCCCACCAAACACTGATTCACACAGCACCATCTGCTGTAAACCAGTGAAAAGACCACTATTCTGCTTTACAGACTCGCCTGCCTACAGCCCTCTCCTATAGTCCAAGTTACAAACAGTCCTTCCGTAAACAACAACACACACCAACCCCACCTTTCCTTTTTAGGTCCGTCTATAGCTAGTCCTGCCTTACAGATTTGTCCACGGGTCACCTACCCTCACAGATCTGTTTACTGACGGCCCTCCTCCGCAGACCAGTCTACAAGCAGCTTCCATCTGCGCCTTTTGTTTCCCTCAGACCCTCGATATCTGAACAGCTGATGAAGCACATGAAATCGTTAATTGCGCCCGATGCTGACTCTCGCTCTCCCCTGCAGCTCTCACTTTCCCCTCTCCAGCTATGCATCGCCTGGCCGCCTTCTCCGATATGCCTTCACAGAGCCATGCATAGCGAGGGATGTCACTCTGCCACCTCTAGCCCCTCTCTCCCACTCAACCTCACCTCCGCTTTCAACATCTGCGCATCCATTTCACTCACCTCTCCACACTCCCCCCTCCTTCACCAAACAACTGTTCTCAGCCATCGGTCACCTTTAGCTAGTGCCCCACCCTCTCCCGTCCTCAACCAACTCCCTTTGCCCCCGCCCCTCCTTCCCAGGCCCTGATAGGAAACAGATACCTCACCAGCTCGGCACAGTCAGTAACAGCCAAGTGACAGCCCCACTGATCTTCAGTGGCTCGCCCACCTCTAACTGGCATATATTTGACATATTAATAGGTTTAACAACCTTTAACAGTATTGCATTTGCCTAAAAAGGAGCAGATGCTGCAACCCCCCCCCAGCAAAAAAAAAAAAACAACAAAAAACCTGAGTTAGGATACAAAGACTGAAAAGGAGACGCGTATCAGGAAAGTCAAATGTGTTCTGTGGAGCTCTTGTGACGGCGCGATTGGAGACATTCTTAACACTCACTTCACTGACAACAGCACGGCTCCTGAACTTGCGCTACTGCGGCCATGCGTTACGCTCTGTCCTCCAATTTGGAAAAAAAAAGCATTTTGGCGGCGCACGTGATAATAGAGTTGTGCGGCCGCCGTATGCGCTTTATGACACAAGTTGCCTCCATTGCCAAAGCAGAAAGAAGCCTGAAAGCGTCCTTGGTTACAAACGCAGCACTCTGTCACGATTGCAGCAGGGGCATGCTTTGAGCGCGCAAAAGTGAAAGCGAGCCAAGTCGTACGCGTGCACGTCTCCTGTCCTCGCACGCCTGCTGTCTTTGATGATTGTCCTGTCTTCTGGGATCGTGCACATGTCCTGTCCCCCTTTGCCCACCAAACAGGCATGCGCTGCATCGCTAGGCGAGACCTAAAAAGGGGGACAAGAGGTGAACTGAAGCAATAAGAGAAAGAGGTTCTGAGCGTGTCCATGTAGTGCTAAAAGACACTTGATATGTAAGTGCACACAAAGAAAGTCCCCCGACGTCAGCTTTGTAAGGTAGTAACACATCTAGTCAAAAAGCATGGAGGGAGTGCAATGCTTCACAGGCAGGACAAACCCATAATATGAAGGGAAACAGAGAATCGAAAGTAGAACCTAAGGTACATGTGAAAGTATGGGATACAATGGTACCTGCAAGAGAACAAAAACTAGGTTGCAAAACCACAAAAAGGATGGGTTGGGTGAAAGAAATGATAAGGATACAAATTGCAAGAAAAGCTGGTCCTTAATTTTGCACGATTTTTTCCACCAGTAAAAAGTAAACCATTAATTACCAGTATCCAGAAGTTTGTGGCCTGCTCAGTTGTAGATTCTCATGTGTACAAACTTAGGGTGACCAGATTGTCAGAATGAAACACGAGGTTGGTCACTGACCAGAATGAAGACTAAATGTTGGCACCTGCCATTGTCGATGAAGGACTACACTGAAAACACTCAAGTTTTGTTTATATATAGCCCCCTAAAATAAGAGAGAAGGTTTCCCTACGGTGTGCAGTAAATATTTAACTTACCCAAACTCCATGGGTGGCGGTGGCAATGCATCATCTGGAAGATGCCGGTGAAGCCATGTCGTACTGCAGAGGTGGAGGATAGTGGTTTATATCCATACTGTCCCCGTAGCTCACTGAGCCGGTTTGGTAAACCAGGCCTGAAGAACTGCAAATACAAAAAACACATGTGCCATCAAACATACACTGGGCAGGCACAGGTCCCAAGGGTTCTGCAGACACACCTGTAAGTCAGCTTAAATCTCACAATGCAATGGGACACAGTCTCCACTTTAAATTAGTAGAATTTTGAACTTTTTGAATAGCAAACACCTCCAGCCTTCCACCACGCCGATGGCTTCCAGTAGTTTATTTCCTACTAAGTTTTAGAAATACAGGCACAGAGCAGGAGCAGCAGGAGGGCTGGTGAAAATAGGAGTTCTGTGCAAGACGTGCCTGTGCCTTACCCACCATCAGTATAGGCATGAAACTCTGAAACTGGTCAAACATCTCGGAAGGCTAGGATATACATCTATGCAGGACAGCCTTAGGGGAGAACAAAAAAAGAAGCGCATGAGATCACAAAGAAACCATAAAGAACGCATGAACATCTAATGCCCAGGAAAAGGGAAGAAGGATGGTGAAGGCATTACTATCCATATTGAGAAGTGTGAAGGAGGACAGGTGGTCAGCCAAAGAGATACATGGCTTATTTTCTAAATAAACACTTCCACAAAGACTCTTGTCAATTTACCTAGGAGGGCTAAAAGATGGTAGAGCAAAGAAAAGATTATGACAGTGTGGCTGATGAAAAAAGAAGTTGAATCAAGCTTTGGCATGCCAATACAATCTCTAGAATTCCAAACAGAGGCAGGAAAGGAGAGCGATTTAGTACAACCTACACTTCAAGTTAAAATAGCCATCCTCTCCAAACCACCTTTCCTTGAATGCCCACCCACATGAAATCAAAAACAGGATGGAAACACCTATAACAAAAGAATTGTAAAGCCAATTATCATTACCTATTCAAATATAGGGATATAAAAATGTAATCCGTTACAACCGATAAAACTGTGCCTGTTAAACTAAATAGGCGCTGACAGCCTAGGGGGAAGAGAGAGTGCCAGCACTCGGTGGACCCAACAGATTCCTGAGTGCAGTGCCCAAGTGTGAGAGGAAGAGACCACCAGAGTGCAGTGTAAGTGGATGGAAGGGACTGAAGTCAAACATGAGCCCTGTTACAGGTGGAGTTTGAGGGGGTCAACAGCCACAAGAAGAGAGCAAAGAACGACAAAAAGAAATTAAAATCACACGGAGGGACAACCAAGTATTTGAGTTGTTGTGGGGATCTACTATAGAGGATTAGTGCTGAACGGAACACAAGATTTGACAATTCAATCAATATTTAGGGCCTCATGTAGGTAGCCAAATACCGGTCGGTAACGGCCGATTTTCGGTAAATATGCCGTTACCGACCGGTATTCAGACAAGTGAGATGTAGGAGTCCAAAAACCACTTTTCGGTAAATATGAGGCGGTAAATACCGATTCATATTTACCGAATCCCAAAATACCGAATCAGATTTACCGAATACATAATTAACGATTCGGTAAACATGAAGTGGTAAATATGAAGTGGTAAAAATTAAAATGACATGTAGGAGCACTCGGTAATTAAGAAATCCAGGAAAATCGGTAAATAAGAGTCGGTAATTAACACGGATTGAAAGCAGGTGGTAACCATCAACAATGCATATAAGCAATCCCAAAATGCAACAGCGTGGACAACATGGCCGCTATGTACGTCATTGCAAGGCGCCTACGTCTACAGGCAGCAGGACTGAGGGTGTGGCGACGGGAGGAACAAATCTACAGACAGCGCATCACACTATTCCAGCTGACTGATGCAGAGATACATGAGAGGTACAGGCTACACCCCGAAACCATCATGGACTTAATCAGGGACCTACACCCACTCCTGGACCAGCCAGTTAGAAGGGCGCACGCCATACCCCCACATGTGCAGGTGCTCTGCAGCCTACATCTGTTGGCATCCGGCAGTTATCAGGTGGTGATAGCTGCGGTGGGTGGGGTATCCCAGAGTTGCCTGTCACGTTTCTTCAGGAAGTTCCTGGATGCCATGATGCAGAGAATGCACCACTACATAAGCTTCCCAAACACACAGGCTGCACTACAGAAAACAAAAACAGACTTTTATCACATGGCACAGTTCCCCCATGTCATCGGCTGTATTGATGGTACACACATCCCAATCTGTCCACCAGCTGATACAGAGCACATCTACAGGAACAGGAAGTCCACCCACTCCATCAATGTGCAGGTGATCTGTGATGCAGGGAACATCATCACAGATATTGTTGCAAAGTTTCCTGGGAGCACCCACGACTCTTACATCTTCCAGAATAGTGGGATCTACACACGACTGAGTGCCAGAGAATTCGGAGAGGGATACCTGCTAGGTAAGTAACAGTGACGCCCCTTGAAACCTGCAAATCATAGTGTATAGAGGCATGTTACTGATGGTTCCCTTTTACTCATCCAGGCGACAGTGCATATGCATGCCGGTCATTCATCCTCACTCCCTACCTACACCCAGCAACCCAGAGTGAGAGACGATACAACGTGGCACATAAAACAACACGCAATGTGGTGGAGCGCACGTTTGGACTACTGAAGAGCAGGTTCCGCTGCCTGCACAAGAGCGGAGGCGCACGCCAGTACAAACCCATCACCTGCTGCAAGATTATTGCCACTTGTGCAATGCTGCACAACCTTGCCACGAAAAAAGGTACAGATGTGGAACTAACATATTTTGAGGACAACGAGGATGAGTCAGGCCAGCCAGAGGGCAACGCAGCTAGAGTGCCAACTGCAATCGATGGGAGAGAGAGACGGGCAGAGATCACATGCAACTATTTCTGAGTAAGTGAGGGGACACAGCGAGTTGTGAGAAGTCCTGACGTAGTTTTAATGTGGCACCACGCCATAAACACATGAACAGGCCAATCTGGCAATATACCATCTATACAAGGAGTATGTCCAGGGTTACGTCACCCAATGGGAAGTGGCTAAGCAGGGCTACATCAATGTTTGCGCATACGCGCTGCAGTGGTGGATTGCACGGCCTGTGCATCCTCACTAGAGCCAACCCCAAGCCGCCTGCTGCTCCTGCGTGCTTCTGGGACGGGGGGTGTGATGCTGCTGCTGGTGTCGATGCTCTCCGCAGCATCCCCTGCAGCAGTTGTCGACGCCTGACTAGTCAATAGCACCCCTAGTGCACTTGTCACCTGCACCATCCCCCGAGACAGGTCGCTGCAGCACTGTGTTAGGCCCTCCTGCATCGTCACAGAGCGCCGGCACAGTAGAGAAGTCGCAGTTGCCAGACGGTTGAGTGCCCTGCTGGTAGTGTCCCTTCTCTGGCGTTCCCGGCGCCGTGCTTCGATGTCAGCATCTAATTTGCTGCACAACTGCTGGATTGACTGGGACATGTCCCGAATGCCCGCAGCCATGCCGCTAATGTTAGTGTCCATGTTGACTAATGTTGTCTTCATCACCCGCATGTGCCTCTGGACTGACATGACTGCCTTTGATTGCAGGCGCTGTTGCTTCAACATTTGGCCCTCGAGCCCCAAGAAGACACCATGGCCGTCAGTGGGTGCTGGTGGACTCTGGACACGCGACCTGCGGCGCCCTCTTGCTCCCGTCTGTGCTGCCTGTGAGGTGTGGGGCACAGTGGCATGGCTCCCTTCCTGGGGCCCGGTGCGGTCTTCTGGGCCCATGCTGTCGTCTGACGAGGTGTCTAAGGCTCGTAGCCTGGCTGCTGGACGCCTCCTCATTCTCACACCTGCAAGCGGAGATGTGGCCGGTGATTCGAACATGAGTGGCGATGCTGGCTGTGGTTGTGGTGATGCTGGCTCTCGGTGAGGTGATGCTGGCTCTGTGTGCGGCGAGGCTGGCTGTGTTGGTGGTGCGGCTGCAAGTGGGCCTGCTCCCTGGTCTGAACTCGTGCTGGCTAGAGGTGATATTTGTGGCCGGTGTGCCGTCTCTCCTGCAGCATGCCCTGTCCTGCATGATGTCACATCTGTGGACAGAAATACAACATTGGCTCAGTGTCCCCGAAGGGCTGCATTGCAAGCGTCACAATAAATCATTTCACATTCCAATATGTCCTCTGTCTCCTTGTGCCTCGAGTGCGTGACATGCCTTGTTGCCCTGTAACATTTACGTCATGGTTAGTGTTGCCCTGACTACATCTCCCGGAATGCATTGCCTGTCTGCACTGACACGTGTGGACTGCAGTGTGATTCTCGTTTCACAATGGGGGATGTGGGATAGGGGTAGGGGGGCTACATTGCTGTGCTTTCGTCCTACCTTGGCGTGTTGCGGCTCTGGCAGAGCTGTCGGCGTCCCCAAGACCCACGACGCTCTCTTGCTCGATTGTGGCCGCCACCAGCTCCTCCAGTTCGGTGAGGGCAGGTGCCCTGTTGGTTCCACCTCCGGTCTGGCTGGCCTCCTTCTGGATGTCGCCCATCTTCCTCTTGGTAACAATCCTCAGGTCATACCAGCGCTTTTTGAGGACCTCAATGTCCCTGTGGGTCACTCCCACAGCATTGACCTGCGCCTGGATGGCCAGCCATATGTTGCGCTTTTCAGCCTCAGGCACTTGCAGGGATTGCCTTCCAAACAGCTTCTGGTGCTGCTTCACCACCTCCTCCACCAGCACCTGGAGTTCCTTGGGGCTAAATTTCAGCTTCCTCCTCCTTTCCCCTCCGTCTTTCTGTGTTCTCTGGCTGGACATGCTGTTCGTTCACCCGCTCGCACATGCAACGGCTCCCTGCCTCTCCTCTGCACTCCAAGCCTCTCCAGGGTCGGCTAATTATGTACACCTGCCTGGGTGTGGCCACTTCGGCTAATTGTGTACACCTGCCTGGGTGTGGGGACTTCCTGGTTGGGTGGGCTGTCGTTGCACAGGATTAGCTGTTTCGTCAAGTCATGTGATTTTATTTACCGTATCCGTACATACCGATTCGGTATTTTCCGATTCGGTAAATACCACCTCGGTATTTTCCGATTCGGTAAATACCACCTCGGTATTTACCGATTCGGTGAATTCCGATTCGTGATTACCGAATGTTACCGATTCGGTAACTGTTACCGAATTTTTACCTACATATAACTTACCGATTCTAATTTACCGATTCGGTACGGCTCGGTATTTAAGAACCGGTAAAATGTATTTACCTACATGAGGCCCTTAGTTCTCTATCATCCATTTCCATATTCCTTGTGCTAGTTTTGATTAGGTGTGTGGCTTTGTTTCCCCCTCAACCTCCACCCCCTTTTGTTGAGGTTTGGATTAGCCCTGTTCCACCCATCAGGTGTTTCTGGAAGGCCTTTAGTGCTAGACGTAATGTCTTGAATTGCAACACATTTATGGGTTGTACTACTTCTATGGGGCTCTATGTGTTCTCCAGGTTTGGCACCAGAAAGTAAGTGGAGCTGGCACACATTTTGTAGCCCCTTTACTTAACAGCTCTTCTACCTCCTGTCATAAGTGACTAGTCTTCCCTTTTGATTCTCTTTTGTTTTTATGGAATTGTGGAAGATGTTTTGTCAGTTCTATGCAATAGCTATATCTTATGATATTCAGTATCCGTTTGTTGGAGGTGAGCTGTCTTGATTCCTCTTGAAATTCTTCCACCGTTCCTCCCACTTGTGATTTGTTCAGGAGTCCTCCTAACGGAGTCACTGATCTAAGAGTTCCCTCGCTCCAACCCATCTGGCATATTGCCATTGTGTTGTGACAGTGCTTTGTTGTTTGAAGGCTGTATGTCTGGTATTTAGCTGCATGCCATCCCCTTGTGGGTGCTCTTTCTTGTGCCATATTCCCTCGAGATGGTCCTTTCTATAAATCAACACTCCCATGGTCCTGGAAGTAGTTATCTGTAATTATTCGCTGTAGCACTTTGTCAACTGTCTTCCCAAAGAAGCGGTCTCCTGTGAAGGGCATGTTCATTGTTGCGGATTATACCCCTTTTTAATCCGAAAACTGAAAGCCAAGCATATCTGCATAGGGTAGTAACAGTACATGATGCCTACTGGCTGTTTCGTCTGCGTCAAATGCAGATTTGAGGCAGGTGTTTGCAATTGTTTTGCCCTCCTGTAACAAACTATTCGCCCTCTTTCTGTACACCTCTGGCAGGTGTTGCATGTGTTCCTGCATTTAGTCTCACTGCTGATGCGTGTACAGATCGATCAAGGCATTTGAGCTGTCAATATGCCACTGCACCACAGCCAACCTCTTCATCTTTCTCCCACCATGTCTACCCTCTTGCTTCCTTGTCTGGTGGAGGAACTGTGGAGGTTAGGTTGTAGGCTCTTTGGCGAGCCAGTAACACAATCACAGAATCTTCTGACACATTGTCCTGGACGTAAGCGGGGTCCTTGGTGGAAAACAGCACTTATCTGATGCTGGCTCTCTGAAGGCCTGTCTCTACCATGGTCCACGATACTTGGTAACATCAGGAGGAAATGATTCCTCTTTTGGTCTTGCAGTAATATCTCTAGAAGTAAGCATGCTTCTTTTTGCTACTCTTCCCGATGTACCTCAAAAGTATCTGTAGCTTACCCAATGACCGCGTTGGTTGCATGCAATAATGTTGGCTGGTGGGGTGGGTGTTAGATGGGTAAGACCACTCATTTGGAGAGTCGACATAGTTGTCCTGCCAATCCTCCTTAGACTCTGCTGTCTGTGGTGATTGTTACTCTTGGATTTGTTTTTTCTCCTCTTCAAATCTCAAGCAGATACTCTCCTGCTGCAGCTCCAATGTCAGTGGAGGTTCTGGTTCCGCTTATTCCTCCTCACTCTGAGTAAAATTCTATAGATCTTTAGAGAGTCATCAAACTCTCTTCTTATGAATGAGGGCTTCTAGTTTGGTCTCATCATGTCTCAATCCCGAGGTGTTTTTGTTCAACAGAGTTTTAACTCTTTGCTTCACTTCTTTGAGGTCTATGTCAATTGGCTTTTCTGTGCCAGTAGTGAACCATTCTTCGTCATCTATGTTAAACCAATCTTGGAGGTGGTTGTCAAGCCCTTCTTATGTACCGGTGTTAAGCAGGTTTTCGAGGTCAGTGTCGAGGCATTTTTCCTTGATGCTGCTTTTGCATGCTTCGAGTCAAAGCTAGTCTGCCACTGAATGCCCTTGGTGTTGTCTTGCATTTTGTGTTGCTGTCCCAAGGCATCTTTTTGTGCCTTTTTTCTGACGGGATCTTGATTACTTCTTAAAGTTCTTCTTCTCAGGCCTCTTCAGTTTTCTCAAGTGGGTCTTCTTCCTCATTCGATAAACCAAATTCTCTTAAACTCCTGCTTTCCCTGAGGATGGGGTAATGTGCCCACATTTGCCTCCGTCTTGCTCTGATTGTTTCTTGCAAAAAGTCTGCATACTTTGAGCAGACTTCTGAACAACGGTCCTTTGTAAGACAGGCTGTCCTTCGGTGCGTATTTGTGAGAGCAATTCACACAAAATCTAAAGGGGGTGTGCGCCATACTCCTTATTTATTCTCCAACCCATGGGGTTTTGATGGCTTCTCACCTCTTCCCTGTTCTCCTGTGTTTTCTCCTTACCAAAACGACGTTTGTTGTGATCCCTGTGATTTGAGAGTATTCTCTGTTTTCGTTGATGAAAATGATCTTCAGTGATGCAGCTCCTTCCCGAACTCTGGAACTCTGCCCTTTGCTTGCAGACCCAATGGCAGAAAAAAAGAATCCGAAGAAGATGACTAAGATGGTGTCTACGTTGAAGGGTTACCAGAGGATGCATCTAATGTCACAGAAGGAGGGACATGGCACCAAATGGTTGAAGACTTGACGAGGCATGTGGAAGTGGTGGAGAGGAGAGATGAGACTACAAAAGAAAATTCCGAAACCAACCACTAGAGGGTGGAATAATGCATTACATGTGAATCCAGAAAAGATTTGCGTAGAAAAAATTGGGATCGCAATGAGTGAGCAAAAACAGAATTTGTACTCTGAGTATTCAAGTTTTCTCATGGTATTTTCATTTCAAGCAAAGGCAGGCCATCTAAATTGTATCGTTTCTTACCAGTCTATATAGTTTTGCACCTTGAAGAATTTTCTGGCTTCACATGCTGTGCATTATTCAGCCATCTAGTGGTTCGGTCCGGAATTGTTGTATTTACTTGTTTTTAGTTTCTTGTTGGTGGGCGTCGACATACCATCATTTGGTGTCCCCTTGAGAATTAGTCTTGCTTCCTCTTGAAGGGCCGACGTTTGATCGCCATCTTCCGATTCATTATTCTTTCTACCCGCTTATCTTCTTTGGTGGAGGAGGGTGCGTTCGCTAGTGAATCCAGAAAATTCTTCAAGTTGCAAAACTACACCGACAGGTAAGCTATACGTTTTGCAGCGTGAATCTTTTCTGGATTCACATGCTGTGCATAGAATTGTATTGTTTGTGCTATCCATCTTGCGATTGTGTTCTTGGTCACTGGTTTCCTAAGGAAACTGTTTGCAAATGATACAAAGTTGTTTTGTCTTTCTGTATTCTTTTGTTCTTTCAAAGTAATACATCACTGCTCTTCTAGCATCTTAGTGTGTAATGCTTTTTCTGCCTGCATCTTTGGTTTTGGGAAGAAACTTGGTATCTGTCTGGTGTGATGTATGTGGAATTGTGATATCACCTTTGGCATGAAGTGTTAATCTGTTTTCATGACTATTCTGTCATTATGTATTTGGAAGTAGGGTTCCTGTAACGTTCGTGCCTGCAATTCACTCTATGTAATGATGTTATTGTAACTAAAAATGCAGTTTTTAATGTGAGCATTTGTGGTGTGGCCTTGTGGAGCGGCTCAAATGGTGCTTTTATTAGCTGAGCGTGTACCATATTTAAGATTTCATGGAGGTGCCGGCACCCTCTTTTGGGTGGGGGCGGGGGATACATTTTAGCTCCATCTAGGAACCTTTTGACCACCTGTGAAGTGAAGAACCTCTTTCCTGTGTGGCCCCGTGTATATGCTAAAATTGCTGCTAGGTGAACCTTTAGCAATGGATAGGTTAGCTTACTGTGCAGTAGATGTGTTAAGTACTTTAGCTCTGTACTTTGTGTGAAGTCCTTCTTTGAGGCACCATAGAGAGTATCTTTTCCATTTTGCCATATAACATTTCCTAGTGGCCGGCTTTCTTGCCTCCCTTAGGATTGCCATTGCGCCTTCTGGTAGCTTTAGGTGCCCAAACTCCAAGTCCTCAGGAGCCATGCTGCGAGGCTTAAGGTTTCCAGTTATGGGTGGAGCACCATTCACTTTTACATAGTTAACAAGTCCTGTCTGTTTGGCAATTTGTGAATTGTATCTTGAGATACCTATTTCTGAGAACCAGGTCTGTCTCGCCCATTGCAGGGAAATGTGAATCCTCTTCATGTGGCTGATCTTGCACTTGTTAATCACTCTGTGAAATAGTGGTATCAGGAGGGGGAGGGGGGGTAGGATGCAAGTATCCCTGACCAGTCTATCCATAGCGCATTCCCTAGGGACTGTTAGCATGGTTGAAGCTTGGCATTGCATGGTGTTGCGAAGAGGTTGATTTCTGGAGTCCCCAATTTGTGAAAGATCTTCTTGAGTTCTGATTGATTCAGTTCCCACTTGTGGGACCAAGAAGCTTGCCTGCTTAGTCTGTCCGCTTCTACATAGTCCTTCCCTGGTAGGTGTATTGCTACCATGTTTATCTTCCGTAGGGTTGCACATCTCCACAGTTGCTGTGCTAGAGTTGAAAGTGGAACTGCCTCTGTTCCCCCTTGTTTGTTTATGTAGAACATGATGGTTGGGTTGTCTGTATCAGAATTGTCTTCCCATAGAGCTCTTTCTGAAAGGCTTTTAAGGTAAGGAACACTGTTTTTAATTCCAGGATTTTGATCTGTTGTATTGCATCCTGCTCTGTTCACAATCCCCTTACTTTGAGGTTGTTCATGTGAGCTCCCCATCCTATCTGGGAGGCATCTGTAGTTATGGTCACCGTTAGTGTTGGTATTGTAAAAAGTCTCCCTTGTGATATGTTTGTCTTTTTCAATCATGCTTTCTCCTTCTGTATCCTTTGTGTGACAACCACTACATCTTCCCAACTCCCAGTTGCTTGTGACTATTGTGCTTAAAGCCATTCTGGGAATGGTCTTGTGTATGCGAATGTTGGGGATTAAGTGAATTCATGAGGCCATCATCCCAAGCAGCTTCCCCACTGTCAGAGCTTGCCCCATCCGGTATAGCTGTGTTTCCTTCTGTAGAGCTGTTGTTTGTTTTTCGTTTGGGAACACCATCCCGAAGACCGCACTTATTTTTGCTCCCAAGAACACCTTTACTTGATCTGGCTCAGGGAAGACTTCTCCTTGTGTATGAAGAAACCGAGCTGGTCTAGTGAACGCATTATTTGATGCATATGTTGTTTGCAGGCTCTGTACGAGTTTGCCCTTATTAGTCAGTACGGGTATACATGGATGCCCTGCCTTCTCAGGTAAGCAACCAATGCTGCTAGGCACTTTGTGAATACCCCTTGGTGCAAACTTTAAACCGAATGCTAGCACTCTGAATTGCTAGTGTGTGTTGTTGAACACAAATCTTAAGAATGCTTTGCGCTTGTTGTTCATGGGGATGTGCAAATATGAGTCCTTTAAGCCTGCGGTGGCCATGTAGTCCCCTTTTTGTAGCTGTGGTATCACTTCCTGCAGGTTGTTATCTTGAGCCTTTATAAATTTGTTGAGAAACCACAGATCTAAGATAGAACGCAGCGTTGGGTCTATCTTTGGAGTTAGGAAGTATGTGGAGTAATTGCCCCAGTTTATTTCTTTGTGTGGCACTAGCTCTATAGTTGCCTTTGACCGAAGTACTTGTACTTCTTGGAGTAGCTGAGTATTTTCCCCTTTTGAATGTACCTTCATCCTTAAGGCCTCTGGAGGTGGTTTGATTAGTTCTGTGCAATAACCGTACTGCATTATGTTCAATATAGATTCATTTGTCTGAAGGTATCTTTCTCCATTTGTGGAGGAATTTTTTTAGCCTGCCTCCTACTGGTGTAGAATGGTGGAGGAACTGGTTGTTTCTCTTTTGCCATCTTGCTCCCTTTGTGGGCACACTCCCTGATTTTTCTTGGGTGTGTATATTGTGTTTTGAGTGCAAACATTTGGTTGTTGTGAGCCCTCCCCACCTTTGCGGGAGGCCTCTTGTACGGGGGGAGTCCTCAAAAGGACTATCTTTCTTGCTGGTATTGCCAACCTTGTTGCTGTCCCTGTTGTTGCATTTGGTTTCCCCCTTGGCAAGCCTGTTGATATGTTTGATGCTCGGTTGTGGGGTGATGGTTCCCCCTAACCATCTTGAGGAGGTGGCTCCTCTTCGCATGCCACCTCTGAATTGTAGAGCACCCGTAGATCTTGCTGTCTCAGTCTCCTTTTTTAATTGGTTTAGCGTGTTGTCCACCGCACTTCCAAAGAGCAGTTCTCCATCGAAAGGAGCATTCAGTATGTTGTGTTGCACCTTTGGTTTGAATCCTTAGATTCGTAGCCATGAATGTCTTCTTCTGTGATACCGATCTTCATTTGCCTGCTTGATGTTTCTGCGGCATCTAGGGATGATTTTAAGCAGGTATTTGCTATATTCTTCCCCTCCTCTATGAAGTGGCTTGCTCTCTTTTGGCATTGTTCTGGAAGGTGCTTTAGTAGCTCAGCTATTTCCTACCAGTGCTGGTATGTGTGTCGGTTGAGCAACGCATTAGAATTGGCGATGCGCCATTGGTTCGCCGCACTGCTCTCGACCTTTCTGCCCATAAGGTCCATTCTCTTGCTATCCTTTTATGGTGGTGGCCCAATAGTTCATGGTACATTAGCCCTCTTCCTGGCTGTGGCTGTTATGATTGAGTCAGCAGGCCCCGACCGCTTGATGTAATTAGGATCTTTGGAGGAGTGTTTGTATTTTTTCTCCCCTCTAGGTGTGACTGCCTTAGATGTGGTAGGCTCCTTAAATGCCTCCTTTCCCTGGTCTAGCATACTTGGCAGCAAAGGAAGTAATTGGTTCCTTAATTGTGTAGGCATTGGAGTTTCCAGCAAATAACATGACTGGGGTTTTTCTTCCTCGAGTTGTACTCCATGGGTATCTGCTGCCTTTTTAATGACTTGGTTGTACATACCAGTATCATCTGGTGGAGAAGGCCTTGAAGGGTAGGTGTTGAAAGCCTCCTCTGGGGAATCTGTGTCGAGGTCTTACAATAGTAATCTTGGACCTCCCAGGTTTCTGATCCTATGCAAGTTTGTTCTTCGAAAAAACTCCTCTTCCTGCTCCTCTAGAGGTTCGGGGGTCAATGGAAGCTATAAATTCTAGACGCTTTTCTCGATTCCCATCGAGGTCTTTGGCGATATCTTGAATTGTTTCATGCTTGGTTGAAATCTTTCTTTTGCTGTAAAATACTCACCATTGCGGCTTCAAGTCTTTTCCTTTTCTTATCGACCTCCGACGCGTGTGTTTCGGTGTCAAGACTTTAAGCCTTTTTTTTTTTTCTTCACGGTAGAGGGCGCCTTGATTTTGGATGCTGGCGGCGGGCCATGTTTATCAGATTTCAACCTCTTGTTTCGACGTTGATGCATCCTTCCATTCCTTGACGTCTCTTGACTTCTTGGATCTTTTGAGGGTCTTTGCCATTACGGAGTCCTTGTTTAAGGATTATAGAGTATGTTTTTCTCCAACGCAACTGCGGACGTCGAGTGCTTTGACTCCGAGGCCCTTGAGTCTGTCTTTTGAGACTCGTACAGTTTCTTCAAGCACAATGGTTATCTTACCTCTCAAAGCTTTCTTTTCGATCTCGAAGACTTCGATGTCCATCTCTGTGTCGCCTTCTGGCCCTTCTGCGACATTGTCCTTCTCCTCGCTGGAGAGGCCCAGGTCCCGTAGCAATGGTACGGTGCTCTGCCCCTGCATGTTATAGCTTGCTATTCTCTGTCTCTCCCTTACTCTCAGGGTCTTCCGGTTGACTGCCGGACACACGTTGCAATCTTCACTTCGGTGATCTACCGGTAAGCAGAGGTTGCAGACTGGATGTTGGTCCTTCTGGGTGAACTAGTGATGGCAATTCTGGCAAAACTTTAATCGTGTTTTGTCTATCACCACGCACAGGGAGCCCCCTGCACGCATATTGTTTTCCGGTCGTCAATGAGGTTCTTTCCCTCTCAGCACCCTCCGGCACCTTGATTCGATGTCCGGTACCTTGA
Organism: Triturus cristatus; assembly: GCF_964204655.1. Taxonomy (NCBI): domain Eukaryota; kingdom Metazoa; phylum Chordata; class Amphibia; order Caudata; family Salamandridae; genus Triturus; species Triturus cristatus. The sequence continues at coordinate 541,537,024 of NC_140592.1, forward strand.
ATCACCGTACTGTAGATTTTCGAAGATTTTTCCCTGATTTTCATGGATTCTTCTCTCCAAAGTTTGGAGCTCCTTACGCATCAATCCAGACCTAACTGTGGGAAAAAAGAATCTGAAGAGGGCGACCAAAGGTGGGAGCCCCCAGGAGGAAGCACGACAACATCACAAGGGGACATCAAATGGTGGCAGGTTGACGCCCAACAAGAAGAGGGGGGGAAAAAAAAGGAAAATCAACACTTCTGGACCAAACCACTAGATGGCAGAATAATGCACAGCATGTGAATCCAGAAAAGATTCACGCTGCAAAAGTTGGCACTACACACATTATATAAGCTTATTGGAATTAATCTATAATCAAAGTTAGAAATTCAGTTCACAGCAGTGATCATATATTAGCATTCAATAATTAACTAAACAGGAGAAACAGGGCACCGAATGTGTGAGTGTTAATAGTCACATGTAAGGTACTGCCAGGGAAGGGAGCGCTGGTAATAGCACAAAATGAACTATTGGAGAAGGGCTTCAATAACTCAATGGAGGAAGAGTTAACGAGGAAGAGCCATTACCTAAGGAGATCTGGAAATATGAAGAGTTCCATACAAGAGAAAACTGGGAATATGAAGGTAGAGCTGTCCACAGCGACAGAAGTGCTGGGAAGGTAAAACCACTGAAGTGAGGCTGTTAAATATTAACGTGGGGTGAACTGGGACTCTGAAGAGCTTAATATATAAGACATACAGGAACAGGAGGGTTTTACTGTCCATGAGGCGAGACGTTCTAGACAATAGAGGATTGAACGCAGGGATGAAAAAGTGACCACCTGCTTCAGAACAACACGCAAGCTTGTGCAACACATATTCTGCAACAGTGACATAATTTTCCCCGCCGTCTAACTGCACTGCAAGGGTGACATACACCCTTCAGGCCACACACTCATTTCATCCTGCCCCTCTCCCCTTTCAGTGCACTGGCGATATCACTCTGCTCAACGTGACGTACCCCGGAGGGGCGTTCTTCTCCTTCGGTTCCACAAACTCTTTGCCCATCTTCAGTTTCTCCCATTCCTCCTTCAGAGTACGAATCTTGCGTGGATTAATGTTGCCACGGTTGGGGTTATCTTTCTTCTCTCTCTAAAACATTAAATGGGACAATAAACACTTTACAAATCAAATATTGTACTTGCACTGTAAGCATCTATTAGTAGTGTGTAGTGTATTAGATTCACAAGCTTTGCATACTCCAGTCAACTGGTGCTGGGCTCTGACATTACAAGTTATTTCTCTTCGATGAAGTTTCAAGTCACAGATGTAGAGGGTCTCTTTCCTTAGCCCACATTGCACATGGTTTCCGCTCACACCCCAGATTATTCTCCATTCATAAGGGTGGATGAGCGAACTTAATGTAGTGATTAAAGATTTATGTATATGTAAATATATGCCCTGTGGATTTTATCAGTTGAGTGATAAAGGAAACACATGCCATCATTGCCCACTTATGGGGCGGAGAGAGGGTCCCTGTAAATATACAGCACATCATGCTGATAACAGATGCTTACAGAATAAGTAACATTCTGTTCGTAGCATGTGTGGTATAGATGTTCTTAATACTTTTTGTCCAGCCACAGCTTGTTGGCAGGTAATATATTCACACAGTTGCGTTTAGTCAACATGTGTGGTGTTGACAGTGTTGCTGGCTTGCATATGTCAGCTAGGGGAATGTTACCCCAAAAAAGTCATGGTAGCCAGCTTCTTCCATGTAGTGCACTCTAGGAGGTTCCGAAAGCACTTGCTTACCTTTTAGCATAACTGGTCTGGATGCGTTTTACAATGCAGTCTTGCAATACCCACTTTGGAAATTGCTTGTCCTTTCTGTGGTGTTGCATAGGCAACAAAACGCGAACTAGTTTTGTTCTGTCAGTACAGTACGTGTGCTCTCAATATCTAATGTGTGCGTAAAACTCTCTCTGCAACAGAGGCAGGTTTTAGGGAGAAAATTGGAAACTCGATATACGGATTCAAGCAGAAAGGAGAAAGCCCTTTGTGTAAAAAAGAGTTACTCCACAGGACAATTCTGTCTCTATGTTCTTGGTAGCTATTTTGTCTAAGATGAGTTTGCGAGTTACATGCACTCATTATTCAAGTAGACTACTTTCCATGAAAGAAACAGAAAGTCCACTGAATGCAGTGATTTAAAAGGTGGTTGTGTGAGGGAGGTGAAGACTACATTTAAATTTCACACAGGTGCTGGAGATGTTTTAGGGGGTATAGCCCTTTTAAGACACCCAATAAAGGCTTTGATTACTGGAATTGTAAAAAAGGAATAGAGTGCTCTTTTGCATTAATGCAGCTACTGCTATGTTAAGTCATGTAGAGATGTACGCCAATCCTTCTTTTTGAAAATGTATAAGGTAGAAAACGATGTCCTGAACAGTTACTTTTACAAGGTCTAATTGATTTGCAAGACAGTAATAACTAAAGCACTTTCATTTGGCTGCGTAGCACACTCTTTTGGTAGGGCTGCGTGCTTCGTACAGAAGAGCCGTACACTCATCTGGAAGATACAAGTATTCGAACTCTAAGATCCCGGGGGGCAAATTGTAAGATTCAGCTTCCTGGGGTAGGGATTATATTATTAGCTTCTGGTTTTGAGTGAGATGGTCCGATCTGATGGCAAGTTTCTCATGTGGGGACATGGATATGTCTAATGGGGCTCAGTTCCATGTTTGTCTGCCCCATTTTGGGGCCACTAGAATGAGCGTTATAGGGACTGACTTGCCTGCATCTTTCTGACCATATATGGGATGAGTAGGAAAACTGGAAGAGCATACGTAAATATCCCTGACTAGTTAATCTATTGTGAATTGCTGATAGACTCTGGCTGTGGTTAACTGGAAGCAACACTCTGGCATTTTGTGTTTTCATGTTTGGTGAAAAGATCAACTGTTGAAGATCCCCCCCCCCCACTTGTGAAAGTACTGGTGAAAGACTTGGTTAGAGTCCCACTCGTATACTTGTTGATGTGTCTTGCTCAGCATGTCCGCTAACTCTTTGGAGATGTTGTGCTACGAGGTCTGTGTTGTGACGGACAGCTCCGTTCCAAATATGTTGAGCTAAAGAGGACAGCACAAGTGATTGTGTGCCTCCCTGTTTTTATATGTAGTGAATTGCAGTCATACTGTTGGTCCTTATATAAACTACCTTGTTCCGTACAAGTGGATAGAAGGCTTTGGGAGCCAGCGAAAATGTTAGGAGTTTGAGGTAGTTTATGTGCTTTGTCTGCTGAAGAGAATTGCACATGCCTTGTACAGTTATATTACCCAAATGGGGGCCTCATCCTATGAGCGAAACGTCAGTGGTAACCGTCACCTGCGGAAACAGATTGCTGGGCTTTCACCAGTGCAGAGACCGCGGATTACTGGCCTTTATCAACACTATGGGCCAGATGTATCAAAGGTTTTATCCCATTATGTGTCTATAGGAAAATTTGTATGAACATATGCAACTATATCTATTAGCAGACCTTCCACTTGTGACCATTGACAAACAAGGCACTGCTGGAGACTATGCATGTGTAACCTGGTGTGCGGTACAATTGCAATGCATGATGCCATCATACCGAGCAGGTTTACTACAGTTATTGACATTGGGCAAGTAAACTGAAAAAGAGGCAGCAGCTATGGAAACACCACCCCCCTCAGTTTATAGGTGTAAGCTTTCCCCCATGAAACCATGTAATACTAATCCTAGGAAGTGTTGGAATTTCTGAGATTGTAGACAGGGTTTCTTTATACGGACTGTAAACTCTAGGTGTTGTAAGAGATGGAGTAGGTTTGAGTGTGTGCAACGCAGTTTTGCCAGCTGCTCTTGATCGGCCATTCGTCTAGATAAGGAAATATGTTGTCACCCTCCCATCAGAGGTGAGTGGCCACAACAGTGAGAAATTTGGTAACAATGTGGGCTGTTGTGATCCCGAAGGCAAGTACTGTGAACTGGCACTGTTGACCACTTACCATATACCGGGGATATCACAATTTGCTGATGAATAGAGATGGGGAAACTAGGCATTCTTGAGGTTTAATGTTGCAAAGAAGTCTCTTTTGTGGAGCATCAGTATGACATCCTTTAAGGTTGTCATTTGAAAATGCTCTGACAATATGAACAGGTTGAGCTGCCCAAGGTCTAGTATGAGCTGCAGGCTCCCGTCCTAATTGGGGATGAGGATGTACATGGAGTATATACTGTATTCCCACTGATGTGAGAGTACTGGTTCTCTGGCCCCAATTTGAAGTAAGGATTGAACTTCCTCTTTGAGAAGGGTGAAATGACGTTGAGTGACTACCCTTTGCTTTTGTGGTATTTTGCGAGGTGGTGCAGAATTCAAGGCAATAGCCCTTTTTTAACTATTGCAATCCCCTATTAATCTGGGGTGACTTCAATTCAGCGAGGAAGGAAAACCTTTTATCTGTCCAGTCCAACTGGTGTTGGGTTAGGTGGTCTTGGCTAGTTTGCGTTTAGTGCTGTGGACCCTGCAATATCCCTGCCTGCTAATCCCCTAGTCTTCTGAAAATTATGGATGGCCTGTTGGCTTTGATATGCTTGTGTCTGGGAATGAGAACCACTGCATTGTTTTGGTAAACCCGCTGGAGGGCCCCTTGAGGTGGCTGTTTGTAATGCTCTCACTGAGTTGGTAATCTCTGTAGCCTTCAAGTTTTCTCTAATCTTTAATTCACCTAGGGAGCAACAGATGTTCTACACCGAATGGCATGTTAAGAAGGTGTTATTGTACCTCTGGTTTGAAACCCGATACATTGAACTAAATATGCCTCCAGAGCTGCATGCTGGTATTTACACCCAATGAGGCAGAGTTTGCGGTGTCAGTGCTCAGCCCATTCTGGTGTTGGAAAATACTTTCCCTTCAGCCATGTGCTTCTTGTTGCGTTTTCTATATGCCTCAGGAAGATGTATTAATGTCTCCCTTTCTTCCCAATGTAATCTGTCATATATTGACAGCAACGCTACAGAGTTGGTAATGCTCCAGTGGGTTGGGGTAACTACCACAGTATCTATGCGCTTCCTTTCTTTATCTGGGCGTGGACCATCCCCAGTGGTTTGTGCTGACTCTTTCTAGCTGTATATAGAGTATGGTGGAACCTGTGACCTGATGTAAATAGCGTCTTCTGCGGACACCTAGAATATTCAGGCGTAACCATCCTGGCCCTGAGCAGGTCTTTAAAGTTGTCAGGGGCTGGCTGATTTCATCAGATACTTAAACATAGATAAAAACTGAATGCTGCCATCAGTTTTTGAGAGGTCTTTACTAGGAAATGGTCTTCCTTGGAGGCAAGATGGCGTCTGACTAGTGGCAGTAGAGAACGCTCCCGATGCCAAAAACGAAATGAGGCTTTAAATGGTGTATTAAGGCTACATACCCCATGGAAGCAGCCCCCAGCGCAGGCGATCTTGTGTCAGCGGCCGAGGGGTTGATCTACGAACTTCTGGCGGCGGCAGCGGCATTGTTTGCAGAGCTCCGAGAATGGAGAGCCGGGTTGGGAGCCAGGCTGATATCGGACGCAGATAGAGGAACAAGCGTAGCGGGCAGTGAAGAGAGCAGAGTCAGCGAAGAGAGACGGGACTGCTGCCATTGCTGCCATTGTTGTAGGAGCCAGGTGGGCAAGCAGAGCACCGAGAGATCGGCAATACAGCTCGCGGAGTGCATCTCCAGGAGAGGAGCTTGCAGGCAGTGTATTCGAATCAGTGTTTCTTTCGAGAAACTCAAGAACAACCAGCGGCACCCCTAGCAACACTTCCAGGATGCCGCCAAAAGTAACGCGAGGAGGGAAAGGAAGAGTCCCGGATGCAGAACAGATAAGTAATAAACTACTTGCACCCCAGAAGGACGTGGAGAAAGTTAAGACTATTGAGGATGCTGAAAATGGAGAGAAACCTCCAGGTGAGAGCGGGGGTGCAACATTAAACATGGGGACCTGGAGTAACATTAGGGGAAAGAAAGTTTGGGTGCCAGGCTCAGTCTCAGGCTCGGAGACCCTGACAAGTACTATTCATATGGCCCGGGCTGCAAATCCTGGTGGAAATATAGGAGGCACTAAATCCATCACGGGGTATTTTTCCCCTGTCAGCCAAGACACTACAGCTAATATAGCCAATGTAGTTAATACAAACGACAAAACCGTGCCGGCCCTGGAAAAGAGAAAGAGGGAAAAAAACACGGCTGCCCGCAAGGGTAAAGCAGATACGCAAGAAAATGAACGAAAGGCCCCTGAGACGCAGGACATTAACTTTGAGGCGCAGTGGGGAGAGATTATGGATGGTCGTGAAATTGAAGAAGAGCTTGATAAGGGAAGCACAGAGTTGAACCCAGTGGTTTCTTTAGATCAAGTACAAGGCCGAGCAGGCCTCCTTGGAGCTGAGGTAGCAGGATCAGAGATGATTAGTGCGGAGAGTATAACAGGCACGCCAAATATAGAAGTATTATTAACTAAGAATCTGATTCTGGGGGCTGTCGCAAGCAGTGGCCCCAGTGGCACAGAGGATAATATAGATGCAGCTGACAATTTCTTCTCAGTGACTGATGGGTCTGAAGATATTCTATCAGCGCTAGAAAGAAGCGATGAGGAGGCCTCTACAGACGCCAGTCTTGGTCTTAGCTCAGGGAGTAGCAGAGTCTCCCTTAAAGAAAAGGATATAGCCGTTAGAAAAAAGAGGCTCTCAAAACGACAAAGAGATACAGTCACAGGAAAAAGCGTCTAGCGGGCAAAGGCGTGTAAGCGGAGGGGGTAGCGCAAAAAATCTAAAATGGGATTACTCAGCCACCCAGGAGGTTTATCCGGAACCACCGATGCAGGGGGGTGTCGGAGAGCCAGAAATGGAAGCTCCTCCGCTGCAGTTGATATTAAATTCGATAAAACAACTCCAAGAGGCAACAAAGATTGAGGGGAGGAAAAATCGGCTCGCAACCAGGAGTCTGCAAGGCTCAATTAAAAGAATAGCCAAAATCTGCTCAGACACAAAAACTAAGGTATCCCATCTAGAGGACCGTATCAGCACCATGGAAGATCGACATGCAGAAGATACTGCCAAGGCGAAAGGACACGATCAGCAACTCTCTGACATCCAATGGAAATTGGAAGACTTAGAAAACCGCCAACGGCGGAATAATCTAAGAGTTCTAGGTATTGAAGAGGGAAAGGAAGGGAATGATGTGAGAGCCTATGTATTGAAGATGTTGAAAGGAGCCTTTCCTGAACTGAGTCATTGGGACTGGGAGAAGGAAGTCCAAAGAGTACATCGATTCCCATTGATGATGAAGAGGAAAGAGACACAGGCTCGGGCTCAGGGAGGTAACCAGAGACCACAGAGACCAAGAGCTATATTGATATTTTTTGGAAACTTCTTATTAAGGGAGGAAGTGTATGCCAAAGCCCGTCCCAACTCTAAATGCTCGTTCGATGGCCAATCTCTCTTTACAACCCCTGATTATTGTCATACAACAGTGGAAAGGAGATGGAGACTGAGAGAGTTGCTAGATCCATGCCATCAAATGGGATTGCAGGCTTATTTGATGAACCCTGCCAGGTTGAAGATTATATATAAAAACACGGTTAGAGTATTCACTTCTGAAGTACAAGCAAAGGCGTATATGGATACATTAAAAAAAGATTAGTACCACTGCCTGAAGGAGGAAATATAAGAAATATTATGGGCCTCTTGGCCATGTAGATCTATTTTAGATATTGGTGATGGGGCGAAAGGCGACAGCACAATGGATCTTGGAGACTGTATGAAGAGGGGGAAAGAATATCCGGCAGGACAAAAAAAAAAAAAAGGGGGTAGAAAATGAAGGAGGGGTATAATAACAGAAGAAGAAACGGACGATATTGTTGTATAATGCACCAAAAAAAAAAAAGTTAAAGGATTTTAGGCTTAGGGAGGCTGACAGTCAGACTCCATCACAGAGACCTATTGGTCTGCTTGCCTCACTGGGTGGAGGGGAGGGAGGGAGGGACTACCCTATGGGGGCCCCGTAGGAAGGGTGGGATAGGGGGGGGTCTAGGGGGAGAAAAGAGAGGAAAAACGACATCATCATCAAGAAACTATACAGAAGGAGGAAGGAGGGGATTAAGTGGGAAAAGGGGAAAAAAATCAAACTTTATGCGGATAGTCACAATCAATATAAGCGGTCTGAACGATGCTAAAAAACGGAGAGAGCTGAAAGAATACTTTAGGGCAATACACGCCGATATTGTATGTGTACAGGAGACACATATTGAGATATCTCAAATTCCTGCTAGAGCAACTAGGGTATCAACTCCTAATATGTACAACGCAAGGGTTTAGGACACGGGGGGTGGCTGTATTAGCACGGGGCGGCATGGTGACAGTAAAAAAAAAAGAAGGCAGATCCCCATGGTCGATGGGTCATAATAGAATGCAAGGTGCAAGAGTTTGTCTTTTCACTATGCTCCATCTATGCTCCAACAGTCGATGATCCAGAGGCCTTAGATCATATTAACGCACAATTGACAAACTGGCCTATGCCGATTTATAGTTTGTGGAGACTTGAATATTAACGGCTTACATGGTCTGTGGAAAAATGATCCAACTAGATTTACAGGTCGAAAAAAGAAAAGTCATAGGGCACTAATACAGATGATGCAGGATAACGGGCTGATGGATATATGGGAACAGCAAAATATTGGGGGAGGGGGAAGCACCTATTATTCTGCGCCGCACAAATCTTTAGCTAGATTGGACTATTTTCTGGTATCACCAGTATTGACGACGATCTCTAAGGTTAGAAAATTGCCACGGGTGGTTTCAGACCATAGTCCTCTGATATTAGATATTGCTATCTCAAATCAACAAAAAGAGAGATCTAGCTGGACCTTCGAGAGAGCTCTGCTGCTTGATCCTAAGTATGTTACCCAGATGGATAGCTGGCTAAAAGAATATTTAAAGGTAAACAGAGGATCTGCTTCCCCCAGAATAGTTTGGGATGCTATGAAGGCTGGCATAAGGGGGGAGACTATCAGTTTTACATTAAAACAAAATAAACTAGAGAAAGAAGAAATGGAGGGCAAACAGAGATCAGTCGCTGCTGTTGAAGAAGAATTAATTAAAGCAATTGAGGCCAGGCAAGAGGTCGCTGGAATACTACAAAGGGTGGCAATAGCAAAGGCAGCAGTGGGTGAGTTGCTCGCAGTCAAAGCGGCTGGAAAATATTTGGCGTGGAAACAGGACCAATACGAGTTTAGCGAACAGATAGGGCGTATTTTAGCTATTAGGACACGACAGGCGGCCACTAAAGGAGAAATTTTACAGGTCAATTCCGTGGCAGGGATAGCAGCTACAACACCAAGGGGGATATGCTCTATTTTCCAAGAGTTTTATCAGAATTTATATAATCCTGAAAGTGGCGCTGCAGGTGGTGAAATAGAGAATTACTTAGAAAGTGCGCTAATAGAGAAATTGACAATGGAGGATAGAGCGGAATTGGAAATCAATTTCTCGATAGAAGTACGGGCAGCAATTAAAGATTTACCTGCTGGGAAAGCTGTGGGTCCTGATCTTATACCGCTTGAATTTTATAAAAAATTCCTCCCTAGTATAGAAGAGGATCTCTATCAATTAATGGTAGCTACACAAAGAGGGGAGACACCTCCCGAGTCATGGGGGGAAGCAACTATGGTGGTATTCCTAAAAAAGAACAAAATTTCAACCGATCCCGGGTCATATAGACCTATAAGTCTGATGAACAGCGACACTAAGGTTTACTCTAAGATATTAGCTAATCGCCTTAGTGCAGTCATAGGCAAGATTATCTCTCCCCGACAGCATGGGTTTATCCCAGGTAGGGGTACAGCGGACCATATTAGAAGAGTGTGTGCATTGTTTGACGGGACGGCAACCTCACGAGACCCTATGGCTTTAATTTTGTTAGATGCTGAAAAAGCGTTTGATAGGGTCTCGTGGGGCTTCCTCTGGGCGGCTTTGGGGAAGGCAAACATAGGAGATGTCTGTATTGGGGCTCTGAGAGCTCTATATAAGAACCCCACGATAAGATTAAGGATTATGAGAGAGCAGAGCGAGACAATAAAGATTAAACGGGGTACCAGGCAAGGGTGCCCCTGCTCCCCGTTACTCTTTGCCTTCTATATAGACGCTTTCATAAGAAAGATAGAGTTAAATGAAAATATCAAGCCTGTTGTTTTGAATGGATTTGTAACAAAAACTTTAGGGTATGCCGACGACCTAGCCATAACATCTACGGATCCAGCAGCAGCGCTGTTAGAAAGAGAAAGGGAAGCAATGGCTTACGGGGCGCTCTCGGGGTATAACTTAAACCAGAGCAAAACTCAAATAGTAATCAATAAAAAGGTAACGATGGTGGATCAAAGAATTACAGACTCAGCTACCTATTTAGGGATAACAATAACTTCAGATCTCTCAAAGGTAGTGGAAATGAATTTGGGGCCGGTAATAAAAAAGGCTAAAGGGGACTTAGATAGACTAAATAATCTACATTTAACAACAATTGGCAGATGCAACTTAATAAAAATGATTTGTTTGCCCAAAGTACTATATCTGTTCCGCACCATTCCACTAAAATTTAATAATAACTGGTTTTGTGAAATAGAAGGACTCACAAATCGCTTTATTTGGGCTAAGGGCTAAAGGCAAAACGCGGCGAGCATTGAAATTTATGTTGTTACCGAGAGAGCGAGGGGGCCTGGCGGCACCTGACTATAGGGTTTATTATTGGGCGACTGTCCTGCAATATATCAGAGGGTTAGTGGGTGGAAGTATGGAGGATCGGTGGAGAGTAGGAGAGAGCGTCCCTGATATATATGAGTTATTGATTAAGGACTCTAATAAGTGGCTTCTTGCGTTTAATGAAGGTAGCTATTACAAAAAAGTCAAGTTCAAGACTCTACGCGCGGCAATGGCAGTATGGTCAACTGTCAAGTAGAAAATGAAAATGGGGAGGATGAATTATTACACCCCGTTATTTAATAATCAGCTGTTGCCAGAGGTCTTTCACGATCCAGTTATGAAGAGGTGGGATATGATGGGGGTGAAAATGATTGGTGACCTTGTGGGTATAACAGGCTTCATAACATTTGATCAAGCACAGCAGTTATATAGCTTAGACCGCAGGGACTTTTTTAAATACCTTCAAATAAGATCAGTTTTGTTAAAAAAACAGGGAGGGGATATTAACTATCGGAGAGTAGAAATCATGGAAATTCTAAGAGATAAGAAGGGCTGCTCAATATCCCAGGTATACGGGGAATTGACCAGGCATAAGGAGGACGATTGTGCAAAGGTTATAGAAAAATGGAACATTAAATTGAATTTATCTGGGAACGAGGTTGAAAAAGCGTTCAAGCTATTCAATTCAGTGTTAAGAGTAGTCACCTTACAAGTCCAGCAATATAAGACCATGTTTGAGCTCTATTACACCCCACATAGAATTGCTCAATGGGGTGGAACGACGGGAGTGGTTTGCCCAAGATGCCAGGCAGCACAGGCAGATACTATACATATGTTTGCTGCATGCCCCGCCTTGGATTTATTTAAGAACTCAATAGAGCAATTTTTGGATAGAGCACTAGGGATAAAAATTACTATAACGAAGTTATGGTCCTGGGGGTAACTAGGGATGGTGTAGAAATACCCCAATTTGAGTTTAAATATATATATAGCGATGATTTTGAGTCGACTCTGTGTCGCAACAATGTGGAAAGATCCAAATCCGCCAACATTTCAACAATGGCTATCACGATTACTAGCTGTATATGCATTAGAAAAAGCCTTGTACGATAAAAAAGGATGGAAGACCAGGCAAATGGGGAATCGGATATGGGCCCCTATTGCCTATTGGAAAGAGAGGCTTGAAAAAGATTAAAACAATGACACTCTCCGTTTTGATTGGGGGCAATCGGCTAGTTTTCCATTAATTCTTGGCCTAATCATGTCTTGTTTTTTCTTATTTTTAATTTTTTGTTTTCTTTTATTTCTTTCTTTTTGATGAAACTGCATAATGAAATGTATCATTAAATGTAATTCTTGATGATGAATAAAAAAAAAAAAAAAAAGGAAATGGTCTTCTTCTTCCACATGGATTGAGGTATTGTGGTGTCAATCCACTCTTACAGTTACAACCTGGGGCACTTGTATCGCCTGTAGGAGAAGGTTTTTTTTTTCTTGCTGAGGCTCTAAGTCCTGTTCCTCAGAGGGATCAACATTGTAGTCTTCCTATAGAGTATCTCCTGTCCCTGTCGGTTGGTCATATAGTTCCCCCTTTCTATATGGGCTGCCTGGGTCTGTGATGGAGTGAATAGACTGGTCTGAAGACTGTGGCAGTGGCAGAGGAGCAGTGGTGAGATTGGCCTAGGTGGGGGAATTGGAGGAAACATGGAGAGGGGAGTTAGCAGTGGGGGCTGCGCCAAATGTTCTGCTTGTGTCCAGGTGATTAAAGAGGTGTTTTTGTAGGGTGTCAAGCTCCTCTCCTAGTCTTTCTAGAATGGGGGACCTCAGAGGTCTCAGAGCTGGGCATTGAAAGAACTCTGTTTCGCTCTCCACTCCAACCTGGCTTGCAGTCCTTTGGCTATGTTGGTGCTGGAGTCATACGTGGTGGCGGTTTCATTTCTGAACCTATTTCTCAGCTCTCGGAAGGGCCCAAGAGCAGCAGATGGCCTACTGGTTCCTTTTTGGTTAGTACGGGATGGAAGCCCAACTCCTTCATGGGTGGTGATCCTTTGTGGCGGTTCATTCTTTTCCCTTGCCACAGATCAGTGCTCACATACCTTGCTGTCTTGTTTGTGGGCATGCATGTCTGCTTGCTGAGACTCAAAAGGGTCAAATTTTTCATTAGAAGCTACTGATAAGATTTCAGGGCATGGAGTTCTCGTCGAGACCGCTCCAGCAATTCTTCCACATCCAGGTAAAGGTGCTCCCTGCAGAAGTCTGGGGTGCCCTCTAGGGATGGATGTTGCATGCTTGTGTGGGCCCAGCATCTCTTTCTCTGATCCCGGAGCATTGACAGAAGATGCAGTCCAACTCTTTCTGGAGAAAAATCAGATGGTACAGTCTTTGCACTGGTCGGACCACGGAAATCTGGGCAGGATCGAAAGAGTTTGCTCCATCTGCCAACATTCTCTGAGGCAGAGTCCACCGTAGTTACAAAGAGTACTGGATCATGTGCAGTCGTACTGATCCAACAGGATGAATCCGATGCAAGCAAGTGTCATTTTACTGTGGTACCGATGAACCGAAGTTGTGCCCAAAGTTGCCGTGCACAATGGCAAGGTTATCAGAGCCACTGCTTTTCGCGTCCGAACAAGATGGTGGAAATTCAATCTAAGGCTGGAGCTGAGGCCCATATGCATTCTGAACTGAGATGAAACACTTACATCTTGTAACTTGAAACTTCTTTTAAGAAAAACCAACTTGTGTAATGTCTGGATACAACACTAGGTACGAGTATGCAAATTATGTTTATCTACAGCCACACATGCTACAAACCTAGCATTTTAGACAGTTACTTGAACAGGATTTTCTACAAAAAGGCTCCCCAAATGGGAGTACGTCCCACCAGAGGAAGAGAGCACAGGAGAATGGGTTAACCTGCTCTCGAACTGAGAGCAGGACCATGCCAACATGACAAGAAGGCCTGGTGCCTGCTGCTGCGGTAGAAAAGTGCATTACATGACATACACTCTATTTTCAAGCACCACACCGTGTGAGGGTATTCTCGTTCTGGAAAGTGCTTCCTCCAGCACTTAAAATTAACATGTTGGCAGAGCAAACTCTCTGTTCACACTTTTACCTGTCAAATTGTGGTGACCTTATAGTTTACTTCACTTCCACAAAGCTTCTGCAGATTATGCAAAAGAACCATCCAGTGACAAATGCCAAACAGAACACAAAGAGTGGGTTCAGGCTGTGGGAAATTGGCATGCAGTGCTGGCAGATTTCGAATTTTGCAAGCAGCTTCCTCTATGTGTCTGTGATCCAGCTGACACAGTTACCTTCATTCTGACTGACAGTCTTAGATCATGCACCATCTTATCCTAGGCCAAAGTTAGGAATGAGATAGGACTCGACACAAGAGCACCCATGTGCAGCTACGCTGCCAGAGCTCATAGAAAGACTGAAGAAACAACTGTATGAACAGAACATTGTAGCATTCCATTCCTAACCAAGAGACTCAACCAAAAGCTGCCTGCACCAATATGAAATGTTTGGCGTTCTATCTGTCAGCCTTTGCATACTTCAGATTGGAACATACAACTAACAATGAAATAATCTAGTCCAACAAGGTTGCCCTGGGTCGCCACCAACATTCCCAAGAGGATCTGGCAACTTTGGCAACTCATAAAATATCCACCCCCCACCCCCCCATAAGCAAGTGGGAATTACCATTTGCAGGGGGGAATATCGCAGTTTACTGCGACACGCAGCTCTAGCACTACACTGTTCGTCAGCCATTCTAATCAAGCATTATTGCGTTGCACTCTTGTGTGGTGTGAGCAGAGGATCAGATATCGCTTGCAGTGGAGCAGCTTTAACTTTACAGTGGACTAGTACTGCAGACTTTGATGCTTCTAGTTTTATAGCAAATTCACCCCTGTAATCCTACCCTCAGTTACTGATGTTACTATATGCTATCCAAGTCCCTGTGACTCATACTGCCAGTTGTATAATATTGTTCAAAGAAGCCCTGTATTGGGAATGACAGGAGCTTGGAGAGAACTGTACTTTAATTAGTAGCAAACAAGTACCCCGAAGGGTAATGAAAGAGTGCTTGTGTGGGGTGGGGTGTCTATCTCCCTTCCTTGAGCAACCAGCACTTACCAATATAGAAATATTGGCTGGTGTTAATTTTGATTTAGGAACAGTAGCCAATTTACTGCTCCTAGCTTTGTGCAGGGGTAATTTTGAGCCCGGTCAGGGTGATTCTTTGATAGTTGGCAAGCAACAGGTATTGTGGTAGAATTACTTGGAAGAAGATTGTTGGGGGAGGCTGTGAATATTTTTCCTGTAGCATCCAGTTTCCCCCAAACCTGCATGAAAGGAATTGCCTGTGGACAATGCTCTATGGATCAGTCAGCACTGAATAAGGTGTGCTTAGTTATCTTCAATATATAAAGTTAATTGTGAGGTGCCACGTCCCCCCCTTACTGCAGCTCCTTAATGATGCATACACACAATAAGACTGCATTAAGCACTTGATGAGACCTCTGCCCAGCCCACGATGGCACCAACAGAAGAACTAATGCAACAGTAACTACCAAGGAGCAGGCAGCTTTTTGGTCCAGACGATTGCAGTAGAAGGAAGGCCATGCCTTGCTCTGCAGGGCCAGTGTTCATCCCCTTACATTCGTGGAATTTGAGTTGTCATTTCCTTATTTGCTCTACTATCGAGGGATAACATCAGAAACTCTCAATCTCACAAAATGGCACTGATACTTTCACCTCCATACCCATTTACTCAAGGTCCCAAACACTTGTTCTTCTTAAACCCAATATTCTACTTATTCTTGCATAACATTCCATGCACCGATTCACATTTCACCCAGAGATTCACAGGCACAACCCTTCTGCCCTACCTGATCAAGTGTTACCCAGACACCCGCTCCTCTCCTCCAACTCATCTTTTCCACACTCTGCCCAACCTTCCTTACATGGCCCAGTCTACTTACCTTTACCTGACTTAGTGCGTCCACAGATATCTGCCTATCACCTTGCATATTTGGAACACTACTCCATCTGTCACCATGGAACACAGTGTCTCTCAAACCTTGTTCTGTTGCCACCATTTCACCAGCAAAGACTTGCCCCCATTCTCCCATCTCGTCTGCAGTTTCTACAACAGGTTTCCTTCTGACCACCATCTTAATGACAAACATTTCTCCTCTGCAACATCTCACCAACTGTTTCCCAAACCTTTGCCCCTCTGTCCCCACCTCCCAGTGCGATTTTCAGTTACATGCGCCTCTGCTCCCATCTCAGGCGGTGCTCATCGGTTACCCTTCTGCCCTATTTCACTCAAGCTTTCTCAAACAACTGTCACTCTTTTCATCTCTCATCAGATGTTTCTAAAATAATTACACCTTTCCTTCATCCCAGCCGGTGTTTCTCAAACTCTTGACCCTCTGCTCAACCGATGTTAAAACTTTCGTCAGTGACCTCGCCCAGTGTTTCTCACACACTTGCTCCTCTGAACCCCATATCAGCCTGTGTTTCTCATAAGGTTTCTCCTCTGCCCCAAAATTATCCTATGTTTCTCAAACACCGACCTCTCTGCTCCAATGTATCTCGAACACTTTCTCCTCTTACTCCATTTCACTAACAAACACTTGCCCTCTGCCCCCATCTCGCCTGGTGTTTCTCAAGCACTTGCTCCTCTGCTCCATCTCACGAACAAAATTGCCCCTCTAGGTCTATATCACCCAGTGTTTCTCTAACACCTGCTTCTCTGTGTCCTTTTCAGTGTTTCTGGACCAATTGCACCTCTGAACCAACCTCTCTAGGCTATTTTTTGAAACTGCTGCTCTTCTGTGCCCTTCACACCCAGTATTTCATAAACTTCTGCCTTTCCACCCATCTCACCCAGCATTTTTCAATTACATGCCCAGTTCCTCAAATGCGTCCTCAGCCACATCTTACAAACACTTGCCCCTCTTTCCCCATCACTCCCGGTGTTTCTCTAACACTGCACCTCAGCCCCATCTCACTGACAAACACGTGCCCTTCTGACCCCATCTCACCCGGTGCTTCCGCTTCTCCTTCATGATGTCCTTGGTGTCCTGCAGCATCTGCTCCTTCCATAGATTAAAGAAGTAGGAGGAGTCAGTGTAAAACTTGAGAGCTTCCTTCCCATCATCCCTGGAAAAACAGTAGGAGAAACAGTTTAATAAATTGTTCAGGGACCCAGTGAATGACATGTAGCTCTAGCTGCAAACACAACATGTGCGTGGGTCATTGAACAAAGGACAACACAGACAGCATATACGTTGACCCATAAGTCCCTGATTAACCCCATCCTAAGAGCTGCCTGCGAAAACAGTCCTGAAACAAGGCCATATACAGGCACTTTTCACAGCCAGCTATTCATAGGACCATGGAACAATAGTTTCAGGAAAATTATGAAAAAACCGTTGACGCTAGTTCAATGATGAAGTGGAAGCCTGAGTGGATGACTAAGGGGCAATTTTGAATTCCAAAAAACAACAAAACCATTTGCATGACCCTATTACCAAGAATCGATTACCACAAGTTTTCTTTTTTTCTATGCAAGTCACTTTTTAACCCACCCCTTCTCAATGAACTAGCTATACCTTTGGATATTACATAAGTTTTAGCATGTGAAATCTTTGCATGAATTAAAACACTTAAAACATCTGAAATTATAATATTTGCCAGAACAGAGTGCATGGTACAGTGGCAAGTTATAGTTAAGTGTGGTGAGTGAGGTGACAAGAAGGTGTATGGATGTGCACAATTGATTAATTTAAAAGAGGTGCACATGTATAAATATGAGTTATAAGTTATGACTTGTAGTAATGTGAAAGTGGTGCGTAAATGATAAATTCACTAGATATGTATGAATTTTGCATTTGTTTTGGTTGTGTAGTTTAACATGCGTTTGGCACAAATAAGTTATAAAGAAGTGCAGTGAACTCGGATACCGCAGAGCGGCGTATATTGGAGTGGCACAGTGTAGTGGTGTACAGTGGGCTAGCATACAGTGGAGTGTGGTAAAGTGGATTTACGTCCTGTAAATATTGTAGAGTGTATTCACGTACACTATACAGCTGTACAGTGGGGTGCTAAATACTGGAGTGTTATACAGTGTAGGTGCATATATTTGAATATTGTGTACTGGAATAGTGTACACTGGAGTGGGGTACATTTCAGTGGTGTCCAGTGGGCTTAAGTAAAGCGGAGTGTGGTACAGTATAGTGTTGCAAAGTTTTGTGTGAAATGGAGTGGCGTATATTGGAGTGGCATGCAGTGGTGCAGAGCAGAATAGCGTACACTACAGTGGGGTACAGTGTAATATGGTACAGTGCAACAGCATATGGTGGAGTAGCATAAAGTATAGTGTGATACCTTTTAACTTTGGTAAAGGCAGTCATTAGCTATTCAGCTAAAGAACTGTCATCCTTATATACCTCTGCAGTACCGTGGCTAGAGATATAACTACGTTAAACATGTAAAAATAAAAAAAAAGGAAATGACCCTACTTACCTGCCGTAACCCACAGAATCATCTGCACAGCATAATATATAATCCGGACACTTTTTGTGAAAATCCGACCGAAAGTCTATGTAAAATGCATTAGATTTTCCACCTGTTCTGGGCCCCCCCCTTTTTTTCTTTGCACCCCCCTGACCAAACATTGCAAAACTTTCCATACTTGGACAATGAAATGGGGGCAGCAGATCTGGAAAGTTTTGCTGACAATCGCCAAAAGAATGCAAATTTATTAAGGGACAATAATAAAAAAAATCCCTTTCTCTGGTCACCCGAACCTAACTATAACTACAGAATAAAATACAAGGAGATGATGGACGTAGTGCTGAAACTTTTCAGACACTCACCCCTAGTCACAGATCTGGGTTGAGCCCATCATCGGTCTTTAGCTCACTTCGCTTCAACCCAGATCTATGACAAGGGGTGAGTATCTGAAACGTTTCATCGCTCCGTTCATCATCACCTTGTGTTTGCTTTGTTCGCCCTAAGTTGGCAGGGTATGCCCAGATGAGAAATCTACTTATGGACAAGAGAATTGGCCAATAGACGTACAGCTAACGCCTTTTTAATCAATTCTCCTTCAATATAGGCCCTGTACTGTTGCTTAACAAGCTGACTAGAGTCTTGATCGGAAGAAGATGGATGCTTCCAGTAGTGGTGCAAGCGTAACACCTTCAAAATGTTCATAGCATACTGAAGTCAGTTGTTACTGACTCTAACAAAGTAGGGGTACATATCTTGGATAGATTTTATACAAATGGATGTGCTAATATTTCAATGAAAGTGCACCCAACACAAAGGTTTTAACCCTGTTTAAGTTGTAGTGGGTGCGATACCCACCTCCAAAAACAGGGGAGCCAGTGGGGTTCAAGGAGCCATGTACATTAGTGACCTGAAGAAATTGTTCTCTTCAGTTTGAAACTTTTTAAAATTCGCAAAACCCCATAATTTAACCCCCCACAGGGCCCAAGCCACTGCCTTCTGCTGATAAATGTGCATAAGTTTACTCAACGATCTTCTCCCCAGTTTGCGTTTTACATTCAGAATTGCCCTGAAATTATGCATTAGGCGTATTGACGCCTGGGATATCTGTGCTTTTTACCTCAATTTCTCAAAGCAGATCCCCAGACAGATTCTGGTTTCTCTTCTTGAGCTCTGTGAGGAAGGGTCGTAAACAGCTGGATGCATCTTGCTCTCAACTCTAGAGGTCAGGCCTGGAAGGCCAAATGGTCTCCAAGGAAGCATACCTCGAATACACATCCTCAGTCTGCAAATGGGTATAAAGATGGGAGCTCAAGACCCAAAGTTATTTTGATCTCTAATACAGAGAAGGGGGTATCCCGCAGAGTACTGAGGGACTACTATGCAACCAAGGATTGATGTCACACACGCAGTCCACTCCCCACAACCGAGGGAGCAGTGCCTTGAGTCCTATCTGTAGAAGGAATTACTGGACTGTCCTAGGAGCCCAAACATCCTGCCTACGAGTGATGGAAGAAAGCATTAACCCAACTGGAGGAGCAGATCATGGAAGGGACAGCTGTGATTGATCCTGGTGTAGAGCCCATCCAACAGACTCAAGGTACTGTCCGTTCGGGCAGTGTGACCTTCAACAAGTTATCATGGTGGTAGCTGCCAGGCACCTGGAGCGGTGTGCCCCTGTAGCAGGCCTGACTGAAGCTGGGATAAGCACCTGCTGATGGCCTGTGTGACTCACAGGAAGACTGTGCGAACATAACATTGCTAAGTGAGTTGTTGGGTCGGTGGCATGAAGTGCAAATGGAGGACTATTCGGTAAATGCCCCTAGAACACAAACACTCACACCTGTGAACCGGGCATTCATGAATTTTTTATTTGTGGTGGAATTGAATGTTTTCTGTCAAATAAAGTACCTGTCGTTTCTACAAAGAGAATCAAGGGGCTGGACAATGATCTTACTGCACTGCTGGAGGTGGCAGGTATGCTTGAGCTTGAGTAACACTCACACTAACCTTCCTGAGAAGCTGTGATTGCTCACATCGCTACCCCACAACTAAGTGAAGAAAGGGTTGTACTTAGCAGAGTTTGCAGAGCCAAAGTAAAGCAAATCTTAATCCCCACGGTTGCAGCCTAGTAGTCATGCTTGCCTCCTGAAAGGGGGTTGATACAGGCAAAACAAGACGTTGTAGAAGACTAGAAAACTTTGTACATTTTTAAAACATAGCTGACAAGTAGTTGCTCCATGTCATGTATAACACATTCAGCCAACTCAGCATTTTAGTCAACAGAGCTGTGCATTTTGGGGTTTGAGTTTTAAAACTACAACCCCAAAAGTGCAACATTATGTTGGCTGAGAAGCCAGGAATGGCTGATGGTATCATGTCACTTGTAGAATCCAAAATAAAACTTAGTTCCTGACTTTCTGACTTCTTTCTTGTAAGCAAATTAAGGGGTGAACAACCAAGCAGAAATCGCATTTAAAAAGCAGGCGGAAGCATCTCTCACTGCTAGTGGGCTAACCAGAACAATTCTTGGAAAAACAAATCCGTGTTCTAATGAGACATTTACCAGAACAAGGTGTGTATCCTCTGCCTAGAGGTTGGTGTGGAGTGCCTGCAACACCACTGTGATGTGGCCTGCCTCGAAGAGATGCAGCCCATCCCACCCCACAATGGCTGACATATGGCAGGCTGCACATACACAGATGCCTCTGCACCTTTCTTCTAGTCGCACAGAAAAGAAGATTCTCTTTCAATTCAAACTTTTCAATGGCCGTTTGAAGGAAGGAGATGACTGTAGGAGCTTTCTTGAAAATCCTCTGCTCCTTGAAGGCAAATTGTGAGCATTAAGATGCTGCCATGTAGATATGGACCCGAAATTCCCAAGCAGACATTGAGTGGATGGACTGCGCAAACTTATGTTGGTGGGAGAGAAGAATGGTCATCACTGGTGGTGAGCTACATGAAATCATGCATCAACATACAGCAGGACAAAAAACGGATGCACTGTTTGCTAGGCACCAGCGAGTAACCAAGGGAAATAGGGGAGTCTGAATGGAGCGCTTCTCATTCGGTTTGCTTTCCCTTGAATTTATCTCATCAGTGCCGAAAACCTTTGTTTGGGGAGTCCTTGCATTGAAAAAGGTGTATCTTGGATAAGGAGCTAAAAAAGTAAAAACAGCAGCAGATATGCATGCTTGATCATTGAATTCGATCGGTGAAGCTACAATACATGTGGCCTACTGTTCAATGTCTCCTACTACCAGCATTTAAGCAGAAATGGAATGGCTACAACACCTAAACTCCTTGATACAAACTTGGAATATTCAAATAAAAAAGTGATGAAGCATAAGCAGGAGTCTGGATCTGAAGGATCTTGACACAGCTGCAGTTTACTAAAAGTTAATCTAGTATTCATGAAGAAGCAGTGCTACGCCAAAGGTAAGGAGGTGGCAAGGAAGGGGGAGGAGGGCTGTCCACAAGGGTGTGCATAGAGACGACCTGGCCCAGATGAGGATACGTAGTCTGATGTGGTGTCGATGTGCTACTTTCTGTGTGTCTGGAATCCACAGCGCATCTTGTGACCTGCCGTCTAAACATAGGGAGTTAGAACTTGCTTGAGTTGTCTCTGTGGTGTGCATCAGTGCCGAAAATTCTGACCCTCAGCCTAATCTGCGTCATGTGATGAGGAACAACTAATCAATTTGAGTTTGGTTGGCTCTTGTATTGTGCCATGTGGTTTTTGAGGACATCATGCTCATTAGAGAAGCAGATTCTACTTACCTACTGACATTTTCAGGGCACAGGCACAGACATTTATGCAAAATGGGCTCACATCCGACAGAGTCTAGAGAACTGTGTTGCAGAACCAAAGAACAGAGACATTGTGTCGTGTGCAGCAGGAAGAAAATGTATGAATGGATCCAGATATTTTACAACAGGTCTCCCGGACAAGTGGGTGGTGCCTGCTCAGTCTCATCACTGGAGCCATATAGCACCATCCCCGTGTTAAGCAGTCAGTTTCTTGACCATTTTTTACCAGCCTTGAATCAAAAGTTGAATACGCAGTGCAATAATTACAATTTGGAATCTTATTAACAAGAAAATTACAACCATCCTTGATATCAGGGAGGTGAGTGGGATCAGTGAGGCATCTGAAGGTAGGGTCGAACAGAAATGTTGTTACCAAATGTAAATTGCATTTTCTTCTGATACATATTTCTACCGCTAAATTTCTCGCTTTTTGAATAGATAGCACAGCAATACCCGCCTTCAAAGTAGCGGGTCTGAAGGAATGGTCAAAGTAGGAATTTTTTAAGCATTGAATGAGCCACATAATGGCCATCCTTTCTTACTTCCAAATCCAAGTAATAATGATTCGTGAACATATTAATTCATTGATATCACTGCACGTCATATCTGCTAAGGGTACTCTCCTAGCCAATGCAAGGAACAGCTGGCAGACTTGGCTCAGATTCATACTGGTGGTTTCTTTTTGGCAAGGGCATGACATATTTCACTTTGCTATGCATTGCCTCCTATCCCCTTGCACAGGATTTCTCAAATATTGAGGAAGTTGCAAAAAGACAGGGCACAAATTATCCTGGTTGCACAGTATTCACCAAGAAAAGTGTGGTACACAGACCAGAGACTCTCCGTGTGTCCCCCATATCAGCTCAGAGTGGCAGGTCCATCATCCCAATCTCCGGAGCCTCCTCCGTCATGGATGGAGATTGAGCGGAGGCAGCTGAGCTCTTTCAATCTGCAGGAGAGGGTTGATATCAGCCTATCTGCAAGTCACCCCTCCATTACATCAGTTTATGCCGGACAGTAGCATAGTTTCATTGCCTATTGAGCAACTGGGACACCGATACAAAGGTTTCTTCTGGACCGTCTTACATCTCTTGTTGTCCACATCATATAAAACAAACTATTAGTTGTAGGATCTTAAATCCTTGGTCCTGTTAATGTAGTAGGTGACTGCCCTGTGTGGGTCCAGCCTGAAGAGTGTCTCCTCCTCTTTGGTGGGATGGGTTGGAGGGAAAAATGTGGGAAGCATAATGTGACATCTTTTGAAGAAATGTAATTTCAAATCAACGTAGAAAGTAGTGAAGAGAGACCTGACTAAAAGCACTTGCAGTTTACCAATGCCCAGAGCTGATCTGATTGGCACCAAAAATACTGTTCTGAACATCAAGGGCCCCACCAGGCGCCTATGCATTTGCTCAAACGAGGACCCCATCAAACATGCTAGAACCAAATTAGGGTCCTGAAAGAGGATCACAAACTACCACTTCAAAAATGTCATAATTATCAGGGACTTGAACAGCGAGGGTTGATAGACAAATGAAGAATAACAATGCTGCCACACATAGCCTTATACGGTGCCCACAGCACAACCTTACTGGGCCAGGGTCAGTATGAGGCACAACACGTCAGAGAGATGGACCTTTTAAGGCATCCACAGACTTATTTGTACATCAGGCAATGGAACTATTCCACTGTCCATAATCGACTAGTTACTTACATTCAGTAATGGTCTTTCAGTAATGGTCTTTCTAGTAGAGACTATCTAGTTACAGATTCCTCACCTTTTCAATATTCCCCAAGCATCAAATTGGATGCAGCAAGTCTTCAGCAGTATCTCTGCACACTGGTAGGTAGCACCATGCCGCTCTGCACTAAAGCCGTTCCGCTCTGGAAAGGACATGCTGAGCCTATATAAGCGCCACTCCCGCATGCAAACGTCAGTTGCTGTTCATGTCCCCAGGTGCAGAGGCCCAATAGCAAATTAGTTGTGACCTGTGTGCAGATCCCTACACTTTGGATCTTATTAAAGGATCAAGTCCAATCATAGAAAGGAGAGGAAGGGAAGGTTGGTGAGGAAGCTCTGGCTAGCTAGAGTCTCTACCAAAAAAGGGTGTTAGCAAAGGTAAGTAACTTGTTCTTCCGATAGAGACTTCTAGTTGTAGATTCCTCCTTTTGAATAGATACCAAACCAGTACCTATTCAGAGGTATATCTATGAAGGAACTTAAACCATAAAGTCCTGCAAATGTCCCTCTCAGCAAATCTGACTGTCCAGACAATAGTGCTTCATGAACATACATAGGGACGTCCATGTAGCCACCTTAGCAAATGTTCAGGACAGGGACTCTGCGTGGCAACACAGTGGTTGAGGCTTTGGAAATGTTAGAATGAACACGTAGTTCTTCCAGAAGCTGCTTGTTGGCCAATGCATGGCAGATTTTAGTGAAAAGCACAACCCAGTGGAAGATGGCTCTTTTCTGCAAATACTTGACTTTTTTTGCCCCAGAGAACCCCACAACGACCTGATTGTACACCTGGTGTTATTTGATACAATCAATTTAAAAGCTTAGCGCTCTCATGGGTCCTAATGGAAGAGTCACTCCTCCCGTTAGAGGGGTGCAGCAGAGCACAGAAAGCCGGCAAGGTGAAGTGTTGACTTATGTGGAACAGTATCACAACTTTAGGCAAGATGGATGCCCATGTCCTTAGAACCGTCTTGTCTGGGAAGAAGGTGGTGTATGGCAGGTTGACACACAGCCTAAGGCTCACTCACATGACGCCCGATGTTATGGTTACGAGGAACACAGTCTTGAGGGTGAGCAGCCACAAGGGCCCTATTGCTGCGACCGCAGATCCTCCTGTAGGGGCAGGCTGCTTGGAGGGCAAATATTCATGTTCAGGAGTTCTTGATAAAATACCCTCCTTGACGAATCCATGGCCACTAGAATTACTGAGGCCTAGTAGGTTTTAATCTTCTCGTAAACTCTGGGCAGGAGTGGTATCGGTTGAAAGGCATACAGGAATACTGAGTTCCACTCGAGGCAAAATGAGTCTTTGAGCGAGCAACAACTTGAAAACTCCTACGTGCAGATTTGTTGACATTACGTGTTCTCAGAGGTGGCAAACAGATCAAGCCACAGTTCTACCCAGTCGTGGAAGAGACCTTGAGCCACCTCCAGGTGCAACTGCCCTGCGTGATCCACTAGGCACAGATGGCTGGCTCTGTCAACCCTGGCACTGAAAGAGCCTGCCAAGTGGATCACCACAAGGCAAATTGCTTGGTGGCCCAACAATTTCTAGAGGTTCAAGGCATCATGGCAGAAGATACATGACCCAGCCTGGCCCTGTTTGTTGCTGTATCACATGGCGGTGGGTGTGGTCTGTGAGCACCTGTGCTAGCCTCTCCTTGATGGACACAAGAAACGCCAAGTGCCCCTCTGCTGCAGAAATTTGATGTTTGAGCCAGGCCTCTGCTGGAGAGCAGAGGCCATAATCTCTACCTCTCCTAGATGGCCACCAGAAGCCAGCCATCAGTCACCATTGTCCTGTCTGGTGTGCTTGACCTGCACAATGTAAACATTTTGGATGAGGTAAGGGTCCACTCCACTCCAGATCAGCGTCTAGTGGCATGGAAATAAATAAAAATGAAATTTATATCTATAAAGCCCTTGATGGCCAGATGCGTCTTGGCTCTGCCAAAGGAACAGACGCCTGTGCGCAGGAGTGGTGCCTACATAGGCTATACACGTCAATTCTGGAGCAGAACAGTACCAGTGTGAAGATGCTGCTGAATAGTTCCTAGATCCAGTCTGACGCCTGGCGAACATTCAAGAGGTGAGGTATCTGGGGCTAGAAATCTCTATCAGAAACTCAGATTTCATACAGGGGCAATGTGCATACAGGCTGACATCAACCTGCTCTGGCAGACTAAAAGCTCAGCTGCTCCCGCTCAGTCTCCAGGCATGAAAGTGAAGACTCTGGAGGTTGGATCGAAGGGCCTGCCCCTCCGACTGCAGGAAGAGATCTGCCTGAGCAGGATGTGAAGCAGCGGACACAAGGAGTATCTCAGGTCTGCATACCATATCCTTCTTGGCTAATCCAGGGCAAGTTCCTGAACACTCAGGAATCAAATATATTTTTGAGGGGGGGGGGGGGGAAGGGACATTAGGCAAAGATTTTCTCACCCACCTTTGGGTGGAGACGCCACTTGTGGTAAAGATGATGCTGACTCAGGGTGTCTGCTCTTGTATTCGTCGTGCTTGCCAGATAGTTGGCAAACATCCAAATTCAGTGTGCAGGAGCCTGTGCCTACAGTATTAGGGCTTCTTGGCAGAGAAGAGGACTCTACGCTTCACTGCTTGTTCACATATCACATGGTGATTGTGCTCTCTTTCAGGATCTGAACCGATTCACTGCAAAGGAATAGCAGGAATCACTCACAGCTCGAGCAAAATGATGTGCAGTCTTTGCTTGTGCAAATTCCAGTGCCCTCTGATCTCCAGGTCCTCCAGATGTGCCCCCACCACAAGGCGGAGGTACCTGTAACCACTATGGTCACTGCTGGTGGTGGGTAAAATAACTTCTGAATGACAGGTTCTCCTCTACTGACCACTACACAAGATCTGTCTCTTTGCACAACAGGACCCTGATAACACCAGTGTGATCACCCTAATGATGGAACATTTGCAGAGGGAGACACCACTGGAGCGCTCATGTGCCAGCATGCTTGAGTAACCAACAGAATGCCAGAAGCCAGTAGAACCAGCATGTGGACGACTCGCAGGCTTGGAGCCTCAGCTACCTCCCAAATCATCAGAATCCTATCCAGAATGTCCTAAATCAGCTGGATTGAAGAGAAGGTTCTGAAGGGTGTCTTGTCCAGTTCTGCCCATGAATACAGAAAACACTCTAAGGACTCCAGGTGAAATTTAGAAATACTGATGGAAAGTGCAAATTCAAAAGGAGGGATCCTGTGGCGTTCAAGTAGTCTGAAACCAGATGTGGCAAACTTGCCTTAAGTAGCTAGTCGTCCATGTACAGGAATAGTGAGATTCCCAATCTGCAGAAAGTGTACGGCCACCACATTGGTGAAGACCCCGGTGCCAATGTTAAGCCAAACAGGAGAACTACAAACTGGTAATGGATGGAGACTACCATGAAACGTCGGTACAGCCACTGCACGATCAGTATGTGGAAATAAGTGTTCTGCAAGTCGAATGACACCATCAGTCTTAGAATGCCAACAACAGACGCACCGGCGCCAGAGACAGTCTTTCATTTCTCCTTGCAGAGAAAAGAAGGCTCTGGGGTCTAGGATAAGAGACAAACTGCTATCCTTGGGAACAAAGGAGTACAAGGTGTAACAACACCTGTCTAATTGCCTGCTCTCTGACTAACTCCAAAGCCCCTTTGTGCAGACGTGCTGTAACCTCCTGCTGGAGAATTAGGTCAGTACTCTCACTGGGAGGAGGCAATTGAGGGAGGGAAGGTCTTCTGTGAGCAAGCAAGGGCATAGTATAGTTCTACGATTATTAAGACCCACTGGTCTTTCGTAATGGCATGCCATGCCTACAGAAAGGACAACATCCTTCCCCACACACTGGTCATACATGCTCTTTTATGGCAAAACTAAAGTGGCTTTTCCAGGAGGTGTCGAAGGAGTAGGAAGATTGTTGAGTCGGCTTGTCCTTGGACATGCCACATGTGCAATGCTAGTTGAGAAACAATCTGCTGCTGGAGGGGGCGAAGAGGGTTGGGGATGACGGAATCACAGCCCTTTGGAACAGCTACAAAACGTCATGTATTCTTGGTGGACACCTTGTTCTGGAGACACCAGACCCAAAGAACAAGCTGTCTGTCACCCGCCCAATTTTAAATCATTTGAGGGCAGTCAGCCTTGTCACCAAAGAGGTGAGACTCCTCAAAGCCTGTTGAGCAGAGCCAGGCAGGTCTCCTCAGTGCAAAAGAGTGCACGGCTCTATCCACTGAATCCTGCTTGAGAATCTGCCCAGCAGTGTTTGCCAGGAAGATTTTAGATTTCATCTCTGCACAGTTATCCTTCAAGTGCTACAGCTGACTAGTCACAGCCGTGTTCGCCATCTCCCACAGCGCAAGGTATATCTGACCAGTAAGCAGGTTGCATTCACAGGAAAAAGCGCCAAACTCCCTACCTAGAAACTTTCTTCCCAACAGCTTTCAGCGTCTTGGATTCAATATCGCAAGGAGCAGTAGGGAATGAATTTGGATTTTGTCTGGAACAAGACAAGGCCCGGTCCACCAAGCTTTCCTGATGGGCGAACAGGAACTCCACATTGCTTGGTACAAGCCTAAGGAGATGGTGATTAGCCTGTTCACTGCATGTGGCCGGGGGGATATCACAGACGGCCTCAATAGGCTCATATGTGTCATTAAAAGAGTAGTGGCTCTGAAGACAGAGTCCTGATGAAGGATCATTGTCAATAGGTTTGACTTGGTGCCAACTGCTGGAAGGGCCAATTAAAAAAAAGCCTTCTTGATGACCCAATCTATTTCTTTTATTTTATTTAGGGTGTTTTTTATAAATCGCGAGCATGACTCGATGGTATCAGATTGCTGTACAAGAGACTGAAGAAGCATACATATACATAAAACTGAAAACAAGGAAGAAATGCACACCTTAATAACAACATTGATCAAAAGCTAAAGACTGTAGTATAGTATATGGCATGTTGTAACAAAAATATTGATAAACACCCATCATTCATTTATGAAGCACTGTGCTCGATTCTCCAAGATGGTTTCCTGAGCCTGCTCTGAGCTTTCCCAGTTACCCAGGGGAACAATGTTCATGTGGCGTTCTGCTGGGAAGGATGTGCTTCTGTCCTGTATTGGATTTAGTGACATTGTGCGGTCCACTGTGATCAAGGGGACAAGCTTACTGTGAATTTATGCGAGAAATCTGTTCATTAGGATCTTTTTTACCTTTCTTTTGAAAATGTGGATCTATGGGTGAGACCAAATCTTGGTTGGAAGGAAGTTCCAAATCCTATGAGCCTATACTGAAGAGGAGTGTTTTAAGTTTTTTGTTTTCGAAATCGAGGGGGGGGGGGTATTCTAGGCTGAGAGAGTTTGCGCTTCTGAGGGAGCGGCTGCCTCATGAGATTAGAATCTTTTTGCCAGGTACCTGGGTTTGTTAGAATGTAAGGCTTTATGCATGATGCAAGCAATTTTCAGCTTCAAGAGGGAGTCAGTTGACAGACCTAAGAGATGGGGTAAAATGTGGTCAAAGCATTTAGCGCCTGTTATCAATCTAGCGGTTACATTTAGGATCACTTTGATAAGAGCGGTTCTCGATTTGGTAAGACCAGAAAGGGCTGCGCATCCATATTCTAGTCTGGAGACCACTGATTGTAATGCTAGTTTGAAGTCCTGATGTGGTAGGAATGGTTTCACTTTCTTCAGTAGATTGCGTTGGAATGCTGCAGTGCATGTGGTTGCATGGATATGTGCTTGCATGTTCATAGTCTTGTCCAGAGTTCTACCAAGGGATTTAGTGGAATCAATAATGGTAGATTTGCAGTTAAGGTCACCAAGGGGATTGAGCAAATCATGGACATGTATGGAGCTGTTACAAGGGTCAAAAAGTAGGAATTCTGTTTTCAAGAATTCCGCTTGAGGTTGTCTTGGGCTAGCCAGGACAGAGTTTTAACTAAAGTGTTTTTTAGTTGGCTGACCTCTTCAAGGGAGGATATTTTGGAGTTGAATTAGTAAAGTTGAATTAGTAAAAAGAAAGCCACTTCCGACGGTGGTGGCTGCAATGAGCACTTCATTTCTACCTCGTGGGAGGTGTCCAGGCAACTGCTATTTCTGTGGGAAAAATATTCTACTGCATCTGAGGGAGTAAATGAGCTGCCTTACTGCTGTTGTCATCGTCATTTAGGATGATTTGTGACATCTGAATGTGATCAGAGTCTGATCCAAAGAGGTCATCCAGTCTCTGATAGCAGTCCACCCTGGACAGGAGCCTAGGCTAGAATTCATTCCAGTGCATGGCCTCCTCTACAATCCTTTGAGCTTGACGCCTGAGGTGCATCAAGATGGCCTTAGTCTCAGGTGTAGATCCTGTGGGTTTCTGCAGGAGTGAGTGTCAGTGAGGCATAAGCAAGAGATGGGTGTGTGCCATATTGCAGTTGTCCAGGTGTTGACTGGCATCGTGGAAATACCAGTCTGCAGTGTCCCAGACAGAGGCCATGGCCCCAAAGTAGCACCAGACGGAACCACTACGTTCTGACACAATGCCATTGTAGCCTACTTGAAGGCAAGAAACTATGCTGTGACCTTCTGATAAACTGGAGTAATCTCAAGAGTCTGGGAAGAGGCCACAGTTTTGGCCTGCACCGGTTCTTCAGCCAGTGTGAATTCTACTAACTCCGGCTCAGGAAGTCCCAACTGGTGGAGGAGAGTGTTGAGGAGACATCCCCCTTGAATACAAAGGGGCTGGACTCCTTCTACCTGCACCTATTCTTTTCCCTGCAAGATTTGGAAGATTTTAACAAGGGCATTGAATGCAACTTAGACCTTCACCTAGAGCATAATCAGTGCCAAGCCCCACCCTTATCTCGCACTATAAACAGCTTAGCCTCCCCCTTCTTGTTAGCTTTTGAGTGCATGAGTCCGCGAGGGGCATACATCCAAGACATAAGTTGCAGGACTTAAACCCTGACTTTATTGGAGGCAACAATTACCTAGCCTATAAAAAATTAAGAATTTTGAGTGAAAATTCAGAGAAGCTCTAGATCCGCACCAAAGGGCATTGACAAACGTAAACTGATGTCAGGGTATCACTATATGGCTCCAGTGACATGTCCGGGTAGCAACGAATGTAGACAAGGAGCCACCTAACAGTGCAGGACAGCTATTGCAAAATATCCCAATACATTCTGTCTGGTGTGTGGAAATTTTCAAAAGGAGAGGACTCTTTAGGGGGAAGTATCCATCAGAACTACTTCTGGATGCTACTCTGCTGGTAGAAGCTATATACTCTGGGCTTTAAGTGTGGGGGGGGAATAACGGGGGTTTAATCTCTCTAAAAGGGCCATGGCGTATGTAATTAAGGACGTAGATTACTCATGTAAACTAAAAATCGGTGCTTCCCCTTGTGTGCCACCCAACAGGTATTTTAATGTTCTATGCTTTCTGTTCTTGCATCCAGATATGCAACTCAAAAAACGGCTTACACCTGAAACAAGGTATGTGGAAGGGGCAGTGGTCTTCAGAGCGTCTCAATCACAAAGAATTCATAAAGCTATGAATAATCTCAATGATAAATCTGAATGCACCCCCGCCCCCCATCCGGTGGCTTAAAATATTTTTTTTTTTGTTAAAAAGACGTGTGGGCTCGCCGTGGATCCGCCCACGAATTTGCAGCAAAAATTAAATGGAAGATAAATACTTCTTCCCCTGGTGGGGTCCTGGTCCCCTGATCTGGGGGGGTGTGGGGGGGGGAGGGGAGGGAAGCAGGGTATTCCTCCCCTTCCCCCTTTTCATCATTTTTAGGTCTCGCCTAGCGTGGCAGCGCATGCGCTGCTCGCTCGGCGAGACTTATTGTTAATGAGGAGTTTGAGGAAAGGGCTTGAAGCATCGCCCCTTAATGCCATTGGCTGGCGTCACCATTTATGCTAAACGGTGGCCTGCCATTGGAAATGAGGGTTTTTGGTGGATGCCCTTTGGCCTCCGATCCGGACTGGGTCGCCTGCTTTGCCGCTGTCGCAAAGCACTTTCTTATCTTTACGGGCCATGTGTTTCTAATTAGAAACACATGGCCCCATAAAGACAAGAGATTCCCATGCTCCGGCTGCAGCGCGGTCCTCTTTCACTTTCGGGACCACGCTTTTTTAATTGCGCTGTGCGTCTTAATCTCCATGTCTGTCCAGCTGCAGGGTTGACTGTGGCGTTGCAACCAGCACTGCAGATTTTGGAATTTGAGAACCATGATTGAATCTCGGCGTGCTTAAAATCCTGTGATACTGGGCACATCACTTATCCCCGTACCTCAAAACATGAATGTGATCTTGTGTGATTTAACCTGTGCTCATGCACAGAGATCCAATATCTTTGTGTGGAGTTTGCGCTATATTAAACTGCTATAAACGCTACTCCATCATGGTTTTACATTTGTTTTCATCTTGTTACTTACAGGAGTCGAGCAAAATGCTGCGCATGGGTGGCCTGCTGTGCCTCTTCTTTTCAATCTCCTAGTACTTGGGCTGGCTCCTCAGGCGTCTCTCCCGGCCCCAGCTGCACGAAAAACCTCATACGTGCCTGCGCATGTAGCCGCTCTTCCTCACACTTTTCAGGTTACTGCTGCTGCACTTTGACTCCAGAGAGCACTTCAGCTGCATGCTGCAGATCCTCGCTGCCCCCCCCCCTGCTACCTCACTGCCGGGGTCTTTAATGGTGCACTCATGTGTGCCCCCGACTGAGGCTAACAGAGGGTACCTTGGCCACAGCACTGCAGCGGTTCGTATTCCTCAAAAGCATTTGCCTCAAGGTTAACTGCAAACATGAAGCACTCTTCAAAATTTCACCACGCAGCACGCTGTTTATTTGCAGTCGGCACCCATTATTGTGTGCCACTGTGCTTGTACAAATTAACAAAGCAGTGCTTTCTTTTAGCTACATGAATAAAAAAATTCAGATTTTGAAACGCAACGGTCACTTTATTTTCAGGCGTCATTTACGGGCGCTCTTTGTTGCACATGTTTTGTGTTTAACGCACTATTCATTTATTTATAGCCTGTAAGATTTATTGCTCAATGTTTCTCATTATTGTGCTGGAATGAGGGAAAAATGTCTTAATTGGCGTTAGTTCAACCCCGATGCGCAGCGGCAGGGCTGTTTCAGACGTCTCCCTTCTGTTTCTCTTCCCCCTATATCTGTGCTTTTATGGCTCTCTCGCCAGTGTGCCTCTCAGCTCAGTGCACTTCCCCCACATGACGGACCTGGCATGCTGTCCTGCTCCTCTGTATTCTTTTTGCTCTGCCACACTTTTCACACACAACAGCTATTTATTTTCTCACATGAGCGCCTGCCAAGCTGGGCCTCTTTGCTTCGCTAGGTAGCTGTTTTCCATAAATGAGCTCCCTGCCGAGATTTATGGCTGCGTCTGCTACTTCACCCTCCTACAGTGAGCCATTAGACTTCACATGTAATGTCACCAGGGCAGTGTCATAAACCCAGCACACTAGCAGATCAAGACGTTGTATTTAGATTACTGTGCACTTTGTATGTCTGAGTTCTAATCCTACTTCAAGAAACATGTTTAGAGTTTGCATTTTTAAACATTTGAAATGCTGCTGAAGCTTTATTCATTAAATCTGCATTCACCACCGAAATTATGTTTAAAAAGTTATTTATTTTCCAAGTCATGGGCAAGGGATGGTTTAAAGTGCTGCATCCAAATTGTAATATCACCTGAAACTCTTCATTAAAGTACTCTTTCTGGCAGCATCTCCAGTATCTGTGTTTATTTATTTTTTGGAAATGTTGTGGCGGTTTCTGTCTGGGAACTTTGCATCCAACAACTTACTAAGGCTAAAACAGGCCCTGCAAACACACATAATTTTGACAGTCCTCCTGCAGCTGTTTTTACAGTTATTCATAAAGGATAATTAAGTACATTCAATATAGCCTTTGCACATACCTGCACATTAATCATTGCCACCTAATTACACTCTACTAAATACCAGATAAATACATCCCACATAAAACCACTATGCCACATAGCAACCATCCATACAAATACACTCCACACCATGCCACAATTCCCGTCAGCATAATTTCACTCAAAATACCACACAGTTCCACGCCACGCAATTCAGCTTCACACATTTGCATTCTGCACCACATAATTCAACAAACCACATAATTCAAATCAACACAAACAAATGCATCCAATCCACACCTCAAAATTCAACATCATGTCACACAATTCAACAGCTCACCACATATTTAAATTCCAATACATACCATGCCACAAAACATACCAATACACCTATTTACACTCCATAACACTCAGTCCCATTCTACATAATTCCAGCTAATTTAATACCACTTAATTACTATCCACTTAATTCCACTACACAAATACACACACTATTCCACCCCACACAATTCCACAACTAACAAGTTCAATCCAATCCATATAATTAAACTCCACACTCTATACATCCACTCCATAAACAAAACACATTCTCATTTACAACACTATTCACTCCAACTTTCACTAATGGGAGACCAATTGCATTGCAAATGCTTGTGTTATTGTACTTTGTGGCAGATCTGCTCCACTGTATCTCTTCGGGCTCTACAAACCAATTTGGAGATGAAGAGTAAGGAATATGCTACTTACCAGTATGCATCTGTTCTTGGCATGTAGAGCTGCAGAGCTACACACTTAGGATAGTAGATCGCCATCTGGTGTTGGGCTCGGATGCTTGCAGGTTGTTGTTGTCTTCGGAAGAAGTCTTTGGTCACGAGATAGGTGACTCCTCCCTTGGACTACAGTGCGCATGGGCATCCACTCCATCCTCAGATTGTTTTTCGCCATGATCGGAAATGATGAAGTTTGTAAAAAGAGAGAGAGAGATGTCCATGTGTAATGTCTAAGTAAGACTATGCTGGAACAGATACAGGTCCCAGGGAGGTGGGTGGGCGTGTGTGGCTCTGCAGCTCTACATGCCAAGAACAGATGCATACTGGTAAGTAGCATATTCCGTTTGAGGCATATGAGCTGCAGATCACACACTTAGGATAGACTATATAGCAGTGTCTCCCCTAGCGGGGGTCACCTGTATCAGTTGCAGCAGTTTGGAATAAAGTTTTAAGGACAGCCGGACCTACAGAAGCTTGTTGTTTTGCTTGCACGTCAACACAGCAATGTTTAGTGAAGGTGTGTGTTGTAGACCATGTGTTTGCCTTACAAATATCTTCTAAGGTAATGTTTCCTAAGAATGCCATTGGAAGCCCCTATTTTGCGTGTGGAATGCGCTCTAGGGGGAACGGTTAGTGTGCGCTTAGCTTTGTGGTAGCATATTTGGATACATTTATCTATCCACCTGGCTATCCCGGATTTGGAAATGGGGTTGCCCTTATGTGGTGGAGAGAAAGCAACAAACAATTGTTTGGTTTTGCGGAATGCTTTGGTTCTGTCAATGTAGTAAAGTAGGGCTCTTTTAACGTCTAAGGTATGAAGAGCACTTTCAGCTGCCGAGTTCGGATTTGGAAAGAACACTGGTAGCTCTACTGATTGGTTAAGATGGAACGGAGATATGACTTTTGGCAGGAATTTCGGATTTGTTCTAAGAACCACTTTGTTGCGGTGTAATTGTAGGAATTGTTCTTGTATGGTTAAAGCCTGGATCTCACTTACCCGTCTAAGGGATGTGATAGCAATAAGGAAAGCCACTTTCCATGTGAGGAACTGTAGTTTGCATTTATGCAGAGGTTCAAAAGGGTGTCCCATGAGCCTTGTGAGAACAATGTTTAGATTCCACACTGGAGAGGGTGGTAATCTGGAAGGAATAATCCTTTTAAAGCTTTCCATGAAGGCTTTGATCGCAGGTACTCTAAATAGTGACAAGTGTTGTCGATTTTGCAAGTAGGCTGCTAATGTTGCTAGGTGGAGACGTATGGATGAGTACGCTAAATTACATCTTTGCAAGTGTAGTAAGAAGCAAATGATGTTCTGTATGGATGCATCCAGTGGGCGTATATCATTGTTAGTGCAGTAAATGGCAAATCTTTTCCATTTTGCAGCGTAGCAGGCTCTAATGGTAGGTCGTCTGGCCTCTTTTATAATATTCATACAGTCTGGTGGTAGGTTGAGGTAACCAAACTCTAGGACTTCAGGAGCCAGATCGCTAGATTCAGTTGACCTGGATCTGGGTGTCTTATTTCTCCATGGTTCTGGGTTAGTAAGGACGGGGAGAGATGCAGTTTCTGGTGTGGCACTAGAGAGTTTCAGCAGGGTTGTGAACCAGGGCTGGCGTGCCCATGTGGGGGCTACTAGGATCAGTTTGAGAGACTGTTGCCTGAGCTTGCATACCACGAATGGAATGAGTGGGAGAGGCGGAAAAGCGTACGCAAATCTGCCTGTCCAGTTCATCCATATCGCATTGCCCTTGGACTGTGGGTGGGGAAACCTGGTGGCGAAGGTTGGGCATTTTACGTTTTCGTGTGTGGCAAACAGATCTATGTCTGGTTGGCCCCATTTTTGGAAAAAGGGGAGTAGGACTTGTGGATGTAATTCCCATTCGTGGATCTGTTGAGTCTGTCGACTTAACAGGTCGGCAATCTGATTGTGAACCCCTGGAAGGTGTTCTGCAAGCAGGTATATGTTCTGGGGAATGGCCCATCTCCAAATGTTCTGTGCTAGCTGGGACAGCTGGAGAGAATGTGTGCCTCCTTGTTTTTGTATATAATACATGGATGTCATGTTGTCCGTCCGGATGCGGACAGCTTTGTTCTGGAGATGTATTTGGAATGATTTTAGTGCTAGTAATACTGCCAGTAGTTCCAGGTAATTGATATGGAGCACTTTCTGTTAAGTGGTCCATTTGCACTGAGTGGTATGTCCTAGGAGATGGGCTCCCCATCCTGTGAGTGATGCGTCCGTTGTTAGCACTATTTGTGGAAGAGGCTCGAGGAACGGCCGCCCTTTTGACAGGTTTATTGTGTTCCACCATTTTAGAGAGCGATGTGAGCGGCTGTCCACCAAGGCCAGATCTGTTAGTTGTCCGTGAGCCTGATTCCACTGATGTGCTAGACACTGTTGCAAGGGACGGATTTGAAGTCTTGCATAAGGCACAATGAAGATGCATGACGCCATCATGCCTATCAGTTGCATGAACACTTGCTGGAAGAGTGTGTTGGGTTTGAAATTTTACGATGAGAGCTTGTATATTGGCTATCCTGGCTGGGCTGGGATACGCTAGAGCTTTGGAGGTATTTATGGTGGCTCCCAGATATTGATGTATGTGGGAGGGTTGGGGATGAGATTTGGGGTAGTTTATTGTGAATCCCAAGTTGTGTAAGATTTGAATAGTTCGGTGAGTGTGTAGAACGCATTTGTTGAATGAGTTGACTTTTATTAGCCAGTCATCTAGATACGGGAAGACACAAATTTGTTGTCTTCTGAGATGCGCTGCTACTACTGCTAGACATTTGGTGAATACTCTGGGCGCAGTTGTTACCCCAAATGGAAGGACTGTAAACTGATAGTGTTGTCCGTCCACCACAAACCTTAGGTACTTTCTGTGAGCAGGATGTATGAGAATGTGGAAATAAGCGTCCTTGATCTAGTGTGGCAAGGAAATCGCCTTGTTGTAGTAGTGGGAGCACTTGTTGAAGAGTTATCATATGGAAATGATCTGAGTTTATGTACAGATTTAGAGTCTGAGGTCGAGAATTGGTCTTAGAGTCTCGTCCTTTCTGGGGATTAGGAAGTACAGTGAGTATACCCCTGTGCCCTGATGTTGTAAGGGAACTGGTTCTATTGTGTGTTTTTGAAGCAATGAGAGAACTTCTTGTTTGAGGAGCATAAGATGGGCTGGTGACATGGGACGCTGCTTGGGTGGTATGTGTGGAGGGGTAGTGGTGAGTTCCAGGCAGTAACCATACTGAATAATTTGTCTTACCCACTTGTCTGTTGTGATGGAGTTCCAGACAGGTAGAAACTGTTTGAGTCTTCCCCCGACTGGAGTGGAATGGTCTGGGGGGAGTGGAGGAAAGTCACTGTTCTGTGGCAGGGGAGGTACGAGTGTTGGTATTGCCTCGACCTTCTTGTTGTTTCCTCTATATCCTCCTCTTAAAATATCCTTTACTAGGGGATGTTTGTTTAGAGGTTTTGAACGTAGAGGAGGTGTCTGCTCCCATATTCTTGGAGGCTCCTCTGTAGAAGGAGCGTTGAAAGGAGCCGCGTGGTTGTGGAGACTGCAATGCTCCCATGGACTTAGCAGTGTCGGTGTCTTTTTTCATTTTTTCAAGTGCAGTATCAACTGCTGGCCCAAACAGCTGTTCTTCGTTAAAAGGTTGGCTAAGTATGGTACTTTGAACTTCTGGCTTAAAGCCTGAAATGCGTAGCCAGGCATGGCGTCTAATGAGTACACTTGTGTTTAGTGCTCGAGAGGCGGTGTCTGCGGCGTCAACTGCACATTTAATTGACACATTTGAGATAAGTTTTCCCTCTTGTATAAGGTCATTTGCCTGGATCTTGTATTGGTCTGGCAGGTGTTGTAGCAGATTCTCCAACTGATCGTAGTGAGCCCTATCGTAGCGTGCTAATAGGGCTTGGGTGTTGGCAATACGCCAATGATTAGCAGCTTGTGCTGCTACTCGTTTGCCCGAGGCTTCTAATAGTTTGGATTCTTTGTCAGGGAGTGGTGTATCTCCCGTGGTTTGGGAGTTGGCGCGTTTCCTTGCGTTGGAAACGACCAAAGAATCCAGAGGGAGCTGTCCTTTGATGTAACAAGGATCTTCTGGGGCAGGTCTATATTTTTTCTCAATTCTTGGGTTAAGCACCCTGGCACGGATGGGGTCTTTAAATACTTCTGTGGCGTGTTTTATCACCCCTTTAAGCACAGGTAAAATTTGTACAGATTTCTGAGACTGTTCAAAAGTGTCTAAGAGGAAGTCTTCCTCGGGTGCATCAGAGTGCATGGTGACGCCATGGTAAAGTGCTGCTCTGTTTACTAGTTGTCCAAACCCCAGGTGGTCATCTGTAGGTGACGGTTTGGAGGGATATGGTGTAGGGTCAGGTATATCGGGTAGACGGTATGCCCAATCATCCAATGGTGCGGTATCTGGATCCGTGAACGAATCATTAGTATTATAAGGATCACCCCCTCCCCCTAGGGCATCATCATCATCATCCTGTGGAGGTGGTTATGTGATGGAGATGGTAGAGGTAAGGGTAGTGTAGGCAGAGGGGGTGGGGTAGAAGGTTGTATGGGAGAGGAAGGAGGAATAGGTGATGTTGCAGAGTCCTTCTTTTTTATAGGAACTGGGGCAGGTGTTGTGTCCAGTTTCCGTTTCTTACATGGCACTGCAGTGACATGTCCAGTCTTTGGATTAATATAGATCCTTTTTTGTGTTGGATCTGGATGGAAAAGTTCTTGTTCTTCATGAACAGATTTTGGCACTGATTTTTTTCGGTTCCGATCGAGGTTTTGATTGATCGGTAGAGTCTTTGGCTTTAGGAGGTGTATTATAGTCCTTAGCCAGTGGTTTCGGTGCCGATGAAGGTTTCAGTGCCGAAGTTGAGTCTTTCGGCTTGGGAACTTTCATGTGCCAGTTTATCTATGGGCCTCAATGGTTTCGGTGCCGAGAGGTCTTTTGTCTTCGGTGCCAAAGGTGCCGGGGGTACAATGACATGCGGCTTACTCGGGCCCGAGCCACCGGAAGGCTTATGTTTCTTCGGAGCCGAGCCCGGAGGCGGGGCTTCTGAAGGGTGTTTTCGGTCTCGACTGAGGCCAGCTGGCGAAGTCTTGACCAATGCCTTTGGTTTTGGAGGGGTTGGGGCAGGGGCAGTGGTACTCACGTGTTGGCCCCGGAGTAATGGGGTCGTCTGAGTCGTCTGCTTCTGAGATGATTTTAAGTTCCTCGGAGTCCTCTTCCGGGACATCGGGACCCTCATCGAAGATGTTTACTGGTTCCGGGGCTGATCTGTGTGCCATGATATGGCGTCGAGCTCTTCGATCCCGAATGGTCTTTTTGGATCGAAATGCTGCACAGGCTGGACAGCTGGCTTCGTCGTGTTCCGGTGATAGGCACAGGTTGCAGACTTTGTGATGGTCACTGTGCGGAAATTTTGCTCCACAGTGGGGGCATTTTTTAAACGGCGTCCTTTCCATGAGCCGTAGGCCTCACGGCGTGGATAGGCCCAGCAGCCCGCGTCGACGTCCGGAATCGAGCCGTTGAATTCGATGTCGAGTGAAGGTGCTTCGATGTAGTTGTAGAAGTTTTTACGCTTCGAAAAGCTTGTATTTGAGATTTTCAACCGGAGTTGGAAAAGTTACATCCAAACCCAATGGCGGAAAACAACAATCTGAGGATGGAGTGGATACCCATGCGCACTGTAGTCCAAGGCAGGAGTCACCTATCTCGTGACGAAAGACTTCTTCCGAAGACGACGACAACAAATTAAAAAGTTCTTTAATTTCCTGTAGTTCCCATAGTTGAAAAAACACGCATTTGCAATGCAATAGGTCTCGCATTTTGCAAGTTTGAGCTATTGGCAAGTGGGCTGCTGGATGCTGTTGGAGTAGGAGTGGTTGATCAAAAGAACTTGCAGGAGACCCATGTGAACTCTCGTTCAGCGTTGTGTGGTGCAGTGTGGCAGCAGTGCGGTGAGCGGCAGCCAGGCCTGAAAGCACAGAGGAGTGCAACACTGTAGCGGGGCTTGGGACAGAACCAGGGTCCCTGGTGCTGGACACGGTGCAGGTACAGATAGGCACAGCTGTGCCTGCTGCACGCATCCTTTCATCATCCGTTTTGCAGCTGCCATTAAGTAGTTCCTGGGAAAGAGGAGGAGTGCAGGGTACCTTGGGCAGGTAACAGAAACCAGTTATGTCACTTTCTGTACGATGGATGATCAGAAATCCAGTGATGTCCCTTTCTGTGCAGATGGTTGATAGGCAATTAAGTTGGTACTTCTTGCTGAGCAGGTCTGTAAAGACCATGTCCACTCCTGCTAATGTTCAGCCACCAGGTGAATGTTGTTGCGGGCTGCCCAGTGGCAGATGCCATGTGCTAGCTCAGTAAGCTGGGGAGAGGGAGTATTGCCCTAGTTCTGGATGCAGAATATAGCGGTCAAGTTGCGTGCCTATTAGTGCTGTTTTTCCTCACAGAAATGGGAGGACCGCTTTCAGAGCTAGCTTGATGGCTTGCAGCTCCAGGTAGTTTACGTAGCATGCCTGGTGATGAAGAGTCCAAGTGCCTTGGATAGTCATGTTGTGTAGGTGAGCTCTCCAACCTACAAGAGAGGGATTGGTGGGTATGGTCACCTGCAGAGGGAATCTAGGAAGGAACTGTCTACCAACAGCTTGTTGCTGTTCCACCTAAACAGAGAGCAGGGCCCTGGTTCTTACAAACACTAGACCCTACTAATGCCCTTCTGCTTGTGCCTTCTGCTTAGAGACTCATTCCTGTAGCAGCCTCACATGCAACCTGGAATACTGTACAGCTGCGATGCATGCAGTCATCACCCCCAGCTGTTTTATAATAGGTCAAACAGTAATGTGATGCGCCTGAAAAAGAGGTAGCAACTATTAGAATGTCATCACCCTTTTTTGCGGGGTATGCTTTGTCTGTCACCCCTTTTAAGACTGAGCCAAGGAAGGAATGAATCTGCTGCGGCTGAAGATGCTGTCTGCTGCGGCTGAAGAGGTTTTTTTGCACTTGAAGGGAAATCTAGGCTGTGAAGTATGGACACTGCAGTTTGAGTGTGTGCTACTCATTATCGTTCGCCGCTGCTTTTTTTCAGCCAGCCATCTAAGTACGTGAAGACAGGCATTGTATTTCTGCCCAGGCGCAC
The DNA here is from genome assembly GCF_964204655.1 of Triturus cristatus. NCBI lineage: Eukaryota > Metazoa > Chordata > Amphibia > Caudata > Salamandridae > Triturus > Triturus cristatus. The sequence goes on from NC_140592.1 coordinate 541,578,663, forward strand.
TGCTGCTACCGCTAGGCACCCTTAAAGCTTTGGTTGCTCTGACGGGAAATACCTTGAACTGGCTGTGTTGTCCACTTACCAGGAACCAAAAGTATGGGCGATGCGCTGGGTGCATCAAATGTGAAAGTATGCATCTTTCAAATCCATCGCTGACATGAAGTTGCCTTGGCATAGCAGCAACATGAGGTCTTGTACAGTGACCACGTGAAAGTGTAGGGAAGAGGCTACACTTGTTCAATTGCCAGAGGCAGCCTTTCTTTTTGGGGATTAAAGAATACAGGCAATACACCTCTGCGCCACTTTGGTGTGCAGGCATTGATTCTTTTGTGCCCTTTGGTAAAAGTACCTGAACCTCTTTCTCAAGAAGGTGAAAGTGGTCTGACCACCGTAGTGACAGTGTGGTGCGATGGGTTGTGTGACATTCTAGGCAGTCCATAGGTCAAGTGATGTGTTCCCACTAAGCTAGGAAGTGCCGCAGTCTATCCAGACTGGTCTGAAGCGGTTGGGGGATAGAAGAGTGAGTCACAGTTTTGCAGCAGAGGAGCCCATCGCAGAGTCTCCTCTTACTTTCCCACACCCATTTCCCCAATAGATCCCTCTCTGAGAGATATCAAGTTGCTGGGAGTTGAAAGGACAGTTGACACAGGAGTCTGACATGAGCCCACTGAGTTTGCAACTCCCATTGTATGCAGAGAACGAAAAGCAGATTTGGGACTGAGGTACTGTAGGATACCCACGGATTTGGCTGTGTATGACCTTTATTGATTATCTCGAGCCTCTGGACAACACATACCCATCAAAAGGTGGTGTTAAAGAGGTACTGTTTCACCTCAAGCCTAAACACAGACACCCTAAGCTAGGCATGCCTGCTGAGAAGGTTGCATGTATCAGTACTCCTTGTGGGTGTACCCGCAGTGAAGTGAGTAAATCTAATATTGGCACTGCTGATGGTTTTGTCCTTCCACAACCAATTATTTTTCTTATTCACGATGGGTCTCTTATAGGCATTTTACCAGCTCCTACATCACCTCCCTTTGGCACCTGGAAAGGAAACCCACTGAACTGGCAATGTGCGAATGAATAGCAGCACCAAGTCCTACCTACTTTCCTGTGGCATCAATTCGCTTCGGCTCCTTATCAGGTGGATGGTCAGTGTGCACAACTAAGGAGTCAAGTACAATATGTCCACGAGTGTAAGCCGGATCACCTGGAGCAAATGTATCTTTTTTCTCCACATGGAGGAGAAACTACTCTTGATTTCACCGGCTCCAGAAAGTTGCAGGTTGCACACACCTGAGCATTTCTTTGAGCATGTGGAGGAAATGGACTGTATGCTCTTAGACCATGTTTCAAATAGGAAGTCTTCCTCAACCTCTATTCTGTGCAGTTAAGTAATGATGTGCCGCGCTTTGTATTACTGCATTGTTTGAAGCGGTTTCATCTGGTGGGCTTGGCAGGGTAGCGCTCTAGATCTGGGTCGTCTTGGGGGACTACTGCGTAGTCTTCACAGGAATCATCACTCCCCCGTGGCCTAAATGGCTCATCACAGGGATTCTGTAGGACGTAGGTGTAGGGGGGGCCTAGTTATGAGTCAGTGTTGTGTGTCTCCAGTAGAAGAGTGCGTAAAGGTAGTAGAGTAGGTGTAGCGGACAGTGGTAGGAATAGGTATGGCAGGTGGCCAAGTCCCTGACCCTTTTAGGATTTGGTGTGGTGAAGGGTTGAGTTCTGTTTCTGCGTCGAAGGCCAGCTCGAGTTTTTTTGAGGATGCAGATGAGTCTTGGAGCCAGAGGTTTGGCAAGTATTTTGCGCATTTCTGGGTGGATGAAGAGCTTCTTCTGCTTTGCATCCAGAACTTCAGAGTTTTTCAAAGATGGACCTCTCTGTGTTGTTGGAATTTGGCATCGGCCTGGATGCTGGTTACAGAGGACCTTTTAGTGTCACAGTGCAGCTTCTAGGAGCTTCTGGGCCACTGTGGTGGCGATTTAGATGCAAAATGAAGCTTTTTGGTGCCTTAGTGTTGAGGCAAGGAAGAGCAATGATGTTTGGTGCCCTTAGGTGGTGTCTTTGCAGCATTTACACAGCCTCTCTAGTAAAGGGAGTATTGACTGGAGGAGCTAAACCCAAAGGTTTGTGCCACTTCCAGCTCAACTTGGGGTCAATGGCAGAATCCCACGGGTGCTGAGCTCTGTCAATGTGCGTTTTAGGGCTCGAGCCTGACCTAAGTAGATGCATGTGATGTCGACTCGGTCTTCTGCCCCAAGACTGCCGTGTGTGGCACCGCTGGATTGAGGAATTTTGCCTCCTCGGAGGGCTCAGAGAAAACCACTCTGGGCTCATCTCTGCTTGACCCACTGGAATTCACGAGGGCTCAGCTTCCTCTTGCTCTGTACCTTGCATGTCTTTAGCTCTGGCAATGTCAGGCATTTCCAATGAGGCCTGCCTCTGCATACTGTGATGTTTTCATATCCTTTCCCTCAGGAACCCTAAAGTTTTTTTTTGGCAGCAGAAGGTAAGGTAGGAGTCGCAGGAAGTCTATGCATGTCCTGGGAACAGGCAGAGGTTTTCCACCTCATGATGCTCGCTCCAGGGGTAGTCTGTGTTACACCCAGGGCAAAATTGTACGGGTGTACATTCCATAATATCAGCCTCGGTGTATTCTTCAAAAAGCATCCCAGAGGACTCAAGACTAGGCAAGAGTGGTGGGTTGAGGCTGCAGTGCGTCAAAGCGTAAGGCGATTGCAAGATTCGAAGTCCTGGTGTTGTGGACGACTAGATTCTTGCAGTAGCATTTTTGCTGTGTTTAATGCTGAACTGTTAGACCCGAGAAGAAAGAACCGGTGTGTTACTACATCGATCTACAGCCTTCCATGCTACAAACAAAATGCTTCTTGTCCATGCCAGACCCTGAATATTAGATTACTTCAATAGATTCTCTCCAGAAACACTACACATTTTAGGTAACAGATTTAGAAAACAGTGGCATAAAAGAAAGATTCTTGGGGGAGGGAGATGGAATAACCCCAGCCCTTCCAAAGTCGGGCTGAAGTACTGTTTCAGTGTGCAATTCTGGACTGGTATTAAAATGTACCCCAAGGAGGCTCTGAGCGCCCAGTACATCAGAATGGGGCTTAAAGAGAGAAAGCATGTGTCATTAATGTGGCATGACATGCTACCGGAATTACATCTGGGGTACGCTGAGGTGGTGCATGACAACTGGCTATATTTGACATGCAACCTGGTTTAAAGAAGTCACTTATATGTCACACTAGTTTTGAATCTTGGGATACGCTATAATTATTCAAACTTTACATTATGCTGGCATGCAGAGGCTGATTGTGAATACTTATGTAAATGTTGGTAAACAACCAGTGAGAAAGTAGATGGAGAACACATCTGCAACACATATACAACCAGAGTTGCTGAAGTTACAGATGTCTAGAATTCACACACGTCAGACTCACTCATCTGATAGTTCTGTTGAGCCGTCAAGATGCAAGAACACCTTATTGTTTCTAGCACAACTTTTAACCTGAATCTAGCAATTTCCTCAATGCAACATTACCCATCATACCTATTGCAGGAAATTGGATTATTTTCTGAGGTGGGTGACAGTCCACTTCAAGGAACAATCACTAACCTTGTTGGGGTGAACCCATTCCAATGCAGGGTCATGGTCACATTAATTCACTACATGTCCCACTTTTAAATATAATGCACCCAACCTTGTGGGCTACAAGACTCAAAGGTGACTTACTAATATTTAAAAGGGAGGCTTTTTTTCTATCAAACAGTGTTGCAATGTTGGCGTTACACTGTAGCAGACAGGCTACACAGGGTATGCTTGAAGCCATGTTTTCTTTATGGCGCAATTGTGGATGGCACAATAAGTGCTGCAGTCCACAGGTGACAGTTACCTTCCTCATGTCATGCGTGAATTTCTGCACTATAAGCTTATAGTATATAAGTACCATAGTGTGCAGAGTCTAAAAACCAGCAATAAAACAGGGTCCAGCAAAATGTGGAAAATCAGGGATAACCATGCAGAAAAGGCGCATTTCCTTCACCCCAAAATATTCACCACTATTGTTTGGTTAGGTAGGGAGAACCATGCTTTTGCAGCGTGAAACAATTCTAGACTCACACGCAATACAGGACAGTACCATCTACTGGTTGAACACAGAGTATATGTAATGTAAAAGCTTTTTCTTTGGTGTCTCCGAAAGGCAAAGCCAGTATGAGTCACCTCGGAGGTCAAACGTCTGTGAGTGAAGGAGGGCTGCACCAACTGCACAGCATTTGACTGCTTCACAGGCGGCAACCACTGAAGCCAGGATTATTAACACTGACAATCCGCTCTGGAGCCAGTGACGAAGACCAGAAGAGTGCGGAAAGGCCTGGTCCTGACAGCACTTCGTGCACAAAGAGCATTCCTATTTCTCTACTTGCCTTTCGCCCACAACAGGAGGCCAGCAACGGCTTAAAGAGTTTGGGGAGGAAAGGCTGACAAGTCTTGCAGCTACCTGAAGCAAGAAAAGACACACAAAATCTGGTGTACATTATAGCCTTATAACCTGCTTTCGAAGGCTTTACCAGCTGTTAAATGTCTTGAACCAGAGTTATAGGCACTCTTCTGCGACTCGAGCCTATAACAAGAAAGAGGGCATTTAACTACCGGTATAGCCTACGGCAGAAGGCTATACAATGCTATTAGAACAGTCCACTCTCGGGAGGTAGAGTGTTTTAAATCAAAACAGAGAAACAGAAAGCAAAATAGCCCTGATCCCCCTCATCAATTCATTGGAGCTGCCAACAATCCCATGTTCTCATATTGATACGCATCCTCTTGCGGCAAGTTGCGCAAAGAATGGGCAACATTTTCTTCAAGTCAGACGGCAGGAAGAACTCTGAAAGTGAACTAAATGATTTTTTAAATAAACGTACTAGTTAATTTGGGGTGCCTAAAGCACTCGTTCTGCACGAATACCAAAGGAAAATCTTTCGCCAATTCCTTTTGCCATAATTCCCGATTGCACCACTAGATGACAGTAATACGGAAAACATGAATATAAAAACGGTTTCTGGCAGAAAACAAAGGCGTGGCTGTGGCGAGCAGCACAGACATGTACAGTGGATTACTAGGGGCGTACAGCATGGGCCGGGCCCTCCCAAAATAGCCCCATGACCCGCCCAATCACAAGCAGAAAATCATCCTTAGTTCTTTTTCCTAACGAAACAAAAATCCAACTGGCATGCAGTTTTGCAAAAAAAAGTCTAGGTATGCAACTTTCATCTATAACGCCACCGCCTTGGGCTATTTTAAGTGCCTGGGGACAAGGGTAAGGTCACTGAGGATGGCATCTATTACTGTGCACTGCAAGCAGAAGGAACCCACTATATCGAGACCCAAGCTCCAGCTACCAGTAATTAAGAGATTAAAACATTATATGGCAAACGTTGTGAAGGATTTTCCAATGCAAGAAAAGTGAGTATTAATGGGCATATACATTCAGGATATATCTTTTAGTAGTGGTTTGTTATATTTTGTTTCTGCTTTGACTTTATTCCTAACTTTTGGCCAGGGACACTGGAATTATGTGGCTGGGGAAAACCAAATATGCATCAGGGGTGACTCAATTATGTGACAAGAAAAGGCAAATTACTATATGTGGGACATTTTATGATCGTATTACTTCTTATTTTTACATATTTACACATCCTCACTGTCTTGGCAACGGTTACAGCGCGTTAGTATTAGTTTAACACCGAAATATATTATTGGGCAACTGAAAGGTGACCAGTCAACCTTTGTGAAAGGCCTTCCACTGCGCAGCAACACCTCGCTGTGTTTTTAGTAAATTTTGATTTGTTTGAGCTCGAAACAATTTAACATTTTTGCAAGTTTTGCAGCAGATAGATTATGTGACAAATGTGGCAAATCGATAATTATGCTGAATACACTGCAGCCACAGAATCACAAATTCCAGAGGTCCTGCTTATAGCACTATATAAAGCAAAAAAATACTTACATAAAGAACAGACACCCTACTTTGGGGCATCAGTGGCTGTGCATTAATTCTCTCCTAACAAATTCTCTCATTTTGTCACATGAATACTCAGAATTGGAATATATGTCGTACTTTAATCTCTGGGACCGCGTAGGGGACAGGGCCCCACCCCTGTCTATCCTGGTATTAGCAAACCGCAAATGGTTAATGCGGTATGTACAAGTGCTTTATATATCGTTCTAGCTATGAATGCACTGTGTACAAGTTGTTTTACCTTACTTCGCGGGTTCCATTTTGGAAGCGGTGGCCATCTTGTCATTGCCCTCACATAGGCTACAATGGAGCAAATACGGGCCTCACAGTACATGGGCTTTTCCTTTGACTTCTCTGTGACCTGGGCAGCTGGCTCTGCTGCCCCGGGTCAAACTGGTCTCACGAGCTCCCCTTCCTCCGGCCACCTGTGATTAGTATCAGGGCTTGACCCGTCATAAAACCCTTTCATTCTACACGAGCCCCCGGCTAATCTCTTTCACACCTGACTGTTCCTGCTTTATGACTTGTTTCCCAAAACAGGAGATGCTCATGTTTATGGGGGGGCCTATTGATATCCGATGTGGGATCTGAGCCTTACTCTGTAAATGATTGTGGGCTGGCCGAACTGGAATGTGGGACGGTCATCATGACTCTGCCTTTTCGTTTGAAATGTATACATGTAATGGCCATATCATAAACCTAGGAATGTATGCCTGAGGCAGGGAAAACTGTATTTAAGATGAAGTCCGTTTCTATGATTTTCAGCAGTCTCCTGAGAACATACACGCTGTTGTACTTCTAGGATACCTGTAATTGGTCTGCAGCCAATAAATGAATCTTTGACTTCACCCAGAAGACTCTGTGTTTCTGTAGGTCTGGAACAGGGTGAACCCAGAAGTCATAGCGTGTGTGCCCCTGCACCGCTGGGTCTAAAATACCCAGTACTTCAGTTAGTCAGGGCCACTGGAATTCTGCGATTCTACGTTTTATTCATAATTATGGATTTGATACATTTATTGTATAATCCATCATCGGCTACATAATTTGACGATTTTATCAAAAAGCCATCTTAAACAGTTCAAAAATTACTAAACAATAACTGACTTTTTTTACCACAGTGGACGGCCCTTTGCAAAGGTTTACTGGTCATCTTTCAACTGCTTATTGCGACAGTTGCATTCTAAACTGGCATTAATGAAGTGAAACTTTGTTCCAGACAGTGTTAACGTGCAAAAAACAAAAAGTCAATATAATAAAGCAATGCTACCACACATTACGCTGCATAATTTAGTCCTCCCCATTGCATTAATGTAGTGCCCTGATTATAGGGCTGCTGCTACTTCTTTGGTCCTAAACCGATAAGATACTGGGATAATGCACTTTCTACGCAGATGTTACTACAATCTGTGGCTTCACAAGTTCATATCTTAATAATCAGCCTTCAGTTCGTGGGGTGTAGGAAAACTGCTTTACCTGCATGGTCATCCCAGATATTTTCACCTTTTCCGTGCCCTATTTTTGGTTTTATTTTTTTTACTTTATACACTTTACCTCTGCTAAGCAGGAGTAAAGTGCTTGTGCTTCCTGTTTAAACGTGGGCATATTGGCTTATATCGAACGGACACATCTAACTTGCCTATATGTCCATAGTATATTGTTTAGGAAATGCACCTAGGGCCTGGAAGATAAATGGCGCTTGTGGACTGCAGCACCAATTGCGCGATTCACAGATTGGGCCTGCAAAACATGGCTTAAGACTTATTGTAACAAGACTGCTGTAGTGTAAAACCTGCAGTGCAACCTGTTAGAACGACACTTTTGATGGTCCAAGACCTCTTTCAAATATGAAAAAGTCACCAATATATAAGCCTTGTAGAACACAAGGAAGGGTGTATGGTATTTAAAAGCGGGACACACAAAATTAAATGCCACCATGTCCCAAAACCTATTTTCTCTATGGCAGACCTGGCTGTACAGAAAACCAGAGTAATGATTAAAATATTAACACTGCTATCTGGGTTTGAGACCAGCAAGGAAAATAAATAAACCACTTTTTTAATAGCTATAAAAATCCAATTTAAATTGGGAAGTTTGATTTTTAAAAGCATTAGGAAAACTAACTCTAAGAAAGTTACATTTACCCTGCCTAAACCTCCTGGAGGCCAATTTGCATTACTCCCTAGCAGCTTCTCAGCCAGTACTTAACCTTTAATGAGGTGTGAAATTTCTTCCAGTAGCAACACAATAGACCACTTTGATAGTCCGGTGGACATGAATGGGCCCTTACGACTCCTCCGAGCATAGCTCGACATTCAGGATGAGGGCTGCTGCCCCTTCTGTTGCCACTACAGTGTCAAATCCTGCCTGAAAGACATGTGTGGGACACATGAAAACATGTTGCGCCCTTGAAAGGGATTAAAGAGGGTCAGATCACAATTATTGTTATCCTCTGTCTGGTTGCTGAAGCACCCTGCTATGTCTTTCCTGACTTCTACCTCAATTTTTGTTGTGGGTCCAGAGCCTGCTTCAAACAGGATTTTTATAGCTAGCGCTACGAAAAAAAATGTGATGTCCTACCATCAATATACACATTCTCAAACGCTAGATGTCCCTGATCTGGTTAAACGACAGACTTGTATTAGCTTAAACAAAAGTTGGGGGTAGCCAACAGTTCTAGAAGGAGAGTTTACAGAAAGTCAACAGGAGTGGGGCAGTGTCTAAGTGTAGGAGGTGATTTGGGGGATAGTGGGTCACGGTTCTAAGGGACAGAGGGATAGCAGTTTAAGAGGGAGAGTAGAAAATGTTTGTTACAGCAGGGTTGAATGAGATGGGTACTTGGGACAGCAAGCAGTGGTTCTGAGGACCCATAGGGCTTATTAAATGGACATCAGAAGGATGGTACAGAGACAGCAAGAGGTTGTTATGGGCAGAGACGTTTTAAGGCAAGGACAAAGTAGGCAATTGCCCATCTCCCCCGCGGAAAATTAACATTTTTTAGTTCACTTCTGCCTATTTTGTATCTTAACCTTTGACTTACATTTCAATGTGGTCAGGCAACATGGGCTTGAGAAAAAAAAGGAGTATGAAAATTCAAAGTTTTTCCATACTGGGGCCCCCAGAATATTTCTTGGCCAGGGACCCAAAAATCCTTAAGATGATACTGGTTATGAGAAACATCGGGGTGTGGCTAGAGGAGCACACCAGGGGGTGGGTAGTGGCTAAGCAAGGGCCGCCGTGTGTCCTCGTGGAAGGACCGCACGGTGTGGTTATAGGAGGACCACACACTGTAGTTATGGAGGGACGGCACCAGATGGCTAAAGAAGAATATCAAGAAATAGTTACGAGGACTGCAGAGGATGGCTCCTGGGTGGAGACAGAGGACACACCCGCATGGTTCCTAGAGACAGCAAACAGGACTTGCTAGCGATAGTAGGATGTAGCCGCTGGGAAAAACAGGATGCGTTTCCAGGAGACAGTCTATGGTTAGCGAAACAGCAGAGCTTCCAACAAGGGCTGAAGAGGATGTAGGGGGAAGCAGGAGGTGGTGGTTCCAGGGGACGGCAGAGGAGGGCACAAAATAAGTCGTTATTGGGAAAGCAGGTGATAGTTACACTGGGACAAAAGGAGGGGGTCTTCAGAAGGAAAGTAAGAGTGATCACACGGAGCGTGAGGAGTCATTCAATGAGGCAGCAGGGGCCATAGTGATGAGGCAGTGGCGCTTACAGAGGGGTAAGGGGCTGCTCACAGTGCACCCGGATCGTTACAAATGTCTTGACATCTACGTTTTTAAAGTGGTAGAAGAGGATAGATTACGGAGAGTCAACAGGAGCAGTATTCGTGGCACTGTTCAGGACAGGAGGTGTTTACTCGAACTCTGCTTCCTTTCCTAGCAGCGTGCTCATCTCCTGACATGGCCACCACACGGGGTGGGGCGGCAGAAAGGGAGTTGTACCCCAGACCCGCATTGTTTCAGCAAAATTTAGTAATGTATTTATAAATGTAAGCAGGCCTGCCATCTTCATTAATAGAGGCACATGACATGGTCTTAGCACTAGATTGCACCAGATGGCATGTTTCCTCTTACCCTGAGTTACACTTGTTGAAATACCTTGCAAGATATTGCTCTGGCACCTGCCAAAAGCAGAAAAAGTGTGCAGAGGCCCCCATCCCGCCCATTATTTTTTTGCCTGGGTCCTTTCTCGCAAAGACTTCTGACAAGCCTGCCTCCTGAACCAGCTAATTGAAATTCAGAAGCCTCATGGTTCTTCCTGGTGCAATGCCCAAAGTTGCTTTTACCTTACAGCATGATCGTTCTGTGAAACATAAACCACCCATATTTAATTTGTTATACAATTTGGTAACCACCCTGCTCTATGGCCTCACAGACTCCACACTTGCTCCCTCCCTACTCCCCCACACCCCCTTTAAGGGCGTCCTACTGGCAGCAACACGTGTCATCATTGGTCTGAGGAAATAGAATCAACTTCCCTAATAAAACTCCATTGCCCTGATATTCCCTGGCTAATGCTGCAGAAAAGTTGACCATTTTCCGTCTATGTAAAAAACTGAAAAAACAACAATTGATGGACAGAATGCAGAACAATGTCGTACATTCACCACAGTATAGAGATCTGTGCCTTAATCCATTTATTTTTTTGCTCACTATGCCATTCCAGTTTGGACCCAGCCATATGCAAATCAGTCTTGACCCTGTGCCCAATGGGAACAGTCCAGACCGAACTGCCAGGCCAGGTCCTCCCTGGACTGGAAACAAGCATCCTAGGACCGGTTTCGGGGTTTCACCCCTCTTCAGCCAGAATAGCTTGACTCCAGTGGCATGGAGAGCACGGGACCCACTCGGGGTGACAAATGCAAAAAGAACTATTGATGGACAGAATGCAGAACAATGTCGTACATTCACCCCAGTACAGAGATCTGTGCCTTAATCCACTGATTTTTTGCTCACCATGCCATTCCAGTTTGGACCCAGGCATATGCAAATCTGGAACAACATCACCAGGACTGACTCAATTTGAGAAGGAGGTGGAGAAGCAGCTGTTTAAAGAACACTACATCACAATGCATTAACCATACACAACCCAGTTTTCTCCCCTGTGACTCGATGACTATGCTTTTCTTTGACCCTGTGCTGCACACCACTGACTTTGGGCTAGGTTTGCTCTATAGAATAAATGGATTAAGCAGGAGGCACATCCTGCTTGGGATAAAGGAGCACAGCATGGTGCAGAACAGTCTTACAACACACAAATAACCATGTGGGCACATGCAAATCCATTCAAGGCACATGCATAGCCACACATGGCGCAAGCATTGCCAAGTGCTGTGCGAGTACTGCCAAAACGGCACACCCAGAGCCAAGTATAGCCGCAGGTTTATCTAGGTAGGGGGCCTGCATGAAGTACTGGGTATTTTAAACCCAGCGGTGCAGGGGAACACACCCTATGACTTCGGGGTTCTTCCTGTTTCAGACCTACAGAAACACAGAGTCTTCTGGGTGAAGTCAAAGATCAGTTTATTGGCTGCAGACCAATTACAGGTATCCTAGAAGTACAACAGCGTGTATGTTCTCAGGAGACTGCTTAAAAAACACAAACGGGCTTCTCTTTAAATACGAAATATTGTGCTTCAGGCACACATTCCTTGTTTTACGATACGGCTATATACACGTGTACATTACAAATGAAGAAAGCAGAGTCATGATGACCATCCCACATTCCAGTTAAGCCAGCCCACAATTATTTACCCAGCAAGGCTCAGATCCCACATCAGATATCAATAGGCCCCAATAAACACGGGCAGCTCCTGTTCGTGAAAACAAGCCATAAAGCAGGAACAGTCAGGTGTGAAAGAGATTAGCTGGAGGCTCGTGTGAGATGAAAAGGCTTTATGGTGTGTCAAGCCCTGATGCTAATCACAGGTGGCCAGGGGACGGGGAGCTCGTGAGACCGGACTGACCTGGGGCAGCGGAGCCAAGCTGCCCAGGTCACAGAGAAGTCAAAGGAAAGCACATGTACTGTAAGGCCCGTATTTGCTTCATTATAGCCTATGTGAGGGCAACCATAAGATGGCCACCGCTCTAAGATGGAACCCGCGTAGTGATGTATAATAACGTGTACACAGTGCATTCATAGCTAGAACGTTATACAAAGCACTTGTACATACCGCATTAACCATTCGTGGTTCGCTTATACCGGGATAGACAGGGGTAGGGTCCTGTCCCCTACGCGGTCCCAAATATCAAAGTACGACAGACCCTCCTTTTGCCCTAACATAGGCAATCAAAATACTCATCTCAATCCGAGTCTAGGTCAATATTCACGAAGTCATGGAGATGTTGCTGTAGCATCATCCTATTACTTAGCTCGTCCCTCGATACAGGTTTCCTTACACATAATGTAGCACAGAGGCCACATATCGCAGGAGCACATTGTATGCACAGACCGAACAGGAAAAGAATGGCTAAGATCATTCCAATGACCATCAGAATCTTCCAACCCCAGGCAGATATCCGTTCCCAGAACCACCTGTCGTACTTTAAAATTTGGGACCGCGTAGGAGGCAGGGCCCTACCCCTGTCTATCCCGGTATTAGCGAACCGCAAATGGTCAATGCGGTATGTACAAGTGCTTTGTATAATGTTCTAGCTATGAATGCACTGTGTACACGTTATTATACATTGACTCCGTGGGTTCCATCTTGGAGCGGTGGCCATCTTATAGTTGCCCTCACATAGGCTACACTTTACTTTGACTTCTCTGTGACCTGTGCAAACTGACTCCACTGCCCGAGGTCAGCCCTGTCCGTCCGGTTCCTTTTACTGCGGCCAAATGGGATTAGCATCAGGGCCCGAGGCATCATAAATTCCTTCTTCCCACACGAACCCTGACTAATCTCTTTCACACCTGACTCTTCCTGCTTTATGGCTTGTTTTACAAACAGGAGGTGCCCGTGTTTATTGGGGCCTGCTGATATCTGATGAGGGATCTGAGCCTTGCTGGGTAAATAATTGCAGGCTGGCTTAACTGAAATGTGGGATTGTAATCATGACTCTGCTTGTTCTTTGAAGTAAAATATGTGAATGACCAACTGCAAGAGAAGGGCGGTGTTGCCCAGAGCGTAACATTCTCCATAAAAGAGGAGACTGGTTTCTGTTCTAGAGACTGCCTCATTCAGTTGCTAAGGCTTCTGTGCGACGTAGTCTCACTCATTTGAGTTTAATAAAGATGTCTTTTCATATTTCAGCTTCTGTTGCCAAGTTCTTTGTTATGTTATCAAGATATGCAGAATTTTATAATACCACATCAGGAAGTACTCTAAGTCATAGGGTGCTACCCCTAGCACCTCTGGGGTCTCAAAAATTGGAGTACTTCACACCCCACCAGCGACCAATCTCCTTTATCCACGTGTATGGATTCAGATATTTTATGGAGTTTGGAGATGGCTTGATAGACTGTTGGAGCGTTATCTGGTATGAAAATGCAACAACTAGATTGGATAACCTTACATACCCCACCGCGGTCTGCAAGTATAACGTCTAGAACCATGCGGTTCTGCAAAGTCATAAGGCGATCCGCTTGGAGCTCAGCTGTCAAATTACCAAGGGCACCAGCCGTTACATTGACAGTGGATTCAACCACACGAGTCAGTTGTCTCAGGTTCCTACTATTTACCATAGGTCCCCAAAACGGCAGGAAACCCAAAAAGAAGTCTCCTGCTTCCTGACCGGCAGTATCCTCCTTACTAATCACGCCTCTCACAACTCTGGTCTTGTGATAGTCAGAGGCAGCAGTAAATGTTGGCGGTAGCAAGTTTGCAATATAACGTGCCCGAGAAATCAGGGGGCAACCATGTATATGCTCGGTCATTGCAGACAAAATATGTACCCTTGGCAGCCAAAAACGCGGGGGAAAACTGTGATGAAAAGTTGTACGTCTCAGTACAGTCACTTCTCCCCAGTTGAGCTCTTGGATTCTGACCATTACCCTGTAAACAGAACCGACCTATGTGGGGTACGACCCAGATTGGGGATGAGATTTTTCACTGTCTTTCACCCAGACTAATACTATACCCCGTTGCGTTCCACCCTACATAAGCTCTCAATTCCTCCTTGGGTATGGATGAGTATGCATCGATATCTCTGCTCATATCGGCAACTCCTTTCATTAAGGCCTTATTATTGGTGCTAGGTCTGATGGAACGCGGTTGTCGCGGGGAGTAGGCATCTAGGGCAAAGAGAAACATGGTCTGGAATGCCCATGACGATCCATTGTAACTAAACGGCAGCACTAGATAAGGAATACCCTTACTAATGGTATGTGGCATTAAACCACACACCCAGCAATTGGTCGTATTCATGACTAGTTGGTGCTGGTGCAGGAGCTGAATAAACGAGTTGTTTACAAACTCCGACCGCCTAGCTTGTTCATGTTCAGGCAGAGGGTGAAAAGAGTGTGAGGAGATAGTAGGAGGAGGTATAGGCTGTACAGTGGGTGCAATGGGCTCTTGAGAGGAGAAGAATACAAATCCTACAGTAAACACTATCATACTACATAATATAAACAGACATAAAAATACAAAACGTTTGCTCTTCATTATTTTACATATTCTTGCTTTAGAGTTCATTTCCTCAGCTAGTCTCTCCATCTTGAAAAACTCCATCCTCTAATCGTGCCGCTCGCGGCGGCTGAGTATCTTCTGCTAAGGAGTACGCCTGTCAGTCCAGGGAACGCCCTAGACCAACCAGAGCCGTTGACCTAACGTCTTCGGCCTGTACCCCAAAGTCTTGGCACCGCGACCCTGCTGCTGAACCCGGATGGTGGTTCGAAAAACAAAAATCAAGAAAGTCCTTCAGATGGGAGAGCTATGGTATCAAAACAAAAAGGTAAGGAAAAGAATATTTATTTGTCCATAGGCCTTGGCCTCAAATTATAGCGGAGACGGCCAGGTACCGTTTGATCTTGAAACAAGAGTTCAGGCTCTGTGGTGTCCAATCGAATCGACGGTGGCACAGCTTCTTGCAAAATATCGTTACTCTCTTGGTCTGAAGCTGTGTCTCTTATGCGTGCATCACTGAATGGTACAAAACGAGGTACAGTGTCTGTTTCAGAGTCGGCGATACCCTCCTGGACCCACCGGTCATATGGCAGGGGCAAGGGGACTACCTTGCAGTGGGTGCCATGGATCCAGTTCTTTTTTCCTTTCACTCGTACCGCTGATCCTGTTGACAGAAGTACAAGGTGAGGGCCGATCCAACGAGGCTCGTCGTTGCCCTTGCGCTGAAAGTTTTTTACGAGGACCCACGTGCCAGGGTCGATAGGGTGTCCAGGAGCTTCAGAGGCTTGGGGAAGAGTACCATGCACCTGTTGGTGTAAAACACGCAGTTTAACCGTCAAATCATAGAAGTAGTCAAGCAGTACTGGATGCTCGATTTCACTGAATTTCGTAGGTCTTGGCACACCCCATATATTGGCCGGGCGGCCAAAAACGACCTCATAAGGACTAAGTCCCACTCGTGAGTGTACGGTCATTCTGGTGGACAGGAGTGCTAAAGGCAGAGCGTCAGGCCATTTAAGGCCGGAGCTCGCCTGGATTTTGGCCAATTTAAGTTTTAGAGCGCCATTATAGCGTTCTACTAATCCAGCTGATTGGGGGTGATTTGCAGCGTGGAACTTCTGCTTTATACCTAGTCCCTCACACACATTCTTCATCACTTTACCCACAAACTCACTTCCATTATCACTCCACACCAGTCTTGGCATTCCAAACCTAGGGAGAAACTCCTTCACAAGGGCTTTGGCTGTGGATAAAGCAGTATTATCTTTCAGGGGATAGGCCTCTATCCATTTTGAGAAAGCGCAGACAACCACCAATACATATTTCAGGTTGTTGCACCTTTCCATGTGGATAAAATCTAGCTGCAAAACTTCAAATGGATATGATGGAGGCGCAAAATGACCAGCTGGAGTTGGGGTTCCCCTACCAGGGTTGAACTTCAAGCATACCATACAATTCTTGACCACATTCTCTGCACACTTGGGAATTCCAGCATTCTGCCATACCGGAGCCAACAACTTACAAATTCCTTTCACACTGATATGTGCCATTCCATGTGCCATAGTAACTACTGGAAGCACATATGCATCAGGTAACAACCATCGCCTATGTTCTGACAGATCAATCCAACAACCATTCTCATCCAATTTACCCGTACCTTCTTTCCACTTGCTCAATTCTTCCTCTGTGGCTTCAGCTTGAATGGACTTCACACTCTCTATTGTGTTTTCACACATTCCAACATCACCAACCCATCTTGCGGGGCCTGCCACATACATTCTAGTCTTCACATCCTTTGCTGTTTCTTTCGCGATTTCATCAGCAAACGCATTGCCACGTCCAACATCATCAGTGATTTTCCTGTGCGCACTGCATTTCATAATTGCAACTTGTAACGGTAGGGTCAGTGACTCAAGGAGATCATTCACCAACTTGCCATTCTGAATTTTAGCTCCATGCGAAGTCAGGAACCCACGTTCTTTCCGCAATCGCCCAAAACTATGAGCCACGCCAAAGGCGTACTGGCTATCCGTGTATATATTCACTCTCATTCCTTCAGACAACACGCATGCTCTTGTGAGGGCGATCAACTCTGCTGCTTGGGCCGAATTATGTGGCACACGTGCAGTTTCCACAACAGTGTGTAAAGTCGTGATGGCATATGCAGCAGTCGTGTCCCCATTCGGGAGCTTGAAACACGAACCATCCACCCATAAAGTACCATCACACTCAGTCAGGGGAGTATCTTTAAGATCTACTCTCCCTTTCGTCTCTTCTTCTGTTCTGAACAGACAATCATGTTGCTCAATCTCATCTAGGTCTGCTGGATTTGGCAATAATGTAGCTGGATTCAACGTGTTGCATCTCTTTATGTGTATATGATTTGCTAACAGTGTCAGCTCATATCCTGATAATCGCGCACTAGTTAAGTGCTGTGTCTTGGTCCTGTTTAACAATGTGTCCACAGCATGTGGAACCATAACAATCAATGTATTATCCATTACTAGTCCAGCAGATTGTCGAATAGACATAGCTGCGGCAGCTGTAGCTCTCAGACAACTTGGCAATGCCCTCGCTACAGGGTCCAAGGTTGACGAAAAATATGCGCATGGGCGCGGTCTGTCGCCAAAAGCCTGGGTTAACACTGATAATGCGCAACCATCTTTCTCGTGAACATACAATGTAAAAGGCTTGCTGTAGTCAGGGGTACCCAACACAGGAGCTGAACACAATGCATTACGCAATTTCACAAAACTTTTCTGACACTCTTCAGACCATGGAATAGGATTCGGTGTGTCTTTGCATGTTAATGCTAACAAAGGTTTTGCCAACAAGGAAAAATTGGGAATCCAATGCCTACAGTATGAAGTAATGCCCAAGGAAGCACGCATTTCTCTCTGTGTTCTTGGCACACTCAACTGTGTAATGGCTTGAATTCTCTCTGGGGTCAGTTTCCTTCCCTCCTTCGATAAGAGATGACCTAAGTAGGTCACTTCTTGTCGACAATATTGCAGCTTTGAGAGAGACACTTTGTGATGGAAAGCAGATAAATGACGCAACAATGACAATGTGGCTTCTTTGCAAATCTTTTCAGTATCCGCGGCGATTAGTAAATCGTCAACGTACTGAATGAGGATAGCGCCGCTAGGTAAAACCAGTGCATCAAGCTGCGCTTTTAAAGCTTGGTTGTATATTGATGGACTTTCACAGTAGCCCTGGGGAGCGCGTTTGAAGCGGAAGCTTCGGCCTCCTAAACTGAAGCCAAAAATGTCTCTGCTCTCCTCCGCAATTGGGATGCTAAAGAAGGCATTCTTCAGATCGATCACTGAGAACCATGCAGCGGAGGCTGGAATCATGGTTAACAAGGCAGTTATATCAGGGACAACTGGAAACTGTGGCACAACAATCTTATTAACCTCTCTAAGATCAATCACAAATCTGTAAACAGGTGGCTGTGAAGGGTCCGTTCGTTTTAAGACAGGTAAAACTGGACTATTGCAAACGTTGCCTCTTGTCTCTTCAATTACACCCTTATTAATCAAATCGCTGACAATTGCTAACAATGCTTTCTGACCTTCATTGGAGATCTTGTACTGGGGAATACGTGGCAATCTGACATTGGCCTTTAAAGTGACCACTTATGGCGGTATTTCCAAAACACCCACATCATTGGGACCAGTAGCCCAAAGGACATCCGGAAGGGATGACAATTCAGGTGGCATTGCATTCTTAGACAAATACATCGGGGAAATCACTTTCTTGCCTAACGTAAGTTGTACTCCTGATGGAGAACAATATAGCGTAGCATGCAATCTTTTTAGCAAATCTAATCCTAGCAAATTCTCACCACAACCTGTTGTTAGGATGAGGGGTGCTTTCAACTCGCAAGGTCCAACAGAAAGTGACATGGGACTGGAAATCGGGTTTCTAACTGGGGCGCCAGAAAAACCTACTGAAACATTTATGTCGCCAGACAAAGGTGCGCCAGGGAGTTTTGAATGCATGATTGAACTCTTTGCAGCACCAGTGTCTAGCAGAAAGGGCTCCGTTACATTTGCTGTAGTCACCTTAACATACGGTGCTCTGATCCACTGGCACTGAAACAACTCCCTCTCTCGGTCTCTGGCTGTCCTAGTAATCATTATTTTCTACATTGTCGTCTTCTGCATAATAATCATTATTGTAGTACTGAGCTGTATTACCAGTCGCGTTGGCTTGCTGATCAAAGCTATTTATGGTATCTTGAGGCGGAAGAGGACGCGCGTTCTGGGGAACATTTCCACGCCCTCTGCCTCTAGGAGCTTGCTGACCACCCCTACCTCTTGCGCCATACGTATTACTGTTACGCTGCATTAATTTAGGGCAACTATATTTAAAATGACCTTCCTCTTTGCAATATGAACATTGGTTGGGACCTACAGGGACACGTGGTTGATAATACCCATTCATTTGCTGGTTATTCTGAAACTGTTGGGGTTGGTGATAGACACCTTGTGTTTGCCTATAATTATTTTGTCCCCCACGTGGCTGGTAAGCCTGCTGCAAAAGGACCTTCTTTTTCAGCTCTTTCGTTTTCTTGTCTGTTCTATCTTTCTCATCTTTATCTCTATTTTCATAATACTGTGCAGTAGCCAGTATTTGTGCTGAAGAGAAAACAGCCCAAGAACTTTCTGAATCTTTTAATTTCTTACATAGCTCAGGAAGTAGATTCGGCACAAATTTATCCACAAATAACCGTTGGCCACCTTCAGTACTCATGTCTTGACCACTGTGGTCAATAAACGTTTCTTCAAACCTGGTAAAGAAATCTGACACTGTCTCATCTTTCTTCTGCTTGCATGCAGATAGTTTGTCCCAATTTACGCGCATCGTGGGCATTATGGTCTTCATGTATGTGATAATTCTACCAGGGAGTTCTGCTACTAAAGGCTCAGGTTTCGCGCCTCCAATTTGTCTAGCGTCTGCGGCAATGATGTCAGCCCATGTAGCGCCTAGTTCTGCATCGTGATCTGCATTACGAATTGATCCCCATAGGGGCTGTGGAACAACATTACCAAACAACATATCTATGTCTGCCAAATTCATAACGCATGATCCTGCCGTCTGTGACAGCTCTTTATAATATCCTGCAGGGTTTTTACGGGGATCAGGCAATGTCTGCTTAAGCGCTAACACCTCACTTCGCTTCCATGGAACATGCACCCAAACACGCTGGAAATGAGCTGGCATAGCAGCGATACCGTTATTAATATCAGCTGCAACTGCTTCCTTCCATACCGGGGGAACTTCTCTCATGGGGTATTGTCGCGCTTTTACCTTTTTCCCCACAGGGACATCATGTTCAAACAATGATCGTTGACAATCATCATTCCTGAAGGACAATACAACCGCAACCGCTTTATCTACGTCGCGACCCACAATTGTACCAGTTCCAAAATCAAATCTCACTCGACACAACTCCTGCGGGCTCGGATCTTTACCATTATCATCCAATTCCTCACAGAGGATTTCACACATTTTCTCAAACACATACCTCTGTTTCGAAGCATCCCATTGGTGAAAAACGTTAACAACTGACTCCACATCATAGAGTGAAGGAAAAACTATCCACCTACGCGCCATATGATCTATTACCTTTTTCTCGTCGGGGTTAGGCAGTTGACTGCGCAATTGCTTACGCTGTAAACCAGGAGTCGCACTAGATGACTCAAAGAGAGGCGACATTAAATTAGTAACTATATTAGCTAGACGTTGTCGCGCTGAAGGAGAAGTTGAGGCGAGCACAGGGGGATAAACAGAGGGAAGAAAAGAGGATGTAGAAACAGGTACTTGAGTAGTGTAAGGAATAGTGTCAGGGGAGGCAGCTGCTGAACTAGACAAGGTCGCAGGAAGCGCAGGGGCAACTGGTGACACAACTGGCGGCCCTTGAGAGGGCTGCGCTGCAGGGACAGGAGCCAATTGGAAAGGCGCTGGTGGCTGCGGTAAGGCTTGCGGCAAATTAACTGCAGGCTGCGCATTTGGAGGTTGCGGAGGTGCTGTAGCATTTTGCGCATACGGAGGTGGTGAACTTAGCAAATGCGACATCAGGGGATCTTTCTCCTTTTCTTCTAACACATTCTGTTTAAGGTGCGGTAAAGCTGGGTAACATTTGTCGATCCCTAGCTTACGCTGTCTGTGCAATTGCTCATTCATTTGTTCCTCCTCATTATCCTTAAATTGTACAGCTGCTTGCATTACTGTCATACCTTTTTCTCTCTTATTCCTTTTTGCTAGCTTAATTTCCTTCTGTTTGGCTTCCTTTCGCCATAGGCGGAAAGAATCAAACATTGCCGGCCGGGCTTTCTTTTTAAACAATTTAACTTCCAAATTATCTAAGATATCTGTTTCGAAACTACCATTTTGGGGCCATTTTAAAACTCCATCCTTTCTGGTGTAACGGATCCATACTTCATTATATGCAATGGGGCCCACGCCATGTTTTACATAAAGCTCATAAGTTGGAGTTCCAATTGGAGGAACCGGACATGAATCCTCTAACTGGAAGTACCTTCCACAACCCAAACGAAACAATCTACCAAATACACTAGAACCAGGCATATTCGCTCACTAGTCTAGTTCCAAACTTCAAAGGATTATCGATTACGATAGTCTCGCGAATACACGAGTCCTCTGGCTTTGGCGTTTGCAAACTCCAAATCAAAGCGATCCAGAAGGATACCAAACAAATTGGGAGACGCTCCACTTATACTTAACTGAATATTGATGATCGATGGCGTCACCAGAAGACTCTCTCGATTTGTTTCGCTCTACCAAAAATCGTCAAGGGTCCAAAACAGGGCGATTAATCAGGGCAGCAGTCCTTCGTAGCCGTCGGGACGCGGAGAACCTCGCAGAAAAGACTTTCGGACCACGTCGACATGCAGGGGTCGATGAAGTGGCGGCCGTTCTCCGGAATTTCCACACGAAGCTCCTCACGAACCTCTGGCTTGGACTGGTACCACTGAAATCATCCCGAGTTGGGCGCCAACTGAAGTACTGGGTATTTTAAACCCAGCGGTGCAGGGGAACACACCCTATGACTTCGGGGTTCTTCCTGTTTCAGACCTACAGAAACACCGAGTCTTCTGGGTGAAGTCAAAATCAGTTTATTGGCTGCAGACCAATTACAGGTATCCTAGAAGTACAACAGCGTGTATGTTCTCAGGAGACTGCTTAAAAAACACAGAAACGGGCTTCTCCTTAAATACGAAATATTGTGCTTCAGGCACACATTCCTTGTTTTACGATACGGCTATATACACGTGTACATTACAAATGAAAAAAGCAGAGTCATGATGACCATCCCACATTCCAGTTAAGCCAGCCCACAATTATTTACCCAGCAAGGCTCCAATCCCACATCAGATATCAATAGGCCCCAATAAACACGAGCAGCTCCTGTTCGTGAAAACAAGCCATAAAGCAGGAACAGTCAGGTGTGAAAGAGATTAGCTGGAGGCTCGTGTGAGATGAAAAGGCTTTATGGTGTGTCAAGCCCTGATGCTAATCACAGGTGGCCAGGGGACGGGGAGCTCGTGAGACCGGACTGACCTGGGGCAGCGGAGCCAAGCTGCCTAGGTCACAGAGAAGTCAAAGGAAAGCACATGTACTGTAAGGCCCGTATTTGCTTCATTATAGCCTATGTGAGGGCAACCATAAGATGGCCACCGCTCTAAGATGGAACCCGCGTAGTGATGTATAATAACGTGTACACAGTGCATTCATAGCTAGAACGTTATACAAAGCACTTGTACATACCGCATTAACCATTCGCGGTTCGCCTATACCGGGATAGACAGGGGTAGGGCCCTGTCCCCTACGCGGTCCCAAATATCAAAGTACGACATGCACAGAAGCATGCTGAGCTTGCAGAATCATCTAACACGAGATGCATTCGTTTAACAGCTTTGAGTGCACAAGGACCCGAGTATCTGAGGAAAACCGAGACCAGGGGAACTCGCCCACAGCTTCCATAAAAAACAGAATAATAACCGCAGAGATTCTGAGCTCGGAGAGCCATTTTAATTCCGACCCAGTCACACATCCCAGCCGCCGGAGAAGTACCCTGGCAGCCTGCTGGCATCTCTGCGCCCCCATTAATTCCCTGCCCCCTCCCCCTCTGGCGCTAACCTTCTCCAGATAACCTTGACAGGAGAAAGGCCTGCTGACACAGGCACAAGTGTGAGCTTCAGTGAACGAGCCTGAGCGGCAGGCCCGGCCCCTGCTGCACTCCCGCCAGGCCCAAGCCCCGCAGGCTGCCAGCAGCGGTGCATCATGGGTAGGCATGAGGCAGGGCTGCACAGCACACTGGACGATTGTTCCAGCGCATTCCCTGGGCGCGCGGAGGAGCACGGGAACAAAGGCCATGCCGAGCACAGGTGGAGCGAGGGGCGCCCAGTCCCTTCAGAGGTCACAGGAACATAGGTCTTAGGCAGAAAGGGAGCGCCCTACAAGCCTTACAGGCACGAGGCTAGGAGGCTCACTGCAGAGGTTACAGTCACATAAATCTTACAGGCAACCGAGGAGGAGAGAGGTGAGCGGGCAGAGAGTGGGCACACTACAAGCCTTACTGGCACGGGGTTAGGGGGGTAAGAGGCTCACTGCAAAAGTTACTGTCACACAAGCTCTACAGGCATTGGTGGCAAGTGCACAATCCCTGCACCGGTTACAGTATCACAAGCCTTACAGGCACGGGGTTAGGGGGATAGGAGGCTCACTGCAGAGGTTACGGTCACAAAAGCTACACAGGCACTGTGGGCAAGTACGCGATCCCTGCACAGGTTACAGTACTACAAGCTTTACAGGCAGCTGGGGGTGAGGGCAGGTTAAAGGGTGCAAAGGGTGAGCTCGAGCTCTCTACAAGCCTTACAGGCACAGGGTTAGGAGGCTCACTGCAGAGGTTACAGGCAGACAGGGGAGGTGAAAGGGGACAGAGTGTGAGCTCCGAACAAACCTTACAGGCACGGGGTTAGGGGGCTCACTGCAGAGGTTACAGTAACATAAGATATGCAGGCTGCAGGGGCAGAAGCGAGTTCCCTGCAGAGCCTACAAGAACAGGCCATGAAGGCACCGAGGTCGGCAGTGAGCTCTGTAGAGAGCGGACAGGGATGTGCGCAAGTGGTGGAAAGAAGTTCACTGCTGTTCTTACAGTAACATGCCATACCGAAACATGGCGTGTCGTGCAAACACAAGGGGTGTGAGGGAGTTCCCTGCTCAGGCTACAGTAACTTGTCACAGAGGCAAAGGGAGGAAGTGGATGCTGACTGCAGAGCTTACAGTGAGATGATATACGGCAAACAAGCATTGGCATAGCCAATAGGTCTCGCCTTTGGGACCTTATAAGTGTTTGGCCATGCAACGGTTGATGTTGTTGCACCAAGGATATTGTGCTGCATAACTACTTATAAGGTCCCAAAAGCGAGACCTATTGGCTATGCCAATGCTTGTTTTGGTAGGCATGGAAAGATTAAGTGATTTGCCCAGAATCACAGGATGTGGAGTCGACCCCAAGGCTCGAACCTTGGTTTCCCAGCTCCAAAGTCGTCAGTCTAGCCGTGAGACAACAGTTCTACTTATCCTAAAGGTTCAGAGAGAAGCAGACCTCTTAAATCCACAGTTCCCTGCCTCAGAATCTTATCCAGTCTAATGTTTCCCTTTGCATTCTGTAACTTGTAGTAACACTGCTATAAATGTGACTACGAGAAGCAGAATGCAAAAAACAAAGCTGAGCTGGGTGAGCTACCCGAGCACGACTTGGGACACATGAGAAGTCTGCTAAAGGTCATTGAGGACTTTGGGTGTCTGCAGAGGAGTCGTGACCTTGATTTGGTGGGATAATTAGCAACATGTGGCTCTGCTCGAGCTGATTGGCCATAAAACAACATGTTCGCAATCAGGGGCCCTTTGTTGTTCCTGCACGAACGCAAGCCCACGCGCTTTGTGGAAGAATGTCATTAGCGGGCACACCGGCTCTCGAGTGCCCGTAAATTGCCAGTTGACCTTTCCTAACCTCATTATCCCTGGGCGTTTCAGAGGCTGGGACACAGCGGGGTGCCCGGGGTTTTATTGCGCCCTTGTGGCCGAGCAGTCTCTTCTAATGCGCGCGCGCGCACACACCGGTGAAGCTGAAAGGTCATCAGCGCCGCTGGTTACAACTGGCTGGCAACATTAATATTAACAAGCAGTCGTGACGTGGCTTTTCGTGTGGCCAACACAGATTTGAGCTGAGGGGTCCAGCGTCAGGCACGCAGTCCGTATCTGACCCGGGCTGGGTTTCAAGTAAACACGACCCGCGGTAACTTGAAAGCTAGTCCTCGCTCCTCTCACTTTAAGCTTGTTTGTAGTGTGATCCTCGGCATCCTAGTCACGAGGACAGCTCCGCTACAGCCCTAGGAGTTCATTTATTACACAGTGTGATGAGTTCTGTAGAAGAATTACAATAGTCCAGGAGTGGAAGCATAGTGCCCTGGTGACAGCGTCAAAGAGTAGGCAATCTGCTACTAGCAGGCCTGCATGCCTAGTGAAACGAGGAATTCAGCCTCCCACAAGTGGTGCGCGCAAGAGCGAGCACCAGGCCATATGTTTTGAATTATCGCGCCCGTGTCTGGGCACGAGAATTCAAAACATATTGCGCCGTGCGGGTAACCGCAAGCAATTGGCCACACACGCACGAGCGTGTGTGTGTGTGTGGTGAGCTCTTTGAAGCCCTTACAATAAGTCTCGCAGGGCAGCGCATGCGCGCTGCTAGGCGAGACCTAAAAAGTGGTTCAACTCCCTAGAGAGCTTACACAACCACCAGGGGTGATTAGCGTGGCGTGGAGGGCTGGCCCAGTTCTCCTAGCTTGCACACCTCTAGCACCACAGATAGTGAGAGCAAGGGCTGAAGATAAAGAAAAATAAATATATGGGCCAAATTATTGCACACACTGCCAAAACGTCACACGTTGTGACCTCATAGTGAAGTACTGGGTATTTTAGTCCCAGCGGTGCAGGGGCACACACCCTATGACTTCTGGGTTCTTCCCTGTTCCGGACCTACAGAAACACAGAGTCTTCTGGGTGAAGTCAAAGATTCATTTATTGGTTGCAGATCAATTACAGGTATCCTAGAAGTACAACAGCGTGTATGTTCTCAGGAGACTGCTGAAAATCATAGAAACGGACTTCATCTTAAATACAGTTTTCCCTGCCTCAGGCATACATTCCTAGGTTTATGATATGGCCATTACATGTATACATTTCAAACGAAAAGGCAGAGTCATGATGACCGTCCCACATTCCAGTTCGGCCAGCCCACAATCATTTACAGAGTAAGGCTCAGATCCCACATCGGATATCAATGGGCCCCCCCATAAACATGAGCATCTCCTGTTTTGGGAAACAAGTCATAAAGCAGGAACAGTCAGGTGTGAAAGAGATTAGCCGGGGGCTCGTGTAGAATGAAAGGGTTTTATGACGGGTCAAGCCCTGATGCTAATCACAGGTGGCCGGAGGAAGGGGAGCTCGTGAGACCAGTTTGACCCGGGGCAGCGGAGCCAGCTGCCCAGGTCACAGAGAAGTCAAAGGAAAAGCCCATGTACTGTGAGGCCCGTATTTGCTCCATTGTAGCCTATGTGAGGGCAATGACAAGATGGCCACCGCTTCCAAAATGGAACCCGCGAAGTAAGGTAAAACAACGTGTACACAGTGCATTCATAGCTAGAACGATATATAAAGCACTTGTACATACCGCATTAACCATTTGCGGTTTGCTAATACCAGGATAGACAGGGGTGGGGCCCTGTCCCCTACGCGGTCCCAGAGATTAAAGTACGACAATAGGAAGGGACCAAACAACACTAGCATACCTAGCGTTAATAGTAATACTTTTTAAATTATGACCGCCTATTCCGTATGTTTGCCTAGGGAGCATTAGGGGGGCCTCTTGTAGACCCACCCCGTGACTGTTCTCCTGTCCAGCTTGCCCACAGTCTGCTATCCCCTACTGCCTGTCTACCTGCTGCCCTGTTTGCTTGTTTCTTGCGTTGTTTTGCCTTTCTGCTTTTTTGTCTGCCCTCTGTTTTGCCTTTTTCTGATCTCTGCTTTGCACTCTTCTGCTATTTTTGCCTTTTCAGCTCATTTTTTTAGCCTCTTATTTTTTTTAAAATAGATTTTTTGCCCTCCGTTTTGCCTTTTCTGCTCTCTTTTCTGCCTTTTCTGCTCATTTATCTGCCCTCTGTTTTGCCTTCTTGTGCTCGTTTCTTCCCTCTGTCTCCCTCCTCCCACCGTGTCCCTTCACCCCAGGACCTACTTAATGGAGGCCACAATGCAACCCCATTGAGTAGGTTCTTGTGCCGGCTCCCCCTGCGACAGTTCTCTTGTCCAGCTTGCCTGCCGTCTGCTACTTTCTGCTGAATGCCTACCTGCTGCCTTGTTTGTGCCTTTCTCTCCTCGTTTTTTGCTCTGTTTTGCCTTTCTGATCGTTTTCCTGACCTCCATTTTCACTTTTTCTGCTCGTTTTTCTGCCGCCTGTTTTGCCTTTTATGACAGTTTTTCTGCCCTCTGTTCGACCTTTTCTGCTAGTTTTCTGACCTCTGTTTTGCCTTTTTATGCTCATCTCTTCCCGCCATTTCCACAAGACCTGGTTTTTTGACGGAGACCTTGCACCCCAGCTCCCAGGTACCCCCAGGGGTGACCGTGCAGCGCTCTTCAAATGATGATTGATTGATATGTTGAATTACCTAAATAGCATTGGGTGACTTGCTCGCTATCATTCATGGGACACAAATCTTCCAGTGCTGCCCCTCACTTTCAAAAAGCACTGTTTGCAGGTGTATCAGTCTAATTGGTTCTACTGAATATGACAGACTACAACCCCCAGAAAGCACCCATTTGTTAAATCAATGCCCTGGAGTGCTAATACTTGTTATCCCCTTAAGCAACATGTGGATCCCATGTTCACCGGGCCATTGAACTCAAGTTGCACCGCACTGATAAGGCACAAGGTGGCCAAAGGCATTCTGGGTTTGCTTGTCCTCGGTCTAAAAGATGTGGTTTGTCATTTTGAGCTGGATGTCCATGTAGGAGTGGGACTAAGATTAATGTGCATACAGCTCCTGTCCGAAGTGGTTTTAAAAAAATGGCCTGGAATGTGGCCAGAGTAACTAACAGCAAATGAGATTCATTCAGGCATATCACCACCACTTTCAGTAGTTTCCGAACTGACGTCAAAGAGAGGCAACGTATGCCCAGACATTAGCTCCCTGCTCATTTGCCAGTGGATCATGCGCGACCTCCCGGAGGAAACCTAAAAGATTGAACCGCTCTGGGGCTGCCTGTGCTCCTGTTTGAAGGGGACAGGGTCTGGCACCAGCAGTCCAGGCTGGACGATTCCTTCTGCAGCAGGACCAAGGCGGGTTTGCTTTTGACTGATCACTTTCTGACGTGGCACGGAGGGGGGTCGGTCTGCGATGGAATGGAATCAGTCCATTGTAAATGCAGTGGCTGCGATTAAGCCAAGCATTCAACCCATTGCATTTCTGGCATTGTTTTTTGGCCCTTCTCAAAGGTAATGGGAGTGCTATCCTTGGGAGAAAAGAGGCACGCAGTGAGGCCGATATTTGCCACGCCATTAATGGTGTTAACATTTTAGCCACCCGAGTGCCATTGCTCGTCCCATTCTAAGGGAGGCAATGCCTTTCATCCTTTACCTCGATCTAAAGGAGTATGTGAGGTGTCCAATTCTTAAAATAGTAGAGGGGAGATGTTAACACGTGCCCAATAGTGCACAAATTGGAAGTTAGATTTGGAAAAATCATTATACAAGTCTGTTTGCGCCTGAATACTGCATAATGCAGAATTTGTCCGCTGGGTGGAGCTGTTGTGCCAGAATGCGATCGAACACTGCAGGGAGTCACCGGAGGGAGCGGGAATTATTGCAAAGCTCCAGGAACCCTGCGGTCGGTGGGAAGAGGCTGGAGAGGAGGAGGTGGTGGGGTAGGGAGTGTATCAAAGAACAACCTGAGCTAGTCAAGTTAAAATAACCTAACCTAGGGGGATGGGAGGTGCCAGAAAACAACTCGATTCTGAAATACCCCAATTAAAGAAAAAGGAAAAGATTGTCCTTTTCTTGAGTCCGCTCACTCACCAGGGTTTCCCCACGGTGACATGCTTAATCATTGGGGTCCTCCCAGTCCTCTACGGACTGAGGCGTGCTGCGACTTGCGAATTACGTAGGAGCACTAAAAGATCAGACTATGTGTAGTGCAAGTGAAAGAGTGGAGTGGGATTTAAAAATAATCAGCTAGTGGGCCAAATAAACTTTATTGATGCTCTTAGCTGATAGGTTTTAAAATGGGGTGATATGCTAAGGCCCCTAGCTATAATGAATAGGTGTGCCTAGCATATGGTCTGGTCAACTAGTTTCGAGCTTCCCCAGCTCTTCTTCAGGACAACACCGGGACCAGCCCAGTGTGACAGTGCCACTCCTAGTAAGGTGCAAAATGTGAGACGCTGCAACTATAAGGCATGCGTAACAGTTGATACATACGTAATGTACGTCAGGCAAGGAGGGGGAGTGGCGATCTTGTACATTTGTACATGGACAGCCACGCTTCTGAACACCTACTTGGGCCAAAACCTACCGGACCGCATTCGGGTAGGGAGTGTGACATGGAGAGAGAGGAAAACGTAAACAGGCTCCAAAAACAGGGCAGCATTTCAAGGCGCCTGACGATCACGAGACGATCTTCAGAGGTCTGTGTTTGGGGTGTTAATGCAGGTGGGTGGTCGGTAGAGGAGGATGAGGGGCCTCTGCACTTAGGCAGTGGGGTTGCACTACAGAATACCAGGTCTGGGGCCACCACCAGGGGCACAAGAGTAAAGCAGCCTTGTCGCCCCACTGGTCAGTACCACACACATCGGCAGTGCTGTACTTCGAGAGGTTGGGATGCTGGAAAACAAACCAAAAACACACGGTAGCATACCCAACTCACCCTCATTTGGAGGGTCTTAACCATTTTCTCATGAATATGCACCCTCCGAAAACAGCACGCCTCCATAGATACAACTTAGTGTCACCCCATTTCAAAACACAATCTTGGGGGGCGAGACATGAAACCCTATATTCCACGTGGTTACCAGCGTTATTGATTCTCCCCCTGTGCATCCGCAGCGCCCACCACAGGACCGGGAGACAGTGCGACAGGATGGCCCTGCCGCAAGGAGATCCTGGGATGGGGAGACACGAACACTCGGACAGGGAGTCGGGGACAAGGAGAGGCTGACACTCGGGCAAAGAGAATGGCCAAGGCTCTGCCAGGTCACAGAACCAACAGTAAACAAAACGGGGCATTGAAATGGGTCCAATATTCATGCCCAAACGCTCCAGATAAAAACACTGATCAATTTCTCAACAGTGACTAAACATTCCTGAGGTAATCCCGGTCAGTAATGCAGCGCCTGTTTAAATTTCACATTTTCGTCTTGGATTTCTTAAGATTTTCTACTTCCAGATGTTAGTTTTCAGGTTTTTTTTTGTTGTTTTTTTTTTTTGTTTTTTTTTTTTTTACAGGCAACATATGACTCTTGTGTATTGCATACTGTGAACCAAGACGCCTAAGGTGTCCGAGTGAATTCAGGACGTTGATATATATTTAGGACAGCAAATGATTGAGACCCTCGAAGGCGAGGCAGAAGACAGTGCTGATCCTCACCGTACCTACCTGCGGGCCAATCCTTGGCCCGTCTTCAGAGTGTACAAAGCAATGGTCATGTGTGCCAGTTGTAATAGTAGAAAAGTGTGAATGAAGCAGGTCCACAGCTGTCAAAATATGGACAACAAAAGACACACAATTGATGGACGGAATGCAGAACAAATCAAAACATTCACCCCCAGTAAAGAGATCTGGGTTAAATCCATCATTCTTTTGCTCACCATGCCACCCCAGTTTAGACCTGGCCATATACAAATCAGTCTTGACCCTGTGCCTCAAGGGAACAGTCCAGCCCGAACTGCCAAGTCCGGTCCTCCCTGGACCTTAAACAAGCATCCTAGGACCGGTTTCAGGGTTTCACCCCTCATCAGCCAGGCTAGCTTGAATCCAGAGGCACAGTGAGCATGGGACCCACGTCTGGGCATATCCGGCGCACTTACGGCGAGAAAGCAAAAGACACACAATTGGACAACACAAAAAGAAAATGTAGGGCTTAGTGTGTAGGGATGCATATGTGTAAAGGGAGAAGGTGATTAGGAGGAAATAAAAGTACGTTCAGGAGGACTGGTGAAAAGAGTACTAAAGAGGAAAGAGATGCCGTGTGAAATATGCGGACGGAGGATTCCAGAAAAAGGCCAAAAGATCTGAGTGAGAGGCTGCAGAGGAAAGTAATGTTAGGGAGGGAGTACGGAAGTGACAGACACTCTGAAGACAGCTACCCAAGCCCCAAACCTTAGCAATGTTTCATTCATTGATTCATGCATTCAGAACTGAAACATTTTCAATTCCAATCAATCAATTAAAACAAAATGATCGGCATTACTGATATATTTGAAACTGCCACTGGGAGATGCTGAGATAAGATACATTTTGATATTCGGACTGGGAGAAACCAACATTAGGATGGGGAGTTGAGGATAATGCGATAGTGGCCCTGGGACATTGGGACAGAGTGACAAAGGCAAGAAACTCTGACACTGGGCGAAACTGTGAGATGCAGGCCCCGGTAGATAGGAGACAATGAGACAGTAACATGAGATTGGGGCACCGGCAGATGTGCTCGTGCATGTGTACAATGACTATAGACTAGAGTGTACCGCCTATATTCAAACCCATAACAAGTTAGTTCACACCATCATACAAATATTTACAAATTGTCCGGAGAAGGTCAAAGTGTAAGGCCTTAATAGGTTGCGCCACACTTGGGGACATCGCCAACAGCAGACATCACTCTGCTAGTACGAGTCACGAATAGCGCCAAGATACAGTATAAATAACACACCATGCATTTCCTAAAAAAGGCACCACATACTTTTAGACTAGAGATTGTTAGGGAAAGCAAGCTTGTGAACCAACACAGGGAAGAGATTTGCTACTCACCTGTATTTCGAGAGGTTATTCAGGGGTGGCGGGGCGCTGCACGTGCTGTAGGTTTCACACACAGGAACAGGAAGCGAGCCCCGCACACAGAGCTGCTGGTCTTAGGAGGTAGAGCTCTTGAATGCCTTGCAGCTGTTAATTCCTTGTAGAGAAACTGTAGAAAACAAACAAAATGCCTGTGTTTATAAATTCAGCATATTACCACAGTTTACCAAGCCTCAGACAAAACTTGCTCCTCACGCCTCTAATTCATGGCCTCCTTTACCTCAGCAGCACGGTAAATACTTAATCCACCATTAGCAAGTTAGACTTAGATGTACATTTATCTCTTATACACACAACCGGATGTGACCTCAGATGCACCTTGTCAGAACCAGTTCGGGGAGGTTCTGGGGCTCGCTGGGCCCCAACCATTGGGGTGTGGGGGTGGGACTGCAGCCTAGTTTACTACCGATGTTCCACAGACAGGCCCTACTTCGGCTCTGCAGACTGAGCAAAAAGATAACACAGTAAGCACTCGACTCTCATAGCAGACGTGGATTAGCAGTCCAAGGCTTACTCAGGGTGGTTGGTGGTGGTCTGGGATCAGATTCCGAGCTCAACCTGCACAAAAATAACCTTCCCATAGATGGAATGTCTAGCCAGTGCTTGATCTCGTAAAAAGAGAAGTATTTTATTTCAGTGCTTAAGTTGTAAAAAAACAAATGTCTGGGCCATTCTCAAGAGGCCACTGCAGCTTGCACCACCCATTGGCCCTGCCAGCACCGGTATAAACACAGCTACAAACCATCACACGTGTGTGATAATTCGGACTATTCCAAGTCACCCAAAGCTTAAAAATGGCCTGGATGGCTGGTACTATTAATTTTTTATGTATATTGTATTATTAAACACTCGATGTGCTCACCTGAAAAATGGATAAGCAGCGCCGCTAATTGATGGATGGTTGTAAGTGCCAGAGTTGAAAATTAAGTGCCAGTGCAGAGCATCGGCAAACACCGGCTCAAATTAAGCACAGCTTTTCTTCCACAAAAACACAATATTGCAAAATCGCTACCTGCTCACATCTACAATAAGGAACTAATATTTGTATACAGTATCACTAACCACAAGGCACTTTTCCTCCCTCAAGTGTACTAGCACAAATGCGGAATAACCTCGCTGATGCTAATCACTCATGGGGCACAAGTCTATCAGCAGCGCCCTCCAACTGTGAATCACTGACCTCTCTAGTCGGTCTTTTAAAGGGTCAGTCCCTCTTGTGTTATAACCTTTCCTTGCTGGCTCCTTTGGGCGCAGCACACCTTTATTACCCAGTTCACTGGAATAAGATCTACAGGACCAGTACTTCTGCCAGTAAATACTGATGTTTTCCGCAGTTTCTCCAATCTCAACCATATCTACCCCTTTTCAGGTGCCCTCAACGGGAGATGTGGAGGGGGGTGAGGATGCCATGGAGTGCTGCAGTTATTGCCGGGAAGCAGAGGAGCACTGTTAGTTAAGAAGCAAACAGGCCTCAACTAAACCACCTCCCAAAAGGGAATGATCACAGCAGCTGGATACTGCTGCGTTTCAAAGGGATTCCTGACTCGACCCTACCATACCTCAGACTGGTGCTTTCCAGAATGTTCAGGGATGCCAGCAATGCACTATGCTAGTTTGACTGGCTCTGCAACCTCCATTTTGCATATTGTCCGACACCGAAATCAAGATGGATTTCACTGTGCCCACAGAGCAACAAAGCAGAAAAGGAAAAACAATATATATGTATCATCCTGGACAGAGAGAGATTTATTTCACAAAGAAAAAAAAGAACACTTTCACTTGTTTCAATATGATATTTTATACACAATCAATCAACTTTCCATTTTACAGTATTTCATTAATTCCTACATAGTGATATACACAGTACGAGAAGGGCAAGATTCTAAAACAACATCTCATACATTACTTGCAACAACATATGGTTTTGAATACTTTAATGCTGAAACACTGTGACCCGTAAAGGAGGAGTTATGCAAGCAAAAACACAAGTTCACAAGCAATTAGAAAGTTGTGTATTGGGGAAAATGAATTTTGGGAGTGCTGTAGCTCCCAACTATTCAAACTGTGCAAAGGGAGAGTGACCCTGTTGATCCATGTGGCTAGCACAGCCTTCTGATCAGGTTCTTATGGAGGCCCCACTGGTGTCATCTTGGCTGGTCTGATCCCCTTGGCAAATGGTATTGATGTGTTTCGGTCCATGTTAAAAGGGGCCTCCTCAGGACAAAGACTTGGTAGCCAGGATTCCTTCTGGCCTAATTGGGAATCTCTGAGGGAGGTAATATGTACAATTCCATTGTATGAGTAGACGCTAAAGCCTGTAATTATTTGATTCACTGGCGGAGAGACCCCTTCATGAGATCTATTTCAGTGGTGCAAGTAGAGTGCGCATTCTGAGGCTGGTGCATATGGCGTTTAACAGACGGTTGCTTGAGGCCACTTAGACTGCAGTGCCACCGTCCCAGGGATGATGCAGGATTCTGACCGTGTGTTGCCGCAGCCATAGCGTGGTAAACTCCAGCTTAATGGCACTCACTGGCATACTAATTGTGATGTATCCAGCTGGCCTAATAGATTTTTGTCGTTTCCAGCCTATATTTGATTAAAGCTTTTCCAGCCCAAAGGACACAACCCTTTACATGATTTCATAGGGTAGCATGGCACAATTACTCCTGGCAATCTTATGCCACACTGGAAGTAGTCACATGTCCACGGGCACCCAGAGAGGTAGCACAGGACACGGTTAGAACATGGATAGTCAAGTAGGCCACTTGCCCTCGCAAGGAGGAAGTAAAAAAAGGTCAGTCACTGCCACCCGTCAGCTTCTTACAGCCTGGTGAGCCGACACTAGTCCCGCTTACCTCACAAAGGAAGGCGTGCATATTGTGCCTCCACACCACACCACACCACAGAGCTCTACACTGGCCTGCAGTACCTTACTTAGGTGTTCTTAGCGTACACTCCTGAAGGTCGTGTGCTGATGCCAAAACAAAAATGCCAACCTTTTCAGAAACCACATGCCTTTTCATTTAGGGGAAAGGCTCAAACCTGAAAATCGTGCCGGAGTGAGCCCTTTTGTCAGAAATGAACAGTTCACCTCAGAGTCATGATTCACGCCTACAAACACGCACCCTGAATACCCGTTAAAGACACAGTGCGCACAAGATTTGATAAACGAATGGTGGTGGGAATTACAGACATCATAGAACAGCCATGTGTTCACAGTGCGGATAGTAGAACATATTTACCTGTAGCAACAGTTCCTTGTGTTGGGATTTTACAAAGCTCCAAAATCTATGGAGGACTTCCCTTTGACATCAAGAAAACACACAGGTCTATAAAAGTCTGAATGGTGAAGCAAAAGTTACTTATCTGTGATAACGCTCTTCAGAGCTGGTATCTTTCATGGAGTCACACTTGGTACGACTGGACTCCAGGGTTAAGACAGTAGCTATTAGGCCAGAGTAAGAGTTAAGAGAGTAGCTATTAGGCCAGAGTAAGAGCCCAAGACCTTAACCATTAGGCCAGAGTAAGAGTTAAGACAGTAGCTATGAGGCCAAAGTAAGAGTTAAGACAGTAGCTATTAGGCCAGAGTAAGAGTCCAAGACCTTAACCATTAGGCCAGAGTAAGAGTTAAGACAGTAGCTATGAGGCCAGAGTAAGAGTTAAGACAGTAGCTA
Source organism: Triturus cristatus (assembly GCF_964204655.1). Lineage (NCBI taxonomy): Eukaryota > Metazoa > Chordata > Amphibia > Caudata > Salamandridae > Triturus > Triturus cristatus. The sequence continues at coordinate 541,614,108 of NC_140592.1, forward strand.
TGAGGCCAGAGTAAGAGTCCAAGACCTTAACCATTAGGCCAGAGTAAGAGATAAGACAGTAGCTATGAGGCCAGAGTAAGAGTTAAGACAGTAGCTATGAGGCCAGAGTAAGATTTAAGACAGTAGCTATGAGGCCAGAGTAAGAGTTAAGACAGTAGCTATTAGGCCAGAGTAAGAGTTAAGACAGTAGCTATGAGGCCAGAGTAAGAGTTAAGACAGTAGCTATGAGGCCAGAGTAAGAGTCCAAGACCTTAACCATTAGGTAGTCCAGCTTGCCCACAGTCTGCTATCCCCTACTGCCTGTCTACCTGCTGCCCTGTTTGCTTGTTTCTTGCGTTGTTTTGCCTTTCTGCTTTTTTGTCTGCCCTCTGTTTTGCCTTTTTCTGATCTCTGCTTTGCACTCTTCTGCTATTTTTGCCTTTTCAGCTCATTTTTTTAGCCTCTTATTTTTTTTAAAATAGATTTTTTGCCCTCCATTTTGCCTTTTCTGCTCTCTTTTCTGCCTTTTCTGCTCATTTATCTGCCCTCTGTTTTGCCTTCTTCTGCTCGTTTCTTCCCTCTGTCTCCCTCCTCCCACCGTGTCCCTTCACCCCAGGACCTACTTAATGGAGGCCACAATGCAACCCCATTGAGTAGGTTCTTGTGCCGGCTCCCCCTGCGACAGTTCTCTTGTCCAGCTTGCCTGCCGTCTGCTACTTTCTGCTGAATGCCTACCTGCTGCCTTGTTTGTGCCTTTCTCTCCTCGTTTTTTGCTCTGTTTTGCCTTTCTGATCGTTTTCCTGACCTCCATTTTCACTTTTTCTGCTCGTTTTTCTGCCGCCTGTTTTGCCTTTTATGACAGTTTTTCTGCCCTCTGTTTGACCTTTTCTGCTAGTTTTCTGACCTCTGTTTTGCCTTTTTATGCTCATCTCTTCCCGCCATTTCCACAAGACCTGGTTTTTTGACGGAGACCTTGCACCCCAGCTCCCAGGTACCCCCAGGGGTGACCGTGCAGCGCTCTTCAAATGATGATTGATTGATATGTTGAATTACCTAAATAGCATTGGGTGACTTGCTCGCTATCATTCATGGGACACAAATCTTCCAGTGCTGCCCCTCACTTTCAAAAAGCACTGTTTGCAGGTGTATCAGTCTAATTGGTTCTACTGAATATGACAGACTACAACCCCCAGAAAGCACCCATTTGTTAAATCAATGCCCTGGAGTGCTAATACTTGTTATCCCCTTAAGCAACATGTGGATCCCATGTTCACCGGGCCATTGAACTCAAGTTGCACCGCACTGATAAGGCACAAGGTGGCCAAAGGCATTCTGGGTTTGCTTGTCCTCGGTCTAAAAGATGTGGTTTGTCATTTTGAGCTGGATGTCCATGTAGGAGTGGGACTAAGATTAATGTGCATACAGCTCCTGTCCGAAGTGGTTTTAAAAAAATGGCCTGGAATGTGGCCAGAGTAACTAACAGCAAATGAGATTCATTCAGGCATATCACCACCACTTTCAGTAGTTTCCGAACTGACGTCAAAGAGAGGCAACGTATGCCCAGACATTAGCTCCCTGCTCATTTGCCAGTGGATCATGCGCGACCTCCCGGAGGAAACCTAAAAGATTGAACCGCTCTGGGGCTGCCTGTGCTCCTGTTTGAAGGGGACAGGGTCTGGCACCAGCAGTCCAGGCTGGACGATTCCTTCTGCAGCAGGACCAAGGCGGGTTTGCTTTTGACTGATCACTTTCTGACGTGGCACGGAGGGGGGTCGGTCTGCGATGGAATGGAATCAGTCCATTGTAAATGCAGTGGCTGCGATTAAGCCAAGCATTCAACCCATTGCATTTCTGGCATTGTTTTTTGGCCCTTCTCAAAGGTAATGGGAGTGCTATCCTTGGGAGAAAAGAGGCACGCAGTGAGGCCGATATTTGCCACGCCATTAATGGTGTTAACATTTTAGCCACCCGAGTGCCATTGCTCGTCCCATTCTAAGGGAGGCAATGCCTTTCATCCTTTACCTCGATCTAAAGGAGTATGTGAGGTGTCCAATTCTTAAAATAGTAGAGGGGAGATGTTAACACGTGCCCAATAGTGCACAAATTGGAAGTTAGATTTGGAAAAATCATTATACAAGTCTGTTTGCGCCTGAATACTGCATAATGCAGAATTTGTCCGCTGGGTGGAGCTGTTGTGCCAGAATGCGATCGAACACTGCAGGGAGTCACCGGAGGGAGCGGGAATTATTGCAAAGCTCCAGGAACCCTGCGGTCGGTGGGAAGAGGCTGGAGAGGAGGAGGTGGTGGGGTAGGGAGTGTATCAAAGAACAACCTGAGCTAGTCAAGTTAAAATAACCTAACCTAGGGGGATGGGAGGTGCCAGAAAACAACTCGATTCTGAAATACACCAATTAAAGAAAAAGGAAAAGATTGTCCTTTTCTTGAGTCCGCTCACTCACCAGGGTTTCCCCACGGTGACATGCTTAATCATTGGGGTCCTCCCAGTCCTCTACGGACTGAGGCGTGCTGCGACTTGCGAATTACGTAGGAGCACTAAAAGATCAGACTATGTGTAGTGCAAGTGAAAGAGTGGAGTGGGATTTAAAAATAATCAGCTAGTGGGCCAAATAAACTTTATTGATGCTCTTAGCTGATAGGTTTTAAAATGGGGTGATATGCTAAGGCCCCTAGCTATAATGAATAGGTGTGCCTAGCATATGGTCTGGTCAACTAGTTTCGAGCTTCCCCAGCTCTTCTTCAGGACAACACCGGGACCAGCCCAGTGTGACAGTGCCACTCCTAGTAAGGTGCAAAATGTGAGACGCTGCAACTATAAGGCATGCGTAACAGTTGATACATACTTAATGTACGTCAGGCAAGGAGGGGGAGTGGCGATCTTGTACATTTGTACATGGACAGCCACGCTTCTGAACACCTACTTGGGCCAAAACCTACCGGACCGCATTCGGGTAGGGAGTGTGACATGGAGAGAGAGGAAAACGTAAACAGGCTCCAAAAACAGGGCAGCATTTCAAGGCGCCTGACGATCACGAGACGATCTTCAGAGGTCTGTGTTTGGGGTGTTAATGCAGGTGGGTGGTCGGTAGAGGAGGATGAGGGGCCTCTGCACTTAGGCAGTGGGGTTGCACTACAGAATACCAGGTCTGGGGCCACCACCAGGGGCACAAGAGTAAAGCAGCCTTGTCGCCCCACTGGTCAGTACCACACACATCGGCAGTGCTGTACTTCGAGAGGTTGGGATGCTGGAAAACAAACCAAAAACACACGGTAGCATACCCAACTCACCCTCATTTGGAGGGTCTTAACCATTTTCTCATGAATATGCACCCTCCGAAAACAGCACGCCTCCATAGATACAACTTAGTGTCACCCCATTTCAAAACACAATCTTGGGGGGCGAGACATGAAACCCTATATTCCACGTGGTTACCAGCGTTATTGATTCTCCCCCTGTGCATCCGCAGCGCCCACCACAGGACCGGGAGACAGTGCGACAGGATGGCCCTGCCGCAAGGAGATCCTGGGATGGGGAGACACGAACACTCGGACAGGGAGTCGGGGACAAGGAGAGGCTGACACTCGGGCAAAGAGAATGGCCAAGGCTCTGCCAGGTCACAGAACCAACAGTAAACAAAACGGGGCATTGAAATGGGTCCAATATTCATGCCCAAACGCTCCAGATAAAAACACTGATCAATTTCTCAACAGTGACTAAACATTCCTGAGGTAATCCCGGTCAGTAATGCAGCGCCTGTTTAAATTTCACATTTTCGTCTTGGATTTCTTAAGATTTTCTACTTCCAGATGTTAGTTTTCAGGTTTTTTTTTGTTGTTTTTTTTTTTTGTTTTTTTTTTTTTTACAGGCAACATATGACTCTTGTGTATTGCATACTGTGAACCAAGACGCCTAAGGTGTCCGAGTGAATTCAGGACGTTGATATATATTTAGGACAGCAAATGATTGAGACCCTCGAAGGCGAGGCAGAAGACAGTGCTGATCCTCACCGTACCTACCTGCGGGCCAATCCTTGGCCCGTCTTCAGAGTGTACAAAGCAATGGTCATGTGTGCCAGTTGTAATAGTAGAAAAGTGTGAATGAAGCAGGTCCACAGCTGTCAAAATATGGACAACAAAAGACACACAATTGATGGACGGAATGCAGAACAAATCAAAACATTCACCCCCAGTAAAGAGATCTGGGTTAAATCCATCATTCTTTTGCTCACCATGCCACCCCAGTTTAGACCTGGCCATATACAAATCAGTCTTGACCCTGTGCCTCAAGGGAACAGTCCAGCCCGAACTGCCAAGTCCGGTCCTCCCTGGACCTTAAACAAGCATCCTAGGACCGGTTTCAGGGTTTCACCCCTCATCAGCCAGGCTAGCTTGAATCCAGAGGCACAGTGAGCATGGGACCCACGTCTGGGCATACCCGGCGCACTTACGGCGAGAAAGCAAAAGACACACAATTGGACAACACAAAAAGAAAATGTAGGGCTTAGTGTGTAGGGATGCGTATGTGTAAAGGGAGAAGGTGATTAGGAGGAAATAAAAGTACGTTCAGGAGGACTGGTGAAAAGAGTACTAAAGAGGAAAGAGATGCCGTGTGAAATATGCGGACGGAGGATTCCAGAAAAAGGCCAAAAGATCTGAGTGAGAGGCTGCAGAGGAAAGTAATGTTAGGGAGGGAGTACGGAAGTGACAGACACTCTGAAGACAGCTACCCAAGCCCCAAACCTTAGCAATGTTTCATTCATTGATTCATGCATTCAGAACTGAAACATTTTCAATTCCAATCAATCAATTAAAACAAAATGATCGGCATTACTGATATATTTGAAACTGCCACTGGGAGATGCTGAGATAAGATACATTTTGATATTCGGACTGGGAGAAACCAACATTAGGATGGGGAGTTGAGGATAATGCGATAGTGGCCCTGGGACATTGGGACAGAGTGACAAAGGCAAGAAACTCTGACACTGGGCGAAACTGTGAGATGCAGGCCCCGGTAGATAGGAGACAATGAGACAGTAACATGAGATTGGGGCACCGGCAGATGTGCTCGTGCATGTGTACAATGACTATAGACTAGAGTGTACCGCCTATATTCAAACCCATAACAAGTTAGTTCACACCATCATACAAATATTTACAAATTGTCCGGAGAAGGTCAAAGTGTAAGGCCTTAATAGGTTGCGCCACACTTGGGGACATCGCCAACAGCAGACATCACTCTGCTAGTACGAGTCACGAATAGCGCCAAGATACAGTATAAATAACACACCATGCATTTCCTAAAAAAGGCACCACATACTTTTAGACTAGAGATTGTTAGGGAAAGCAAGCTTGTGAACCAACACAGGGAAGAGATTTGCTACTCACCTGTATTTCGAGAGGTTATTCAGGGGTGGCGGGGCGCTGCACGTGCTGTAGGTTTCACACACAGGAACAGGAAGCGAGCCCCGCACACAGAGCTGCTGGTCTTAGGAGGTAGAGCTCTTGAATGCCTTGCAGCTGTTAATTCCTTGTAGAGAAACTGTAGAAAACAAACAAAATGCCTGTGTTTATAAATTCAGCATATTACCACAGTTTACCAAGCCTCAGACAAAACTTGCTCCTCACGCCTCTAATTCATGGCCTCCTTTACCTCAGCAGCACGGTAAATACTTAATCCACCATTAGCAAGTTAGACTTAGATGTACATTTATCTCTTATACACACAACCGGATGTGACCTCAGATGCACCTTGTCAGAACCAGTTCGGGGAGGTTCTGGGGCTCGCTGGGCCCCAACCATTGGGGTGTGGGGGTGGGACTGCAGCCTAGTTTACTACCGATGTTCCACAGACAGGCCCTACTTCGGCTCTGCAGACTGAGCAAAAAGATAACACAGTAAGCACTCGACTCTCATAGCAAACGTGGATTAGCAGTCCAAGGCTTACTCAGGGTGGTTGGTGGTGGTCTGGGATCAGATTCCGAGCTCAACCTGCACAAAAATAACCTTCCCATAGATGGAATGTCTAGCCAGTGCTTGATCTCGTAAAAAGAGAAGTATTTTATTTCAGTGCTTAAGTTGTAAAAAAACAAATGTCTGGGCCATTCTCAAGAGGCCACTGCAGCTTGCACCACCCATTGGCCCTGCCAGCACCGGTATAAACACAGCTACAAACCATCACACGTGTGTGATAATTCGGACTATTCCAAGTCACCCAAAGCTTAAAAATGGCCTGGATGGCTGGTACTATTAATTTTTTATGTATATTGTATTATTAAACACTCGATGTGCTCACCTGAAAAATGGATAAGCAGCGCCGCTAATTGATGGATGGTTGTAAGTGCCAGAGTTGAAAATTAAGTGCCAGTGCAGAGCATCGGCAAACACCGGCTCAAATTAAGCACAGCTTTTCTTCCACAAAAACACAATATTGCAAAATCGCTACCTGCTCACATCTACAATAAGAAACGAATATTTGTATACAGTATCACTAACCACAAGGCACTTTTCCTCCCTCAAGTGTACTAGCACAAATGCGGAATAACCTCGCTGATGCTAATCACTCATGGGGCACAAGTCTATCAGCAGCGCCCTCCAACTGTGAATCACTGACCTCTCTAGTCGGTCTTTTAAAGGGTCAGTCCCTCTTGTGTTATAACCTTTCCTTGCTGGCTCCTTTGGGCGCAGCACACCTTTATTACCCAGTTCACTGGAATAAGATCTACAGGACCAGTACTTCTGCCAGTAAATACTGATGTTTTCCGCAGTTTCTCCAATCTCAACCATATCTACCCCCTTTTCAGGTGCCCTCAACGGGAGATGTGGAGGGGGGTGAGGATGCCATGGAGTGCTGCAGTTATTGCCGGGAAGCAGAGGAGCACTGTTAGTTAAGAAGCAAACAGGCCTCAACTAAACCACCTCCCAAAAGGGAATGATCACAGCAGCTGGATACTGCTGCGTTTCAAAGGGATTCCTGACTCGACCCTACCATACCTCAGACTGGTGCTTTCCAGAATGTTCAGGGATGCCAGCAATGCACTATGCTAGTTTGACTGGCTCTGCAACCTCCATTTTGCATATTGTCCGACACCGAAATCAAGATGGATTTCACTGTGCCCACAGAGCAACAAAGCAGAAAAGGAAAAACAATATATATGTATCATCCTGGACAGAGAGAGATTTATTTCACAAAGAAAAAAAAGAACACTTTCACTTGTTTCAATATGATATTTTATACACAATCAATCAACTTTCCATTTTACAGTATTTCATTAATTCCTACATAGTGATATACACAGTACGAGAAGGGCAAGATTCTAAAACAACATCTCATACATTACTTGCAACAACATATGGTTTTGAATACTTTAATGCTGAAACACTGTGACCCGTAAAGGAGGAGTTATGCAAGCAAAAACACAAGTTCACAAGCAATTAGAAAGTTGTGTATTGGGGAAAATGAATTTTGGGAGTGCTGTAGCTCCCAACTATTCAAACTGTGCAAAGGGAGAGTGACCCTGTTGATCCATGTGGCTAGCACAGCCTTCTGATCAGGTTCTTATGGAGGCCCCACTGGTGTCATCTTGGCTGGTCTGATCCCCTTGGCAAATGGTATTGATGTGTTTCGGTCCATGTTAAAAGGGGCCTCCTCAGGACAAAGACTTGGTAGCCAGGATTCCTTCTGGCCTAATTGGGAATCTCTGAGGGAGGTAATATGTACAATTCCATTGTATGAGTAGACGCTAAAGCCTGTAATTATTTGATTCACTGGCGGAGAGACCCCTTCATGAGATCTATTTCAGTGGTGCAAGTAGAGTGCGCATTCTGAGGCTGGTGCATATGGCGTTTAACAGACGGTTGCTTGAGGCCACTTAGACTGCAGTGCCACCGTCCCAGGGATGATGCAGGATTCTGACCGTGTGTTGCCGCAGCCATAGCGTGGTAAACTCCAGCTTAATGGCACTCACTGGCATACTAATTGTGATGTATCCAGCTGGCCTAATAGATTTTTGTCGTTTCCAGCCTATATTTGATTAAAGCTTTTCCAGCCCAAAGGACACAACCCTTTACATGATTTCATAGGGTAGCATGGCACAATTACTCCTGGCAATCGTATGCCACACTGGAAGTAGTCACATGTCCACGGGCACCCAGAGAGGTAGCACAGGACACGGTTAGAACATGGATAGTCAAGTAGGCCACTTGCCCTCGCAAGGAGGAAGTAAAAAAAGGTCAGTCACTGCCACCCGTCAGCTTCTTACAGCCTGGTGAGCCGACACTAGTCCCGCTTACCTCACAAAGGAAGGCGTGCATATTGTGCCTCCACACCACACCACACCACAGAGCTCTACACTGGCCTGCAGTACCTTACTTAGGTGTTCTTAGCGTACACTCCTGAAGGTCGTGTGCTGATGCCAAAACAAAAATGCCAACCTTTTCAGAAACCACATGCCTTTTCATTTAGGGGAAAGGCTCAAACCTGAAAATCGTGCCGGAGTGAGCCCTTTTGTCAGAAATGAACAGTTCACCTCAGAGTCATGATTCACGCCTACAAACACGCACCCTGAATACCCGTTAAAGACACAGTGCGCACAAGATTTGATAAACGAATGGTGGTGGGAATTACAGACATCATAGAACAGCCATGTGTTCACAGTGCGGATAGTAGAACATATTTACCTGTAGCAACAGTTCCTTGTGTTGGGATTTTACAAAGCTCCAAAATCTATGGAGGACTTCCCTTTGACATCAAGAAAACACACAGGTCTATAAAAGTCTGAATGGTGAAGCAAAAGTTACTTATCTGTGATAACGCTCTTCAGAGCTGGTATCTTTCATGGAGTCACACTTGGTACGACTGGACTCCAGGGTTAAGACAGTAGCTATTAGGCCAGAGTAAGAGTTAAGAGAGTAGCTATTAGGCCAGAGTAAGAGTCCAAGACCTTAACCATTAGGCCAGAGTAAGAGTTAAGACAGTAGCTATGAGGCCAAAGTAAGAGTTAAGACAGTAGCTATTAGGCCAGAGTAAGAGTTAAGACAGTAGCTATTAGGCCAGAGAAAGAGTTAAGACAGTAGCTATGAGGCCAGAGTAAGAGTTAAGACAGTAGCTATGAGGCCAGAGTAAGAGTTAAGACAGTAGCTATGAGGCCAGAGTAAGAGTTAAGACAGTAGCTATGAGGCCAGAGTAAGAGTTAAGACAGTAGCTATTAGGCCAGCGTAAGAGTTAAGACAGTAGCTATTAGGCCAGAGTAAGAGTTAAGACAGTAGCTATGAGGCCAGAGTAAGAGTCCAAGACCTTAACCATTAGGCCAGAGTAAGAGTTAAGACAGTAGCTATGAGGCCAAAGTAAGAGTTAAGACAGTAGCTATTAGGCCATATTAGGCCAGAGTAAGAGTTAAGACAGTAGCTATTAGGCCAGAGAAAGAGTTAAGACAGTAGCTATGAGGCCAGAGTAAGAGTTAAGACAGTAGCTATTAGGCCAGAGTAAGAGTCCAAGACCTTAACCATTAGGCCAGAGTAAGAGTTAAGTCAGTAGCTATGAGGCCAGAGTAAGAGTTAAGACAGTAGCTATGAGGCCAGAGTAAGAGTCCAAGACCTTAACCATTAGGCCAGAGTAAGAGATAAGACAGTAGCTATGAGGCCAGAGTAAGAGTTAAGACAGTAGCTATGAGGCCAGAGTAAGAGTCCAAGACCTTAACCATTAGGCCAGAGTAAGAGTTAAGACAGTAGCTATGAGGCCAGAGTAAGATTTAAGACAGTAGCTATGAGGCCAGAGTAAGAGTTAAGACAGTAGCTTTGAGGCCAGAGTAAGAGTTAAGACAGTAGCTATGAGGCCAGAGTAAGAGTTAAGACAGTAGCTATTAGGCCAGAGCAAGAGTTAAGACAGTAGCTATTAGGCCAGAGTAAGAGTCCAAGACCTTAACCATTAGGCCAGAGTAAGAGTTAAGACAGTAGCTATGAGGCCAAAGTAAGCGTTAAGACAGTAGCTATTAGGCCAGATTAGGCCAGAGTAAGAGTTAAGACAGTAGCTATTAGGCCAGAGAAAGAGTTAAGACAGTAGCTATGAGGCCAGAGTAAGAGTTAAGACAGTAGCTATTAGGCCAGAGTAAGAGTCCAAGACCTTAACCATTAGGCCAGAGTAAGAGTTAAGTCAGTAGCTATGAGGCCAGAGTAAGAGTTAAGACAGTAGCTATGAGGCCAGAGTAAGAGTCCAAGACCTTAACCATTAGGCCAGAGTAAGAGATAAGACAGTAGCTATGAGGCCAGAGTAAGAGTTAAGACAGTAGCTATGAGGCCAGAGTAAGAGTCCAAGACCTTAACCATTAGGCCAGAGTAAGAGAAGACCGTAGCTATGAGGCCAGAGTAAGAGTTAAGACAGTAGCTATGAGGCCTGAGTAAGAGTCCAAGACCTTAACCATTAGGCCAGAGTAAGAGATAAGACAGTAGCTATGAGGCCAGAGTAAGAGTTAAGAGAGTAGCTATGAGGCCAGAGTAAGATTTAAGACAGTAGCTATGAGGCCAGAGTAAGAGTTAAGACAGTAGCTATTAGGCCAGAGTAAGAGTTAAGACAGTAGCTATGAGGCCAGAGTAAGAGTTAAGACAGTAGCTATGAGGCCAGAGTAAGAGTCCAAGACCTTAACCATTAGGTAGTGTAAGAGTTAAGTCAGTAGCTATGAGGCCAGAGTAAGAGTTAAGACAGTAGCTTTGAGGCCAGAGTAAGAGTTAAGACAGTAGCTATGAGGCCAGAGTAAGAGTTAAGACAGTAGCTATTAGGCCAGAGTAAGAGTTAAGACAGTAGCTATTAGGCCAGAGTAAGAGTCCAAGACCTTAACCATTAGGCCAGAGTAAGAGTTAAGACAGTAGCTATGAGGCCAAAGTAAGAGTTAAGACAGTAGCTATTAGGCCAGAGTAAGAGTTAAGACAGTAGCTATTAGGCCAGAGAAAGAGTTAAGACAGTAGCTATGAGGCCAGAGTAAGAGTTAAGACAGTAGCTATGAGGCCAGAGTAAGAGTTAAGACAGTAGCTATGAGGCCAGAGTAAGAGTTAAGACAGTAGCTATGAGGCCAGAGTAAGAGTTAAGACAGTAGCTATTAGGCCAGCGTAAGAGTTAAGACAGTAGCTATTAGGCCAGAGTAAGAGTTAAGACAGTAGCTATGAGGCCAGAGTAAGAGTCCAAGACCTTAACCATTAGGCCAGAGTAAGAGTTAAGACAGCAGCTATGAGGCCAGAGTAAGAGTTAAGACAGTAGCTATGAGGCCAGAGTAAGAGTTAAGACAGTAGCTATGAGGCCAGAGTAAGAGTTAAGACAATAGCTATTAGGCCAGAAGAAAAGTCCAAGACCTTAACCATTAGGCCAGAGTAAGAGTTAAGACAGTAGCTATGAGGCCAGAGTAAGAGTTAAGACAGTAGCTATTAGGCCAGAGTAAGAGTTAAGACAGTAGCTATTAGGCCAGAGTAAGAGTCCAAGACCTTAACCATTAGGCCAGAGAATGGGTTAAGACAGTAGCTAAGTGGCCAGAGTAAGAGTTAAGACAGTAGCTATGAGGCCAGAGTAAGAGTTAAGACAGTAGCTATGAGGCCAGAGTAAGAGTTAAGACAGTAGCTATGAGGCCAGAGAAAGAGTTAAGACAGTAGCTATGAGGCCAGAGTAAGAGTCCAAGACCTTAACCATTAGGCCAGAGTAAGAGTTAAGACAGTAGCTATGAGGCCAGAGTAAGAGTTAAGACAGTAGCTATGAGGCCAGAGTAAGAGTTAAGACAGTAGCTATGAGGCCAGAGTAAGAGTTAAGACAGTAGCTATTAGGCCAAAGTAAGAGTTAAGACAGTAGCTATGAGGCCAGAGTAAGAGTTAAGACAGTAGCTATGAGGCCAGAGTAAGAGTCCAAGACCTTAACCATTAGGCCAGAGTAAGAGTTAAGACAGTAGCTATGAGGCCAGAGTAAGAGTTAAGACAGTAGCTATGAGGCCAGAGTAGGAGTTAAGACAGTAGCTATTAGGCCAGAGTAAGAGTTAAGACCTTAGCCTTTAGGCCAGAGTACGAGTCTAAGGCCTTAGCTATTAGGCCAGAGTAAGAGTTAAGACCTTAGCTATTAGGCCACAGTAAGTGTTAAGACCTTAACCATTAGGCCAGAGTATGAGTCTAAGACCTTAGCTATTAGGCCAGAGTTAGAGTTAAGACCTTAAACATTAAGCCAGAGTACGAGTCTAAGACCTTAGCTATTAGTTCAGAGTACGTGTTAAGACCTTAACCAGTAGGCCAGAGTAAGAGTTAAGATCTTAACCATTAGGCCAGAGTACGAGTCTAAGACCTTAGCTATTAGGCCAGAGTAAGAGTAAAAACCTTATCTATTAGGCCAGAGTAAGAGTTGAGACCTTAACCATTAGGCCAGAGTATGAATTTAAGACCTTAGCTATTAGGCCAGAGTAAGAGTTAAGACCTTAACCATTAGGCCAGAGTACGAGTCCAAGACCTTAACCATTAGGCCAGAGTAAGAGTTCAGACAGTAGCTATGAGGCCAAAGTAAGAGTTAAGACAGTAGCTATTAGGCCAGAGTAAGAGTTAAGACAGTAGCTATTAGCCCAGAGTAAGAGTTAAGACAGTAGCTATTAGGCCAGAGTAAGAGTCCAAGACCTTAACCATTAGGCCAGAGTAAGAGTTAAGACAGTAGCTAAGAGGCCAGAGTAAGAGTTAAGACAGTAGCTATGAGGCCAGAGTAAGAGTTAAGACAGTAGCTATGAGGCCAGAGTAAGAGTTAAGACAGTAGCTATTAGGCCAGAGTAGGAGTTAAGACAGTAGCTATTAGGCCAGAGTAAGAGTCCAAGACCTTAACCATTAGGCCAGAGTAAGAGTTAAGACAGTAGCTATTAGGCCAGAGTAAGAGTCCAAGACCTTAACCATTAGGCCAGAGTAAGAGTTAAGACAGTAGCTATGAGGCCAGAGTAAGAGTCCAAGACCTTAACCATTAGGCCAGAGTAAGAGTTAAGACAGTAGCTATGAGGCCAGAGTAAGAGTTAAGACAGTAGCTATGAGGCCAGAGTAAGAGCTAAGACAGTAGCTATGAGGCCAGAGTAAGAGTTAAGACAGTAGCTATGAGGCCAGAGTAAGAGTTAAGACAGTAGCTATAAGGCCAGAGTAAGAGTTAAGACAGTAGCTATGAGGCCAGAGTAAGAGTTAAGACAGTAGCTATTAGGCCAGAGTAAGCGTTAAGAGAGTAGCTATTAGGCCAGAGTAAGAGTCCAAGACCTTAACCATTAGGCCAGAGTAAGAGTTAAGACAGTAGCTATGAGGCCAAAGTAAGAGTTAAGACAGTAGCTATGAGGCCAGAATAAGAGTTAAGACAGTAGCTATTAGGCCAAAGTAAGAGTTAAGACACTAGCTATTAGGCCAGAGAAAGAGTTAAGACAGTAGCTATGAGGCCAGAGTAAGAGTTAAGACAGTAGCTATGAGGCCAGAGTAAGAGTCCAAGACCTTAACCATTAGGCCAGAGTAAGAGTTAAGACAGTAGCTATGAGGCCAGAGTAAGAGTTAAGACAGTAGCTATTAGGCCAGAGTAAGAGTTAAGACAGTAGCTAGTAGGCCAGAGAATGAGTTAAGACAGTAGCTAAGAGGCCAGAGTAAGAGTTAAGACAGTAGCTATGAGGCCAGAGTAAGAGTTAAGACAGTAGCTATGAGGCCAGAGTAAGAGTTAAGACAGTAGCTATGAGGCCAGAGTAAGAGTTAAGACAGTAGCTATTAGGCCAGAGTAGGAGTTAAGACAGTAGCTATGAGGCCAGAGTAAGAGTTAAGACAGTAGCTATGAGGCCAGAGTAAGAGTTAAGACAGTAGCTATGAGGCCAGAGTAAGAGTCCAAGACCTTAACCATTAGGCCAGAGTAAGAGTTAAGACAGTAGCTATGAGGCCAGAGTAAGAGTTAGGACAGTTGCTATGAGGCCAGAGTAAGAGTCCAAGACCTTAACTATTAGGCCAGAGTAAGAGTTAGGACAGTAGCTATGAGGCCAGAGTAAGAGTTAAGACAGTAGCTATGAGGCCAGAGTAAGAGTTAAGACAGTAGCTATTAGGCCAGAGTAAGAGTTAAGACAGTAGGTATTAGGCCAGAGTAAGAGTTAAGACAGTAGCTATGAGGCCAGAGTAAGAGTTAAGACAGTAGCTATTAGGCCAGAGTAAGAGTCCAAGACCTTAACCATTAGGTCAGAGTAAGAGTTAAGACAGTAGCTATTAGGCCAGAGTAAGAGTCCAAGACCTTAACCATTAGGCCAGAGTAAGAGTTAAGACAGTAGCTATGAGGCCAAAGTAAGAGTTAAGACAGTAGCTATGAGGCCAGGGTAAGAGTCCAAGACCTTAACCATTAGGCCAGAGTAAGAGTTAAGACAGTAGCTATTAGGCCAGAGTAAGAGTCCAAGACCTTAACCATTAGGCCAGAGTAAGAGTTAAGACAGTAGCTATGAGGCCAAAGTAAGAGTTAAGACAGTAGCTATTAGGCCAGAGTAAGAGTTAAGACAGTAGCTATTAGGCCAGAGAAAGAGTTAAGACAGCAGCTATGAGGCCAGTGTAAGAGTTAAGACAGTAGCTATGAGGCCAGAGTAAGAGTCAAGACAGTAGCTATGAGGCCAGAGTAAGAGTCCAAGACCTTAACCATTAGGCCACAGTAAGAGTTAAGACAGTAGCTATGAGGCCAGAGTAAGAGTTAAGACAGTAGCTATGAGGCCAGAGTAAGAGTTAAGACAGTAGCTATGAGGCCAGAGTAAGAGTTAAGACAGTAGCTATGAGGCCAGAGTAAGAGTTAAGACAGTAGCTATGAGGCAAGAGTAAGAGTCCAAGACCTTAACTATTAGGCCAGAGTAAGAGTTAAGACAGTAGCTATTAGGCCAGAGTAAGAGTCCAAGACCTTAACCATTAGGCCAGAGTAAGAGTTAAGACAGTAGCTATGAGGCCAGAGTAAGAGTCCAAGACCTTAACCATTAGGCCAGAGTAAGAGTTAAGACAGTAGCTATTAGGCCAGAGTAAGAGTCCAAGACCTTAACCATTAGGCCAGAGTAAGAGTTAAGACAGTAGCTATGAGGCCAGAGTAAGAGTTAAGACAGTAGCTATGAGGCCAGAGTAAGAGTCCAAGACCTTAACCATTAGGCCAGAGTAAGAGTTAAGACAGGAGCTATGAGGCCAAAGTAAGAGTTAAGACAGTAGCTATGAGGCCAGAGTAAGAGTCCAAGACCTTAACCATTAGGACAGAGTAAGAGTTAAGACAGTAGCTATGAGGCCAGAGTAAGAGTTAAGACAGTAGCTATAAGGCCAGAGTAAGAGTTAAGACAGTAGCTATGAGGCCAGAGTAAGAGTTAATACAGTAGCTATGAGGCCAGTGTAAGAGTTAAGACAGTAGCTATGAGGCCAGAGTACGAGTCCAAGACCTTAACCATTAGGCCAGAGTAGGAGTTAAGACAGTAGCTATTAGGCCAGAGTAAGAGTTAAGACCGTAGCTATGAGGCCAGAGTAAGAGTTAAGACAGTAGCTATGAGGCAAGAGTAAGAGTCCAAGACCTTAACCATTAGGCCAGAGTAAGAGTTAAGACAGTAGCTATGAGGCCAGGGTAAGAGTCCAAGACCTTAACCATTAGGCCAGAGTAAGAGTTAAGACAGTAGCTATTAGGCCAGAGTAAGAGTTAAGACAGTAGCTATGAGGCCAGAGTAAGAGTCCAAGACCTTAACCATTAGGCCAGAGTAAGAGTTAAGACAGTAGCTATGAGGCCAGAGTAAGAGTTAAGACAGTAGCTATGAGGCCAGAGTAAGAGTTAAGACAGTAGCTATGAGGCCAGAGTAAGAGTCCAAGACCTTAACCATTAGGCCAGAGTAAGAGTTAAGACAGTAGCTATGAGGCCAGAGTAAGAGTTAAGACAGTAGCTATGAGGCCAGAGTAAGAGTTAAGACAGTAGCTATTAGGCCAGAGTAAGAGTCCAAGACCTTAACCATTAGGCCAGAGTAAGAGTTAAGACAGTAGCTATTAGGCCAGAGTAAGAGTCCAAGACCTTAACCATTAGGCCAGAGTAAGAGTTAAGACAGTAGCTATGAGGCCAAAGTAAGAGTTAAGATAGTAGCTATGAGGCCAGGGTAAGAGTCCAAGACCTTAACCATTAGGCCAGAGTAAGAGTTAAAACAGGAGCTATGAGGCCAAAGTAAGAGTTAAGACAGTAGCTATGAGGCCAGAGTAAGAGTCCAAGACCTTAACCATTAGGACAGAGTAAGAGTTAAGACAGTAGCTATGAGGCCAGAGTAAGAGTTAAGACAGTAGCTATGAGGCCAGAGTAAGAGTTAAGACAGTAGCTATAAGGCCAGAGTAAGAGTTAAGACAGTAGCTATGAGGCCAGAGTAAGAGTTAAGACAGTAGCTATGAGGCCAGAGTAAGAGTTAAGACAGTAGCTATGAGGCCAGAGTAAGAGTCCAAGACCTTAACCGTTAGGCCAGAGTAAGAGTTAAGACAGTAGCTATGAGGCCAGAGTAAGAGTTAAGACCGTAGCTATGAGGCCAGAGTAAGAGTCCAAAACCTTAACCATTAGGCCAGAGTAAGAGTTAAGACAGTAGCTATGAGGCCAGAGTAAGAGTTAAGACAGTAGCTATTAGGCCAGAGTAAGAGTTAAGACAGTAGCTATTAGGCCAGAGTAAGAGTTAAGACAGTAGCTATTAGGCCAGAGTAAGAGTTAAGACAGTAGCTATGAGGCCAGAGTAAGAGTTAAGACAGTAGCTATGAGGCCAGAGTAAGAGTCCAAGACCTTAACCATTAGGCCAGAGTAAGAGTTAAGACAGTAGCTATTAGGCCAGAGTAAGAGTCCAAGACCTTAACCATTAGGCCAGAGTAAGAGTTAAGACAATAGCTATTAGGCCAGAGTAAGAGTCCAAGACCTTAACCATTAGGCCAGAGTAAGAGTTAAGACAGTAGCTATGAGGCCAGAGTAAGATTTAAGACAGTAGCTATGAGGCCAGAGTTAGAGTTAAGACAGTAGCTATGAGGCCAGAGTAAGAGTTAAGACAGTAGCTATGAGGCCAGGGTAAGAGTTAAGACAGTAGCTATGAGGCCAGAGTAAGAGTCCAAGACCTTAACCATTAGGCCAGAGTAACAGTTAAGACAGTAGCTATTAGGCCAGAGTAAGAGTCCAAGACCTTAACCATTAGGCCAGAGTAAGAGTTAAGACAGTAGCTATTAGGCCAGAGTAAGAGTTATGACAGTAGCTATTAGGCCAGAGTAAGAGTTAAGACAGTAGCTATTAGGCCAGAGTAAGAGTTAAGACAGTAGCTATTAGGCCAGAGTAAGAGTTAAGACAGTAGCTATGAGGCCAGAGCAAGAGTTAAGACAGTAGCTATTAGGCCAGAAGAAGAGTCCAAGACATTAACCATTAGGCCAGAGTAAGAGTTAAGACAGTAGCTATGAGGCCAGAGTAAGAATTAAGACAGTAGCTATGAGGCCAGAGTAAAAGTCCAAGACCTCAACCATTAGGCCAGAGTAAGAGTTAAGACAGTAGCTATTAGGCCAGAGTAAGAGTTAAGACAGTAGCTATTAGGCCAGAGAAAGAGTTAAGACAGTAGCTATGAGGCCAGAGTAAGAGTCCAAGACCTTAACCATTAGGCCAGAGTAAGAGTTAATACAGTAGCTATGAGGCCAGAGTAAGAGTTAAGACAGTAGCTATGAGGCCAGAGTAAGAGTTAAGACAGTAGCTATGAGGCCAGTGTAAGAGTTAAGACAGTAGCTATTAGGCCAGAGTAAGAGTTAAGACAGTAGCTATGAGGCCAGAGTAGGAGTCCAAGACCTTAACCATTAGGCCAGAGTAAGAGTTAAGACAGTAGCTATGAGGCCAGAGTAAGAGTTAAGACAGTAGCTATTAGGCCAGAGTAAGAGTTAAGACAGTAGCTTTGAGGCCAGAGTAAGAGTTAAGATAGTAGCTATGAGGCCAGCGTAAGAGTCCAAGACCTTAACCAATAGGCCAGAGTAAGAGTTAAGACAGTAGCTATGAGGCCAGAGTAAGAGTTAAGACAGTAGCTATGAGGCCAGAGTAAGAGTCCAAGACCTTAACCATTAGGCCAGAGTAAGAGTTAAGACAGTAGCTATGAGGCCAGAGTAAGAGTTAAGACCGTAGCTATGAGGCCAGAGTAAGAGTCCAAAACCTTAACCATTAGGCCAGAGTAAGAGTTAGGACAGTAGCTATGAGGCCAGAGTAAGAGTTAAGACAGTAGCTATTAGGCCAGAGTAAGAGTTATGACAGTAGCTATGAGGCCAGAGTAAGAGTTAAGACAGTAGCTATTAGGCCAGAAGAAGAGTCCAAGACCTTAACCATTAGGCCAGAGTAAGAGTTAAGACAGTAGCTATGAGGCCAGAGTAAGAGTTAAGACAGTAGCTATGAGGCCAGAGTAAGAGTCCAAGACCTTAACCATTAGGCCAGAGTAAGAGTTAAGACAGTAGCTATTAGGCCAGAGTAAGAGTCCAAGACCTTAACCATTAGGCCAGAGTAAGAGTTAAGACAATAGCTATTAGGCCAGAGTAAGAGTCCAAGACCTTAACCATTAGGCCAGAGTAAGAGTTAAGACAGTAGCTATGAGGCCAGAGTAAGATTTAAGACAGTAGCTATGAGGCCAGAGTTAGAGTTAAGACAGTAGCTATGAGGCCAGAGTAAGAGTTAAGACAGTAGCTATGAGGCCAGGGTAAGAGTTAAGACAGTAGCTATGAGGCCAGAGTAAGAGTCCAAGACCTTAACCATTAGGCCAGAGTAAGAGTTGAGACAGTAGCTATGAGGCCAGGGTAAGAGTTAAGACAGTAGCTATTAGGCCAGAGTAAGAGTTAAGACAGTAGCTATTAGGCCAGAGAAAGAGTTAAGACAGTAGATATTAGGCCAGAGTAAGAGTTAAGACAGTAGATATTAGGCCAGAGTAAGAGTTAAGACAGTAGCTATTAGGCCAGAAGAAGAGTCCAAGACCTTAACCATTAGGCCAGAGTAAGAGTTATGACAGTAGCTATTAGGCCAGAGTAAGAGTTATGACAGTAGCTATTAGGCCAGAGTAAGAGTTAAGACAGTAGCTATTAGGCCAGAGTAAGAGTTAAGACAATAGCTATTAGGCCAGAGTAAGAGTCCAAGACCTTAACCATTAGGCCAGAGTAAGAGTTAGGACAGTAGCTATGAGGCCAGAGTAAGAATTAAGACAGTAGCTATGAGGCCAGAGTAAAAGTCCAAGACCTCAACCATTAGGCCAGAGTAAGAGTTAAGACAGTAGCTATTAGGCCAGAGTAAGAGTTAAGACAGTAGCTATTAGGCCAGAGAAAGAGTTAAGACAGTAGCTATGAGGCCAGAGTAAGAGTCCAAGACCTTAACCATTAGGCCAGAGTAAGAGTTAAGACAGTAGCTATGAGGCCAGAGTAAGAGTTAAGACAGTAGCTATGAGGCCAGAGTAAGAGTTAAGACAGTAGCTATGAGGCCAGTGTAAGAGTTAAGACAGTAGCTATTAGGCCAGAGTAAGAGTTAAGACAGTAGCTATGAGGCCAGAGTAGGAGTCCAAGACCTTAACCATTAGGCCAGAGTAAGAGTTAAGACAGTAGCTATGAGGCCAGAGTAAGAGTTAAGACAGTAGCTATTAGGCCAGAGTAAGAGTTAAGACAGTAGCTTTGAGGCCAGAGTAAGAGTTAAGATAGTAGCTATGAGGCCAGCATAAGAGTCCAAGACCTTAACCAATAGGCCAGAGTAAGAGTTAAGACAGTAGCTATGAGGCCAGAGTAGGAGTTAAGACAGTAGCTATGAGGCCAGAGTAAGAGTCCAAGACCTTAACCATTATGCCAGAGTAAGAGTTAAGACAGTAGCTATGAGGCCAGAGTAAGAGTTAAGACAGTAGCTACGAGGCAAGAGTAAGAGTCCAAGACCTTAACCATTAGGCCAGAGTAAGAGTTAAGACAGTAGCTATGAGGCCAGAGTAAGAGTCCAAGACCTTAACCAGTAGGCCAGAGTAAGAGTTAAGACCGTAGCTATGAGGCCAGAGTAAGAGTTAAGACAGTAGCTATGAGGCCAGAGTAAGAGTTAAGACAGTAGCTATGAGGCCAGAGTAAGAGTCCAAGACCTTAACCATTAGGCCAGAGTAAGAGTTAAGACAGTAGCTATGAGGCCAGAGTAAGAGTTAAGACAGTAGCTATGAGGCCAGAGTAAGAGTTAAGACAGTAGCTATTAGGCCAGAGTAAGAGTTAAGACAGTAGGTATTAGGCCAGAGTAAGAGTTATGACAGTAGCTATTAGGCCAGAGAAAGAGTTATGACAGTAGCTATGAGGCCAGCGTAAGAGTCCAAGACCTTAACCATTAGGCCAGAGTAAGAGTTAAGACAGTAGCTATGAGGCCAGAGTAAGAGTTATGACAGTAGCTATGAGGCCAGAGTAAGAGTCCAAGACCTTAACCATTAGGCCAGAGTAAGAGTTAAGACAGTAGCTATTAGGCCAGAGTAAGAGTTATGACAGTAGCTATGAGGCCAGGGTAAGAGTTAAGACAGTAGCTATTAGGCCAGAAGAAGAGTCCAAGACCTTAACCATTAGGCCAGAGTAAGAGTTAAGACAGTAGCTATTAGGCCAGAGTAAGAGTTAAGACAGTAGCTATGAGGCCAGAGTAAGAGTTAAGACAGTAGCTATTAGGCCAGAAGAAGAGTCCAAGACCTTAACCATTAGGCCAGAGTAAGAGTTAAGACAGTAGCTATGAGGCCAGGGTAAGAGTTAAGACAGTAGCTATGAGGCCAGGGTAAGAGTTAAGACAGTAGCTATGAGGCCAGAGTAAGAGTTAAGACAGTAGCTATGAGGCCGGAGTAAGAGTCCAAGACCTTAACCATTAGGCCAGAGTAAGAGTTAAGACAGTAGCTATGAGGCCAGAGTAAGAGTCCAAGACCTTAACCATTAGGCCAGAGTAAGAGTTAAGACAGTAGCTATTAGGCCAGAGTAAGAGTCCAAGACCTTAATCATTAGGCCAGAGTAAGAGTTAAGACAGTAGCTATGAGGCCAAAGTAAGAGTTAAGACAGTAGCTATGAGGCCAGAGTAAGAGTCCAAGACCTTAACCATTAGGCCAGAGTAAGAGTTAAGACAGTAGCTATTAGGCCAGAGTAAGAGTTAAGACAGTAGGTATTAGGCCAGAGTAAGAGTTAAGACAGTAGCTATTAGGCCAGAGTAAGAGTTATGACAGTAGCTATGAGGCCAGAGTAAGAGTCCAAGACCTTAACCATTAGGCCAGAGTAAGAGTTAAGACAGTAGCTATTAGGCCAGAGTAAGAGTTAAGACAGTAGCTATTAGGCCAGAGTAAGAGTTATGAAAGTAGCTATTAGGCCAGAGTAAGAGTTAAGACAGTAGCTATGAGGCCAGGGTAAGAGTTAAGACAGTAGCTATGAGGCCAGAGTAAGAGTTAAAACAGTAGCTATGAGGCCAGAGGAAGAGTTAAGACAGTAGCTATGAGGCCAGAGTAAGAGTTAAGACAGTAGCTATTAGGCCAGAGTAGGAGTTAAGACAGTAGCTATGAGGCCAGAGTAAGAGTTAAGACAGTAGCTATTAGGCCAGAAGAAGAGTCCAAGACATTAACCATTAGGCCAGAGTAAGAGTTAAGACAGTAGCTATGAGGCCAGAGTAAGAATTAAGACAGTAGCTATGAGGCCAGAGTAAAAGTCCAAGACCTCAACCATTAGGCCAGAGTAAGAGTTAAG
Organism: Triturus cristatus; assembly: GCF_964204655.1. Lineage (NCBI taxonomy): Eukaryota > Metazoa > Chordata > Amphibia > Caudata > Salamandridae > Triturus > Triturus cristatus. The sequence continues at coordinate 541,635,792 of NC_140592.1, forward strand.
ACAGTAGCTATTAGGCCAGAGTAAGAGTTAAGACAGTAGCTATTAGGCCAGAGAAAGAGTTAAGACAGTAGCTATGAGGCCAGAGTAAGAGTCCAAGACCTTAACCATTAGGCCAGAGTAAGAGTTAAGACAGTAGCTATGAGGCCAGAGTAAGAGTTAAGACAGTAGCTATGAGGCCAGAGTAAGAGTTAAGACAGTAGCTATTAGGCCAGAAGAAGAGTCCAAGACCTTAACCATTAGGCCAGAGTTAGAGTTAAGACAGTAGCTATTAGGCCAGAGTAAGAGTTATGACAGTAGCTATGAGGCCAGAGTAAGAGTCCAAGACCTTAACCATTAGGCCAGAGTAAGAGTTAAGACAGTAGCTATGAGGCCAGAGTAAGAGTTAAGGCAGTAGCTATGAGGCCAGAGTAAGAGTTAAGACAGTAGCTATGAGGCCAGAGTAAGAGTTAAGACAGTAGCTATGAGGCAAGAGTAAGAGTCCAAGACCTTAACCATTAGGCCAGAGTAAGAGTTAAGACAGTAGCTATTAGGCCAGAGTAAGAGTCCAAGACCTTAACCATTAGGCCAGAGTAAGAGTTAAGACAATAGCTATTAGGCCAGAGTAAGAGTCCAAGACCTTAACCATTAGGCCAGAGTAAGAGTTAAGACAGTAGCTATGAGGCCAGAGTAAGATTTAAGACAGTAGCTATGAGGCCAGAGTAAGAGTTAAGACAGTAGCTATGAGGCCAGAGTAAGAGTCCAAGACCTTAACCATTAGGCCAGAGTAAGAGTTGAGACAGTAGCTATGAGGCCAGAGTAAGAGTTAAGACAGTAGCTATGAGGCCAGAGTAAGAGTCCAAGACCTTAACCATTAGGCCAGAGTAAGAGTTGAGACAGTAGCTATTAGGCCAGAGTAAGAGTTAAGACAGTAGCTATTAGGCCAGAGAAAGAGTTAAGACAGTAGATATTAGGCCAGAGTAAGAGTTAAGACAGTAGCTATTAGGCCAGAGTAAGAGTTAAGACAGTAGCTATGAGGCCAGAGTAAGAGTTAAGACAGTAGCTATTAGGCCAGAAGAAGAGTCCAAGACCTTAACCATTAGGCCAGAGTAAGAGTTAAGACAGTAGCTATGAGGCCAGAGTAAGAGTCCAAGACCTTAACCATTAGGCCAGAGTAAGAGTTAAGACAGTAGCTATGAGGCCAGAGTAAGAGTTAAGACAGTAGCTATTAGGCCAGAGTAAGAGTCCAAGACCTTAACCATTAGGCCAGAGTAAGAGTAGGCCTGGGCGGTAAATTCCGTTCCGTTCGCGGAATTTGCGGAATTTGGGTAATTTCGCGTTCCGCGGAGAACGCGAAATTGCCCAAGAATCTGCGTTCCGCGACTTCGCGAAATTTTTTGCTTGTTCGCGTTCTCAATATGCGTGTTCGCGAGATATTTCACCCCGAGCACGCAAACAGCGATCGCGAACAGGAAAAAAGTATCGCGAACAAGCAATTCCGAGTGTTCGCGGAATTTTTGCGTGTTCGCAGAGATTTTTTGCCGTTTCGCGGAGATTTGCGTAACGCGATTACGCAAATTCCGCCCACCCCTAAGTAAGAGTTAATACAGTAGCTATGAGGCCAGAGTAAGAGTTAAGACAGTAGCTATGAGGCCAGAGTAAGAGTTAAGACAGTAGCTATGAGGCCAGAGTAAGAGTTAAGACAGTAGCTATTAGGCCAGAAGAAGAGTCCAAGACCTTAACCATTAGGCCAGAGTAAGAGTTATGACAGTAGCTATGATGCCAGTGTAAGAGTTAAGACAGTAGCTATTAGGCCAGAGTAAGAGTTAAGACAGTAGCTATGAGGCCAGAGTAAGATTTAAGGCAGTAGCTATGAGGCCAGAGTAAGAGTTAAGACAGTAGCTATGAGGCCAGAGTAAGAGTTAAGACAGTAGCTATGAGGCAAGAGTAAGAGTCCAAGACCTTAACCATTGGCCAGAGTAAGAGTTAAGACAGTAGCTATTAGGCCAGAGTAAGAGTTAAGACAGTAGCTATGAGGCCAGAGTAAGAGTTAAGACAGTAGCTATTAGGCCAGAAGAAGAGTCCAAGACCTTAACCATTATGCCAGAGTAAGAGTTAAGACAGTAGCTATGAGGCCAGAGTAAGAGTTAAGACAGTAGCCATGAGGCCAGAGTAAGAGTTAAGACAGTAGCTATGAGGCCAGAGTAAGAGTCCAAGACCTTAACCATTAGGCCAGAGTAAGAGTTAAGACAGTAGCTATTAGGCCAGAGTAAGAGTTAAGACAGTAGCTATGACGCCAGAGTAAGAGTCCAAGACCTTAACCATTAGGCCAGTATAAGAGTTAAGACAGTAGCTATGAGGCCAGAGTAAGAGTTAAGACAGTAGCTATGAGGCCAGAGTAAGAGTTAAGACAGTAGCTATGAGGCCAGTGTAAGAGTTAAGACAGTAGCTATGAGGCCAGAGTAAGAGTTAAGACAGTAGCTATGAGGCCAGAGTAAGAGTTAAGACAGTAGCTATTAGGCCAGAGTAAGAGTTAAGACAGTAGCTATGAGGCCAGAGTAGGAGTTAAGACAGTAGCTATTAGGACAGAGTAAGAGTCCAAGACCCTAACCATTAGGCCAGAGTAAGAGTTAAGACAGTAGCTATGAGGCCAGAGTAAGAGTTAAGACAGTAGCTATGAGGCGAGAGTAAGAGTTAAGACAGTAGCTATTAGGCCAGAGTAAGAGTTAAGACAGTAGCTATTAGGCCAGAGTAAGAGTTAAGACAGTAGCTATGAGGCCAGAGTAAGAGTTAAAACAGTAGCTATGAGGCCAGAGTAAGAGTCCAAGACCTTAACCATTAGGCCAGAGTAAGAGTTAAGACAGTAGCCATGAGGCCAGAGTAAGATTTAAGACAGTAGCTATGAGGCCAGAGTAAGAGTCCAAGACCTTAACCATTAGGCCAGAGTAAGAGTGAAGACAGTAGCTATGAGGCCAGGGTAAGAGTTAAGACAGTAGCTATGAGGCCAGAGTAAGAGTTAAGACAGTAGCTATGAGGCCAGAGTAAGAGTCCAAGACCTTAACCATTAGGCCAGAGTAAGAGTTAAGACAGTATCTATGAGGCCAGAGTAAGAGTCCAAGACCTTAACCATTAGGCCAGAGTAAGAGTTAAGACAGTAGCTATGAGGCCAGAGTAAGAGTTAAGGCAGTAGCTATGAGGCCAGAGTAAGAGTTAAGACAGTAGCTATGAGGCCAGAGTAAGAGTTAAGACAGTAGCTATGAGGCAAGAGTAAGAGTCCAAGACCTTAACCATTAGGCCAGAGTAAGTGTTAAGACAGTAGCTATGAGGCCAGTGTAAGAGTTAAGACAGTAGCTATGAGGCCAGAGTAAGAGTTAAGACAGTAGCTATGAGGCCAGAGTAAGAGTTAAGACAGTAGCTATGAGGCCAGAGTAAGAGTCCAAGACCTTAACCATTCGGCCAGAGTAAGAGTTAAGACAGTAGCTATGAGGCCAGAGTAAGAGTTATGACAGTAGCTATTAGGCCAGAGTAAGAGTTAAGACAGTAGCTATTAGGCCAGAGTAAGAGTTAAGACAGTAGCTATGAGGCCAGGGTAAGAGTTAAGACAGTAGCTATGAGGCCAGAGTAAGAGTCCAAGACCTTAACCATTAGGCCAGAGTAAGAGTTAAGACAGTAGCTATTAGGCCAGAGTAAGAGTTATGACAGTAGCTATTAGGCCAGAGTAAGAGTTAAGACAGTAGCTATGAGGCCAGAGTAAGAGTTAAGACAGTAGCTATGAGGCCAGAGAAAGAGTCCAAGACCTTAACCAGTAGGCCAGAGTAAGGGTTAAGACAGTAGCTATGAGGCCAGAGTAAGAGTTAAGACAGTAGCTATGAGGCCAGAGTAAGAGTCCAAGACCTTAACCATTAGGCAAGAGTAAGAGTTAAGACAGTAGCTATGAGGCCAGAGTAAGAGTTAAGACAGTAGCTATGAGGCCAGAGTAAGAGTTAAGACAGTAGCTATTAGGCCAGAAGAAGAGTCCAAGACCTTAACCATTAGGCCAGAGTAAGAGTTAAGACAGTAGCTATGAGGCCAGAGTAAGAGATAAGACAGTAGCTATGAGGCCAGAGTAAGAGTCCAAGACCTTAACCATTAGGCCAGAGTAAGAGTTAAGACAGTAGCTATGAGGCCAAAGTAAGAGTTAAGACAGTAGCTATTAGGCCAGAGTAAGAGTTAAGACAGTAGCTATGAGGCCAGAGTAAGAGTTAAGACAGTAGCTATGAGGCCAGAGTAAGAGTTAAGACAGTAGCTATTAGGCCAGAGAAAGAGTTAAGACAGTAGCTATGAGGCCAGAGTAAGAGTTAAGACAGTAGCTATGAGGCCAGAGTAGGAGTTAAGACAGTAGCTATTAGGCCAGAGTAAGAGTCCAAGACCTTAACCGTTAGGCCAGAGTAAGAGTTAAGACAGTAGCTATGAGGCCAGAGTAAGAGTTAAGACAGTAGCTATGAGGCCAGAGTAAGAGTTAAGACAGTAGCTATGAGGCCAGAGTAAGAGTTAAGACAGTAGCTATGAGGCCAGAGTAAGAGTTAAGACAGTAGCTATGAGGCCAGAGAAAGAGTCCAAGACCTTAACCAGTAGGCCAGAGTAAGAGTTAAGACAGTAGCTATGAGGCCAGTGTAAGAGTTAAGACAGTAGCTATGAGGCCAGAGTAAGAGTCCAAGACCTTAACCATTAGGCCAGAGTAAGAGTTAAGACAGTAGCTATGAGGCAAGAGTAAGAGTCCAAGACCTTAACCATTAGGCCAGAGTAAGAGTTAAGACAGTAGCTATTAGGCCAGAGTAAGAGTTAAGACAGTAGCTATGAGGCCAGAGTAAGAGTTAAGACAGTAGCTATTAGGCCAGAAGAAGAGTCCAAGACCTTAACCATTATGCCAGAGTAAGAGTTAAGACAGTAGCTATGAGGCCAGAGTAAGAGTTAAGACAGTAGCTATGAGGCCAGAGTAAGAGTTAAGACAGTAGCTATGAGGCCAGAGTAAGAGTCCAAGACCTTAACCATTAGGCCAGAGTAAGAGTTAAGACAGTAGCTATGAGGCCAAAGTAAGAGTCCAAGACCTTAACCATTAGGCCAGAGTAAGAGTTAAGACAGTAGCTATGAGGCCAGAGTAAGAGTTAAGACAGTAGCTATTAGGCCAGAGTAAGAGTTAAGACAGTAGCTATGAGGCCAGAGTAAGAGTTAAGACAGTAGCTTTGAGGCCAGAGTAAGAGTTAAGATAGTAGCTATGAGGCCAGCGTAAGAGTCCAAGACCTTAACCAATAGGCCAGAGTAAGAGTTAAGACAGTAGCTATGAGGCCAGAGTAGGAGTTAAGACAGTAGCTATGAGGCCAGAGTAAGAGTCCAAGACCTTAACCATTAGGCCAGAGTAAGGATTAAGACTGTAGCTATGAGGCCAGAGTAAGAGTTAAGACAGTAACTACGAGGCAAGAGTAAGAGTCCAAGACCTTAACCAGTAGGCCAGAGTAAGAGTTAAGACAGTAGCTATGAGGCCAGAGTAAGAGTTAAGACAGTAGCTATGAGGCCAGAGTAAGAGTTAAGACAGTAGCTATTAGGCCAGAGTAAGAGTTACGACAGTAGCTATAAGGCCAGAGTAAGAGTTAAGACAGTAGCTATGAGGCCAGAGTAAGAGTTAAGACAGTAGCTATGAGGCCAGAGTAAGAGTTGAGACAGTAGCTATGAGGCCAGAGTAAGAGTCCAAGACCTTAACCATTAGGCCAGAGTCAGAGTTAAGACAGTAGCTATGAGGCCAGAGTAAGAGTTAAGACAGTAGCTATTAGGCCAGAGTAAGAGTTAAGACAGTAGCTATTAGGCCAGAGTAAGAGTTAAGACAGTAGCCATGAGGCCAGGGTAAGATTTAAGACAGTAGCTATGAGGCCAGAGTAAGAGTCCAAGACCTTAACCATTAGGCCAGAGTAAGAGTTAAGACAGTAGCTATGAGGCCAGGGTAAGAGTTAAGACAGTAGCTATGAGGCCAGAGTAAGAGTTAAGACAGTAGCTATGAGGCCAGAGTAAGAGTTAAGACAGTAGCTATGAGGCAAGAGTAAGAGTCCAAGACCTTAACCATTAGGCCAGAGTAAGAGTTAAGACAGTAGCTATGAGGCCAGGGTAAGAGTTAAGACAGTAGCTATGAGGCCAGAGTAAGAGTCCAAGACCTTAACCATTAGGCCAGAGTAAGAGTTAAGACAGTAGCTATGAGGCCAGAGTAAGAGTTAAGACAGTAGCTATGAGGCCAGAGTAAGAGTCCAAGACCTTAACCATTAGGCCAGAGTAAGAGTTAAGACAGTAGCTATGAGGCCAGAGTAAGAGTTAAGACAGTAGCTATTAGGCCAGAAGAAGAGTCCAAGACCTTAACCATTAGGCCAGAGTAAGAGTTAAGACAGTAGCTATGAGGCCAGAGTAAGAGTCCAAGACCTTAACCATTAGGCCAGAGTAAGAGTTAAGACAGTAGCTATGAGGCCAGAGTAAGAGTTAAGACAGTAGCTATTAGGCCAGAGTAAGAGTTAAGACAGTAGGTATTAGGCCAGAGTAAGAGTTATGACAGTAGCTATGAGGCCAGAGTAAGAGTTAAGGCAGTAGCTATGAGGCCAGAGTAAGAGTTAAGACAGTAGCTATGAGGCCAGAGTAAGAGTCCAAGACCTTAACCATTAGGCCAGAGTAAGAGTTAAGACAGTAGCTATGAGTCCAGAGTAAGAGTTAAGACAGTAGCTATGAGGCCAGAGTAAGAGTTAAGACAGTAGCTATGAGGCCAGAGTAAGAGTCCAAGACCTTAACCATTAGGCCAGTATAAGAGTTAAGACAGTAGCTATGAGGCCAAAGTAAGAGTTAAGACAGTAGCTATTAGGCCAGAGTAAGAGTCCAAGACCTTAACCATTAGGCCAGTATAAGAGTTAAGACAGTAGCTATGAGGCCAAAGTAAGAGTTAAGACAGTAGCTATTAGGCCAGAGTAAGAGTTAAGACAGTAGCTATGAGGCCAGGGTAAGAGTTAAGACAGTAGCTATGAGGCCAGAGTAAGAGTCCAAGACCTTAACCATTAGGCCAGAGTAAGAGTTAAGACAGTAGCTATGAGGCCAGAGTAAGAGTTAAGACAGTAGCTATGAGGCCAGAGTAAGAGTTAAGACAGTAGCTATGAGGCCAGAGTAAGAGTTAAGACAGTAGCTATGAGGCCAGATTAAGAGTCAAAGACCCTAACCATTGGGCCAGAGTAAGAGTTACGACAGTAGCTATAAGGCCAGAGTAAGAGTTACGACAGTAGCTATGAGGCCAGAGTAAGAGTTAAGACAGTAGCTATGAGGCCAGAGTAAGAGTTAAGGCAGTAGATATGAGGCCAGAGTAAGAGTCCAAGACCTTAACCATTAGGCCAGAGTAAGAGTTAAGACAGTAGCTATGAGGCCAGAGTAAGAATTAAGACAGTAGCTATTAGGCCAGAGTAAGAGTTAAGACAGTAGCTATGAGGCCAGAGAAAGAGTTAAGACAGTAGCTATGAGGCCAGAGAAAGAGTTAAGACAGTAGCTATGAGGCCAGAGTAAGAGTTAAGACAGTAGCTATGAGGCCAGAGTAAGAGTTAAGACAGTAGCTATGAGGCCAGATTAAGAGTCAAAGACCCTAACCATTGGGCCAGAGTAAGAGTTACGACAGTAGCTATAAGGCCAGAGAAAGAGTTACGACAGTAGCTATGAGGCCAGAGTAAGAGTTAAGACAGTAGCTATGAGGCCAGAGTAAGAGTTAAGGCAGTAGCTATGAGGCCAGAGTAAGAGTTAAGACAGTAGCTATGAGGCCAGATTAAGAGTCAAAGACCTTAACCATTAGGCCAGAGTAAGAGTTAAGACAGTAGCTATGAGGCCAGAGTAAGAGTTAAGACAGTAGCTATGAGGCCAGAGTAAGTGTTAAGACAGTAGCTATGAGGCCAGAGTAAGAGTTAAGACAGTAGCTATGAGGCCAGATTAAGAGTCAAAGACCTTAACCATTAGGCCAGAGTAAGAGTTAAGACAGTAGCTATGAGGCCAGAGTAAGAGTTAAGACAGTAGCTATGAGGCCAGAGTAAGAGTTAAGACAGTAGCTATGAGGCCAGAGTAAGAGTTAAGACAGTAGCTATGAGGCCAGTGTAAGAGTTAAGACAGTAGCTATGAGGCCAGAGTAAGAGTTAAGACAGTAGCTATGAGGCCAGAGTAGGAGTCCAAGACCTTAACCATTAGGCCAGAGTAAGAGTTAAGACAGTAGCTATGAGGCCAGAGTAAGAGTTAAGACAGTAGCTATTAGGCCAGAGTAAGAGTTAAGACAGTAGCTATGAGGCCAGAGTAGGAGTTAAGACAGTAGCTATTAGGACAGGGTAAGAGTCCAAGACCCTAACCATTAGGCCAGAGTAAGAGTTAAGACAGTAGCTATGGGGCCAGAGTAAGAGTTAAGACAGTAGCTATGAGGCGAGAGTAAGAGTTAAGACAGTAGCTATTAGGCCAGAGTAAGAGTTAAGACAGTAGCTATTAGGCCAGAGTAAGAGTTAAGACAGTAGCTATGAGGCCAGAGTAAGAGTTAAGACAGTAGCTATGAGGCCAGAGTAAGAGTCCAAGACCTTAACCATTAGGCCAGAGTAAGAGTTAAGACAGTAGCTATGAGGCCAGAGTAAGAGTCCAAGACCTTAACCATTAGGCCAGAGTAAGAGTTAAGACAGTAGCTATGAGGCCAGAGTAAGAGTTAAGGCAGTAGCTATGAGGCCAGAGTAAGAGTTAAGACAGTAGCTATGAGGCCAGAGTAAGAGTTAAGACAGTAGCTATGAGGCAAGAGTAAGAGTCCAAGACCTTAACCATTAGGCCAGAGTAAGTGTTAAGACAGTAGCTATGAGGCCAGTGTAAGAGTTAAGACAGTAGCTATGAGGCCAGAGTAAGAGTTAAGACAGTAGCTATGAGGCCAGAGTAAGAGTTAAGACAGTAGCTATGAGGCCAGAGTAAGAGTTAAGACAGTAGCTATGAGGCCAGAGTAAGAGTCCAAGACCTTAACCATTAGGCCAGAGTAAGAGTTAAGACAGTAGCTATGAGGCCAGAGTAAGAGTTAAGACAGTAGCTATGAGGCCAGAGTAAGAGTTAAGACAGTAGCTATTAGGCCAGAAGAAGAGTCCAAGACCTTAACCATTAGGCCAGAGTAAGAGTTAAGACAGTAGCTATGAGGCCAGAGTAAGAGTCCAAGACCTTAACCATTAGGCCAGAGTAACAGTTAAGACAGTAGCTATTAGGCCAGAGTAAGAGTCCAAGACCTTAACCATTAGGCCAGAGTAAGAGTTAAGACAGTAGCTATGAGGCCAGAGTAAGAGTTATGACAGTAGCTATTAGGCCAGAGTAAGAGTTAAGACAGTAGCTATTAGGCCAGAGTAAGAGTTAAGACAGTAGCTATGAGGCCAGGGTAAGAGTTAAGACAGTAGCTATGAGGCCAGAGTAAGAGTCCAAGACCTTAACCATTAGGCCAGAGTAAGAGTTAAGACAGTAGCTATTAGGCCAGAGTAAGAGTTATGACAGTAGCTATTAGGCCAGAGTAAGAGTTAAGACAGTAGCTATGAGGCCAGAGTAAGAGTTAAGACAGTAGCTATGAGGCCAGAGAAAGAGTCCAAGACCTTAACCAGTAGGCCAGAGTAAGGGTTAAGACAGTAGCTATGAGGCCAGAGTAAGAGTTAAGACAGTAGCTATGAGGCCAGAGTAAGAGTCCAAGACCTTAACCATTAGGCAAGAGTAAGAGTTAAGACAGTAGCTATGAGGCCAGAGTAAGAGTTAAGACAGTAGCTATGAGGCCAGAGTAAGAGTTAAGACAGTAGCTATTAGGCCAGAAGAAGAGTCCAAGACCTTAACCATTAGGCCAGAGTAAGAGTTAAGACAGTAGCTATGAGGCCAGAGTAAGAATTAAGACAGTAGCTATGAGGCCAGAGTAAGAGTCCAAGACCTCAACCATTAGGCCAGAGTAAGAGTTAAGACAGTAGCTATGAGGCCAAAGTAAGAGTTAAGACAGTAGCTATTAGGCCAGAGTAAGAGTTAAGACAGTAGCTATGAGGCCAGAGTAAGAGTTAAGACAGTAGCTATGAGGCCAGAGTAAGAGTCAAATACCCTAACCATTGGGCCAGAGTAAGAGTTACGACAGTAGCTATGAGGCCAGAGTAAGAGTTAAGACAGTAGCTATGAGGCCAGAGAAAGAGTCCAAGACCTTAACCAGTAGGCCAGAGTAAGAGTTAAGACAGTAGCTATGAGGCCAGAGTAAGAGTTAAGACAGTAGCTATGAGGCCAGTGTAAGAGTTAAGACAGTAGCTATGAGGCCAGAGTAAGAGTCCAAGACCTTAACCATTAGGCCAGAGTAAGAGTTAAGACAGTAGCTATGAGGCCAGAGTAAGAGTTAAGACAGTAGCTATTAGGCCAGAGTAAGAGTTAAGACAGTAGCTATGAGGCCAGAGTAAGAGTTAAGACCTTAACCATTAGGCCAGAGTAAGAGTCTAAGACCTTAGCTATTAGGCCAAAGTAAAAGTTAAGACCTTAGCTATTAGGCCAGAGTAAGAGTTAAGACCTTAACCATTAGGCCATAGTACGAGTCTAAGACCTTAGCTATTAGGCCAGAGTAAGAGTTAAGACCTTAGCTATTAGGCCAGAGTAAGAGTTAAGACCTTAACCAGTAGGCCAGAGTAAGAGTTAGGACATTTACCTGTAGGCCAGAGTAAGAGTTAAGACCTTAACCATTAGGCCAGAGTACGAGTCTAAGACCTTAGCTATTAGGCCAGAGTATGAGTCTAAGACCTTAGCTATTAGGCCAGAGTAAGATTTAAGACCTTAACCATTAGGCCAGAGTACGAGTCAAAGACCTTAGCTATTAGGCCAGAGTAAGAGTTAAGACCTTAGCTATTAGGCCAGAGTAAGAGTTAAGACCTTAACCTTTAGGCCAGAGTACGATTCTAAGACCTTAGCTATTAGGCCAGAGTAAGAGTTAAGACCTTAACCATTAGGCCAGAGTACGAGTCTAAGACTTTAGCTATTAGGCCAGAGTAAGAGTTAAGACCTTAACCAGTAGGGCAGAGTAAGAGTTAAAACCTTAATCATTAGGCCAGAGCACGAGTCTAAGACCTTAGCTATTAGGCCAGAGTAAGAGTTAAGACCTTAACCATTAGGCCATAGTACGAGTCTAAGACCTTAGCTATTAGGCCAGAGTAAGGGTTAAGACCATAGCTATTAGACCAGAGTAAGAGTTAAGACCTTTACCATTAGGCCATAGTACGAGTTGTCCTACTTTAATCTTCGGGACCGCGTAGGGGACAAGGCCCTACCCCTGTCTATCTTGGTATTAGCGAACCGCAAATGGTAAATGCGGCATGTACGAGTGCTTCACTCGTCGTTCTAGCCCTGAATGCACTGCGTACACGTTATCCTGCTGCACTACGCGGGTTCCATTTTGGAAGCAGTGGCCATCTTGTCATTGCCCTCACATAGGCTATAATGGAGCAAATACGGGCCTCTCTGTATATGTGCTTTCCCGTGACTTCTCGGTGACCTGGGCAGCTGGCTCTGCTGCCCCGGGTCAAACTGGTCTCACGAGCTCCCCTTCCTCCGTCCACCTGTGATTAGCATCAGGGCTCGACCCATCATAAAACCCTTCTCATCCTACACAAACCCCCGGCTAATCTCTTCCACACCTGCTTGTTCCTGCTTTATGACTTGTTTCCCAAAACAGGAGATGCTCATGTTTATTGGGGGATCTGCTTACATCTAACGTGGGATCGCAACCTTATTGTGTAAATCATTGTGAGTTGGCCGAACTGGAATGTGGGATGGTCATCATGACTTTGCCTTTTCTTTGTAACATATCCCTGTATATTGCCGTATCATAAAACTCAGGAATGTATGCTTGAGGCCGAAAAAGGCCTATTTAATGCGAAGTCCGTTTCCATGATTTTCAGCAGTCTCCTGAGAACATACACGCTGTTGTACTTCTAGGATATCTGTCATTGGTCTGCAGCCAATAAACGATTCTTTGATTTCACCTAGAAGACTCTGTGTTTCTGTAGGTCCGGAACAGGGTGAAACCCCGAAGTCATAGGGTGTGTGCCCCTGCACCGCTGGGTCTAAAATACCCAGTACTTCAGTTTGGCGCCCAACTCGGGCCGATTTCAGCGGTACCAGTCCAAGCCAGAGGTTCGTGAGGAGCTTCGTGTGGAAATTCCGGAGGAAGGCCGCCACTTCATCGACCCCTGCATGTCGACGTGGTCCGAAAGTCTTTTCTGCGAGGTTCTCCGCGTCCCGACGGCTACGAAGGACTGCTGCCCTGATTAATCGACCTGTTTTGGACCCTTGACGAGTTTGAGAGAGCGAAACAATCGAGAGAGTCTTCTGGTGACGTCATCGATCAGCAATATTCAGTTAAGTATAAGTGGAGCGTCTCCCATTTGTTTTGGTATCCCTCGGGATCGTTTGGTTTAATTTGGTAATTGGTGATTTGGTGTTTGCAAACCCCAAAACCAGAGGACTCGTGTATTCACGAGACTATCGTAATCGATAATCCTTTGACGTTTGGATCTAGACTAGTGAGCGAAGATGCCTGGTTCTAGAATATTTGGTAGATTGTTCTGTTTGGGTTGTGGAAAAGATTTCCAGCTAGAGGAATCATGTCCGGTTCCTCCGGTTGGAACTCCAACTTATGAGCTCTATGTAAAACATGGCGTGGGCCCCATTGCATATAACGAAGTATGGATCCACTACACTAGGAAAGACGGTGTTTTAAAATGGCCCCAAAATGGTAGTTTCGATACCGATATTTTAGATAATTTGGAAATTAAATTGTTTAAGAAGAAAGCCCGGCCGGCGATGTTTGACTCTTTCCGCTTATGGCGAAAGGAAGCCAAACAGAAAGAAATTAAGCTAGCGAAAAAGAATAAAAGAGAGAGAGGTATGTCAGTAATGCAAGCAGCTGTACAATTTAAAGACAATGAGGAGGAGCAGATGAGTGAGCAATTGCACAGGCAGCGTAAGTTAGGGATCGACAAATGTTACCCGGCTTTACCACACTCTAAGCAGAATGAGTCCGAGGACAAGGAGAAAGATCACCTGATGTCACACTTGCTGAGTTCGCCACCTCCGTATGCGCAAAATGCCACGGCGCCTCCTCAGCTTGTGAATATGCCACCCCCAGTTAATGTATTGCAGGCTTTGCCGCAACCACCAGCTGCCGCACAGCCGGCTTTTATTAATGTAACGCAGCCCTCTCAAGGGCCGCCAGTTGTGCTTCCAACTGCCCCCGCACTTCCTGTGACTTTGCCTAATTCAGCAGCTACCTCTCCCAACACTTTTCCTTGCACCACTTCGGTACCCATTTCTACGTCTTCTTTTCTTCCCTCTGTTTTCCCCCCTGTTCCTGCCTCAGCTTCTCCTTCAGCGCGACAGCGTTTAGCTAATGTGGTTACTTCATTAATGTCGCCTCTCTTTGAATTGTCTGGTGCGACTCCTGGTTTGCAGCGTAAGCAACTGCGTAGTCAGTTGCCTACCCCTGACGAGAGGAACGTAATAGACAGCATGGCGCGCAGATGGATTGTTTTCCCTTCATTGTATGATGTGGAATCAGTGGTTAATGTCTTCCATCAGTGGGATGCCCCGAAGCAGAGATATGTGTTTGAAAAAATGTGCGAAATTCTCTGTGAGGAATTGGAGGATAGTGGTAGGAATCCGAGGCCACAAGAATTGTGTAGAGTGAGGTTCGATTTTGGAGCTGGTATGATTGTGGACCGTGATATAGATAAAGCAGTTGCGGTTGTATTGTCCTTCAGGAATGATGATTGTCAACAGTCATTGTTCGAACAGGATGTCCTTGTGGGGAAAAAGGAGAAAGCGCGACAATACCCCATGAGAGAAGTTCCCCCGGTGTGGAAGGAAGCGGTTGCAGCTGTCGGTAATAACCCCGCTGTGGCAGCACATTTTCAGCGTGTTTGGGTGCATGTTCCATGGAAGCGTTCTGAGGTGTTAGCGCTTAAGCAGTCCTTACCTGATCCCCGTAAAAACCCAGCGGGTTATTATAAAGAGTTGTCACAGACGGCAGGGTCATGTGTTATGAATCTGGCTGACATAGACATGTTGTTTGGTAATGTTGTTCCACAGCCCCTATGGGGGTCAATCCGTAATGCGGATCATGATGCAGAACTAGGGGATACATGGGCTAACATTATTGCTGCTGATGCAAGACAAACTGGTGGCGCGAAACCTGAGCCTCTGGTAGCTGAACTGCCTGGTAGAATCATCACGTATATGAAGACACTAATGCCGGCAATGCGCGTAAATTGGGACAAGTTATCTGCATGCAAGCAGAAGAAGGATGAGACAGTGTCAGACTTCTTTACCAGGTTTGAGGAAACGTTCATTGATCACAGTGGGCAGGATATGAGTACTGAAGGTGGCCAACGGTTATTTGTGGATAAGTTTGTGCAGAATTTACTTCCTGACCTGTGTAAAAAGCTGAAAGATTCGGAGAGTTCTTGGGCTGTTTCCTCTTCAGCACAAATACTGGCTACTGCACAGTATTATGAAAACCGAGATAAAGACGAGAAAGATAGAACAGAGAAGAAAACGAAGGAATTAAAGACAAAGGTCCTTTTACAGCAGGCCTATCCACCACGTGGAGGTCAGAATAATTATAGGCAGCCCCCAGGTGTCTATCACCAACCCCAACAGTTTCAGAACAATCAGCAAATGAACGGGTATTATCAGCCACGTGTCCCTGTAGGTCCCAACCAATGTTCACACTGCAAGGAGGAAGGTCATTTTAAATATAGTTGCCCTAAATTAATGCAGCGGAATGGTAATATGTATGGCGCAAGAGGTAGAGGTGGTCAGCAAGCTCCTAGAGGTAGAGGGCGTGGAAGTGTTCCCCAGAACGCGCGTCCTCTGCCGCCTCAAAATACCATGAATAGCTTTGATCAGCAAGCTAACGCGACTGGTAATACGGCCCAGTATTACACTAATGATTATTATGCAGAGGATGGCGATGCAGAAAATAATGATTACTAGGACAGCCGTAGACAGAGAGAGGGAGTTGTTTCAGTGCCAGTGGATCAGAGCGGACCGTATGTTGAGGTGACTACAGCAAATGTAACGGAGCCTTTTCTGCTAGACACTGGTGCTGCAAAGAGTTCAATCATGCATTCCAAACTCCCTGGCGCACCTTTGTCTGGCGATATAAATGTTTCAGTAGGTTTTTCTGGCGCCCCGGTTAGGAACCCGATTTCTAGTCCCATGTCACTTTCTGTTGGACCTTGCGAGCTGAAAGCACCCCTGATCCTGACAACAGGTTGTGGTGAGAATTTGCTGGGATTGGATTTGTTAAAAAGATTGTATGCTACACTGTATTGTTCTCCTTCGGGAGTACAACTTACATTAGGCAAGAAAGTGATTTCCCCGAAGTATTTGTCCAAAAATACGATGCCACCTGAACTGTCATCCCTTCCGGATGCCCTGTGGGCTACTGGTCCCAATGATGTGGGCCTCTTGGAGATACCGCCATATGTGGTGACTTTAAAAGCTAATGTCAGACTGCCACGTATTCCCCAGTACAAAATCTCTAATGAAGGCCAGAAAGCATTGTTGGACATTGTTCACGACTTCATTAATAAGGGTGTGATTGAAGAAACAAGAGGCAACGTTTGCAATAGCCCGATTTTACCTGTCTTAAAACGAACGGACCCTTCACAGCCACCTGTTTACAGATTTGTGATTGACCTTAGAGAGGTTAATAAGATTGTTGTGCCACAGTTTCCAGTTGTCCCTGATATAACTGCCTTATTAACGATGATTCCAGCCTCGGCTGCATGGTTTTCAGTGATAGATTTGAAGAATGCTTTCTTTAGCATCCCCATTGCAGAGGAGAGTAGAGACATTTTTGGGTTCAGTCTGGGAGGCCGAAGCTTCCGCTTCAAACGCGCTCCCCAGGGCTACTGTGAGAGTCCATCTATATACAGTCAAGCTTTGAAAGCGCAGCTTGATGCACTTGTTTTACCTAGTGGCGCTATCCTGATTCAATACGTGGACGATTTACTAATCGCTGCGGATACTGAAAAGATCTGTAAAGAGGCTACATTGTCATTGTTGCGTCATTTATCTGCTTTCCATCACAAGGTGTCTCTATCTAAGCTACAATATTGTCGACAAGAAGTGACCTATTTAGGTCATCTCTTATCGAAGGAGGGAAGGAGACTGACCCCAGAGAGAATTCAAGCCATTGCACAGTTGAGTGTGCCAAAAACACAGAGAGAAGTACGTGCTTTCTTGGGCATTACCTCATACTGTAGGCATTGGATCCCTAGCTTCTCCTTGCTGGCGAAACCTTTGTTAGCCTTAACATGCAAAGACACACCGAATCCTATCCCATGGTCTGAAGAGTGCCAGAAAAGTTTTGTGGAATTGCGCAATGCATTATTTTCAGCTCCTGTGTTGGGTACTCCTGACTACAGCAAACCTTTTACATTGTATGTCCATGAGAAAGATGGATGTGCGTTGTCAGTGTTAACACAGCCTTTTGGCGACAGACCGCGCCCATGCGCATATTTTTCATCCACCTTGGACCCTGTAGCAAGGGCATTGCCAAGCTGTCTGAGAGCGACAGCTGCTGCAGCGATGTCTATCCGACAATCTGCTGGTTTGGTAATGGACAACACATTGATCGTTATGGTTCCACATGCTGTAGACACATTATTGAATAGAACCAAGACACAACACTTGACTAGTGCACGCTTATCGGGCTACGAGCTCACACTGTTAGCAAATCACGTACACATAAAACGATGCAATACGCTGAATCCAGCTACGTTGTTGCCGATTCCAGCAGACTCAGATGAGATTGAGCAGCATGACTGCCTGTTCAGAACGGAAGAAGAGACGAAAGGAAGAGTGGATCAGAAAGATACTCCCCTGACTGAGTGTGATGGTACCTTATGGGTAGATGGTTCATGCTTTAAGCTCCCTAATGGTGACACGACTGCTGCATATGCTATCACGACTTTACAAACGGTTGTGGAAACTGCACGAGTGCCACATAATTCGGCCCAAGCAGCAGAGTTAATCACCCTCACGAGAGCATGCGTGTTGTCTGAAGGAATGAGAGTGAATATATATACAGATAGCCAGTACGCCTTTGGCGTGGCTCATAATTTTGGACGACTGTGGAAAGAGCGTGGGTTCCTGACGTCACATGGAGCTAAAATTCAGAATGGCAAGTTGGTGAATGATCTCCTGGAGTCACTGACCCTACCGTTGCAAGTTGCGATCATGAAATGCAGTGCGCACAGGAAAGTTACAGACGATGTTGGTCGTGGGAATGCGTTTGCTGATGAGACCGCGAGAGAAACGGCACAGAATGTGAAGACTAGAATGTATGTTGCAGGCCCCGCAAGATGGGTTAATGATGTAGGAATGTGTGAGAACACAATAGAGAGTGTGAAGTCGCTTCAGGCTGAAGCCACGGAGGAAGAGTTGAGCAAGTGGAGAGAGAGTATGGGTAAGTTGGATGAGAATGGTTGCTGGATTGATCTGACAGAACATAGACGATGGTTGTTGCCTGATGCCTGATGCCTATGTGCTTCCAGTAGTTACTATGGCGCATGGAATGGCACATATCAGTACGAAAGGTATCTGTAAGTTGTTGGCTCCAGTATGGCAGAATGCTGGGATTCCCAGGTGTGCAGAGAATGTGGTCAAGAATTGTATGGTATGTTTGAAGTATAACCCTGGTAGGGGAACCCCAACTCCAGCCGGTCACTTTGCACCCCCATCATGTCCATTCAAAGTTTTGCAGCTGGACTTCATTCACATGGAAAGATGCAACAACCTGAAATATGTACTAGTGGTTGTTTGTGCTTTCTCAAAATGGTTAGAGGCTTACCCTCTAAAAGATAACACTGCCCTGTCCACCGTCAAAGCCCTCGTGAAAGAGTTCTTCCCCAGGTTTGGAATGCCGAGAATGGTATGGTGTGATAATGGGAGTGAATTTGTGGGTAAAGTGATGAAGAATGTATGTGAAGGATTAGGCATCCAGCAGAAGTTCCACGCTGCAAATCACCCCCAATCAGCTGGATTGGTAGAGCGCTACAATGGAGCCTTAAAGCTCAAGTTGGCCAAAATTCAGGCGAGCACTGGTCTTAAATGGCCTGATGCCCTGCCTCTAGCACTCCTGTCCACCAGAATGACGATACACTCACGAGTGGGACTTAGTCCCTACGAGGTGGTCTTTGGCCGCCCGGCTAATGTATGGGGTGTGCCAAGGCCCACGAAATTTAGTGAACTAGAGCATCCAGTGCTGCTCGATTACCTGTATGATTTGACTGTTAAACTGCGTGTTTTGCACCAACAGGTACATGATACTCTCCCTCAAGCCTCTGAAACTCCTGGACACCCTATCAACCCTGGTACATGGGTCCTGGTCCGGAACTTCCAGCGCAAGAGCAACGACGCCCCGCTGGCTTGGCCCTCATCTTGTTCTACTATCGACAAGATCAGCAGTGCGAGTAAAAGGGAAGAAGCACTGGATTCATGGTACCCATTGCAAGGTAGTCCCCTTGCCTTTGCCACATGACCAGTGGGTCAAGGAGGGTATCGCCGACTCTGAGACAGACACTGTACCCCGTTTTATACCGTTCAGTGATGCACGCCTAAGAGACACAGTTTCAGACCAAGAGAGTAACAATATTCTGCAGGAAGCTGTGCCACCATCGAATCGACTGGACACCACTCAGCCTGAACTTTTGTTTCGAGACCAAACAACACCTGGCCGTCTCCGTTATAACTTGAGACCTAGGCCCATGGACAAATAAAGATTTCCTTGTTATTTCCTTTTTGACATTTTTTACTCTCCCATCTGAAGGACTTTCTTGATTTTTTGTTTTTCGAACCACCATCCGGGTTCTGCCGCAGGGTCGCGGTGCCAAGACTTTGGGGTACAGGCCGAAGACGTTAGGTCGACGGTTCTGGTTGGTCTAGGGCGTTTCCTTGGACTGACAGGCGTACTCCTCAGCAGAAGAAACTCACCCGCCGCGAGCGGCCCGAGTAGAGGATGGAGTTTTTTAAGATGGAGAGACCAATTGAGGAAATGAACTTTAAAACCAGGATGTGTAGAATTGTAAAAAGTAAATGTTTTGTCTTTTTGTGCCTTTTTACACTGTGTAGTATCATGATGTTCATTGTAGGACTTGTGTTTTTCTCTGTTCAAAGGCCCATTGCACCTACCGAACAGCCTACACCTCTTTCTACTGCTTCCTCTCCCTCTTTTCACCCTTTGCCTGAGCACGAACAGACCAGACGATCGGAGTTCGTAAATAACTCGTTTATCCAGCTCTTGCACCAGCACCAACTAGTAATGAATACGACCAATTGCTGGGTCTGTGGGTTAATGCCACACACCATTAACAAGGGTATTCCCTACCTGGTGCTACCGTATAGCTCAAATGGATCGTCATGGGCATTCCAGACCATGTTTCTCTATGCTCTGGAGACGTACTCCCCCCGCCAACCGCGTTCCATCAGACCCATCACCAATAATAAGGCTTTGATGAAAGGAGTTGCCGATATGAGTAGAGATATTGATGCATACTCATCCATTCCTAAAGAAGAGCTGAGACCTTATGTAGGATGGAACGCGACGGGGTATAGTATTAGTCTGGGTGAAAGACAGCGACAAATCTCATCTCCAATCTGGGTTGTACCCCACATGGGTCGGTTCTGCTTACAGGGTAATGGTCAGAACCCTAGGGCTCAACTGGGTAGAAGTGACTGTACTGAAACGTACACTTTCCCGTCACAGTTTTCCCCTGCGTTTTTAGCTGCCAAGGGCACCTATTTCATCTGTAATGACCGAGCATATACATGGTTGCCCCCTGATTTCTCGGGCACATGTTATATTGCGAATCTGCTACCGCCTACATTCACTGCCGCCTCTGATTATCACAAGACGAGAGTTGTGAGAGGTGTGATAAGTAAGGATGACACTGCCGGTCAGGAAGCAGGAGACTTCTTCTTGGGTTTCCTGCCGTTTTGGGGGCCTATGGTCAATAGTAGGAACCTGAGACAACTGACACGTGTGGTAGAATCCACTATAAATGTAACGGCTGGTGCCCTTAGTAATCTGACAGCTGAGCTCCAAGCGGACCGCCTTATGACTTTACAGAACCGCATGGTTCTAGACGTTATTCTTGCAGACCGCGGTGGGGTATGCAAGGTTATCCAATCCAGTTGCTGCATTTTCATACCAGATAACGCTCCAACGGTGTATCAAGCCATCTCCAAACTCCATAAAATATCTGAAGCTATACACGTGGATAAGGGAGATTGGTCACTGGTGGGATGGTTCTGGGAACTGATATCTGCCTGGGGTTGGAAAGTTCTGATGGTCATTGGAATGATCTTAGCCATTCTTTTCCTGTTCTGTCTGTGCATACAGTGTGCTCCTGCGATGTGTGGCCTCTGTGCTACCTTGTGTGTAAGGAAGCCTGTATCGAGAGACGAGCTAAGTAATAGGATGATGCTACAGCAACATCTCCATGACTTTGCAGACATTGACCTAGACTCGGATTGAGATGAGTATAGTGATTGCCTATGTAAGGGCAAAAGGAGGGTCTGTCGTACTTTAATCTTCGGGACCGCGTAGGGGACAAGGCCCTACCCCTGTCTATCTTGGTATTAGCGAACCGCAAATGGTAAATGCGGCATGTACGAGTGCTTCACTCGTCGTTCTAGCCCTGAATGCACTGCGTACACGTTATCCTGCTGCACTACGCGGGTTCCATTTTGGAAGCAGTGGCCATCTTGTCATTGCCCTCACATAGGCTATAATGGAGCAAATACGGGCCTCTCTGTATATGTGCTTTCCCGTGACTTCTCGGTGACCTGGGCAGCTGGCTCTGCTGCCCCGGGTCAAACTGGTCTCACGAGCTCCCCTTCCTCCGTCCACCTGTGATTAGCATCAGGGCTCGACCCATCATAAAACCCTTCTCATCCTACACAAACCCCCGGCTAATCTCTTCCACACCTGCTTGTTCCTGCTTTATGACTTGTTTCCCAAAACAGGAGATGCTCATGTTTATTGGGGGATCTGCTTACATCTAACGTGGGATCGCAACCTTATTGTGTAAATCATTGTGAGTTGGCCGAACTGGAATGTGGGATGGTCATCATGACTTTGCCTTTTCTTTGTAACATATCCCTGTATATTGCCGTATCATAAAACTCAGGAATGTATGCTTGAGGCCGAAAAAGGCCTATTTAATGCGAAGTCCGTTTCCATGATTTTCAGCAGTCTCCTGAGAACATACACGCTGTTGTACTTCTAGGATATCTGTCATTGGTCTGCAGCCAATAAACGATTCTTTGACTTCACCTAGAAGACTCTGTGTTTCTGTAGATCCGGAACAGGGTGAAACCCCGAAGTCATAGGGTGTGTGCCCCTGCACCGCTGGGTCTAAAATACCCAGTACTTCAGAGTCTAAGACCTTAGCTATTAGGCCAGAGTAAGAGTTAAGACCTTAACCTGTAGGCCATAGTACAAGTCTAAGACCTTAGCTATTAGGCCAGAGTTAGAGTTATACCTTGACCTTTAGGCCAGAGTACGAGTCTAAGGCCTTAGCTATTAGGCCAGAGTAAGAGTTAAGACCTTAACCAGTAGGCCAGAGTAAGAGTTAAGACCTTAACCATTAGGCCATAGTACAAGTCTAAGACTTTAGCTATTAGGCCAGAGTAAGAGTTAAGACCTTAGCTATTAGGCCAGAGTAAGAGTTAAGACCTTAACCAGTAGGCCAGAGTACGAGTCTAAGACCGTAGCTATTATGCCAGAGTACGAGTCTAAGACCTTAGCTATTAGGCCAGAGTAAGAGTTAAGACCTTAACCATTAGGCCATAGTACGAGTCTAAGACCTTAGCTATTAGGCCAGAGTAAGAGTTAAGACTTTAACCAGTAGTCCAGAGTAAGAGTTAAGACCTTAACCAGTAGGCCAGAGTAAGAGTTAAGACCATAACCATTAGGCCAGAGTATGAGTCTAAGACCTTAGCTATTAGGCCAGAGTAAGAGATAAGACCTTAGCTATTAGGCCACAGTAAGTGTTAAGACCTTAACCATTAGGCCAGAGTACGAGTCTAAGACCTTAGCTATTAGGCCAGAGTAAGAGTTAAGACCTTAACCATTAGGCCATAGTACAAGTCTAAGACTTTAGCTATTAGGCCAGAGTAAGAGTTAAGACCTTAGCTATTAGGCCAGAGTAAGAGTTAAGACCTTAACCATTAGGCCATAGTACAAGTCTAAGACTTTAGCTATTAGGCCAGAGTAAGAGTTAAGACCTTAACCATTAGGCCAGAGTATGAGTCTAAGACCTTAGCTATTAGGCCAGAGTAAGAGTTAAGACCTTAACCAGTAGGACAGAGTAAGAGTTAAGACCTTCACCATTAGGCCATAGTACAAGTCTAAGACTTTAGCTATTAGGCCAGAGTAAGAGTTAAGACCTTAGCTATTAGGCCAGAGTAAGAGTTAAGACCTTAACCAGTAGGCCAGAGTACGAGTCTAAGACCTTAGCTATTATGCCAGAGTACGAGTCTAAGACCTTAGCTATTAGGCCAGAGTAAGAGTTAAGACCTTAACCATTAGGCCATAGTACGAGTCTAAGACCTAAGCTATTAGGCCAGAGTAAGAGTTAAGACCTTAGCTATTAGGCCAGAGTAAGAGTTAAGACCTTAACCTTTAGTCCAGAGTACGAGTCTAAGGTCTTAGCTATTAGGCCAGAGTAAGAGTTAAGACCTTAGCTATTAGGCCACAGTAAGTGTTAAGACCTTAACCATTAGGCCAGAGTACGAGTCTAAGACCTTAGCTATTAGGCCAGAGTAAGAGTTAAGACCTTAACCATTAAGCCAGAGTACGAGTCTAAGACCTTAGCTATTAGTTCAGAGTAAGTGTTAAGACCTTAGCTATTAGGCCACAGTAAGTGTTAAGACCTTATCCATTAGGCAAGAGTACGAGTCTAAGACCTTAGCTATTAGGCCAGAGTAAGAGTTAAGACCTTAGCTATTAGGCCAGAGTAAGAGTTAAGACCTTAACCAGTAGTCCGGAGTACGTGTCTAAGACCTTAGCTATTAGGCCAGAGTAAGAGTTAAGACCTTAACCATTAGGCCAGAGTACGAGTCTAAGACCTTAGCTATTAGGCCAGAGTAAGAGTTAAGACCTTAACCATTAGGCCAGAGTACGAGTCTTAGACCTTAGCTATTAGGCCAGAGTAAGAGTTATACCTTAACCTTTAGGCCAGAGTACGAGTCTAAGGCCTTAGCTATTAGGCCAGAGTAAGAGTTAAGACCTTAACCATTAGGCCAGAGTACGAGTCTAAGACCTTAGCTATTAGTTCAGAGTACGTGTTAAGACCTTAACCAGTAGGCCAGAGTAAGAGTTAAGATCTTAACCATTAGGCCAGAGTACGAGTCTAAGACCTTAGCTATTAGGCCAGAGTAAGAGTTAAGACCTTAACCATTAGGCCAGAGTAAGAGTCTAAGACCTTAGCTATTAGGCCAAAGTAAAAGTTAAGACCTTAGCTATTAGGCCAGAGTAAGAGTCTAAGACCTTAGCTATTAGCCCAGAGTAAGAGTTAAGACCTTAACCATTAGGCCAGACTAAGAGTTAAGACCTTAACCAGTAGGCCATAGTACGAGTCTAAGACCTTAGCTATTAGGCCAGAGTAAGAGTTAAGACCTTAACCATTAGGCCAGAGTACGAGTCTAAGACCTTAGCTATTAGGCCAGACTAAGAGTTAAGACCTTAACCATTAGGCCAGAGTATAAGTCTAAGACCTAAGCTATTAGGTCAGAGTAAGAGTTAAAACCATAGCTATTAGGCCAGAGTAAGAGTATAAGACCTTAGCTATTAGGCCAGAGTAAAAGTTAAGACCTTAACCATTAGGCCAGAGTAAGAGTTAAGACCTTAGCTATTAGGCCAGAGTAAGAGTTAAGACCTTAACCATTAGGCCAGAGTACGAGTCTAAGACCTTAGCTAGTAGGCCAGAGTAAGAGTTAAGACCTTAACCATTAGGTCAGAGTAAGATTTAAGACCTTAGCTATTAGGCCAGACTAAAAGATAAGACCTTAGCTAGTAGGCCAGAGTAAGAGTTAAAACCTTAGCTATTAGGCCAGAGTAAGAGTCTAAGACCTTAGCTATTAGGCCAGACTAAAAGATAAGACCTTAGCTATTAGGCCAGAGTAAGAGTTAAGACCTTAACCATTAGGCCAGAGTATGAGTCTAAGACCTTAGCTATTAGGCCAGAGTAAGAGTTAAGACCTTAACCATTAGGCCAGAGTATGAGTCTAAGACCTTAGCTATTAGGCCAGAGTAAGAGTTAAGACCTTAACCATTAGGCCAGAGTACGAGTCTACGACCTTAGCTATTAGGCCAGAGTAAGAGTTAAGACCTTAACCATTAGGCCAGAGTACGAGTCTAAGACCTTAGCTATCAGGCCAGAGTACGAGTCTAAGACCTTAGCTATTAGGCCAGAGTGCGAGTTAAGACCTTAACCATTAGGCCAGAGTATGAATTTAAGACCTTAGCTATTAGGCCAGAGTAAGAGTTAAGACCTTAACCATTAGGCCAGAGTACGAGTCTAAGACCTTAGCTATTAGGCCAGAGTAAGAGTTAAGACCTTAGCTATTAGGCCAGAGTAAGAGTTAAGACCTTAACCTTTAGGCCAGAGTACGAGTCTAAGGCCTTAGCTATTAGGCCAGAGTAAGAGTTAAGACCTTAGCTATTAGGCCAGAGTAAGAGTTATACCTTAACCTTTAGGCCAGAGTACGAGTCTAAGGCCTTAGCTATTAGGCCAGAGTAAGAGTTAAGACCTTAACCATTAGGCCAGAGTACGAGTCTAAGACCTTAGCTATTAGTTCAGAGTACGTGTTAAGACCTTAACCAGTAGGCCAGAGTAAGAGTTAAGATCTTAACCATTAGGCCAGAGTACGAGTCTAAGACCTTAGCTATTAGGCCAGAGTAAGAGTTAAGACCTTAACCATTAGGCCAGAGTAAGAGTCTAGGACCTTAGCTATTAGGCCAAAGTAAAAGTTAAGACCTTAGCTATTAGGCCAGAGTAAGAGTCTAAGACCTTAGCTATTAGCCCAGAGTAAGAGTTAAGACCTTAACCATTAGGCCAGACTAAGAGTTAAGACCTTAACCAGTAGGCCATAGTACGAGTCTAAGACCTTAGCTATTAGGCCAGAGTAAGAGTTAAGACCTTAACCATTAGGCCAGAGTACGAGTCTAAGACCTTAGCTATTAGGCCAGACTAAGAGTTAAGACCTTAACCATTAGGCCAGAGTATAAGTCTAAGACCTAAGCTATTAGGTCAGAGTAAGAGTTAAAACCATAGCTATTAGGCCAGAGTAAGAGTATAAGACCTTAGCTATTAGGCCAGAGTAAAAGTTAAGACCTTAACCATTAGGCCAGAGTAAGAGTTAAGACCTTAGCTATTAGGCCAGAGTAAGAGTTAAGACCTTAACCATTAGGCCAGAGTACGAGTCTAAGACCTTAGCTAGTAGGCCAGAGTAAGAGTTAAGACCTTAACCATTAGGTCAGAGTAAGATTTAAGACCTTAGCTATTAGGCCAGACTAAAAGATAAGACCTTAGCTAGTAGGCCAGAGTAAGAGTTAAAACCTTAGCTATTAGGCCAGAGTAAGAGTCTAAGACCTTAGCTATTAGGCCAGACTAAAAGATAAGACCTTAGCTATTAGGCCAGAGTAAGAGTTAAGACCTTAACCATTAGGCCAGAGTATGAGTCTAAGACCTTAGCTATTAGGCCAGAGTAAGAGTTAAGACCTTAACCATTAGGCCAGAGTATGAGTCTAAGACCTTAGCTATTAGGCCAGAGTAAGAGTTAAGACCTTAACCATTAGGCCAGAGTATGAGTCTACGACCTTAGCTATTAGGCCAGAGTAAGAGTTAAGACCTTAACCATTAGGCCAGAGTACGAGTCTAAGACCTTAGCTATCAGGCCAGAGTACGAGTCTAAGACCTTAGCTATTAGGCCAGAGTAAAAGTTAAGACCTTAGCTATTAGGCCAGAGTAAGAGTTAAGACCTTAACCATTAGGCCATAGTACGAGTCTAAGACATTAGCTATTAGGCCAGAGTAAGAGTTAAGACCTTAGCTATTAGGCCAGAGTAAGAGTTAAGACCTTAACCAGTAGGCCGGAGTATGAGTCTAAGACCTTAGCTATTAGGCCAGAGTAAGAGTTAAGACCTTAACCAGTAGGCCAGAGTAAGAGTTAGGACCTTTACCTGTAGGCCAGAGTAAGAGTTAAGACCTTAACCATTAGGCCAGAGTATGAGTCTAAGACCTTAGCTATTAGGCCAGAGTATGAGTCTAAGACCTTAGCTATTAGGCCGGAGTAATATTTAAGACCTTAACCATTAGACCAGAGTACGAGTCAAAGACCTTAGCTATTAGGCCAGAGTAATAGTTAAGACCTTAGCTATTAGGCCAGAGTAAGAGTTAAGACCTTAACCATTAGGCCAGAGTACGAGTCTAAGACCTTAGCTATTAGGCCAGAGTAAGAATTAAGACCTTAGCTATTAGGCCAGAGTAAGAGTTAAGACCTTAACCTTTAGGCCAGAGTACGATTCTAAGACCTTAGCTATTAGGCCAGAGTAAGAGTTAAGACCTTAGCTATTAGGCCAGAGAAAGAGTTAAGACCTTAACCATTAGGCCAGAGTACGAGTCTAAGACCTTAGCTATTAGGCCAGAGTAAGAATTAAGACCTTAGCTATTAGGCCAGAGTAAGAGTTAAGACCTTAACCTTTAGGCCAGAGTACGATTCTAAGACCTTAGCTATTAGGCCAGAGTAAGAGTTAAGACCTTAACCATTAGGCCAGAGTACGAGTCTAAGACCTTAGCTATTAGGCCAGAGTAAGAGTTAAGACCTTAACCAGTAGGGCAGAGTAAGAGTTAAAACCTTAATAATTAGGCCAGAGCACGAGTCTAAGACCTTAGCTATTAGGCCAGAGTAAGAGTTAAGACCTTAACCATTAGGGCAGAGTACGAGTCTAAGACCTTAGCTATTACGC
Source organism: Triturus cristatus (assembly GCF_964204655.1). Classification (NCBI taxonomy): domain Eukaryota; kingdom Metazoa; phylum Chordata; class Amphibia; order Caudata; family Salamandridae; genus Triturus; species Triturus cristatus. The sequence goes on from NC_140592.1 coordinate 541,662,855, forward strand.
CAGAGTAAGGGTTAAGACCATAGCTATTAGACCAGAGTAAGAGTTAAGACCTTAACCAGTAGGCCAGAGTACAAGTCTAAGACCTTAGCTATTAGGCCAGACTAAGAGTTAAGACCTTAACCATTAGGCCAGAGTACGAGTCTAAGACCTTAGCTATTAGGCCAGACTAAAAGTTAAGACCTTAGCTATTAGGCCAGAGTAAGAGTTAAGACTTAAACCAGAAGGCCAGAGTAAGAGTTAAGACCTTAACCTGTACGCCATAGTACAAGTCTAAGACCTTAGCTATTAGGCCAGAGTAAGAGTTAAGACCTTAGCTATTAGGCCAGAGTAAGAGTTAAGACCTTAACCAGTAGGCCAGAGTAAGAGTTAAGACCTTAACCATTAGGCCAGAGTACGAGCCTAAGACCTTAGCTATTAGGCCAGAGTAAGAGTTAAGACCTTAACCAGTTGGCCAGAGTAAGAGTTAAGACCTTAACCAGTAGGCCAGAGTAAAAGTTAAGACCTTAACCATTAGGCCAGAGTACGAGTCTAAGACCTTAGCTATTAGGCCAGAGTAAGAGTTAAGACCTTAGCTATTAGGCCAGAGTAAGAGTCTAAGACCTTAGCTATTAGCCCAGAGTAAGAGTTAAGACCTTAACCATTAGGCCAGACTAAGAGTTAAGACCTTAACCAGTAGGCCATAGTACGAGTCTAAGACCTTAGCTATTAGGCCAGAGTAAGAGTTAAGACCTTAGCTATTAGGCCAGACTAAGAGTTAAGACCTTAGCTATTAGGCCAGAGTAAGAGTTAAGACCTTAACCATTAGGCCAGAGTATAAGTCTAAGACCTAAGCTATTAGGTCAGAGTAAGAGTTAAAACCTTAGCTATTAGGCCAGAGTAAGAGTATAAGACCTTAGCTATTAGGCCAGAGTAAAAGTTAAGACCTTAACCATTAGGCCAGAGTACGAGTCTAAGACCTTAGCTAGTAGGCCAGAGTAAGGGTTAAGACCTTAACCATTAGGTCAGAGTAAGATTTAAGACCTTAGCTATTAGGCCAGACTAAAAGATAAGACCTTAGCTAGTAGGCCAGAGTAAGAGTTAAAACCTTAGCTATTAGGCCAGAGTAAGAGTCTAAGACCTTAGCTATTAGGCCAGACTAAAAGATAAGACCTTAGCTATTAGGCCAGAGTAAGAGTTAAGACCTTAACCATTAGGCCAGAGTATGAGTCTAAGACCTTAGCTATTAGGCCAGAGTAAGAGTTAAGACCTTAACCATTAGGCCAGAGTATGAGTCTAAGACCTTAGCTATTAGGCCAGAGTAAGAGTTAAGACCTTAACCATTAGGCCAGAGTACGAGTCTACGACCTTAGCTATTAGGCCAGAGTAAGAGTTAAGACCTTAACCATTAGGCCAGAGTACGAGTCTAAGACCTTAGCTATCAGGCCAGAGTACGAGTCTAAGACCTTAGCTATTAGGCCAGAGTAAGAGTTAAAACCTTAGCTATTAGGCCAGAGTAAGAGTCTAAGACCTTAGCTATTAGGCCAGAGTAAAAGTTAAGACCTTAACCATTAGGCCAGAGTAAGAGTTAAGACCTTAGCTATTAGGCCAGAGTAAGAGTTAAGACCTTAACCATTAGGCCAGAGTACGAGTCTAAGACCTCAGCTAGTAGGCCAGAGTAAGAGTTAAGACCTTAACCATTAGGCCAGAGTAAGAGTTAAGACCTTAACCTTTAGGCCAGAGTACGAGTCTAAGGCCTTAGCTATTAGGCCAGAGTAAGAGTTAAGACCTTAGCTATTAGGCCAGAGTAAGAGTTAAGACCTCAGCTATTAGGCCAGAGTAAGAGTTATACCTTAACCTTTAGGCCAGAGTATGAGTCTAAGGCCTTAGCTATTAGGCCAGAGTAAGAGTTAAGACCTTAACCATTAGGCCAGAGTACGAGTCTAAGACCTTAGCTATTAGTTCAGAGTACGTGTTAAGACCTTAACCAGTAGGCCAGAGTAAGAGTTAGGACCTTTACCTGTAGGCCAGAGTAAGAGTTAAGACCTTAACCATTAGGCCAGAGTACGAGTCTAAGACCTTAGCTATTAGGCCAGAGTAAGAGTTAAGACCTTAGCTATTAGGCCACAGTAAGAGTTAAGACCTGAACCATTAGGCCAGAGTACGAGTCTAAGACCTTAGCTATTAGGTCAGAATAAGTGTTAAGACCTTAACCAGTAGACCAGAGTAAGAGTTAGGACCCTGACCATTAGGCCAGAGTACGAGTCTAAGACCTTAGCTATTAGGCCAGAGTAAGATTTAAGACCTTAACCATTAGACCAGAGTACGAGTCAAAGACCTTAGCTATTAGGCCAGAGTAAGAGTTAAGACCTTAGCTATTAGGCCAGAGTAAGAGTTAAGACCTTAACCATTAGGCCAGAGTACGAGTCTAAGACCTTAGCTATTAGGCCAGAGTAAGAATTAAGACCTTAGCTATTAGGCCAGAGTAAGAGTTAAGACCTTAACCTTTAGGCCAGAGTACGATTCTAAGACCTTAGCTATTAGGCCAGAGTAAGAGTTAAGACCTTAACCATTAGGCCAGAGTACGAGTCTAAGACTTTAACTATTAGGCCAGAGTAAGAGTTAAGACCTTAGCTATTAGGCCAGAGTAAGAGTTAAGACCTTAACCATTAGGCCAGAGTACGAGTCTAAGACCTTAGCTATTAGGCCAGAGTAAGAATTAAGACCTTAGCTATTAGGCCAGAGTAAGAGTTAAGACCTTAACCTTTAGGCCAGAGTACGATTCTAAGACCTTAGCTATTAGGCCAGAGTAAGAGTTAAGACCTTAACCATTAGGCCAGAGTACGAGTCTAAGACCTTAGCTATTAGGCCAGAGTAAGAGTTAAGACCTTAACCAGTAGGGCAGAGTAAGAGTTAAAACCTTAATCATTAGGCCAGAGCACGAGTCTAAGACCTTAGCTATTAGGCCAGAGTAAGAGTTAAGACCTTAGCTATTAGGCCAGAGTAAGAGTTAAGACCTTAACCATTAGGCCATAGTATGAGTCTAAGACCTTAGCAATTAGGCCAGACTAAAAGATAAGACCTTAGCTATTAGGCCAGAGTAAGAGTTAAGACCTTAACCTGTAGGCCATAGTACAAGTCTAAGACCTTAGCTATTAGGCCAGAGTAAGAGTTAAGACCTTAACCAGCAGGCCAGAGTAAAAGTTAAGACCTTAACCAGTAGGCCAGAGTAAGAGTTAAGACCTTAACCATTAGGCCAGAGTACGAGCCTAAGACCTTAGCTATTAGCCCAGAGTAAGAGTTAAGACCTTAACCATTAGGCCAGACTAAGAGTTAAGACCTTAACCACTAGGCCATAGTACGAGTCTAAGACCTTAGCTATTAGGCCAGAAAAAAGAGTTAAGACCTTAACCATTAGGCCAGAGTACGAGTCTAAGACCTTAGCTATTAGGCCAGACTAAGAGTTAAGACCTTAGCTATTAGGCCAGAGTAAGAGTTAAGACCTTAACCATTAGGCCAGAGTACCAGTCTAAGACCTTAGCTATTAGGTCAGAGTAAGAGTTAAAACCTTAGCTATTAGGCCAGAGTAAGAGTCTAAGACCTTAGCTATTAGGCCAGAGTAAAAGTTAAGACCTTAACCATTAGGCCAGAGTAAGAGTTAAGACCTTAGCTATTAGGCCAGAGTAAGAGTTAAGACCTTAACCATTAGGCCAGAGTACGAATCTAAGACCTCAGCTAGTAGGCCAGAGTAAGAGTTAAGACCTTAACCATGAGGTCAGAGTAAGAGTTAAGACCTTAACCTGTAGGCCATAGTACGAGTCTAAGACCTTAGCTATTATGCCAGAGTAAGAGTTAAGACCTTAGCTATTATGCCAGAGTAAGGGTTAAGACCTTAACCAGTAGGCCAGAGTAAGAGTTACGACCTTAACCATTAGGCCAGAGTATGAGTCTAAGACCTTAGCTATTAGGCCAGAGTAAGAGTTAAGGCCTTAACCATTAGGCCAGAGTACGAGTCTACGACCTTAGCTATTAGGCCAGAGTAAGAGTTAAGACCTTAACCATTAGGCCAGAGTACGAGTCTAAGACCTTAGCTATCAGGCCAGAGTACGAGTCTAAGACCTTAGCTATTAGGCCAGAGTAAAAGTTAAGACCTTAGCTATTAGGCCAGAGTAAGAGTTAAGACCTTAACCATTAGGCCATAGTACGAGTCTAAGACCTTAGCTATTAGGCCAGAGTAAGAGTTAAGACTTTAACCAGTAGTCCAGAGTAAGAGTTAATACCTTAACCTGTAGGCCATAGTACTAGTCTAAGACCTTAGCTATTAGGCCAGAGTAAGAGTTAAGACCTTAACCAGCAGGCCAGAGTAAGAGTAAAGACCTTAACCAGTAGGCCAGAGTAAGAGTTAAGACCTTAACCATTAAGCCAGAGTACGAGTCTAAGACCTTAGCTATTAGGCCAGAGTAAGAGTTAAGACCTTAACCAGTAGGCCAGAGTAAGAGCTAAGACCTTACCCATTAGGCCAGAGTATGAGTCTAAGACCTTAGCTATTAGGCCAGAGTAAGAGTTAAGACCTTAACCATTAGGACAGAGTAAGAGTTAAGACCTTAACCATTAGGCCATAGTACAAGTCTAAGACTTTAGCTATTAGGCCAGAGTAAGAGTTAAGACCTTAGCTATTAGGCCAGAGTAAGAGTTAAGACCTTAACCAGTAGGCCAGAGTACGAGTCTAAGACCTTAGCTATTAGGCCAGAGTATGAGTCTAAGACCTTAGCTATTAGGCCAGAGTAAGATTTAAGACCTTAACCATTAGGCCAGAGTACGAGTCTAAGACCTTAGCTATTAGGCCAGAGTAAGAGTTAAGACCTTAGCTATTAGGCCAGAGAAAGAGTTAAGACCTTAACCATTAGGCCAGAGTACGAGTCTAAGACCTTAGCTATTAGGCCAGAGTAAGAATTAAGACCTTAGCTATTAGGCCAGAGTAAGAGTTAAGACCTTAACCTTTAGGCCAGAGTACGATTCTAAGACCTTAGCTATTAGGCCAGAGTAAGAGTTAAGACCTTAACCATTAGGCCAGAGTACGAGTCTAAGACCTTAGCTATTAGGCCAGAGTAAGAGTTAAGACCTTAACAAGTAGGGCAGAGTAAGAGTTAAAACCTTAATCATTAGGCCAGAGCACGAGTCTAAGACCTTAGCTATTAGGCCAGAGTAAGAGTTAAGACCTTAACCATTAGGGCAGAGTACGAGTCTAAGACCTTAGCTATTAGGCCAGAGTAAGGGTTAAGACCATAGCTATTAGACCAGAGTAAGAGTTAAGACCTTAACCAGTAGGCCAGAGTACAAGTCTAAGACCTTAGCTATTAGGCCAGACTAAGAGTTAAGACCTTAACCATTAGGCCAGAGTACGAGTCTAAGACCTTAGCTTTTAGGCCAGACTAAAAGTTAAGACCTTAGCTATTAGGCCAGAGTAAGAGTTAAGACCTTAACCAGTAGGCCAGAGTAAGAGTTAAGACCTTAACCAGTAGGCCAGAGTAAAAGTTAAGACCTTAACCATTAGGCCAGAGTACGAGTCTAAGACCTTAGCTATTAGGCCAGAGTAAGGGTTAAGACCTTAGCTATTAGGCCAGAGTAAGAGTCTAAGACCTTAGCTATTAGCCCAGAGTAAGAGTTAAGACCTTAACCATTAGGCCAGACTAAGAGTTAAGACCTTAACCAGTAGGCCATAGTACGAGTCTAAGACCTTAGCTATTAGGCCAGAGTAAGAGTTAAGACCTTAACCATTAGGCCAGAGTAAGAGTATAAGACCTTAGCTATTAGGCCAGAGTAAAAGTTAAGACCTTAACCATTAGGCCAGAGTAAGAGTTAAGACCTTAGCTATTAGGCCAGAGTAAGAGTTAAGACCTTAGCTATTAGGCCAGAGTAAGAGTTAAGACCTTAACCATTAGGCCATAGTATGAGTCTAAGACCTTAGCAATTAGGCCAGACTAAAAGATAAGACCTTAGCTATTAGGCCAGAGTAAGAGTTAAGACCTTAACCTGTAGGCCATAGTACAAGTCTAAGACCTTAGCTATTAGGCCAGAGTAAGAGTTAAGACCTTAACCAGCAGGCCAGAGTAAAAGTTAAGACCTTAACCAGTAGGCCAGAGTAAGAGTTAAGACCTTAACCATTAGGCCAGAGTACGAGCCTAAGACCTTAGCTATTAGCCCAGAGTAAGAGTTAAGACCTTAACCATTAGGCCAGACTAAGAGTTAAGACCTTAACCACTAGGCCATAGTACGAGTCTAAGACCTTAGCTATTAGGCCAGAAAAAAGAGTTAAGACCTTAACCATTAGGCCAGAGTACGAGTCTAAGACCTTAGCTATTAGGCAAGACTAAGAGTTAAGACCTTAGCTATTAGGCCAGAGTAAGAGTTAAGACCTTAACCATTAGGCCAGAGTACCAGTCTAAGACCTTAGCTATTAGGTCAGAGTAAGAGTTAAAACCTTAGCTATTAGGCCAGAGTAAGAGTCTAAGACCTTAGCTATTAGGCCAGAGTAAAAGTTAAGACCTTAACCATTAGGCCAGAGTAAGAGTTAAGACCTTAGCTATTAGGCCAGAGTAAGAGTTAAGACCTTAACCATTAGGCCAGAGTACGAATCTAAGACCTCAGCTAGTAGGCCAGAGTAAGAGTTAAGACGTTAACCATGAGGTCAGAGTAAGAGTTAAGACCTTAACCTGTAGGCCATAGTACGAGTCTAAGACCTTAGCTATTATGCCAGAGTAAGAGTTAAGACCTTAGCTATTATGCCAGAGTAAGGGTTAAGACCTTAACCAGTAGGCCAGAGTAAGAGTTACGACCTTAACCATTAGGCCAGAGTATGAGTCTAAGACCTTAGCTATTAGGCCAGAGTAAGAGTTAAGACCTTAACCATTAGGCCAGAGTACGAGTCTACGACCTTAGCTATTAGGCCAGAGTAAGAGTTAAGACCTTAACCATTAGGCCAGAGTACGAGTCTAAGACCTTAGCTATCAGGCCAGAGTACGAGTCTAAGACCTTAGCTATTAGGCCAGAGTAAAAGTTAAGACCTTAGCTATTAGGCCAGAGTAAGAGTTAGGACCTTAACCATTAGGCCATAGTACGAGTCTAAGACCTTAGCTATTAGGCCAGAGTAAGAGTTAAGACTTTAACCAGTAGTCCAGAGTAAGAGTTAATACCTTAACCTGTAGGCCATAGTACTAGTCTAAGACCTTAGCTATTAGGCCAGAGTAAGAGTTAAGACCTTAACCAGCAGGCCAGAGTAAGAGTAAAGACCTTAACCAGTAGGCCAGAGTAAGAGTTAAGACCTTAACCATTAAGCCAGAGTACGAGTCTAAGACCTTAGCTATTAGGCCAGAGTAAGAGTTAAGACCTTAACCAGTAGGCCAGAGTAAGAGCTAAGACCTTACCCATTAGGCCAGAGTATGAGTCTAAGACCTTAGCTATTAGGCCAGAGTAAGAGTTAAGACCTTAACCATTAGGACAGAGTAAGAGTTAAGACCTTAACCATTAGGCCATAGTACAAGTCTAAGACTTTAGCTATTAGGCCAGAGTAAGAGTTAAGACCTTAGCTATTAGGCCAGAGTAAGAGTTAAGACCGTAACCAGTAGGCCAGAGTACGAGTCTAAGACCTTAGCTATTAGGCCAGAGTATGAGTCTAAGACCTTAGCTATTAGGCCAGAGTAAGATTTAAGACCTTAACCATTAGGCCAGAGTACGAGTCTAAGACCTTAGCTATTAGGCCAGAGTAAGAGTTAAGACCTTAGCTATTAGGCCAGAGAAAGAGTTAAGACCTTAACCATTAGGCCAGAGTACGAGTCTAAGACCTTAGCTATTAGGCCAGAGTAAGAATTAAGACCTTAGCTATTAGGCCAGAGTAAGAGTTAAGACCTTAACCTTTAGGCCAGAGTACGATTCTAAGACCTTAGCTATTAGGCCAGAGTAAGAGTTAAGACCTTAACCATTAGGCCAGAGTACGAGTCTAAGACCTTAGCTATTAGGCCAGAGTAAGAGTTAAGACCTTAACAAGTAGGGCAGAGTAAGAGTTAAAACCTTAATCATTAGGCCAGAGCACGAGTCTAAGACCTTAGCTATTAGGCCAGAGTAAGAGTTAAGACCTTAACCATTAGGGCAGAGTACGAGTCTAAGACCTTAGCTATTAGGCCAGAGTAAGGGTTAAGACCATAGCTATTAGACCAGAGTAAGAGTTAAGACCTTAACCAGTAGGCCAGAGTACAAGTCTAAGACCTTAGCTATTAGGCCAGACTAAGAGTTAAGACCTTAACCATTAGGCCAGAGTACGAGTCTAAGACCTTAGCTATTAGGCCAGACTAAAAGTTAAGACCTTAGCTATTAGGCCAGAGTAAGAGTTAAGACCTTAACCAGTAGGCCAGAGTAAGAGTTAAGACCTTAACCAGTAGGCCAGAGTAAAAGTTAAGACCTTAACCATTAGGCCAGAGTACGAGTCTAAGACCTTAGCTATTAGGCCAGAGTAAGGGTTAAGACCTTAGCTATTAGGCCAGAGTAAGAGTCTAAGACCTTAGCTATTAGCCCAGAGTAAGAGTTAAGACCTTAACCATTAGGCCAGACTAAGAGTTAAGACCTTAACCAGTAGGCCATAGTACGAGTCTAAGACCTTAGCTATTAGGCCAGAGTAAGAGTTAAGACCTTAACCATTAGGCCAGAGTACGAGTTAAGACCTTAACCATTAGGCCAGAGTATAAGTCTAAGACCTAAGCTATTAGGTCAGAGTAAGAGTTAAAACCTTAGCTATTAGGCCAGAGTAAGAGTATAAGACCTTAGCTATTAGGCCAGAGTAAAAGTTAAGACCTTAACCATTAGGCCAGAGTAAGAGTTAAGACCTTAGCTATTAGGCCAGATTAAGAGTTAAGACCTTAACCATTAGGCCAGAGTACGAGTCTAAGACCTTAGCTATTAGGCCAGACTAAGAGTTAAGACCTTAGCTATTAGGCTAGAGTAAGAGTTAAGACCTTAACCATTAGGCCAGAGTACGAGTCTACGACCTTAGCTATTAGGCCAGAGTAAGAGTTAAGACCTTAACCATTAGGCCAGAGTACGAGTCTAAGACCTTAGCTATCAGGCCAGAGTACGAGTCTAAGACCTTAGCTATTAGGCCAGAGTGCGAGTTAAGACCTTAACCATTAGGCCAGAGTATGAATTTAAGACCTTAGCTATTAGGCCAGAGTAAGAGTTAAGACCTTAACCATTAGGCCAGAGTACGAGTCTAAGACCTTAGCTATTAGGCCAGAGTAAGAGTTAAGACCTTAGCTATTAGGCCAGAGTAAGAGTTAAGACCTTAACCTTTAGGCCAGAGTACGAGTCTAAGGCCTTAGCTATTAGGCCAGAGTAAGAGTTAAGACCTTAGCTATTAGGCCAGAGTAAGAGTTATACCTTAACCTTTAGGCCAGAGTACGAGTCTAAGGCCTTAGCTATTAGGCCAGAGTAAGAGTTAAGACCTTAACCATTAGGCCAGAGTACGAGTCTAAGACCTTAGCTATTAGTTCAGAGTACGTGTTAAGACCTTAACCAGTAGGCCAGAGTAAGAGTTAAGATCTTAACCATTAGGCCAGAGTACGAGTCTAAGACCTTAGCTATTAGGCCAGAGTAAGAGTTAAGACCTTAACCATTAGGCCAGAGTAAGAGTCTAAGACCTTAGCTATTAGGCCAAAGTAAAAGTTAAGACCTTAGCTATTAGGCCAGAGTAAGAGTTAAGACCTTAGCTATTAGGCCAGAGTAAGAGTTAAGACCTTAGCTATTAGGCCAGAGTAAGAGTTAAGACCTTAACCAGTAGGCCGGAGTACGAGTTAAGACCTTAACCTGTAGGCCATAGTACAAGTTTAAGACCTTAGCTATTAGGCCAGAGTAAGAGTTAAGATCTTAACCGGTAGGCCAGAGTAAGAGTTAAGACCTTAACCTGTCGGCCATAGTACTAGTCTAAGACCTTAGCTATTAGGCCAGAGTAAGTGTTAAGACCTTAACCAGCAGGCCAGAGTAAGAGTTAAGACCTTAACCAGTAGGCCAGAGTAAGAGTTAAGAAACTAACCATTAGGCCAGAGTACGAGTCTAAGACCTTAGCTATTAGGCCAGAGTAAGAGTTAAGACCTTAACCAGTAGGCCAGAGTAAGAGTTAAGACCTTACCCAGTAGGCCAGAGTAAGAGTTAAGAAATTAACCATTAGGCCAGAGTACGAGTATAAGACCTTAGCTATTAGGCCAGAGTAAGAGTTAAGACCTTAGCTATTAGGCCAGAGTAAGAGTTAAGACCTTAGCCTTTAGGCCAGAGTACGAGTCTAAGGCCTTAGCTGTTAGGCCAGAGTAAGAGTTAAGACCTTAGCTATTAGGCCACAGTAAGTGTTAAGACCTTAACCATTAGGCCAGAGTATGAGTCTAAGACCTTAGCTATTAGGCCAGAGTTAGAGTTAAGACCTTAACCATTAAGCCAGAGTACGAGTCTAAGACCTTAGCTATTAGTTCAGAGTACGTGTTAAGACCTTAACCAGTAGGCCAGAGTAAGAGTTAAGATCTTAACCATTAGGCCAGAGTACGAGTCTAAGACCTTAGCTATTAGGCCAGAGTAAGAGTTAAGACCTTAACCATTAGGCCAGAGTAAGAGTCTAAGACCTTAGCTATTAGGCCAAAGTAAAAGTTAAGACCTTAGCTATTAGGCCAGAGTAAGAGTTAAGACCTTAACCATTAGGCCATAGTACGAGTCTAAGACCTTAGCTATTAGGCCAGAGTAAGAGTTAAGACCTTAACCAGTAGGCCAGAGTACAAGTCTAAGACCTTAGCTATTAGGCCAGACTAAGAGTTAAGACCTTAACCATTAGGCCAGAGTACGAGTCTAAGACCTTAGCTATTAGGCCAGACTAAAAGTTAAGACCTTAGCTATTAGGCCAGAGTAAGAGTTAAGACTTAAACCAGAAGGCCAGAGTAAGAGTTAAGACCTTAACCTGTACGCCATAATACAAGTCTAAGACCTTAGCTATTAGGCCAGAGTAAGAGTTAAGACCTTAGCTATTAGGCCAGAGTAAGAGTTAAGACCTTAACCAGTAGGCCAGAGTAAGAGTTAAGACCTTAACCATTAGGCCAGAGTACGAGCCTAAGACCTTAGCTATTAGGCCAGAGTAAGAGTTAAGACCTTAACCAGTTGGCCAGAGTAAGAGTTAAGACCTTAACCAGTAGGCCAGAGTAAAAGTTAAGACCTTAACCATTAGGCCAGAGTACGAGTCTAAGACCTTAGCTATTAGGCCAGAGTAAGAGTTAAGACCTTAGCTATTAGGCCAGAGTAAGAGTCTAAGACCTTAGCTATTAGCCCAGAGTAAGAGTTAAGACCTTAACCATTAGGCCAGACTAAGAGTTAAGACCTTAACCAGTAGGCCATAGTACGAGTCTAAGACCTTAGCTATTAGGCCAGAGTAAGAGTTAAGACCTTAACCATGAGGCCAGAGTACGAGTCTAAGACCTTAGCTATTAGGCCAGACTAAGAGTTAAGACCTTAGCTATTAGGCCAGAGTAAGAGTTAAGACCTTAACCATTAGGCCAGAGTATAAGTCTAAGACCTAAGCTATTAGGTCAGAGTAAGAGTTAAAACCTTAGCTATTAGGCCAGAGTAAGAGTATAAGACCTTAGCTATTAGGCCAGAGTAAAAATTAAGACCTTAACCATTAGGCCAGAGTACGAGTCTAAGACCTTAGCTAGTAGGCCAGAGTAAGGGTTAAGACCTTAACCATTAGGTCAGAGTAAGATTTAAGACCTTAGCTATTAGGCCAGACTAAAAGATAAGACCTTAGCTAGTAGGCCAGAGTAAGAGTTAAAACCTTAGCTATTAGGCCAGAGTAAGAGTCTAAGACCTTAGCTATTAGGCCAGACTAAAAGATAAGACCTTAGCTATTAGGCCAGAGTAAGAGTTAAGACCTTAACCATTAGGCCAGAGTATGAGTCTAAGACCTTAGCTATTAGGCCAGAGTAAGAGTTAAGACCTTAACCATTAGGCCAGAGTATGAGTCTAAGACCTTAGCTATTAGGCCAGAGTAAGAGTTAAGACCTTAACCATTAGGCCAGAGTACGAGTCTACGACCTTAGCTATTAGGCCAGAGTAAGAGTTAAGACCTTAACCATTAGGCCAGAGTACGAGTCTAAGACCTTAGCTATCAGGCCAGAGTACGAGTCTAAGACCTTAGCTATTAGGCCAGAGTAAGAGTTAAAACCTTAGCTATTAGGCCAGAGTAAGAGTCTAAGACCTTAGCTATTAGGCCAGAGTAAAAGTTAAGACCTTAACCATTAGGCCAGAGTAAGAGTTAAGACCTTAGCTATTAGGCCAGAGTAAGAGTTAAGACCTTAACCATTAGGCCAGAGTACGAGTCTAAGACCTCAGCTAGTAGGCCAGAGTAAGAGTTAAGACCTTAACCATTAGGCCAGAGTAAGAGTTAAGACCTTAACCTTTAGGCCAGAGTACGAGTCTAAGGCCTTAGCTATTAGGCCAGAGTAAGAGTTAAGACCTTAGCTATTAGGCCAGAGTAAGAGTTAAGACCTTAGCTATTAGGCCAGAGTAAGAGTTATACCTTAACCTTTAGGCCAGAGTATGAGTCTAAGGCCTTAGCTATTAGGCCAGAGTAAGAGTTAAGACCTTAACCATTAGGCCAGAGTACGAGTCTAAGACCTTAGCTATTAGTTCAGAGTACGTGTTAAGACCTTAACCAGTAGGCCAGAGTAAGAGTTAAGATCTTAACCATTAGGCCAGAGTACGAGTCTAAGACCTTAGCTATTAGGCCAGAGTAAGAGTTAAGACCTTAACCATTAGGCCAGAGTAAGAGTTAAGACCTTAGCTATTAGGCCAGAGTAAGAGTTAAGACCTTAACCAGTAGGCCGGAGTACGAGTCTAAGACCTTAGCTATTAGGCCAGAGTAAGAGTTAAGACCTTAACCAGTAGGCCAGAGTAAGAGTTAAGACCTTAACCTGTAGGCCATAGTACGAGTTTAAGACCTTAGCTATTAGGCCAGAGTAAGAGTTAAGATCTTAACCGGTAGGCCAGAGTAAGAGTTAAGACCTTAACCTGTCGGCCATAGTACTAGTCTAAGACCTTAGCTATTAGGCCAGAGTAAGTGTAAAGACCTTAACCAGCAGGCCAGAGTAAGAGTTAAGACCTTAACCAGTAGGCCAGAGTAAGAGTTAAGAAATTAACCATTAGGCCAGAGTACGAGTCTAAGACCTTAGCTATTAGGCCAGAGTAAGAGTTAAGACCTTAACCAGTAGGCCAGAGTAAGAGTTAAGACCTTACCCAGTAGGCCAGAGTAAGAGTTAAGAAATTAACCATTAGGCCCGAGTACGAGTATAAGACCTTAGCTATTAGGCCAGAGTAAGAGTTAAGACCTTAGCTGTTAGGCCAGAGTAAGAGTTAAGACCTTAGCTATTAGGCCACAGTAAGTGTTAAGACCTTAACCATTAGGCCAGAGTATGAGTCTAAGACCTTAGCTATTAGGCCAGAGTTAGAGTTAAGACCTTAACCATTAAGCCAGAGTACGAGTCTAAGACCTTAGCTATTAGTTCAGAGTACGTGTTAAGACCTTAACCAGTAGGCCAGAGTAAGAGTTAAGATCTTAACCATTAGGCCAGAGTACGAGTCTAAGACCTTAGCTATTAGGCCAGAGTAAGAGTTAAGACCTTAACCATTAGGCCAGAGTAAGAGTCTAAGACCTTAGCTATTAGGCCAAAGTAAAAGTTAAGACCTTAGCTATTAGGCCAGAGTAAGAGTTAAGACCTTAACCATTAGGCCATAGTACGAGTCTAAGACCTTAGCTATTAGGCCAGAGTAAGAGTTAAGACCTTAGCTATTAGGCCAGAGTAAGAGTTAAGACCTTAACCAGTAGGCCGGAGTATGAGTCTAAGACCTTAGCTATTAAGCCAGAGTAAGAGTTAAGACCTTAACCAGTAGGCCAGAGTAAGAGTTAGGACCTTTACCTGTAGGCCAGAGTAAGAGTTAAGACCTTAACCATTAGGCCAGAGTACGAGTCTAAGACCTTAGCTATTAGGCCAGAGTATGAGTCTAAGACCTTAGCTATTAGGCCAGAGTAAGATTTAAGACCTTAACCATTAGACCAGAGTACGAGTCAAAGACCTTAGCTATTAGGCTAGAGTAAGAGTTAAGACCTTAGCTATTAGGCCAGAGTAAGAGTTAAGACCTTAACCATTAGGCCAGAGTACGAGTCTAAGACCTTAGCTATTAGGCCAGAGTAAGAATTAAGACCTTAGCTATTAGGCCAGAGTAAGAGTTAAGACCTTAACCTTTAGGCCAGAGTACGATTCTAAGACCTTAGCTATTAGGCCAGAGTAAGAGTTAAGACCTTAACCATTAGGCCAGAGTACGAGTCTAAGACTTTAACTATTAGGCCAGAGTAAGAGTTAAGACCTTAGCTATTAGGCCAGAGTAAGAGTTAAGACCTTAACCATTAGGCCAGAGTACGAGTCTAAGACCTTAGCTATTAGGCCAGAGTAAGAATTAAGACCTTAGCTATTAGGCCAGAGTAAGAGTTAAGACCTTAACCTTTAGGCCAGAGTACGATTCTAAGACCTTAGCTATTAGGCCAGAGTAAGAGTTAAGACCTTAACCATTAGGCCAGAGTACGAGTCTAAGACCTTAGCTATTAGGCCAGAGTAAGAGTTAAGACCTTAACCAGTAGGGCAGAGTAAGAGTTAAAACCTTAATCATTAGGCCAGAGCACGAGTCTAAGACCTTAGCTATAAGGCCAGAGTAACAGTTAAGACCTTAGCTATTAGGCCAGAGTAAGAGTTAAGACCTTAACCATTAGGCCATAGTATGAGTCTAAGACCTTAGCAATTAGGCCAGACTAAAAGATAAGACCTTAGCTATTAGGCCAGAGTAAGAGTTAAGACCTTTACCAGTAGGCCATAGTACAAGTCTAAGACCTTAGCTATTAGGCCAGCGTAAGAGTTAAGACTTAAACCAGAAGGCCAGAGTAAGAGTTAAGACCTTAACCTGTAGGCCATAGTACAAGTCTAAGACCTTAGCTATTAGGCCAGAGTAAGAGTTAAGACCTTAACCAGCAGGCCAGAGTAAAAGTTAAGACCTTAACCAGTAGGCCAGAGTAAGAGTTAAGACCTTAACCATTAGGCCAGAGTACGAGCCTAAGACCTTAGCTATTAGGCCAGAGTAAGAGTTAAGACCTTAACCAGTAGGCCAGAGTAAGAGTTAAGACCTTAAACAGTAGGCCAGAGTAAAAGTTAAGACCTTAACCATTAGGCCAGAGTACGAGTCTAAGACCTTAGCTATTAGGCCAGAGTAAGAGTTAAGACCTTAGCTATTAGGCCAGAGTAAGAGTCTAAGACCTTAGCTATTAGCCCAGAGTAAGAGTTAAGACCTTAACCATTAGGCCAGACTAAGAGTTAAGACCTTAACCACTAGGCCATAGTACGAGTCTAAGACCTTAGCTATTAGGCCAGAAAAAAGAGTTAAGACCTTAACCAGCAGGCCAGAGTAAGAGTTAAGACCTTAACCAGTAGGCCAGAGTAAGAGTTAAGAAATTAACCATTAGGCCAGAGTACGAGTCTAAGACCTTAGCTATTAGGCCAGAGTAAGAGTTAAGACCTTACCCAGTAGGCCAGAGTAAGAGTTAAGAAATTAACCATTAGGCCTGAGTACGAGTATAAGACCTTAGCTATTAGGCCAGAGTAAGAGTTAAGACCTTAGCTATTAGGCCAGAGTAAGAGTTAAGACCTTAACCATTAGGCCAGAGTATGAGTCTAAGACCTTAGCTATTAGGCCAGAGTTAGAGTTAAGACCTTAACCATTAAGCCAGAGTACGAGTCTAAGACCTTAGCTATTAGTTCAGAGTACGTGTTAAGACCTTAACCAGTAGGCCAGAGTAAGAGTTAAGATCTTAACCATTAGGCCAGAGTACGAGTCTAAGACCTTAGCTATTAGGCCAGAGTAAGAGTTAAGACCTTAATCATTAGGCCAGAGTAAGAGTCTAAGACCTTAGCTATTAGGCCAAAGTAAAAGTTAAGACCTTAGCTATTAGGCCAGAGTAAGAGTTAAGACCTTAACCATTAGGCCATAGTACGAGTCTAAGACCTTAGCTATTAGGCCAGAGTAAGAGTTAAGACCTTAGCTATTAGGCCAGAGTAAGAGTTAAGACCTTAACCAGTAGGCCGGAGTATGAGTCTAAGACCTTAGCTATTAGGCCAGAGTAAGAGTTAAGACCTTAACCAGTAGGCCAGAGTAAGAGTTAGGACCTTTACCTGTAGGCCAGAGTAAGAGTTAAGACCTTAACCATTAGGCCAGAGTACGAGTCTAAGACCTTAGCTATTAGGCCAGAGTATGAGTCTAAGACCTTAGCTATTAGGCCAGAGTAAGATTTAAGACCTTAACCATTAGACCAGAGTACGAGTCAAAGACCTTAGCTATTAGGCCAGAGTAAGAGTTAAGACCTTAGCTATTAGGCCAGAGTAAGAGTTAAGACCTTAACCATTAGGCCAGAGTACGAGTCTAAGACCTTAGCTATTAGGCCAGAGTAAGAATTAAGACCTTAGCTATTAGGCCAGAGTAAGAGTTAAGACCTTAACCTTTAGGCCAGAGTACGATTCTAAGACCTTAGCTATTAGGCCAGAGTAAGAGTTAAGACCTTAACCATTAGGCCAGAGTACGAGTCTGAGACTTTAACTATTAGGCCAGAGTAAGAGTTAAGACCTTAGCTATTAGGCCAGAGTAAGAGTTAAGACCTTAACCATTAGGCCAGAGTACGAGTCTAAGACCGTAGCTATTAGGCCAGAGTAAGAATTAAGACCTTAGCTATTAGGCCAGAGTAAGAGTTAAGACCTTAACCTTTAGGCCAGAGTACGATTCTAAGACCTTAGCTATTAGGCCAGAGTAAGAGTTAAGACCTTAACCATTAGGCCAGAGTACGAGTCTAAGACCTTAGCTATTAGGCCAGAGTAAGAGTTAAGACCTTAACCAGTAGGGCAGAGTAAGAGTTAAAACCTTAATCATTAGGCCAGAGCACGAGTCTAAGACCTTAGCTATTAGGCCAGAGTAACAGTTAAGACCTTAGCTATTAGGCCAGAGTAAGAGTTAAGACCTTAACCATTAGGCCATAGTATGAGTCTAAGACCTTAGCAATTAGGCCAGACTAAAAGATAAGACCTTAGCTATTAGGCCAGAGTAAGAGTTAAGACCTTTACCAGTAGGCCATAGTACAAGTCTAAGACCTTAGCTATTAGGCCAGCGTAAGAGTTAAGACTTAAACCAGAAGGCCAGAGTAAGAGTTAAGACCTTAACCTGTAGGCCATAGTACAAGTCTAAGACCTTAGCTATTAGGCCAGAGTAAGAGTTAAGACCTTAACCAGCAGGCCAGAGTAAAAGTTAAGACCTTAACCAGTAGGCCAGAGTAAGAGTTAAGACCTTAACCATTAGGCCAGAGTACGAGCCTAAGACCTTAGCTATTAGGCCAGAGTAAGAGTTAAGACCTTAACCAGTAGGCCAGAGTAAGAGTTAAGACCTTAACCAGTAGGCCAGAGTAAAAGTTAAGACCTTAACCATTAGGCCAGAGTACGAGTCTAAGACCTTAGCTATTAGGCCAGAGTAAGAGTTAAGACCTTAGCTATTAGGCCAGAGTAAGAGTCTAAGACCTTAGCTATTAGCCCAGAGTAAGAGTTAAGACCTTAACCATTAGGCCAGACTAAGAGTTAAGACCTTAACCACTAGGCCATAGTACGAGTCTAAGACCTTAGCTATTAGGCCAGAAAAAAGAGTTAAGACCTTAACCATTAGGCCAGAGTACGAGTTAAGACCTTAACCATTAGGCCAGAGTACCAGTCTAAGACCTTAGCTATTAGGTCAGAGTAAGAGTTAAAACCTTAGCTATTAGGCCAGAGTAAGAGTCTAAGACCTTAGCTATTAGGCCAGAGTAAAAGTTAAGACCTTAACCATTAGGCCAGAGTAAGAGTTAAGACCTTAGCTATTAGGCCAGAGTAAGAGATAAGACCTTAACCATTAGGCCAGAGTACGAATCTAAGACCTCAGCTAGTAGGCCAGAGTAAGAGTTAAGACCTTAACCATGAGGTCAGAGTAAGAGTTAAGACCTTAACCTGTAGGCCATAGTACGAGTCTAAGACCTTAGCTATTATGCCAGAGTAAGAGTTAAGACCTTAGCTATTATGCCAGAGTAAGGGTTAAGACCTTAACCAGTAGGCCAGAGTAAGAGTTACGACCTTAACCATTAGGCCAGAGTATGAGTCTAAGACCTTAGCTATTAGGCCAGAGTAAGAGTTAAGACCTTAACCATTAGGCCAGAGTACGAGTCTACGACCTTAGCTATTAGGCCAGAGTAAGAGTTAAGACCTTAACCATTAGGCCAGAGTACGAGTCTAAGACCTTAGCTATCAGGCCAGAGTACGAGTCTAAGACCTTAGCTATTAGGCCAGAGTAAAAGTTAAGACCTTAGCTATTAGGCCAGAGTAAGAGTTAAGACCTTAACCATTAGGCCATAGTACGAGTCTAAGACCTTAGCTATTAGGCCAGAGTAAGAGTTAAGACTTTAACCAGTAGTCCAGAGTAAGAGTTAATACCTTAACCTGTAGGCCATAGTACTAGTCTAAGACCTTAGCTATTAGGCCAGAGTAAGAGTTAAGACCTTAACCAGCAGGCCAGAGTAAGAGTAAAGACCTTAACCAGTAGGCCAGAGTAAGAGTTAAGACCTTAACCATTAAGCCAGAGTACGAGTCTAAGACCTTAGCTATTAGGCCAGAGTAAGAGTTAAGACCTTAACCAGTAGGCCAGAGTAAGAGCTAAGACCTTACCCATTAGGCCAGAGTATGAGTCTAAGACCTTAGCTATTAGGCCAGAGTAAGAGTTAAGACCTTAGCTATTAGGCCAGAGTAAGAGTTAAGACCTTAACCAGTAGGCCAGAGTACGAGTCTAAGACTTTAACTATTAGGCCAGAGTAAGAGTTAAGACCTTAGCTATTAGGCCAGAGTAAGAGTTAAGACCTTAACCATTAGGCCAGAGTACGAGTCTAAGACCTTAGCTATTAGGCCAGAGTAAGAATTAAGACCTTAGCTATTAGGCCAGAGTAAGAGTTAAGACCTTAACCTTTAGGCCAGAGTACGATTCTAAGACCTTAGCTATTAGGCCAGAGTAAGAGTTAAGACCTTAACCATTAGGCCAGAGTACGAGTCTAAGACCTTAGCTATTAGGCCAGAGTAAGAGTTAATACCTTAACCAGTAGGGCAGAGTAAGAGTTAAAACCTTAATCATTAGGGCAGAGTACGAGTCTAAGACCTTAGCTATTAGGCCAGAGTAAGAGTTAAGACCTTAGCTATTAGGCCAGAGTAAGAGTTAAGACCTTAACCATTAGGCCATAGTATGAGTCTAAGACCTTAGCAATTAGGCCAGACTAAAAGATAAGACCTTAGCTATTAGGCCAGAGTAAGAGTTAAAACCTTTACCAGTAGGCCATAGTACAAGTCTAAGACCTTAGCTATTAGGCCAGCGTAAGAGTTAAGACTTAAACCAGAAGGCCAGAGTAAGAGTTAAGACCTTAACCTGTAGGCCATAGTACAAATCTAAGACCTTAGCTATTAGGCCAGAGTAAGAGTTAAGACCTTAACCAGCAGGCCAGAGTAAAAGTTAAGACCTTAACCAGTAGGCCAGAGTAAGAGTTAAGACCTTAACCATTAGGCCAGAGTACGAGCCTAAGACCTTAGCTATTAGGCCAGAGTAAGAGTTAAGACCTTAACCAGTAGGCCAGAGTAAGAGTTAAGACCTTAACCAGTAGGCCAGAGTAAAAGTTAAGACCTTAACCATTAGGCCAGAGTACGAGTCTAAGACCTTAGCTATTAGGCCAGAGTAAGAGTTAAGACCTTAGCTATTAGGCCAGAGTAAGAGTCTAATACCTTAGCTATTAGCCCAGAGTAAGAGTTAAGACCTTAACCATTAGGCCAGACTAAGAGTTAAGACCTTAACCACTAGGCCATAGTACGAGTCTAAGACCTTAGCTATTAGGCCAGAAAAAAGAGTTAAGACCTTAACCATTAGGCCAGAGTACGAGTCTAAGACCTTAGCTATTAGGCCAGACTAAGAGTTAAGACCTTAGCTATTAGGCCAGAGTAAGAGTTAAGACCTTAACCATTAGGCCAGAGTACCAGTCTAAGACCTTAGCTATTAGGTCAGAGTAAGAGTTAAAACCTTAGCTATTAGGCCAGAGTAAGAGTCTAAGACCTTAGCTATTAGGCCAGAGTAAAAGTTAAGACCTTAACCATTAGGCCAGAGTAAGAGTTAAGACCTCAGCTAGTAGGCCAGAGTAAGAGTTAAGACCTTAACCATGAGGTCAGAGTAAGAGTTAAGACCTTAACCTGTAGGCCATAGTACGAGTCTAAGACCTTAGCTATTATGCCAGAGTAAGAGTTAAGACCTTAGCTATTATGCCAGAGTAAGGGTTAAGACCTTAACCAGTAGGCCAGAGTAAGAGTTACGACCTTAACCATTAGGCCAGAGTATGAGTCTAAGACCTTAGCTATTAGGCCAGAGTAAGAGTTAAGACCTTAACCATTAGGCCAGAGTACGAGTCTACGACCTTAGCTATTAGGCCAGAGTAAGAGTTAAGACCTTAACCATTAGGCCAGAGTACGAGTCTAAGACCTTAGCTATCAGGCCAGAGTACGAGTCTAAGACCTTAGCTATTAGGCCAGAGTAAAAGTTAAGACCTTAGCTATTAGGCCAGAGTAAGAGTTAAGACCTTAACCATTAGGCCATAGTACGAGTCTAAGACCTTAGCTATTAGGCCAGAGTAAGAGTTAAGACTTCAACCAGTAGTCCAGAGTAAGAGTTAATACCTTAACCTGTAGGCCATAGTACTAGTCTAAGACCTTAGCTATTAGGCCAGAGTAAGAGTTAAGACCTTAACCAGCAGGCCAGAGTAAGAGTAAAGACCTTAACCAGTAGGCCAGAGTAAGAGTTAAGACCTTAACCATTAAGCCAGAGTACGAGTCTAAGACCTTAGCTATTAGGCCAGAGTAAGAGTTAAGACCTTAACCAGTAGGCCAGAGTAAGAGCTAAGACCTTACCCATTAGGCCAGAGTATGAGTCTAAGACCTTAGCTATTAGGCCAGAGTAAGAGTTAAGACCTTAACCATTAGGACAGAGTACGAGTCTAAGACCTTAGCTATTAGGCCAGAGTAAGAGTTAAGACCTTAGCTATTAGGCCAGAGTAAGAGTTAAGACCTTAACCAGTAGGCCAGAGTACGAGTCTAAGACCTTAGCTATTAGGCCAGAGTAAGAGTTAAGACCTTAGCTATTAGGCCAGAGAAAGAGTTAAGACCTTAACCATTAGGCCAGAGTACGAGTCTAAGACCTTAGCTATTAGGCCAGAGTAAGAATTAAGACCTTATCTATTAGGCCAGAGTAAGAGTTAAGACCTTAACCTTTAGGCCAGAGTATGATTCTAAGACCTTAGCTATTAGGCCAGAGTAAGAGTTAAGACCTTAACCATTAGGCCAGAGTACGAGTCTAAGACCTTAGCTATTAGGCCAGAGTAAGAGTTAAGACCTTAACCAGTAGGGCAGAGTAAGAGTTAAAACCTTAATCATTAGGCCAGAGCACGAGTCTAAGACCTTAGCTATTAGGCCAGAGTAAGAGTTAAGACCTTAACCATTAGGGCAGAGTACGAGTCTAAGACCTTAGCTATTAGGCCAGAGTAAGGGTTAAGACCATAGCTATTAGACCAGAGTAAGAGTTAAGACCTTAACCAGTAGGCCAGAGTACAAGTCTAAGACCTTAGCTATTAGGCCAGACTAAGAGTTAAGACCTTAACCATTAGGCCAGAGTACGAGTCTAAGACCTTAGCTATTAGGCCAGACTAAAAGTTAAGACCTTAGCTATTAGGCCAGAGTAAGAGTTAAGACTTAAACCAGAAGGCCAGAGTAAGAGTTAAGACCTTAACCTGTAGGCCATAGTACAAGTCTAAGACCTTAGCTATTAGGCCAGAGTAAGAGTTAAGACCTTAGCTATTAGGCCAGAGTAAGAGTTAAGACCTTAACCAGTAGGCCAGAGTAAGAGTTAAGACCTTAACCAGTAGGCCAGAGTAAAAGTTAAGACCTTAACCATTAGGCCAGAGTACGAGTCTAAGACCTTAGCTATTAGGCCAGAGTAAGGGTTAAGACCTTAGCTATTAGGCCAGAGTAAGAGTCTAAGACCTTAGCTATTAGCCCAGAGTAAGAGTTAAGACCTTAACCATTAGGCCAGACTAAGAGTTAAGACCTTAACCAGTAGGCCATAGTACGAGTCTAAGACCTTAGCTATTAGGTCAGAGTAAGAGTTAAAACCTTAGCTATTAGGCCAGAGTAAGAGTATAAGACCTTAGCTATTAGGCCAGAGTAAAAGTTAAGACCTTAACCATTAGGCCAGAGTAAGAGTTAAGACCTTAGCTATTAGGCCAGAGTAAGAGTTAAGACCTTAACCATTAGGCCAGAGTACGAGTCTAAGACCTTAGCTATTAGGCCAGACTAAGAGTTAAGACCTTAGCTATTAGGCTAGAGTAAGAGTTAAGACCTTAACCATTAGGCCAGAGTACCAGTCTAAGACCTTAGCTATTAGGTCAGAGTAAGAGTTAAAACCTTAACTATTAGGCCAGAGTAAGAGTCTAAGACCTTAGCTATTAGGCCAGAGTACAAGTTAAGACCTTAACCATTAGGCCAGAGTAAGAGTTAAGACCTTAGCTATTATGCCAGAGTAAGAGTTAAGACCTTAGCTATTATGCCAGAGTAAGGGTTAAGACCTTAACCAGTAGGCCAGAGTAAGAGTTACGACCTTAACCATTAGGCCAGAGTATGAGTCTACGACCTTAGCTATTAGGCCAGAGTAAGAGTTAAGACCTTAACCATTAGGCCAGAGTACGAGTCTAAGACCTTAGCTATCAGGCCAGAGTACGAGTCTAAGACCTTAGCTATTAGGCCAGAGTAAAAGTTAAGACCTTAGCTATTAGGCCAGAGTAAGAGTTAAGACCTTAACCATTAGGCCATAGTACGAGTCTAAGACCTTAGCTATTAGGCCAGAGTAAGAGCTAAGACCTTAACCAGCAGGCCAGAGTAAGAGTAAAGACCTTAACCAGTAGGCCAGAGTAAGAGTTAAGACCTTAACCATTAAGCCAGAGTACGAGTCTAAGACCTTAGCTATTAGGCAAGAGTAAGAGTTAAGACCTTAACCAGTAGACCAGAGTAAGAGTTAAGACCTTAACCATTAGGCCAGAGTATGAGTCTAAGACCTTAGCTATTAGGCCAGAGTAAGAGTTAAGACCTTAACCAGTAGGACAGAGTAAGAGTTAAGACCTTAACCATTAGGCCATAGTACAAGTCTAAGACTTTAGCTATTAGGCCAGAGTAAGAGTTAAGACCTTAGCTATTAGGCCAGAGTAAGAGTTAAGACCTTAACCAGTAGGCCAGAGTATGAGTCTAAGACCTTAGCTATTAGGCCAGAGTATGAGTCTAAGACCTTAGCCATTAGGCCAGAGTAAGATTTAAGACCTTAACCATTAGGCCAGAGTACGAGTCAGAGACCTTAGCTATTAGGCCAGAGTAAGAGTTAAGACCTTAGCTATTAGGCCAGAGAAAGAGTTAAGACCTTAACCATTAGGCCAGAGTACGAGTCTAAGACCTTAGCTATTAGGCCAGAGTAAGAATTAAGACCTTAGCTATTAGGCCAGAGTAAGAGTTAAGACCTTAACCTTTAGGCCAGAGTACGATTCTAAGACCTTAGCTATTAGGCCAGAGTAAGAGTTAAGACCTTAACCATTAGGCCAGAGTACGATTCTAAGACCTTAGCTATTAGGCCAGAGTAAGGGTTAAGACCATAGCTATTAGACCAGAGTAAGAGTTAAGACCTTAACCAGTAGGCCAGAGTACAAGTCTAAGACCTTAGCTATTAGGCCAGACTAAGAGTTAAGACCTTAACCATTAGGCCAGGGTACGAGTCTAAGACCTTAGCTATTAGGCCAGACTAAAAGTTAAGACCTTAGCTATTAGGCCAGAGTAAGAGTTAAGACTTAAACCAGAAGGCCAGAGTAAGAGTTAAGACCTTAACCTGTAGGCCATAGTACAAGTCTAAGACCTTAGCTATTAGGCCAGAGTAAGAGTTAAGACCTTAACCAGCAGGCCAGAGTAAGAGTAAAGACCTTAACCAGTAGGCCAGAGTAAGAGTTAAGACCTTAACTATTAGGCCAGAGTACGAGCCTAAGACCTTAGCTATTAGGCCAGAGTAAGAGTTAAGACCTTAACCAGTAGGCCAGAGTAAGAGTTAAGACCTTAACCAGTAGGCCAGAGTAAAAGTTAAGACCTTAACCATTAGGCCAGAGTACGAGTCTAAGACCTTAGCTATTAGGCCAGAGTAAGAGTCTAAGACCTTAGCTATTAGCCCAGAGTAAGAGTTAAGACCTTAACCATTAGGCCAGACTAAGAGTTAAGACCTTAACCAGTAGGCCATAGTACGAGTCTAAGACCTTAGCTATTAGGCCAGAGTAAGAGTTAAGACCTTAACCATTAGGCCAGAGTACGAGTCTAAGACCTTAGCTATTAGGCCAGACTAAGAGTTAAGACCTTAGCTATTAGGCCAGAGTAAGAGTTAAGACCTTAACCATTAGGCCAGAGTATAAGTCTAAGACCTAAGCTATTAGGTCAGAGTAAGAGTTAAAACCTTAGCAATTAGGCCAGAGTAAGAGTATAAGACCTTACCTATTAGGCCAGAGTAAAAGTTAAGACCTTAACCATTAGGCCAGAGTAAGAGTTAAGACCTTAGCTATTAGGCCAGAGTAAGAGTTAAGACCTTAACCATTAGGCCAGAGTACGAGTCTAAGACCTTAGCTAGTAGGCCAGAGTAAGAGTTAAGACCTTAACCATTAGGTCAGAGTAAGATTTAAGACCTTAGCTATTAGGCCAGACTAAAAGATAAGACCTTAGCTAGTAGGCCAGAGTAAGAGTTAAAATCTTAGCTATTAGGCCAGAGTAAGAGTTAAGACCTTAACCATTAGGCCAGAGTATGAGTCTAAGACCTTAGCTATTAGGCCAGAGTAAGAGTTAAGACCTTAACCATTAGGCCAGAGTATGAGTCTAAGACCTTAGCTATTAGGCCAGAGTAAGAGTTAGGACCTTAACCATTAGGCCAGAGTACGAGTCTACGACCTTAGCTGTTAGGCCAGAGTAAGAGTTAAGACCTTAACCATTAGGCCAGAGTACGAGTCTAAGACCTTAGCTATCAGGCCAGAGTACGAGTCTAAGACCTTAGCTATTAGGCCAGAGTGCGAGTTAAGACCTTAACCATTAGGCCAGACTATGAATTTAAGACCTTAGCTATTAGGCCAGAGTAAGAGTTAAGACCTTAACCATTAGGCCAGAGTACGAGTCTAAGACCTTAGCTATTAGGCCAGAGTAAGAGTTAAGACCTTAACCATTAGGCCAGAGTACGAGTCTAAGACCTTAGCTATTAGGCCAGAGTAAGAGTTAAGACCTTAGCTATTAGGCCAGATTAAGAGTTAAGACCTTAGCTATTAGGCCAGAGTAAGAGTTATACCTTAACCTTTAGGCCAGAGTACAAGTCTAAGGCCTTAGCTATTAGGCCAGAGTAAGAGTTAAGACCTTAGCTATTAGGCCAGAGTAAGAGTTAAGACCTTAGCTATTAGGCCAGAGTAAGAGTTAAGACCTTAGCTATTAGGCCAGAGTAAGAGTTAAGACCTTAACCAGTAGGCCGGAGTACGAGTCTAAGACCTTAGCTATTAGGCCAGAGTAAGAGTTAAGAACTTAACCAGTAGGCCAGAGTAAGAGTTAAGACCTTTACCTGTAGGCCAGAGTAAGAGTTAAGACCTTAACCATTAGGCCAGACTATGAATTTAAGACCTTAGCTATTAGGCCAGAGTAAGAGTTAAGACCTTAACCATTAGGCCAGAGTACGAGTCTAAGACCTTAGCTATTAGGCCAGAGTAAGAGTTAAGACCTTAGCTATTAGGCCAGAGTAAGAGTTAAGACCTTAACCTTTAGGCCAGAGTACGAGTCTAAGGCCTTAGCTATTAGGCCAGAGTAAGAGTTAAGACCTTAGCTATTAGGCCAGAGTAAGAGTTAAGACCTTAGCTATTAGGCCAGAGTAAGAGTTATACCTTAACCTTTAGGCCAGAGTACGAGTCTAAGGCCTTAGCTATTAGGCCAGAGTAAGAGTTAAGACCTTAGCTATTAGGCCAGAGTAAGAGTTAAGACCTTAGCTATTAGGCCAGAGTAAGAGTTAAGACCTTAGCTATTAGGCCAGAGTAAGAGTTAAGACCTTAGCTATTAGGCCAGAGTAAGAGTTAAGATCTTAACCAGTAGGCCGGAGTACGAGTCTAAGACCTTAGCTATTAGGCCAGAGTAAGAGTTAAGACCTTAACCAGTAGGCCAGAGTAAGAGTTAAGACCTCTACCTGTAGGCCAGAGTAAGAGTTAAGACCTTAACCATTAGGCCAGAGTACGAGTCTAAGATCTTAGCTATTAGGCCAGAGTATGAGTCTAAGACCTTAGCTATTAGGCCAGAGTAAGAGTTAAGACCTTCACCATTAGGCCAGAGTATGAGTTAAAGACCTTAGCTATTAGGCCAGAGTAAGAGTTAAGACCTTAGCTATTAGGCCAGAGTAAGAGTTAAGACCTTAACCATTAGGCCAGAGTACGATTCTAAGACCTTAGCTATTAGGCCAGAGTAAGAGTTAAGACCTTAACCATTAGGCCAGAGTACGAGTCTAAGACCTTAGCTATTAGGCCAGAGTAAGAGTTAAGACCTTAACCAGTAGGGCAGAGTTAGAGTTAAAACCTTAATCATTAGGTCAGAGCACGAGTCTAAGACCTTAGCTATTAGGCCAGAGTAAGAGTTAAGACCTTAACCATTAGGGCAAAGTACGAGTCTAAGACCTTAGCTATTAGGCCAGAGTAAGAGTTAAGACCTTAGCTATTAGGCCAGAGTAAGAGTTAAGACCTTAACCATTAGACCATAGTACGAGTCTAAGACCTTAGCTATTAGGCCAGAGTAAGAGTTAAGACTTAAACCAGTAAGCCAGAGTACAAGTCTAAGACCTTAGCTATTAGGCCAGACTAAGAGTTAAGACCTTAACCATTAGGCCAGAGTACGAGTCTAAGACCTTAGCTATTAGGCCAGACTAAAAGTTAAGACCTTAGCTATTAGGCCAGAGTAAGAGTTAAGACCTTAACCATTAGGCCATAGTACGAGTCTAAGACCTTAGCTATTAGGCCAGAGTAAGAGTTAAGACCTTAACCAGCAGGCCAGAGTAAAAGTTAAGACCTTAACCAGTAGGCCAGAGTAAGAGTTAAGACCTTAACCATTAGGCCAGAGTACGAGCCTAAGACCTTAGCTATTAGGCCAGAGTAAGAGTTAAGACCTTAGCTATTAGGCCAGAGTAAGAGTCTAAGACCTTAGCTATTAGCCCAGAGTAAGAGTTAAGACCTTAACCATAAGGCCAGACTAAGAGTTATGACCTTAACCAGTAGGCCGGAGTACGAGTCTAAGACCTTAGCTATTAGGCCAGAGTAAGAGTTAAGACCTTAACCAGTAGGCCAGAGTAAGAGTTAAGACCTTTACCTGTAGGCCAGAGTAAGAGTTAAGACCTTAACCATTAGGCCAGAGTACGAGTCTAAGACCTTAGCTATTAGGCCAGAGTAAGAGTTAAGACCTTAGCTATTAGGCCAGAGTAAGAGTTAAGACCTTAACCATTAGGCCAGAGTACGAGTCTAAGACCTTAGCTAATAGGCCAGAGTAAGAATTAAGACCTTAGATATTAGGCCAGAGCAAGAGTTAAGACCTTAACCTTTAGGCCAGAGTACGATTCTAAGACCTTAGCTATTAGGCCAGAGTAAGAGTTAAGACCTTAACCATTAGGCCAGAGTAAGAGTCTAAGACCTTAGCTATTAGGCCAGAGTAAGAGTTAAGACCTTAACCAGTAGGGCAGAGTAAGAGTTAAAACCTTAATCATTAGGCCAGAGCACAAGTCTAAGACCTTAGCTATTAGGCCAGAGTAAGAGTTAAGACCTTAACCATTAGGTCAGAGTACGAGTCTAAGACCTTAGCTATTAGGCCAGAGTAAGAGTTAAGACCTTAGCTATTAGGCCAGAGTAAGAGTTAAGACCTTAACCATTAGGCCATAGTACGAGTCTAAGACCTTAGCTATTAGGCCAGAGTAAGGGTTAAGACCATAGCTATTAGACCAGAGTAAGAGTTAAGACCTTAACCAGTAGGCCAGAGTACAAGTCTAAGACCTTAGCTATTAGGCCAGACTAAGAGTTAAGACCTTAACCATTAGGCCAGAGTACGAGTCTAAGACCTTAGCTATTAGGCCAGACTAAAAGTTAAGACCTTAGCTATTAGGCCAGAGTAAGAGTTAAGACCTTTACCATTAGGCCATAGTATGAGTCTAAGACCTTAGCTATTAGGCCAGAGTAAGAGTTAAGACTTAACCCAGAAGGCCAGAGTAAGAGTTAAGACCTTAACCTGTAGGCCATAGTACAAGTCTAAGACCTTAGCTATTAGGCCAGAGTAAGAGTTAAGACCTTAACCAGCAGGCCGGAGTAAAAGTTAAGACCTTAACCAGTAGGCCAGAGTAAGAGTTAAAACCTTAACCATTAGGCCAGAGTACGAGCCTAAGACCTTAGCTATTAGGCCAGAGTAAGACTTAAGACCTTAACCAGTAGGCCAGAGTAAGAGTTAAGACCTTAACCAGTAGGCCAGAGTAAGAGTTAAGACCATAACCATTAGGCCAGAGTACGAGTCTAAGACCTTAGCTATTAGGCCAGAGTAAGAGTTAAGACTTAAACCAGTAGGCCAGAGTAAGAGTTAAGATCTTAACCTGTAGGCCATAGTACAAGTCTAAGACCTTAGCTATTAGGCCAGAGTAAGAGTTAAGACCTTAACCAGCAGGCCGGAGTAAAAGTTAAGACCTTAACCAGTAGGCCAGAGTAAGAGTTAAAACCTTAACCATTAGGCCAGAGTACGAGCCTAAGACCTTAGCTATTAGGCCAGAGTAAGACTTAAGACCTTAACCAGTAGGCTAGAGTAAGAGTTAAGACCTTAACCAGTAGGCCAGAGTAAAAGTTAAGACCTTAACCATTAGGCCAGAGTACGAGTCTAAGACCTTAGCTATTAGGCCAGAGTAAGAGTTAAGACCTTAGCTATTAGGCCAGAGTAAGAGTCTAAGACCTTAGCTATTAGCCCAGAGTAAGAGTTAAGACCTTAACCATAAGGCCAGACTAAGAGTTAAGACCTTAACCAGTAGGCCATAGTACGAGTCTAAGACCTTAGCTATTAGGCCAGATCAAGAGTTAAAACCTTAGCTATTAGGCCAGAGTAAGAGTCTAAGACCTTAGCTATTAGGCCAGAGTAAAAGTTAAGACCTTAACCATTAGGCCAGAGTAAGAGTTAAGACCTTAGCTATTAGGCCAGAGTAAGAATTAAGACCTTAACCATTAGGCCAGAGTACGAGTCTAAGACCTTAGCTAGTAGGCCAGAGTAAGAGTTAAGACCTTAACCAGTAGGCCAGAGTAAGAGTTAAGACCTTAACCTGTAGGCCATAGTACGAGTCTAAGACCTTAGCTATTATGCCAGAGTAAGAGTTAAGACCTTAGCTATTATGCCAGACTAAGGGTTAAGACCTTAACCAGTAGGCCAGAGTAAGAGTTACGACCTTAACCATTATGCCAGAGTATGAGTCTAAGACCTTAGCTATTAGGCCAGAGTAAGAGTTAAGACCTTAACCATTAGGCCAGAGTACGAGTCTACGACCTTAGCTATTAGGCCAGAGTAAGAGTTAAGACCTTAACCATTAGGCCAGATTAAGAGTTAAGACCTTAGCTATTAGGCCAGAGTAAGAGTTATACCTTAACCTTTAGGCCAGAGTACGAGTCTAAGGCCTTAGCTATTAGGCCAGAGTAAGAGTTAAGACCTTAGCTATTAGGCCAGAGTAAGAGTTAAGACCTTAGCTATTAGGCCAGAGTAAGAGTTAAGACCTTAACCATTAGGCCATAGTACGAGTCTAAGACCTTAGCTATTAGGCCAGAGTAAGAGTTAAGACCTTAACCAGCAGGCCAGAGTAAAAGTTAAGACCTTAACCAGTAGGCCAGAGTAAGAGTTAAGACCTTAACCATTAGGCCAGAGTACGAGCCTAAGACCTTAGCTATTAGGCCAGAGTAAGAGTTAAGACCTTAGCTATTAGGCCAGAGTAAGAGTCTAAGACCTTAGCTATTAGCCCAGAGTAAGAGTTAAGACCTTAACCATAAGGCCAGACTAAGAGTTATGACCTTAACCAGTAGGCCGGAGTACGAGTCTAAGACCTTAGCTATTAGGCCAGAGTAAGAGTTAAGACCTTAACCAGTAGGCCAGAGTAAGAGTTAAGACCTTTACCTGTAGGCCAGAGTAAGAGTTAAGACCTTAACCATTAGGCCAGAGTACGAGTCTAAGACCTTAGCTATTAGGCCAGAGTAAGAGTTAAGACCTTAGCTATTAGGCCAGAGTAAGAGTTAAGACCTTAACCATTAGGCCAGAGTACGAGTCTAAGACCTTAGCTAATAGGCCAGAGTAAGAATTAAGACCTTAGCTATTAGGCCAGAGCAAGAGTTAAGACCTTAACCATTAGGCCAGAGTAAGAGTCTAAGACCTTAGCTATTAGGCCAGAGTAAGAGTTAAGACCTTAACCAGTAGGGCAGAGTAAGAGTTAAAACCTTAATCATTAGGCCAGAGCACAAGTCTAAGACCTTAGCTATTAGGCCAGAGTAAGAGTTAAGACCTTAACCATTAGGTCAGAGTACGAGTCTAAGACCTTAGCTATTAGGCCAGAGTAAGAGTTAAGACCTTAGCTATTAGGCCAGAGTAAGAGTTAAGACCTTAACCATTAGGCCATAGTACGAGTCTAAGACCTTAGCTATTAGGCCAGAGTAAGGGTTAAGACCATAGCTATTAGACCAGAGTAAGAGTTAAGACCTTAACCAGTAGGCCAGAGTACAAGTCTAAGACCTTAGCTATTAGGCCAGACTAAGAGTTAAGACCTTAACCATTAGGCCAGAGTACGAGTCTAAGACCTTAGCTATTAGGCCAGACTAAAAGTTAAGACCTTAGCTATTAGGCCAGAGTAAGAGTTAAGACCTTTACCATTAGGCCATAGTACGAGTCTAAGACCTTAGCTATTAGGCCAGAGTAAGAGTTAAGACTTAACCCAGAAGGCCAGAGTAAGAGTTAAGACCTTAACCTGTAGGCCTTAGTACAAGTCTAAGACCTTAGCTATTAGGCCAGAGTAAGAGTTAAGACCTTAACCAGCAGGCCGGAGTAAAAGTTAAGACCTTAACCAGTAGGCCAGAGTAAGAGTTAAAACCTTAACCATTAGGCCAGAGTACGAGCCTAAGACCTTAGCTATTAGGCCAGAGTAAGACTTAAGACCTTAACCAGTAGGCCAGAGTAAGAGTTAAGACCTTAACCAGTAGGCTAGAGTAAGAGTTAAGACCATAACCATTAGGCCAGAGTACGAGTCTAAGACCTTAGCTATTAGGCCAGAGTAAGAGTTAAGACTTAAACCAGTAGGCCAGAGTAAGAGTTAAGACCTTAACCTGTAGGCCATAGTACAAGTCTAAGACCTTAGCTATTAGGCCAGAGTAAGAGTTAAGACCTTAACCAGCAGGCCGGAGTAAAAGTTAAGACCTTAACCAGTAGGCCAGAGTAAGAGTTAAAACCTTAACCATTAGGCCAGAGTACGAGCCTAAGACCTTAGCTATTAGGCCAGAGTAAGACTTAAGACCTTAACCAGTAGGCCAGAGTAAGAGTTAAGACCTTAACCAGTAGGCCAGAGTAAAAGTTAAGACCTTAACCATTAGGCCAGAGTACGAGTCTAAGACCTTAGCTATTAGGCCAGAGTAAGAGTTAAGACCTTAGCTATTAGGCCAGAGTAAGAGTCTAAGACCTTAGCTATTAGCCCAGAGTAAGAGTTAAGACCTTAACCATAAGGCCAGACTAAGAGTTAAGACCTTAACCAGTAGGCCATAGTACGAGTCTAAGACCTTAGCTATTAGGCCAGATCAAGAGTTAAAACCTTAGCTATTAGGCCAGAGTAAGAGTCTAAGACCTTAGCTATTAGGCCAGAGTAAAAGTTAAGACCTTAACCATTAGGCCAGAGTAAGAGTTAAGACCTTAGCTATTAGGCCAGAGTAAGAATTAAGACCTTAACCATTAGGCCAGAGTACGAGTCTAAGACCTTAGCTAGTAGGCCAGAGTAAGAGTTAAGACCTTAACCAGTAGGCCAGCGTAAGAGTTAAGACCTTAGCTATTAGGCCAGAGTAAGAGTTAAGACCTTAACCATTAGGCCAGAGTACGAGTCTACGACCTTAGCTATTAGGCCAGAGTAAGAGTTAAGACCTTAACCATTAGGCCAGAGTACGAGTCTAAGACCTTAGCTATCAGGCCAGAGTACGAGTCTAAGACCTTAGCTATTAGGCCAGAGTAAGAGTTAAAACCTTAACCTTTAGGCCAGAGTACGAGTCTAAGACCTTAGCTAATAGGCCAGAGTAAGAGTTAAGACCTTAACTATTAGGACAGACTAAGAGTTAAGACCTTAACCATTAGGCCAGAGTACGAGTCTAAGACCTTAGCTATTAGGCCAGAGTAAGAGTAAAAACCTTAGCTATTAGGCCAGAGTAAGAGTTGAGACCTTAACCATTAGGCCAGAGTATGAATTTAAGACCTTAGCTATTAGGCCAGAGTAAGAGTTAAGACCTTAACCATTAGGCCAGAGTACGAGTACAAGACCTTAGCTATTAGGCCAGAGTAAGAGTTAAGACCTTAGCTATTAGGCCAGAGTAAGAGTTAAGACCTTAACCTTTAGGCAAGAGTACGAGTCTAAGGTCTTAGCTATTAGGCCAGAGTAAGAGTTAAGACCTTAGCTATTAGGCCACAGTAAGTGTTAAGACCTTAACCATTAGGCCAGAGTACGAGTCTAAGACCTTATATATTAGGCCAGAGTAAGAGTTAAGACCTTAACCATTAAGCCAGAGTACGAGTCTAAGACCTTAGCTATTAGTTCAGAGTAAGTGTTAAGACCTTAACAGGTAGGCCAGAGTAAGAGTTAATATCTTAACCATTAGGCCAGAGTACGAGTCTAAGACCTTAGCTATTAGGCCAGAGTAAGAGTTAAGACCTTAACCATTAGGCCATAGTACGAGTCTAAGACCTTAGCTATTAGGCCAGAGTAAGAGTTAAGACCTTAGCTATTAGGCCAGAGTAAGAGTTAAGACCTTAACCAGTAGGCCAGAGTAAGAGTTAAGATATTTACCTGTAGGCCAGAGTAAGAGTTAAGACCTTAACCATTAGGGCAGAGTACGAGTCTAAGACCTTAGCTATTAGGCCAGAGTATGAGTCTAAGACCTTAGCTATTAGGCCAGAGTAAGAGTTAAGACCTTAACCATTAGGCCAGAGTACGAGTCAAAGACCTTAGCTATTAGGCCAGAGTAAGAGTTAAGACCTTAGCTATTAGGCCAGAGTAAGAGTTAAGACCTTAACCTTTAGGCCAGAGTACGATTCTAAGACCTTAGCTATTAGGCCAGAGTAAGAGTTAAGACCTTAACCATTAGGCCAGAGTACGAGTCTAAGACCTTAGCTATTAGGCCAGAGTAAGACTTAAGACCTTAACCAGTAGGACAGAGTAAGAGTTAAAACCTTAATCATTAGGCCAGAGCACGAGTCTAAGACCTTAGCTATTAGGCCAGAGTAAGAGTTAAGACCTTAACCATTAGGGCAGAGTACGAGTCTAAGACCTTAGCTATTAGGCCAGAGTAAGAGTTAAGACCTTAGCTATTAGGCCAGACTAAGAGTTAAGACCTTAACCATTAGGCCAGAGTACGAGTCTAAGACCTTAGCTATTAGGCCAGACTAAAAGTTAATACCTTAGCTATTAGGCCAGAGTAAGAGTTAAGACCTTAACCATTAGGCCATAGTACGAGTCTAAGACCTTAGCTATTAGTCCAGAGTAAGAGTTAAGACTTAAACCAGTAGGCCAGAGTAAGAGTTAAGACCTTAACCTGTAGGCCATAGTACAAGTCTAAGACCTTAGCTATTAGGCCAGAGTAAGAGTTAAGACCTTAACCAGCAGGCCAGAGTAAAAGTTAAGACCTTAACCAGTTTGCCAGAGTAAGAGTTAAGACCTTAACCATTAGGCCAGAGTACGAGCCTAAGACCTTAGCTATTAGGCCAGAGTAAGAGTTAAGACCTTAACCAGTAGGCCAGAGTAAAAGTTAAGACCTTCACCATTAGGCCAGAGTACGAGTCAAAGACCTTAGTTATTAGGCCAGAGTAAGAGTTAAGACCTTAACTATTAGGCCAGAGTAAGAGTCTAAGACCTTAGCTATTAGCCCAGAGTAAGAGTTAAGACCTTAACCATTAGGCCAGACTAAGAGTTAAGACCTTAACCAGTAGGCCATAGTACGAGTCTAAGACCTTAGCTATTAGGCCAGAGTAAGAGTTAAGACCTTAACCATTAGGCCAGAGTACGAGTCTAAGACCTTAGCTATTAGGCCAGAGTAAGAGTTAAGACCTTAGCTATTAGGCCAGAGTAAGAGTTAAGACCTTAACCATTAGGCCAGAGTACGAGTCTAAGACCTTAGCTATTAGGCCAGAGTACAAGTCTAAGACCTTAGCTATTAGGCCAGAGTACGAGTCTAAGACCTTAGCTATTAGGCCAGAGTAAGAGTTAAGACCTTAACCATTAGGCCAGACTAAGAGTTAAGACCTTAACCTGTAGGCCATAGTACAAGTCTAAGACCTTAGCTATTAGGCCAGACTAAAAGTTAAGACCTTAGCTATTAGGCCAGAGTAGGAGTTAAGACCATAACCATTAGGCCATAGTACGAGTCTAAGACCGTAGCTATTAGGCCAGAGTAAGAGGTAAGACTTAAACCAGTAGGCCAGAGTAAGAGTTAAGACCTTAACCTGTAGGCCATAGTACTAGTCTAAGACCTTAGATATTAGGCCAGAGTAAGAGTTAAGACCTTAACCAGCAGGCCAGAGTAAGAGTTAAGACCTTAACCAGTAGGCCAGAGTAGGAGTTAAGACCTTAACCATTAGGCCAGAGTACGAGCCGAAGACCTTAGCTATTAGGCCAGAGTAAGAGTTAAGACCTTAACCAGTAGGCCAGAGTAAGAGTTAACACCTTAACCAGTAGGCCAGAGTAAAAGTTAAGACCTTAACCATTAGGCCAGAGTACGAGTCTAAGACCTTAGGTATTAGGCCAGAGTAAGAGTTAAGACCTTAGCTATTAGCCCAGAGTAAGAGTTAAGACCTTAACCATTAGGCCAGACTAAGAGTTAAGACCTTAACCAGTAGTCCATAGTACGAGTCTAAGACCTTAGCTATTAGGCCAGAGTAAGAGTTAAGACTTTAACCATTAGGCCAGAGTACGAGTCTAAGACCTTAGCGATTAGGCCAGAGTAAAAGTTAAGACCTTAGCTATTAGGCCAGAGTAAGAGTTAAGACATTAACCATTAGGCCATAGTACGAGTCTAAGACCTTAGATATTAGGCCAGAGTAAGAGTTAAGACTTTAACCAGTAGTCCAGAGTAAGAGTTAAGACCTTAACCTGTAGGCCATAGTACTAGTCTAAGACCTTAGCTATTAGGCCAGAGTAAGGGTTAAGACCTTAACCAGCAGGCCAGAGTAAGAGTTAAGACCTTAACCAGTAGGCCAGAGTAAGAGTTAAGACCTTAACCATTAAGCCAGAGTACGAGACTAAGACCTTAGCTATTAGGCCAGAGTAAGAGTTAAGACCTTAACCATTAGGTCAGAGTAAGATTTAAGACCTTAGCTATTAGGCCAGACTAAAAGATAAGACCTTAGCTAGTAGGCCAGAGTAAGAGTTAAAACCTTAGCTATTAGGCCAGAGTAAGAGTCTAAGACCTTAGCTATTAGGCCAGACTAAAAGATAAGACCTTAGCTATTAGGCCAGAGTAAGAGTTAAGACCTTAACCTGTAGGCCATAGTACGAGTCTAAGACCTTAGCTATTATGCCAGAGTAAGAGTTAAGACCTTAGCTATTATGCCAGAGTAAGGGTTAAGACCTTAACCAGTAGGCCAGAGTAAGAGTTACGACCTTAACCATTAGGCCAGAGTATGAGTCTAAGACCTTAGCTATTAGGCCAGAGTAAGAGTTAAGACCTTAACCATTAGGCCAGAGTACGAGTCTACGACCTTAGCTATTAGGCCAGAGTAAGAGTTAAGACCTTAACCATTAGGCCAGAGTACGAGTCTAAGACCTTAGCTATCAGGCCAGAGTACGAGTCTAAGACCTTAGCTATTAGGCCAGAGTAAGAGTTAAGACCTTAACCATTAGGCCAGACTATGAATTTAAGACCTTAGCTATGAGGCCAGAGTAAGAGTTAAGACCTTAACCATTAGGCCAGAGTACGAGTCTAAGACCTTAGCTATTAGGCCAGAGTAAGAGTTAAGACCTTAGCTATTAGGCCAGAGTAAGAGTTAAGACCTTAACCTTTAGGCCAGAGTACGAGTCTAAGGCCTTAGCTATTAGGCCAGAGTAAGAGTTAAGACCTTAGCTATTAGGCCAGAGTAAGAGTTAAGACCTTAGCTATTAGGTCAGAGTAAGAGTTATACCTTAACCTTTAGGCCAGAGTACGAGTCTAAGGCCTTAGCTATTAGGCCAGAGTAAGAGTTAAGACCTTAACCATTAGGCCATAGTACGAGTCTAAGACCTTAGCTATTAGGCCAGAGTAAGAGTTAAGACCTTAGCTATTAGGCCAGAGTAAGAGTTAAGACCTTAGCTATTAGGCCAGAGTAAGAGTTAAGACCTTAACCAGTAGGCCGGAGTACGAGTCTAAGACCTTAGCTATTAGGCCAGAGTAAGAGTTAAGACCTTAACCAGTAGGCCAGAGTAAGAGTTAAGACCTTTACCTGTAGGCCAGAGTAAGAGTTAAGACCTTAACCATTAGGCCAGACTATGAATTTAAGACCTTAGCTATTAGGCCAGAGTAAGAGTTAAGACCTTAACCATTAGGCCAGAGTACGAGTCTAAGACCTTAGCTATTAGGCCAGAGTAAGAGTTAAGACCTTAGCTATTAGGCCAGAGTAAGAGTTAAGACCTTAACCTTTAGGCCAGAGTACGAGTCTAAGGCCTTAGCTATTAGGCCAGAGTAACAGTTAAGACCTTAGCTATTAGGCTAGAGTAAGAGTTAAGACCTTAGCTATTAGGCCAGAGTAAGAGTTATACCTTAACCTTTAGGCCAGAGTACGAGTCTAAGGCCTCAGCTATTAGGCCAGAGTAAGAGTTAAGACCTTAACCATTAGGCCATAGTACGAGTCTAAGACCTTAGCTATTAGGCCAGAGTAAGAGTTAAGACCTTAGCTATTAGGCCAGAGTAAGAGTTAAGACCTTAACCAGTAGGCCGGAGTACGCGTCTAAGACCTTAGCTATTAGGCCAGAGTAAGAGTTAAGACCTTAACCAGTAGGCCAGAGTAAGAGTTAAGACCTTTACCTGTAGGCCAGAGTAAGAGTTAAGACCTTAACCATTAGGCCAGAGTACGAGTCTAAGACCTTAGCTATTAGGCCAGAGTATGAGTCTAAGACCTTAGCTATTAGGCCAGAGTAAGAGTTAAGACCTTAACCATTAGGCCAGAGTATGAGTCAAAGACCTTAGCTATTAGGCCAGAGTAAGAGTTAAGACCTTAGCTATTAGGCCAGAGTAAGAGTTAAGACCTTAACCATTAGGCCGGAGTACGAGTCTAAGACCTTAGCTATTAGGCCAGAGTAAGAATTAAGACCTTAGCTATTAGGCCAGAGTAAGAGTTAAGACCTTAACCTTTAGGCCAGAGTACGATTCTAAGACCTTAGCTATTAGGCCAGAGTAAGAGTTAAGACCTTAACCATTAGGCCAGAGTACGAGTCTAAGACCTTAGCTATTAGGCCAGAGTAAGAGTTAAGACCTTAACCAGTAGGGCAGAGTTAGAGTTAAAACCTTAATCATTAGGTCAGAGCACGAGTCTAAGACCTTAGCTATTATGCCAGAGTAAGAGTTAAGACCTTAACCATTAGGGCAAAGTACGAGTCTAAGACCTTAGCTATTAGGCCAGAGTAAGAGTTAAGACCTTAGCTATTAGGCCAGAGTAAGAGTTAAGACCTTAACCATTAGACCATAGTACGAGTCTAAGACCTTAGCTATTAGGCCAGAGTAAGAGTTAAGACTTAAACCAGTAGGCCAGAGTACAAGTCTAAGACCTTAGCTATTAGGCCAGACTAAGAGTTAAGACCTTAACCATTAGGCCAGAGTACGAGTCTAAGACCTTAGCTATTAGGCCAAACTAAATGTTAAGACCGTAGCTATTAGGCCAGAGTAAGAGTTAAGACCTTAACCATTAGGCCATAGTACGAGTCTAAGACCTTAGCTATTAGGCCAGAGTAAGAGTTAAGACTTAAACCAGTAGGCCAGAGTAAGAGTTAAGACCTTAACCTGTAGGTCATAGTACAAGTCTAAGACCTTAGCTATTAGGCCAGAGTAAGAGTTAAGACCTTAACCAGCAGGCCAGAGTAAAAGTTAAGACCTTAACCAGTAGGCCAGAGTAAGAGTTAAGACCTTAACCATTAGGCCAGAGTACGAGCCTAAGACCTTAGCTATTAGGCCAGAGTAAGACTTAGGACCTTAACCAGTAGGCCAGAGTAAGAGTTAAGACCTTAACCAGTAGGCCAGAGTAAAAGTTAAGACCTTAACCATTAGGCCAGAGTACGAGTCTAAGACCTTAGCTATTAGGCCAGAGTAAGAGTTAAGACCTTAGCTATTAGGCCAGAGTAAGAGTCTAAGACATTAGCTATTAGCCCAGAGTAAGAGTTAAGACCTTAACCATAAGGCCAGACTAAGAGTTATGACCTTAACCAGTAGGCCGGAGTACGAGTCTAAGACCTTAGCTATTAGGCCAGAGTAAGAGTTAAGACCTTAACCAGTAGGCCAGAGTAAGAGTTAAGACCTTTACCTGTAGGCCACAGTAAGAGTGAAGACCTTAACCATTAGGCCAGAGTACGAGTCTAAGACCTTAGCTATTAGGCCAGAGTATTGAGTCTAAGAACTTAGCTATTAGGCCAGAGTAAGAGTTAAGACCTTAACCATTAGGCCAGAGTATGAGTCAAAGACCTCAGCTATTAGGCCAGAGTAAGAGTTAAGACCTTAGCTATTAGGCCAGAGTAAGAGTTAAGACCTTAACCATTAGGCCAGAGTACGAGTCTAAGACCTTAGCTAATAGGCCAGAGTAAGAATTAAGACCTTAGCTATTAGGCCAGAGTAAGAGTTAAGACCTTAACCTTTAGGCCAGAGTACGATTCTAAGACCTTGGCTATTAGGCCAGAGTAAGAGTTAAGACCTTAACCATTAGGCCAGAGTAAGAGTCTAAGACCTTAGCTATTAGGCCAGAGTAAGAGTTAAGACCTTAACCAGTAGGGCAGAGTATGAGTCTAAGACCTTAGCTATTAGGCCAGAGTAAGAGTTAAGGCCTTAGCTATTAGGCCAGAGTAAGAGTTAAGACCTTAACCATTAGGCCATAGTACAAGTCTAAGGCCTTAGCTATTAGGCCAGAGTAAGGGTTAAGACCATAGCTATTAGACCAGAGTAAGAGTTAAGACCTTAACCAGTAGGCCAGAGTACAAGTCTAAGACCTTAGCTATTAGGCCAGACTAAGAGTTAAGACCTTAACCATTAGGCCAGAGTACGAGTCTAAGACCTTAGCTATTAGGCCAGACTAAAAGTTAAGACCTTAGCTATTAGGCCAGAGTAGGAGTTAAGACCTTTACCATTAGGCCATAGTACGAGTCTAAGACCTTAGCTATTAGGCCAGAGTAAGAGTTAAGACCTTAACCAGTAGGCCAGAGTAAGAGTTATGACCTTAACCATTAGGCCAGAGTAAAAGTTAAGACCTTAACCATTAGGCCAGAGTACGAGTCTAAGACCTTAGCTATTAGGCCAGAGTAAGAGTTAAGACCTTAGCTATTAGGCCAGAGTAAGAGTCTAAGACCTTAGCTATTAGCCCAGAGTAAGAGTTAAGACCTTAACCATTAGGCCAGACTAAGAGTTAAGACCTTAACCAGTAGGCCATAGTACGAGTCTAAGACCTTAGCTATTAGGCCAGAGTAAGAGTTGAGACCTTAACCATTAGGCCAGAGTATGAATTTAAGACCTTAGCTATTAGGCCAGAGTAAGAGTTAAGACCTTAACCATTAGGCCAGAGTACGAGTACAAGACCTTAGCTATTAGGCCAGAGTAAGAGTTAAGACCTTAGCTATTAGGCCAGAGTAAGAGTTAAGACCTTAACCTTTAGGCAAGAGTACGAGTCTAAGGTCTTAGCTATTAGGCCAGAGTAAGAGTTAAGACCTTAGCTATTAGGCCACAGTAAGTGTTAAGACCTTAACCATTAGGCCAGAGTACGAGTCTAAGACCTTATATATTAGGCCAGAGTAAGAGTTAAGACCTTAACCATTAAGCCAGAGTACGAGTCTAAGACCTTAGCTATTAGTTCAGAGTAAGTGTTAAGACCTTAACAGGTAGGCCAGAGTAAGAGTTAATATCTTAACCATTAGGCCAGAGTACGAGTCTAAGACCTTAGCTATTAGGCCAGAGTAAGAGTTAAGACCTTAACCATTAGGCCATAGTACGAGTCTAAGACCTTAGCTATTAGGCCAGAGTAAGAGTTAAGACCTTAGCTATTAGGCCAGAGTAAGAGTTAAGACCTTAACCAGTAGGCCAGAGTAAGAGTTAAGATATTTACCTGTAGGCCAGAGTAAGAGTTAAGACCTTAACCATTAGGGCAGAGTACGAGTCTAAGACCTTAGCTATTAGGCCAGAGTATGAGTCTAAGACCTTAGCTATTAGGCCAGAGTAAGAGTTAAGACCTTAACCATTAGGCCAGAGTACGAGTCAAAGACCTTAGCTATTAGGCCAGAGTAAGAGTTAAGACCTTAGCTATTAGGCCAGAGTAAGAGTTAAGACCTTAACCTTTAGGCCAGAGTACGATTCTAAGACCTTAGCTATTAGGCCAGAGTAAGAGTTAAGACCTTAACCATTAGGCCAGAGTACGAGTCTAAGACCTTAGCTATTAGGCCAGAGTAAGACTTAAGACCTTAACCAGTAGGACAGAGTAAGAGTTAAAACCTTAATCATTAGGCCAGAGCACGAGTCTAAGACCTTAGCTATTAGGCCAGAGTAAGAGTTAAGACCTTAACCATTAGGGCAGAGTACGAGTCTAAGACCTTAGCTATTAGGCCAGAGTAAGAGTTAAGACCTTAGCTATTAGGCCAGACTAAGAGTTAAGACCTTAACCATTAGGCCAGAGTACGAGTCTAAGACCTTAGCTATTAGGCCAGACTAAAAGTTAAGACCTTAGCTATTAGGCCAGAGTAAGAGTTAAGACCTTAACCATTAGGCCATAGTACGAGTCTAAGACCTTAGCTATTAGTCCAGAGTAAGAGTTAAGACTTAAACCAGTAGGCCAGAGTAAGAGTTAAGACCTTAACCTGTAGGCCATAGTACAAGTCTAAGACCTTAGCTATTAGGCCAGAGTAAGAGTTAAGACCTTAACCAGCAGGCCAGAGTAAAAGTTAAGACCTTAACCAGTTTGCCAGAGTAAGAGTTAAGACCTTAACCATTAGGCCAGAGTACGAGCCTAAGACCTTAGCTATTAGGCCAGAGTAAGAGTTAAGACCTTAACCAGTAGGCCAGAGTAAAAGTTAAGACCTTCACCATTAGGCCAGAGTACGAGTCAAAGACCTTAGTTATTAGGCCAGAGTAAGAGTTAAGACCTTAACTATTAGGCCAGAGTAAGAGTCTAAGACCTTAGCTATTAGCCCAGAGTAAGAGTTAAGACCTTAACCATTAGGCCAGACTAAGAGTTAAGACCTTAACCAGTAGGCCATAGTACGAGTCTAAGACCTTAGCTATTAGGCCAGAGTAAGAGTTAAGACCTTAACCATTAGGCCAGAGTACGAGTCTAAGACCTTAGCTATTAGGCCAGAGTAAGAGTTAAGACCTTAGCTATTAGGCCAGAGTAAGAGTTAAGACCTTAACCATTAGGCCAGAGTACGAGTCTAAGACCTTAGCTATTAGGCCAGAGTACAAGTCTAAGACCTTAGCTATTAGGCCAGAGTACGAGTCTAAGACCTTAGCTATTAGGCCAGAGTAAGAGTTAAGACCTTAACCATTAGGCCAGACTAAGAGTTAAGACCTTAACCTGTAGGCCATAGTACAAGTCTAAGACCTTAGCTATTAGGCCAGACTAAAAGTTAAGACCTTAGCTATTAGGCCAGAGTAGGAGTTAAGACCATAACCATTAGGCCATAGTACGAGTCTAAGACCGTAGCTATTAGGCCAGAGTAAGAGGTAAGACTTAAACCAGTAGGCCAGAGTAAGAGTTAAGACCTTAACCTGTAGGCCATAGTACTAGTCTAAGACCTTAGATATTAGGCCAGAGTAAGAGTTAAGACCTTAACCAGCAGGCCAGAGTAAGAGTTAAGACCTTAACCAGTAGGCCAGAGTAGGAGTTAAGACCTTAACCATTAGGCCAGAGTACGAGCCGAAGACCTTAGCTATTAGGCCAGAGTAAGAGTTAAGACCTTAACCAGTAGGCCAGAGTAAGAGTTAACACCTTAACCAGTAGGCCAGAGTAAAAGTTAAGACCTTAACCATTAGGCCAGAGTACGAGTCTAAGACCTTAGGTATTAGGCCAGAGTAAGAGTTAAGACCTTAGCTATTAGCCCAGAGTAAGAGTTAAGACCTTAACCATTAGGCCAGACTAAGAGTTAAGACCTTAACCAGTAGTCCATAGTACGAGTCTAAGACCTTAGCTATTAGGCCAGAGTAAGAGTTAAGACTTTAACCATTAGGCCAGAGTACGAGTCTAAGACCTTAGCGATTAGGCCAGAGTAAAAGTTAAGACCTTAGCTATTAGGCCAGAGTAAGAGTTAAGACATTAACCATTAGGCCATAGTACGAGTCTAAGACCTTAGATATTAGGCCAGAGTAAGAGTTAAGACTTTAACCAGTAGTCCAGAGTAAGAGTTAAGACCTTAACCTGTAGGCCATAGTACTAGTCTAAGACCTTAGCTATTAGGCCAGAGTAAGGGTTAAGACCTTAACCAGCAGGCCAGAGTAAGAGTTAAGACCTTAACCAGTAGGCCAGAGTAAGAGTTAAGACCTTAACCATTAAGCCAGAGTACGAGACTAAGACCTTAGCTATTAGGCCAGAGTAAGAGTTAAGACCTTAACCATTAGGTCAGAGTAAGATTTAAGACCTTAGCTATTAGGCCAGACTAAAAGATAAGACCTTAGCTAGTAGGCCAGAGTAAGAGTTAAAACCTTAGCTATTAGGCCAGAGTAAGAGTCTAAGACCTTAGCTATTAGGCCAGACTAAACGATAAGACCTTAGCTATTAGGCCAGAGTAAGAGTTAAGACCTTAACCTGTAGGCCATAGTACGAGTCTAAGACCTTAGCTATTATGCCAGAGTAAGAGTTAAGACCTTAGCTATTATGCCAGAGTAAGGGTTAAGACCTTAACCAGTAGGCCAGAGTAAGAGTTACGACCTTAACCATTAGGCCAGAGTATGAGTCTAAGACCTTAGCTATTAGGCCAGAGTAAGAGTTAAGACCTTAACCATTAGGCCAGAGTACGAGTCTACGACCTTAGCTATTAGGCCAGAGTAAGAGTTAAGACCTTAACCATTAGGCCAGAGTACGAGTCTAAGACCTTAGCTATCAGGCCAGAGTACGAGTCTAAGACCTTAGCTATTAGGCCAGAGTAAGAGTTAAGACCTTAACCATTAGGCCAGACTATGA
The DNA here is from genome assembly GCF_964204655.1 of Triturus cristatus. NCBI lineage: Eukaryota > Metazoa > Chordata > Amphibia > Caudata > Salamandridae > Triturus > Triturus cristatus. The sequence goes on from NC_140592.1 coordinate 541,706,732, forward strand.
ATTTAAGACCTTAGCTATGAGGCCAGAGTAAGAGTTAAGACCTTAACCATTAGGCCAGAGTACGAGTCTAAGACCTTAGCTATTAGGCCAGAGTAAGAGTTAAGACCTTAGCTATTAGGCCAGAGTAAGAGTTAAGACCTTAACCTTTAGGCCAGAGTACGAGTCTAAGGCCTTAGCTATTAGGCCAGAGTAAGAGTTAAGACCTTAGCTATTAGGCCAGAGTAAGAGTTAAGACCTTAGCTATTAGGTCAGAGTAAGAGTTATACCTTAACCTTTAGGCCAGAGTACGAGTCTAAGGCCTTAGCTATTAGGCCAGAGTAAGAGTTAAGACCTTAACCATTAGGCCATAGTACGAGTCTAAGACCTTAGCTATTAGGCCAGAGTAAGAGTTAAGACCTTAGCTATTAGGCCAGAGTAAGAGTTAAGACCTTAGCTATTAGGCCAGAGTAAGAGTTAAGACCTTAACCAGTAGGCCGGAGTACGAGTCTAAGACCTTAGCTATTAGGCCAGAGTAAGAGTTAAGACCTTAACCAGTAGGCCAGAGTAAGAGTTAAGACCTTTACCTGTAGGCCAGAGTAAGAGTTAAGACCTTAACCATTAGGCCAGACTATGAATTTAAGACCTTAGCTATTAGGCCAGAGTAAGAGTTAAGACCTTAACCATTAGGCCAGAGTACGAGTCTAAGACCTTAGCTATTAGGCCAGAGTAAGAGTTAAGACCTTAGCTATTAGGCCAGAGTAAGAGTTAAGACCTTAACCTTTAGGCCAGAGTACGAGTCTAAGGCCTTAGCTATTAGGCCAGAGTAACAGTTAAGACCTTAGCTATTAGGCTAGAGTAAGAGTTAAGACCTTAGCTATTAGGCCAGAGTAAGAGTTATACCTTAACCTTTAGGCCAGAGTACGAGTCTAAGGCCTCAGCTATTAGGCCAGAGTAAGAGTTAAGACCTTAACCATTAGGCCATAGTACGAGTCTAAGACCTTAGCTATTAGGCCAGAGTAAGAGTTAAGACCTTAGCTATTAGGCCAGAGTAAGAGTTAAGACCTTAACCAGTAGGCCGGAGTACGCGTCTAAGACCTTAGCTATTAGGCCAGAGTAAGAGTTAAGACCTTAACCAGTAGGCCAGAGTAAGAGTTAAGACCTTTACCTGTAGGCCAGAGTAAGAGTTAAGACCTTAACCATTAGGCCAGAGTACGAGTCTAAGACCTTAGCTATTAGGCCAGAGTATGAGTCTAAGACCTTAGCTATTAGGCCAGAGTAAGAGTTAAGACCTTAACCATTAGGCCAGAGTATGAGTCAAAGACCTTAGCTATTAGGCCAGAGTAAGAGTTAAGACCTTAGCTATTAGGCCAGAGTAAGAGTTAAGACCTTAACCATTAGGCCGGAGTACGAGTCTAAGACCTTAGCTATTAGGCCAGAGTAAGAATTAAGACCTTAGCTATTAGGCCAGAGTAAGAGTTAAGACCTTAACCTTTAGGCCAGAGTACCATTCTAAGACCTTAGCTATTAGGCCAGAGTAAGAGTTAAGACCTTAACCATTAGGCCAGAGTACGAGTCTAAGACCTTAGCTATTAGGCCAGAGTAAGAGTTAAGACCTTAACCAGTAGGGCAGAGTTAGAGTTAAAACCTTAATCATTAGGTCAGAGCACGAGTCTAAGACCTTAGCTATTATGCCAGAGTAAGAGTTAAGACCTTAACCATTAGGGCAAAGTACGAGTCTAAGACCTTAGCTATTAGGCCAGAGTAAGAGTTAAGACCTTAGCTATTAGGCCAGAGTAAGAGTTAAGACCTTAACCATTAGACCATAGTACGAGTCTAAGACCTTAGCTATTAGGCCAGAGTAAGAGTTAAGACTTAAACCAGTAGGCCAGAGTACAAGTCTAAGACCTTAGCTATTAGGCCAGACTAAGAGTTAAGACCTTAACCATTAGGCCAGAGTACGAGTCTAAGACCTTAGCTATTAGGCCAAACTAAATGTTAAGACCGTAGCTATTAGGCCAGAGTAAGAGTTAAGACCTTAACCATTAGGCCATAGTACGAGTCTAAGACCTTAGCTATTAGGCCAGAGTAAGAGTTAAGACTTAAACCAGTAGGCCAGAGTAAGAGTTAAGACCTTAACCTGTAGGTCATAGTACAAGTCTAAGACCTTAGCTATTAGGCCAGAGTAAGAGTTAAGACCTTAACCAGCAGGCCAGAGTAAAAGTTAAGACCTTAACCAGTAGGCCAGAGTAAGAGTTAAGACCTTAACCATTAGGCCAGAGTACGAGCCTAAGACCTTAGCTATTAGGCCAGAGTAAGACTTAAGACCTTAACCAGTAGGCCAGAGTAAGAGTTAAGACCTTAACCAGTAGGCCAGAGTAAAAGTTAAGACCTTAACCATTAGGCCAGAGTACGAGTCTAAGACCTTAGCTATTAGGCCAGAGTAAGAGTTAAGACCTTAGCTATTAGGCCAGAGTAAGAGTCTAAGACATTAGCTATTAGCCCAGAGTAAGAGTTAAGACCTTAACCATAAGGCCAGACTAAGAGTTATGACCTTAACCAGTAGGCCGGAGTACGAGTCTAAGACCTTAGCTATTAGGCCAGAGTAAGAGTTAAGACCTTAACCAGTAGGCCAGAGTAAGAGTTAAGACCTTTACCTGTAGGCCACAGTAAGAGTGAAGACCTTAACCATTAGGCCAGAGTACGAGTCTAAGACCTTAGCTATTAGGCCAGAGTATTGAGTCTAAGAACTTAGCTATTAGGCCAGAGTAAGAGTTAAGACCTTAACCATTAGGCCAGAGTATGAGTCAAAGACCTCAGCTATTAGGCCAGAGTAAGAGTTAAGACCTTAGCTATTAGGCCAGAGTAAGAGTTAAGACCTTAACCATTAGGCCAGAGTACGAGTCTAAGACCTTAGCTAATAGGCCAGAGTAAGAATTAAGACCTTAGCTATTAGGCCAGAGTAAGAGTTAAGACCTTAACCTTTAGGCCAGAGTACGATTCTAAGACCTTGGCTATTAGGCCAGAGTAAGAGTTAAGACCTTAACCATTAGGCCAGAGTAAGAGTCTAAGACCTTAGCTATTAGGCCAGAGTAAGAGTTAAGACCTTAACCAGTAGGGCAGAGTATGAGTCTAAGACCTTAGCTATTAGGCCAGAGTAAGAGTTAAGGCCTTAGCTATTAGGCCAGAGTAAGAGTTAAGACCTTAACCATTAGGCCATAGTACAAGTCTAAGGCCTTAGCTATTAGGCCAGAGTAAGGGTTAAGACCATAGCTATTAGACCAGAGTAAGAGTTAAGACCTTAACCAGTAGGCCAGAGTACAAGTCTAAGACCTTAGCTATTAGGCCAGACTAAGAGTTAAGACCTTAACCATTAGGCCAGAGTACGAGTCTAAGACCTTAGCTATTAGGCCAGACTAAAAGTTAAGACCTTAGCTATTAGGCCAGAGTAGGAGTTAAGACCTTTACCATTAGGCCATAGTACGAGTCTAAGACCTTAGCTATTAGGCCAGAGTAAGAGTTAAGACCTTAACCAGTAGGCCAGAGTAAGAGTTATGACCTTAACCATTAGGCCAGAGTAAAAGTTAAGACCTTAACCATTAGGCCAGAGTACGAGTCTAAGACCTTAGCTATTAGGCCAGAGTAAGAGTTAAGACCTTAGCTATTAGGCCAGAGTAAGAGTCTAAGACCTTAGCTATTAGCCCAGAGTAAGAGTTAAGACCTTAACCATTAGGCCAGACTAAGAGTTAAGACCTTAACCAGTAGGCCATAGTACGAGTCTAAGACCTTAGCTATTAGGCCAGAGTAAGAGTTAAGACCTTAACCATTAGGCCAGAGTACGAGTCTAAGACCTTAGCTATTATGCCAGACTAAGAGTTAAGACCTTAGCTATTAGGCCAGAGTAAGAGTTAAGACCTTAACCATTAGGCCAGAGTACAAGTCTAAGACCTAAGCTATTAGGTCAGAGTAAGAGTCAAAACCTTAGCTATTAGGCCAGAGTAAGAGTCTAAGACCTTAGCTATTAGGCCAGAGTAAAAGTTAAGACCTTAACCATTAGGCCAGAGTAAGAGTTAAGACCTTAGCTATTAGGGCAGACTAAAAGATAAGACCTTAGCTAGTAGGCCAGAGTAAGAGTTAAAACCTTAGCTATTAGGCCAGAGGAAGAGTCTAAGACCTTAGCTATTAGGCCAGACTAAAAGATAAGACCTTAGCTGTTAGGCCAGAGTAAGAGTTAAGACCTTAACCTGTAGGCCATAGTACGAGTCTAAGACCTTAGCTATTATGGCAGAGTAAGAGTTAAGACCTTAGCTATTATGCCAGAGTAAGGGTTAAGACCTTAACCAGTAGGCCAGAGTAAGAGTTACGACCTTAACCATTAGGCCAGAGTATGAGTCTAAGACCTTAGCTATTAGGCCAGAGTAAGAGTTAAGACCTTAACCATTAGGCCAGAGTACGAGTCTAAGACCTTAGCTATCAGGCCAGAGTACGAGTCTAAGACCTTAGCTATTAGGCCAGAGTAAGAGTTAAGACCTTAACCGTTAGGCCAGAGTACGAGTCTAAGACCTTAGCTATTAGGCCAGAGTAAGAGTTAAGACCTTAACCATTAGGCCAGACTATGAATTTAAGACCTTAGCTATTAGGCCAGAGTAAGAGTTAAGACCTTAACCATTAGGCCAGAGTACGAGTCTAAGACCTTAGCTATTAGGCCAGAGTAAGAGTTAAGACCTTAGCTATTAGGCTAGAGTAAGAGTTAAGACCTTAACCTTTAGGCCAGAGTACGAGTCTAAGGCCTTAGCTATTAGGCCAGAGTAAGAGTTAAGACCTTAGCTATTAGGCCAGAGTAAGAGTTAAGACCTTAGCTATTAGGCCAGAGTAAGTGTTATACCTTAACCTTTAGGCCAGAGTACGAGTCTAAGGCATTAGCTATTAGGCCAGAGTAAGAGTTAAGACCTTAACCATTAGGCCATAGTACGAGTTAAGACCTTAACCATTAGGCCAGAGTATGAGTCTAAGACCTTAGCTATTAGGCCAGAGTAAGAGTTAAGACCTTAACCATTAGGCCATAGTACGAGTCTAAGACCTTAGCTATTAGGCCAGAGTAAGAGTTAAGACCTTAGCTATTAGGCCAGAGTAAGAGTTAAGACCTTAGCTATTAGGCCAGAGTAAGTGTTAAGACCTTAACCGTTAGGCCAGAGTACGAGTCTAAGACCTTAGCTAACAGGCCAGAGTACGAGTCTAAGACCTTAGCTATTAGGCCAGAGTAAGAGTTAAGACCTTAACCATTAGGCCAGACTATGAATTTAAGACCTTAGCTATTAGGCCAGAGTAAGAGTTAAGACCTTAACCATTAGGCCAGAGTACGAGTCTAAGACCTTAGCTATTAGGCCAGAGTAAGAGTTAAGACCTTAACCTTTAGGCCAGAGTACGAGTCTAAGGCCTTAGCTATTAGGCCAGAGTAAGAGTTAAGACCTTAGCTATTAGGCCAGAGTAAGAGTTAAGACCTTAGCTATTAGGCCAGAGTAAGAGTTATACCTTAACCTTTAGGCCAGAGTACAAGTCTAAGGCCTTAGCTATTAGGCCAGAGTAAGAGTTAAGACCTTAACCATTAGGCCATAGTACGAGTCTAAGACCTTAGCTATTAGGCCAGAGTAAGAGTTAAGACCTTAGCTATTAGGCCAGAGTAAGAGTTAAGACCTTAGCTATTAGGCCAGAGTAAGAGTTAAGACCTTAGCTATTAGGCCAGAGTAAGAGTTAAGACCTTAGCTATTAGGCCAGAGTAAGAGTTAAGACCTTAACCATTAGGCCGGAGTACGAGTCTAAGACCTTAGCTATTAGGCCAGAGTAAGAGTTAAGACCTTAACCAGTAGGCCAGAGTAAGAGTTAAGACCTTTACCTGTAGGCCAGAGTAAGAGTTAAGACCTTAACCATTAGGCCAGACTATGAATTTAAGACCTTAGCTATTAGGCCAGAGTAAGAGTTAAGACCTTATCCATTATGCCAGAGTACGAGTATAAGACCTTAGCTATTAGGCCAGAGTAAGAGTTAAGACCTTAGCTATTAGGCCAGATTAAGAGTTAAGACCTTAACCTTTAGGCCAGAGTATGAGTCTAAGGCCTTAGCTATTAGGCCAGAGTAAGAGTTAAGACCTTAGCCCTTAGGCCAGAGTAAGAGTTATACCTTAACCTTTAGGCCAGAGTACGAGTCTAAGGCCTTAGCTATTAGGCCAGAGTAAGAGTTAAGACCTTAACCAGTAGGCCAGAGTAAGAGTTAAGACCTTAACCATTAAGCCAGAGTACGAGTCTAAGACCTTAGCTATTAGGCCAGAGTAAGAGTTAAGACCTTAGCTATTAGGCCAGAGTAAGAGTTAAGACCTTAACCAGTAGGCCAGAGTACGAGTCTAAGACCTTAGCTATTATGCCAGAGTACGAGTCTAAGACCTTAGCTATTAGGCCAGAGTAAGAGTTAAGACCTTAACCATTAGGCCATAGTACGAGTCTAAGACCTAAGCTATTAGGCCAGAGTAAGAGTTAAGACCTTAGCTATTAGGCCAGAGTAAGAGTTAAGACCTTAACCTTTAGTCCAGAGTACGAGTCTAAGGTCTTAGCTATTAGGCCAGAGTAAGAGTTAAGACCTTAGCTATTAGGCCACAGTAAGTGTTAAGACCTTAACCATTAGGCCAGAGTACGAGTCTAAGACCTTAGCTATTAGGCCAGAGTAAGAGTTAAGACCTTAACCATTAAGCCAGAGTACGAGTCTAAGACCTTAGCTATTAGTTCAGAGTAAGTGTTAAGACCTTAGCCAGTAGGCCAGAGTACGTGTCTAAGACCTTAGCTATTAGGCTAGAGTAAGAGTTAAGACCTTAGCTATTAGGCCAGAGTAAGAGTCTAAGACCTTAGCTATTAGCCCAGAGTAAGAGTTAAGACCTTAACCATTAGGCCAGACTAAGAGTTAAGACCTTAACCAGTAGGCCATAGTACAAGTCTAAGACCTTAGCTATTAGGCCAGAGTAAGAGTTAAGACCTTAACCATTAGGCCAGAGTATGAGTCTAAGACCTTAGCTATTAGGCCAGAGTAAAAGTTAAGACCTTAGCTATTAGGCCAGAGTAAGAGTTAAGACTTTAACCAGTAGTCCAGAGTAAGAGTTAAGACCTTAACCAGTAGGCCAGAGTAAGAGTTAAGACCTTAACCAGTAGGCCAGAGTATGAGTCTAAGACCTTAGCTATTAGGCCAGAGTAAGAGTTAAGACCTTAACCAGTAGGACAGAGTAACAGTTAAGACCTTAACCATTAGGCCGTAGTACAAGTCTAAGACTTTAGCTATTAGGCCAGAGTAAGAGTTAAGACCTTAGCTATTAGGCCAGAGTAAGAGTTAAGACCTTAACCAGTAGGCCAGAGTACGAGTCTAAGACCTTAGCTATTATGCCAGAGTACGAGTCTAAGACCTTAGCTATTAGCCCAGAGTAAGAGTTAAGACCTTAACCATTAGGCCAGAGTACGAGTCTAAGACCTTAGCTATTAGGCCAGAGTAAGAGTTAAGACCTTAGCTATTAGGCCAGAGTAAGAGTTAAGACCTTAGCCTTTAGGCCAGAGTACGAGTCTAAGGCCTTAGCTATTAGGCCAGAGTAAGAGTTAAGACCTTAGCTATTAGGCCAGAGTAAGAGTTAAGATCTTAACCATTAGGCCAGAGTACGAGTCTAAGACCTTAGCTATTAGGCCAGAGTAAGAGTTAAGACCTTAACCATTAGGCCAGAGTAAGAGTCTAAGACCTTAGCTATTAGGCCAAAGTGAAAGTTAAGACCTTAGCTATTAGGCCAGAGTAAGAGTTAAGACCTTAGCTATTAGGCCAGAGTAAGAGTTAAGACCTTAGCTATTAGGCCAGAGTAAGAGTTAAGACCTTAACCAGTAGGCCGGAGTACGAGTCTAAGACCTTAGCTATTAGGCCAGAGTAAGAGTTAAGACCTTAACCGGTAGGCCAGAGTAAGAGTTAAGACCTTAACCTGTCGGCCATAGTACGAGTTTAAGACCTTAGCTATTAGGCCAGAGTAAGTGTTAAGACCTTACCCAGCAGGCCAGAGTAAGAGTTAAGACCTTAACCAGTAGGCCAGAGTAAGAGTTAAGAAATTAACCATTAGGCCAGAGTACGAGTCTAAGACCTTAGCTATTAGGCCAGAGTAAGAGTTAAGACCTTAACCAGTAGGCCAGAGTAAGAGTTAAGACCTTACCCAGTAGGCCAGAGTAAGAGTTAAGAAATTAACCATTAGGCCAGAGTACGAGTATAAGACCTTAGCTATTAGGCCAGAGTAAAAGTTAAGACCTTAGCTATTAGGCCAGAGTAAGAGTTAAGACCTTAGCCTTTAGGCCAGAGTACGAGTCTAAGGCCTTAGCTATTAGGCCAGAGTAAGAGTTAAGACCTTAGCTATTAGGCCACAGTAAGTGTTAAGACCTTAACCATTAGGCCAGAGTATGAGTCTAAGACCTTAGCTATTAGGACAGAGTTAGAGTTAAGACCTTAAACATTAAGCCAGAGTACGAGTCTAAGACCTTAGCTATTAGTTCAGAGTACGTGTTAAGACCTTAACCAGTAGGCCAGAGTAAGAGTTAAGATCTTAACCATTAGGCCAGAGTACGAGTCTAAGACCTTAGCTATTAGGCCAGAGTAAGAGTTAAGACCTTAACCATTAGGCCAGAGTAAGAGTCTAAGACCTTAGCTATTAGGCCAAAGTAAAAGTTAAGACCTTAGCTATTAGGCCAGAGTAAGAGTTAAGACCTTAACCATTAGGCCATAGTACGAGTCTAAGACCTTAGCTATTAGGCCAGAGTAAGAGTTAAGACCTTAACCAGTAGGCCGGAGTATGAGTCTAAGACCTTAGCTATTAGGCCAGAGTAAGAGTTAAGACCTTAACCAGTAGGCCAGAGTAAGAGTTAGGACCTTTACCTGTAGGCCAGAGTAAGAGTTAAGACCTTAACCATTAGGCCAGAGTACGAGTATAAGACCTTAGCTATTAGGCCAGAGTATGAGTCTAAGACCTTAGCTATTAGGCCAGAGTAAGATTTAAGACCTTAACCATTAGACCAGAGTACGAGTCAAAGACCTTAGCTATTAGGCCAGAGTAAGAGTTAAGACCTTAGCTATTAGGCCAGAGTAAGAGTTAAGACCTTAACCTTTAGGCCAGAGTACGATTCTAAGACCTTAGCTATTAGGCCAGAGTAAGAGTTAAGACCTTAACCATTAGGCCAGAGTACGAGTCTAAGACTTTAGCTATTAGGCCAGAGTAAGAGTTAAGACCTTAACCAGTAGGGCAGAGTAAGAGTTAAAACCTTAATCATTAGGCCAGAGCACGAGTCTAAGACCTTAGCTATTAGGCCAGAGTAAGAGTTAAGACCTTAGCTATTAGGCCAGAGTAAGAGTTAAGACCTTAACCATTAGGCCATAGTACGAGTCTAAGACCTTAGCTATTAGGCCAGAGTAAGGGTTAAGACCATAGCTATTAGACCAGAGTAAGAGTTAAGACCTTAACCGGTAGGCCAGAGTACAAGTGTAAGACCTTAGCTATTAGGCCAGACTAAGAGTTAAGACCTTAACCATTAGGCCAGAGTACGAGTCTAAGACCTTAGCTATTAGGCCAGACTAAAAGTTAAGACCTTAGCTATTAGGCCAGAGTAAGAGTTAAGACCTTTACCATTAGGCCATAGTACGAGTCTAAGACCTTAGCTATTAGCCCAGAGTAAGAGTTAAGACTTAAACCAGAAGGCCAGAGTAAGAGTTAAGACCTTAACCTGTAGGCCATAGTACAAGTCTAAGACCTTAGCTATTAGGCCAGAGTAAGAGTTAAGACCTTAACCAGCAGGCCAGAGTAAAAGTTAAGACCTTAACCAGTAGGCCAGAGTAAGAGTTAAGACCTTAACCATTAGGCCAGAGTACGAGCCTAAGACCTTAGCTATTAGGCCAGAGTAAGAGTTAAGACCTTAACCAGTAGGCCAGAGTAAGAGTTAAGACCTTAACCAGTAGGCCAGAGTACGAGTCTAAGACCTTAGCTATTAGGCCAGAGTAAGAGTTAAGACCTTAGCTATTAGGCCAGAGTAAGAGTCTAAGACCTTAGCTATTAGCCCAGAGTAAGAGTTAAGACCTTAACCATTAGGCCAGACTAAGAGTTAAGACCTTAACCAGTAGGCCATAGTACGAGTCTAAGACCTTAGCTATTAGGCCAGAGTAAGAGTTAAGACCTTAACCATGAGGCCAGAGTACGAGTCTAAGACCTTAGCTATTAGGCCAGACTAAGAGTTAAGACCTTAGCTATTAGGCCAGAGTAAGAGTTAAGACCTTAACCATTAGGCCAGAGTATAAGTCTAAGACCTAAGCTATTAGGTCAGAGTAAAAGTTAAAACCTTAGCTATTAGGCCAGAGTAAGAGTATAAGACCTTAGCTATTAGGCCAGAGTAAAAGTTAAGACCTTAACCATTAGGCCAGAGTAAGAGTTAAGACCTTAGCTATTAGGCCAGAGTAAGAGTTAAGACCTTAACCATTAGGCCAGAGTACGAGTCTAAGACCTTAGCTAGTAGGCCAGAGTAAGAGTTAAGACCTTAACCATTAGGTCAGAGTAAGATTTAAGACCTTAGCTATTAGGCCAGACTAAAAGATAAGACCTTAGCTAGTAGGCCAGAGTAAGAGTTAAAACCTTAGCTATTAGGCCAGAGTAAGAGTCTAAGACCTTAGCTATTAGGCCAGACTAAAAGATAAGACCTTAGCTATTAGGCCAGAGTAAGAGTTAAGACCTTAACCTGTAGGCCATAGTACGAGTATAAGACCTTAGCTATTATGCCAGAGTAAGAGTTAAGACCTTAGCTTTTATGCCAGAGTAAGGGTTAAGACCTTAACCAGTAGGCCAGAGTAAGAGTTACGACCTTAACCATTAGGCCAGAGTATGAGTCTAAGACCTTAGCTATTAGGCCAAAGTAAGAGTTCAGACCTTAACCATTAGGCCAGAGTACAAGTCTACGACCTTAGCTATTAGGCCAGAGTAAGAGTTAAGACCTTAACCATTAGGCCAGAGTACGAGTCTAAGACCTTAGCTATCAGGCCAGAGTACGAGTCTAAGACCTTAGCTATTAGGCCAGAGTAAGAGTTAAGACCTTAACCATTAGGCCAGACTATGAATTTAAGACCTTAGCTATTAGGCCAGAGTAAGAGTTAAGACCTTAACCATTAGGCCAGAGTACGAGTCTAAGACCTTAGCTATTAGGCCAGAGTAAGAGTTAAGACCTTAGCTATTAGGCGAGAGTAAGAGTTAAGACCTTAACCTTTAGGCCAGAGTAAGAGTCTAACGCCTTAGCTATTAGGCCAGAGTAAGAGTTAAGACCTTAGCTATTAGGCCAGAGTAAGAGTTAAGACCTTAAATATTAGGCCAGAGTAAGAGTTATACCTTAACCTTTAGGCCAGAGTACGAGTTTAAGGCCTTAGCTATTAGGCCAGAGTAAGAGTTAAGACCTTAGCTATTAGGCCAGAGTAAGAGTTAAGACCTTAGCTATTAGGCCAGAGTAAGAGTTAAGACCTTAGGTATTAGGCCAGAGTAAGAGTTAAGACCTTAACCAGTAGGCCGGAGTACGAGTCTAAGACCTTAGCTATTAGGCCAGAGTAAGAGTTAAGACCTTAACCAGTAGGCCAGAGTAAGAGTTAAGACCTTTACCTGTAGGCCAAAGTAAGAGTTAAGACCTTAACCATTAGGCCAGAGTACGAGTCTAAGACCTTAGCTATTAGGCTAGAGTATGAGTCTAAGACCTTAGCTATTAGGCCAGAGTAAGAGTTAAGACCTTAACCATTAGGCCAGAGTACGAGTCTAAGACTTTAGCTATTAGGCCAGAGTAAGAGTTAAGACCTTAACCAGTAGGGCAGAGTAAGAGTTAAAACCTTAATCATTAGGCCAGAGCACGAGTCTAAGACCTTAGCTATTAGGCCAGAGTAAGAGTTAAGACCTTAGCTATTAGGCCAGAGTAAGAGTTAAGACCTTAACCATTAGGCCATAGTACGAGTCTAAGACCTTAGCTATTAGGCCAGAGTAAGGGTTAAGACCATAGCTATTAGACCAGAGTAAGAGTTAAGACCTTAACCGGTAGGCCAGAGTACAAGTGTAAGACCTTAGCTATTAGGCCAGACTAAGAGTTAAGACCTTAACCATTAGGCCAGAGTACGAGTCTAAGACCTTAGCTATTAGGCCAGACTAAAAGTTAAGACCTTAGCTATTAGGCCAGAGTAAGAGTTAAGACCTTTACCATTAGGCCATAGTACGAGTCTAAGACCTTAGCTATTAGCCCAGAGTAAGAGTTAAGACTTAAACCAGAAGGCCAGAGTAAGAGTTAAGACCTTAACCTGTAGGCCATAGTACAAGTCTAAGACCTTAGCTATTAGGCCAGAGTAAGAGTTAAGACCTTAACCAGCAGGCCAGAGTAAAAGTTAAGACCTTAACCAGTAGGCCAGAGTAAGAGTTAAGACCTTAACCATTAGGCCAGAGTACGAGCCTAAGACCTTAGCTATTAGGCCAGAGTAAGAGTTAAGACCTTAACCAGTAGGCCAGAGTAAGAGTTAAGACCTTAACCAGTAGGCCAGAGTACGAGTCTAAGACCTTAGCTATTAGGCCAGAGTAAGAGTTAAGACCTTAGCTATTAGGCCAGAGTAAGAGTCTAAGACCTTAGCTATTAGCCCAGAGTAAGAGTTAAGACCTTAACCATTAGGCCAGACTAAGAGTTAAGACCTTAACCAGTAGGCCATAGTACGAGTCTAAGACCTTAGCTATTAGGCCAGAGTAAGAGTTAAGACCTTAACCATGAGGCCAGAGTACGAGTCTAAGACCTTAGCTATTAGGCCAGACTAAGAGTTAAGACCTTAGCTATTAGGCCAGAGTAAGAGTTAAGACCTTAACCATTAGGCCAGAGTATAAGTCTAAGACCTAAGCTATTAGGTCAGAGTAAAAGTTAAAACCTTAGCTATTAGGCCAGAGTAAGAGTATAAGACCTTAGCTATTAGGCCAGAGTAAAAGTTAAGACCTTAACCATTAGGCCAGAGTAAGAGTTAAGACCTTAGCTATTAGGCCAGAGTAAGAGTTAAGACCTTAACCATTAGGCCAGAGTACGAGTCTAAGACCTTAGCTAGTAGGCCAGAGTAAGAGTTAAGACCTTAACCATTAGGTCAGAGTAAGATTTAAGACCTTAGCTATTAGGCCAGACTAAAAGATAAGACCTTAGCTAGTAGGCCAGAGTAAGAGTTAAAACCTTAGCTATTAGGCCAGAGTAAGAGTCTAAGACCATAGCTATTAGGCCAGACTAAAAGATAAGACCTTAGCTATTAGGCCAGAGTAAGAGTTAAGACCTTAACCTGTAGGCCATAGTACGAGTATAAGACCTTAGCTATTATGCCAGAGTAAGAGTTAAGACCTTAGCTATTATGCCAGAGTAAGGGTTAAGACCTTAACCAGTAGGCCAGAGTAAGAGTTACGACCTTAACCATTAGGCCAGAGTATGAGTCTAAGACCTTAGCTATTAGGCCAAAGTAAGAGTTAAGACCTTAACCATTAGGCCAGAGTACGAGTCTACGACCTTAGCTATTAGGCCAGAGTAAGAGTTAAGACCTTAACCATTAGGCCAGAGTACGAGTCTAAGACCTTAGCTATCAGGCCAGAGTACGAGTCTAAGACCTTAGCTATTAGGCCAGAGTAAGAGTTAAGACCTTAACCATTAGGCCAGACTATGAATTTAAGACCTTAGCTATTAGGCCAGAGTAAGAGTTAAGACCTTAACCATTAGGCCAGAGTACGAGTCTAAGACCTTAGCTATTAGGCCAGAGTAAGAGTTAAGACCTTAGCTATTAGGCGAGAGTAAGAGTTAAGACCTTAACCTTTAGGCCAGAGTAAGAGTCTAAGGCCTTAGCTATTAGGCCAGAGTAAGAGTTAAGACCTTAGCTATTAGGCCAGAGTAAGAGTTAAGACCTTAAATATTAGGCCAGAGTAAGAGTTATACCTTAACCTTTAGGCCAGAGTACGAGTTTAAGGCCTTAGCTATTAGGCCAGAGTAAGAGTTAAGACCTTAGCTTTTAGGCCAGAGTAAGAGTTAAGACCTTAGCTATTAGGCCAGAGTAAGAGTTAAGACCTTAGGTATTAGGCCAGAGTAAGAGTTAAGACCTTAACCAGTAGGCCGGAGTACGAGTCTAAGACCTTAGCTATTAGGCCAGAGTAAGAGTTAAGACCTTAACCAGTAGGCCAGAGTAAGAGTTAAGACCTTTACCTGTAGGCCAAAGTAAGAGTTAAGACCTTAACCATTAGGCCAGAGTACGAGTCTAAGACCTTAGCTATTAGGCTAGAGTATGAGTCTAAGACCTTAGCTATTAGGCCAGAGTAAGAGTTAAGACCTTAACCATTAGGCCAGAGTATGAGTCAAAGACCTTAGCTATTAGGCCAGAGTAAGAGTTAAGACCTTAGCTATTAGGCCAGAGTAAGAGTTAAGACCTTAACCATTAGGCCAGAGTACGAGTCTAAGACCTTAGCTATTAGGCCAGAGTAAGAATTAAGACCTTAGCTATTAGGCCAGAGTAAGAGTTAAGACCTTAAACTTTAGGCCAGAGTACGATTCTAAGACCTTAGCTATTAGGCCAGAGTAAGAGTTAAGACCTTAACCATTAGGCCAGAGTACGAGTCTAAGACCTTAGCTATTAGGCCAGAGTAAGAGTTAAGACCTTAACCAGTAGGGCAGAGTTAGAGTTAAAACCTTAATCATTAGGTCAGAGCATGAGTCTAAGACCTTAGCTATTAGGCCAAAGTAAGAGTTAAGACCTTAACCATTAGGGCAAAGTACGAGTCTAAGACCTTAGCTATTAGGCCAGAGTAAGAGTTAAGACCTTAGCTATTAGGCCAGAGTAAGAGTTAAGACCTTAACCATTAGACCATAGTACGAGTCTAAGACCTTAGCTATTAGGCCAGAGTAAGAGTTAAGACTTAAACCAGTAGGCCAGAGTACAAGTCTAAGACCTTAGCTATTAGGCCAGACTAAGAGTTAAGACCTTAACCATTAGGCCAGAGTACGAGTCTAAGACCTTAGCTATTAGGCCAGACTAAAAGTTAAGACCTTAGCTATTAGGCCAGAGTAAGAGTTAAGACTTAAACCAGTAGGCCAGAGTAAGAGTTAAGACCTTAACCTGTAGGTCATAGTACAAGTCTAAGACCTTAGCTATTAGGCCAGAGTAAGAGTTAAGACCTTAACCAGCAGGCCAGAGTAAAAGTTAAGACCTTAACCAGTAGGCCAGAGTAAGAGTTAAGACCTTAACCATTAGACCAGAGTACGAGCCTAAGACCTTAGCTATTAGGCCAGAGTAAGACTTAAGACCTTAACCAGTAGGCCAGAGTAAGAGTTAAGACCTTAACCAGTAGGCCAGAGTAAAAGTTAAGACCTTAACCATTAGGCCAGAGTACGAGTCTAAGACCTTAGCTATTAGGCCAGAGTAAGAGTTAAGACCTTAGCTATTAGGCCAGAGTAAGAGTCTAAGACCTTAGCTATTAGCCCAGAGTAAGAGTTAAGACCTTAACCATAAGGCCAGACTAAGAGTTATGACCTTAACCAGTAGGCCGGAGTACGAGTCTAAGACCTTAGCTATTAGGCCAGAGTAAGAGTTAAGACCTTAACCAGTAGGCCAGAGTAAGAGTTAAGACCTTTACCATTAGGCCAGAGTACGAGTCTAAGACCTTAGCTATTAGGCCAGAGTACGAGTCTAAGACCTTAGCTATTAGGCCAGAGTATGAGTCAAAGACCTTAGCTATTAGGCCAGAGTAAGAGTTAAGACCTTAGCTATTAGGCCAGAGTAAGAGTTAAGACCTTAACCATTAGGCCAGAGTACGAGTCTAATACCTTAGCTAGTAGGCCAGAGTAAGAGTTAAGACCTTAACCATTAGGTCAGAGTAAGATTTAAGACCTTAGCTATTAGGCCAGACTAAAAGATAAGACCTTAGCTAGTAGGCCAGAGTAAGAGTTAAAACCTTAGCTATTAGGCCAGAGTAAGAGTCTAAGACCATAGCTATTAGGCCAGACTAAAAGATAAGACCTTAGCTATTAGGCCAGAGTAAGAGTTAAGACCTTAACCTGTAGGCCATAGTACGAGTATAAGACCTTAGCTATTATGCCAGAGTAAGAGTTAAGACCTTAGCTATTATGCCAGAGTAAGGGTTAAGACCTTAACCAGTAGGCCAGAGTAAGAGTTACGACCTTAACCATTAGGCCAGAGTATGAGTCTAAGACCTTAGCTATTAGGCCAAAGTAAGAGTTAAGACCTTAACCATTAGGCCAGAGTACGAGTCTACGACCTTAGCTATTAGGCCAGAGTAAGAGTTAAGACCTTAACCATTAGGCCAGAGTACGAGTCTAAGACCTTAGCTATCAGGCCAGAGTACGAGTCTAAGACCTTAGCTATTAGGCCAGAGTAAGAGTTAAGACCTTAACCATTAGGCCAGACTATGAATTTAAGACCTTAGCTATTAGGCCAGAGTAAGAGTTAAGACCTTAACCATTAGGCCAGAGTACGAGTCTAAGACCTTAGCTATTAGGCCAGAGTAAGAGTTAAGACCTTAGCTATTAGGCGAGAGTAAGAGTTAAGACCTTAACCTTTAGGCCAGAGTAAGAGTCTAAGGCCTTAGCTATTAGGCCAGAGTAAGAGTTAAGACCTTAGCTATTAGGCCAGAGTAAGAGTTAAGACCTTAAATATTAGGCCAGAGTAAGAGTTATACCTTAACCTTTAGGCCAGAGTACGAGTTTAAGGCCTTAGCTATTAGGCCAGAGTAAGAGTTAAGACCTTAGCTATTAGGCCAGAGTAAGAGTTAAGACCTTAGCTATTAGGCCAGAGTAAGAGTTAAGACCTTAGGTATTAGGCCAGAGTAAGAGTTAAGACCTTAACCAGTAGGCCAGAGTAAGAGTTAAGACCTTTACCTGTAGGCCAAAGTAAGAGTTAAGACCTTAACCATTAGGCCAGAGTACGAGTCTAAGACCTTAGCTATTAGGCTAGAGTATGAGTCTAAGACCTTAGCTATTAGGCCAGAGTAAGAGTTAAGACCTTAACCATTAGGCCAGAGTATGAGTCAAAGACCTTAGCTATTAGGCCAGAGTAAGAGTTAAGACCTTAGCTATTAGGCCAGAGTAAGAGTTAAGACCTTAACCATTAGGCCAGAGTACGAGTCTAAGACCTTAGCTATTAGGCCAGAGTAAGAATTAAGACCTTAGCTATTAGGCCAGAGTAAGAGTTAAGACCTTAAACTTTAGGCCAGAGTACGATTCTAAGACCTTAGCTATTAGGCCAGAGTAAGAGTTAAGACCTTAACCATTAGGCCAGAGTACGAGTCTAAGACCTTAGCTATTAGGCCAGAGTAAGAGTTAAGACCTTAACCAGTAGGGCAGAGTTAGAGTTAAAACCTTAATCATTAGGTCAGAGCATGAGTCTAAGACCTTAGCTATTAGGCCAAAGTAAGAGTTAAGACCTTAACCATTAGGGCAAAGTACGAGTCTAAGACCTTAGCTATTAGGCCAGAGTAAGAGTTAAGACCTTAGCTATTAGGCCAGAGTAAGAGTTAAGACCTTAACCATTAGACCATAGTACGAGTCTAAGACCTTAGCTATTAGGCCAGAGTAAGAGTTAAGACTTAAACCAGTAGGCCAGAGTACAAGTCTAAGACCTTAGCTATTAGGCCAGACTAAGAGTTAAGACCTTAACCATTAGGCCAGAGTACGAGTCTAAGACCTTAGCTATTAGGCCAGACTAAAAGTTAAGACCTTAGCTATTAGGCCAGAGTAAGAGTTAAGACTTAAACCAGTAGGCCAGAGTAAGAGTTAAGACCTTAACCTGTAGGTCATAGTACAAGTCTAAGACCTTAGCTATTAGGCCAGAGTAAGAGTTAAGACCTTAACCAGCAGGCCAGAGTAAAAGTTAAGACCTTAACCAGTAGGCCAGAGTAAGAGTTAAGACCTTAACCATTAGACCAGAGTACGAGCCTAAGACCTTAGCTATTAGGCCAGAGTAAGACTTAAGACCTTAACCAGTAGGCCAGAGTAAGAGTTAAGACCTTAATCAGTAGGCCAGAGTAAAAGTTAAGACCTTAACCATTAGGCCAGAGTACGAGTCTAAGACCTTAGCTATTAGGCCAGAGTAAGAGTTAAGACCTTAGCTATTAGGCCAGAGTAAGAGTCTAAGACCTTAGCTATTAGCCCAGAGTAAGAGTTAAGACCTTAACCATAAGGCCAGACTAAGAGTTATGACCTTAACCAGTAGGCCGGAGTACGAGTCTAAGACCTTAGCTATTAGGCCAGAGTAAGAGTTAAGACCTTAACCAGTAGGCCAGAGTAAGAGTTAAGACCTTTACCATTAGGCCAGAGTACGAGTCTAAGACCTTAGCTATTAGGCCAGAGTACGAGTCTAAGACCTTAGCTATTAGGCCAGAGTATGAGTCAAAGACCTTAGCTATTAGGCCAGAGTAAGAGTTAAGACCTTAGCTATTAGGCCAGAGTAAGAGTTAAGACCTTAACCATTAGGCTAGAGTACGAGTCTAAGACCTTAGCTAATAGGCCAGAGTAAGAATTAAGACCTTAGCTATTAGGCCAGAGTAAGAGTTAAGACCTTAACCTTTAGGCCAGAGTACGATTCTAAGACCTTAGCTATTATGCCAGAGTAAGAGTTAAGACCTTAACCATTAGGCCAGAGTAAGAGTCTAAGACCTTAGCTATTAGGCCAGAGTAAGAGTTAAGACCTTAACCAGTAGGGCAGAGTAAGAGTTAAAACCTTAATCATTAGGCCAGAGCACAAGTCTAAGACCTTAGCTATTAGGCCAGAGTAAGAGTTAAGACCTTAACCAATAGGTCAGAGTACGAGTCTAAGACCTTAGCTATTAGGCCAGAGTAAGAGTTAAGACCTTAGCTATTAGGCCAGAGTAAGAGTTAAGACCTTAACCATTAGGCCATAGTACGAGTCTAAGACCTTAGCTATTAGGCCAGAGTAAGGGTTAAGACCATAGCTATTAGACCAGAGTAAGAGTTAAGACCTTAACCAGTAGGCCAGAGTACAAGTCTAAGACCTTAGCTATTAGGCCAGACTAAGAGTTAAGACCTTAACCATTAGGCCAGAGTACGAGTCTAAGACCTTAGCTATTAGGCCAGACTAAAAGTTAAGACCTTAGCTATTAGGCCAGAGTAAGAGTTAAGACCTTTACCATTAGGCCATAGTACGAGTCTAAGACCTTAGCTATTAGGCCAGAGTAAGAGTTAAGACTTAACCCAGAAGGCCAGAGTAAGAGTTAAGACCTTAACCTGTAGGCCATAGTACAAGTCTAAGACCTTAGCTATTAGGCCAGAGTAAGAGTTAAGACCTTAACCAGCAGGCCAGAGTAAAAGTTAAGACCTTAACCAGTAGGCCAGAGTAAGAGTTAAGACCTTAACCATTAGGCAAGAGTACGAGCCTAAGACCTTAGCTATTAGGCCAGAGTAAGAGTTAAGACCTTAACCAGTAGGCCAGAGTAAGAGTTAAGACCTTAACCATTAGGCCATAGTACGAGTCTAAGACCTTAGCTATTAGGCCAGAGTAAGAGTTAAGACTTAAACCAGTAGGCCAGAGTAAGAGTTAAGACCTTAACCTGTAGGCCATAGTACAAGTCTAAGACCTTAGCTATTAGGCCAGAGTAAGAGTTAAGACCTTAACCAGCAGGCCAGAGTAAAAGTTAAGACCTTAACCAGTAGGCCAGTGTAAGAGTTAAAACCTTAACCATTAGGCCAGAGTACGAGCCTAAGACCTTAGCTATTAGGCCAGAGTAAGACTTAAGACCTTAACCATTAGGCCAGAGTAAGAGTTAAGACCTTTACCTGTAGGCCAGAGTAAGAGTTAAGACCTTAACCATTAGGCCAGACTATGAATTTAAGACCTTAGCTATTAGGCCAGAGTAAGATTTTTTTTTTTTTTTTTTTTTTTTTGTTTTTCAAAAACCTTTATTGTTCCATCGAAGAGTACACCGCTATTCAGCCAACAACCCGGAGGCAGGCAGCTAGTATTCGAGGCGGAACTCCGCCCAAGCATTTGAGATCGTACTTTCAAACGGCAATACAGCATTTTACAATGGAACAAACAGAACAGAACTAATAAAGAGCCCGAGTCGAAGGAAAGCAAACAGTAAATGATCGAAATGACATAATCATCTTCACGCTGCGCCCACAGCCCGCCCAGACAGAGCAAGCGACAGACAACCCCTCTCAGCGAACGAACCCCATATCCCAGATCACTTATGCCAGGCGGATCACCACTTACAGCACCCCACAGTCGAACTCCAACCTCTCCACGTCATTTAAGCCACGATCAGCCCGCTTGGTCATCTTCCAACGCTGTCGTACTAGCCAACCAGTCTACCAGTGGCTGCCAGATATCTACAGGCCGCGAGCGCTGCGGCAGCTGGTCCCAGTATGAGGTCAGCTGCTCCCTACAGTACACCGCCGATCTCATCCAGGCCTTCACGTTTGGCGGCATTGTCTTCTTCCAGTGTAGCGCTACCTGACGCTTAGCAAGTAATAATAAAATGGCCACAAGCCTACGTGAGGTCTTGGGCACATTTCTAACGAATCCCAATAGGGCCACAAGTGGGTCCGGCCCCAGTACCATCCCCACGATCTGCCCCACGGCATTGAAGACTGCAATCCAGAAGTCGCGTATGGGGCCACACACCCAGACAAGGTGATAGAACGCGGCATCCTGCGCACCGCATCTCCAACAGCATGCATCAGACCGCAGACCCATCCTACACAATTGAATGGGCGTCCGGTAGGTCCGGTGCAGATAGTTGAAGTGTACCAACCGCAGCCTGTAATTAGGGGATAGGTTTTCAAGTTGGGAGCAACAGTACTCCCACTGCTTCTCGGTAATAGATATACCCGCTTCAAGTTCCCACGCGGATCTGGAGTCAGTGTGCGCAACCGGAGCCGTGCTTTGAGTAGCTCTATAGATCCGTGTGATCAGTTTGCGCGCGGAGGAGTTCGAGAGTACGTCCTCCAAGGCCGCAATCGTCGGCGGAGCCTCTGGAAACATAGGGTACCTGCCCTTGCAGGCGGACCGCAGTTGATAGTAGAGAAGAAGCTCCGAGGCCGTCGGTTCCGGCGCTGCCGCCATGTCCCGCACTGTGAGGAAGGTATCGTCCGGGTACAAGTCTCCCGCCACCTTCAGTCCGCAGGCCTGCGCCCGCCGCGCCACTGCCGCGTCCGTCAATGGCCCCAATAGTGGATTATCCGCGAGGGGCATACTCGGCGCATATAAGTCATCTACGCCTGCACGTTTGGCAATGCTTGACCAGGCCCAGCGTACTATCTCAACAGTGTCAATGTCGTCCCTGGAGCGTCTGTATCTCTGATATGCCGCTGCACGAAGGGGGCAGGGGGCCGCAACATCCATCTCGATGGCCACGTGCGGCTGGTAAGGGATCGGGTGCTGCCAGTAGTGCAGATATTGGGCCTGAGCACTGTACGCATATAGCTCCATGTCCGGGGCCGCGAGTCCCCCCTGACGGAAGGGAAGTGTGAGGAGGTTCCAGGCCACTCTGGGCTGCTTACCCGCCCAGACCAGTTCAATCAAGGCGGAGCGGAGCCGGCGAAAGAACGACTTAGTGAGTGGCACGGGGATGTTTACGAATAAGTAAAGAAACTTAGGAACGACCACCATTTTAGCAATTGCTATGCGGCCCATCAGAGATAGTGGCAGCGCTTTCCAGCGCTTCACTTTGCACTCCAGCCATTCCACGGCCACCCCAAAATTGGCCAGCCATATGTCCTGTATCGATCGGCTAAACCGTATGCCCAGGTATTTAATCTCATCAGTGACCCAGTCAATCGGGAATTCCGTGTGGCATTGACTCGTACCGTCCGTCAGCGGGAACATCGCCGACTTTGACCAGTTGATATCGATACCCGTGAGGCCGCTGTACCTTGTCACCTCACGCATCAGTGGGTCGAAGTTTTCCGATGGATTCATCATATATATGGTTATGTCGTCGGCGTACATAGAGACCAGCAGGCCACGCGACGTGAAGCCGATACTGCGATGAGTGTGGTGTTGGCGCAAACGAGCCGCCAGCGGCTCCGTCGCAATAGCGAACAGCAGTGGCGACAAGGGGCAGCCCTGCCGAGTGCCTCTTGTTATGGGGATCGGGGAAGACGTCTGACCATTAACCCGTACCCTAGCCGTCGGGTGATTATAGATTATTCCAATACGCCTGGCAAAGGAGGGGCTGAAACCCATGCGAGTGAATAACGCCCGTAGGAATTTCCACTCTAGTGAGTCGAACGCCTTAGTGGCGTCAAGCAATGCGGCCGCGGCTTGTACCTTGGGATCCAAATAATGCAGGAGCCCAAACAGCACTCTAAGATTGTGGGAAGTGGACCGCCCCATCACAAAGCCCGACTGATCGGACAACGCTATCTGAGGCAGCATAAGTTTCAGGCGGTCAGCGAGTAGTTTCGCGTAGATTTTGGCGTCAAGATTAATTAGCGAGAGTGGGCGATATGAGTCCGGGGTAACAGGATTCTTGCCAGGTTTAAGCAGCGTAATGATGAGGGCCTCTCGCATCGAGGCAGGGAGGATGCCAACCTCCATCGCTTCCTCAAAAACATTATGCAAGCGAGGGACCAGTAGGTCTGCGTATTCCTTGTAGAAGGCTGCCGTCAGCCCGTCTGGGCCTGGTGCCTTGCTGAGCGGCATAGCGGCTATAACCGCTCGAATGTCCTCCTGCGTGAAGGGGAGGTCCATATATTGTCGGGCACTATTACTGAACCACGCAAGAGCTATGGTGTCCAGGTAATCACTAATAATAGTGTCGTCAGGGGACACCTTAGAGGTGTACAAGTCCTTATAGTAGTCTGTCATCACCGCCAGTATAGCCGGAGGATCTCGAATTACTGCACCCCCCGACTCCTGTATCTCAAGAATATGCTCCGACCCGCGTGGCGGGCGCAGCAGATTTGCTAGTGTTCGGCCAGCTCTATCACCCTCTCCGTAACGCCTGTCCTGAGAATCTTTGGACAAGAACCTGACCTCCCTCTCAGCCTCCTCTTGATACTCGGTCAGTTTCGTCCTGAAGTCTGCACTCGCACCACCAGACGGGGTTGCCACCATCGCAGCTTCAAGCCGAGCCAGTTCAGATTCCAACCTGCCGAGAGTAGCTCTAATGGAGCGTAAAATCCCAGTTTTTAGCGCCATGCAGTGGCCTCTTGTCACAGCTTTACAGGCCTCCCAGAGCACGCCAGGTGAATCTACTGAGCCCTCGTTTAGTGCGAAGTATTCCTCCAGTTTTTCCCGCAAAGAGTGCTGGAAGACCTGGTCGCGCAGAGCCCGGGACGGGAATCTCCAACTAAACGGCTGAATGTACTGCGGCGGGGTGGATATCGTTAAGCAAACCGGGGCATGATCAGAAAGTGACCGCGGCAAGTGAGTCACCTCTAACACCGATGAGTGCAGATCTCTGGACAGCAGCCAGAAATCCAATCTGGACCAGGCCGCACGATGAGCTGTGATACACGTACCGGCGCGGGTCTCAGGGTGCAGTGTCCTCCAGGAGTCCACCAGCCCTGCCTCTTGCATAATATGGCCAAGCGCCTCCGACGCCCTAGGGTGATGTTCCCGAGTGGTGCCCTGCCTATCTGCAGTATCTGACAGTACCACATTATAGTCTCCTCCCCACAGTATCGCAGCAGGTCCACAGTTCCGCACCTTATGCCACAATCCCTCGTAGAAATCTGGATTATCGTCATTCGGGCCATAAACATTCACCAGAATCACTCTCGCGCCGCACAGCGAACCTACCAACAGAACAAACCTGCCCCCCACGTCCCTGATTTCCTCATGCGTCCTCCAGTGAAGCCCTTTTCTGATAAGTATCGCCACCCCTCTAGAGTAGTTAGAGTAGTGAGCGTGAACTACCTCACCCCATCGGTTGTGTCTGAGCAGCTGCGCAGCATTGTCCGTCAGGTGCGTCTCCTGCAGAAGGCAAATGTCCGCACCCTTCCTAATCAGAAAGGCCTGTATCAGTCTCACTTTCCGCCTATCATTCATACCCCGTACATTCCAGGTAATACACTTTATGCTATTCACCGCACCATACGTGTTAACAGAGTTCGGGCAAGCCTCAAGCATACACCTACCCCCCAGTCACCCGGCCAAGTCACACCAACTCTCGAAGCACGCATTTCCAATCCAGCGGGTCCCAATATATGAGGGCGGCAATGCCACAGCAATCCGTACGCCCGCCAACAGGGCAGGGAACCTCCACCAGGCACCAAGCAGGGAAATAGAACTCGAGCAGGCCACGGACCCGTTCCTCGTTGCATCGATTCCTGCAGCCCGTCCCTGTCAGACAACACACATCCCACCCGGCCAGCTGGGCAGCCTGCCCGGTAAATGCCAGTACACCTCTTGCTAGGTGACTGTCGACATGACAGCGCGCCGCGCACAACGTGCGATTCAATAGCAGTTTTCGCCACCTCCGACCCGGCTCTGAAACTTAAATAAAACACAACAAAAACCCCCAGCCCCAGCCAAACCCCTAACCCTCCCGCTCCAACCCCCCAATCAGGTTGTGCAATGAACTCCCTGGACCCCCTCCCAACTACAACAACTGTAACTACAGTCTCTAAATGTGAACAGTGAATGGGAATCATCCCTTGAGGTACGCAGGTTGGCCACCTACAGGCCCTGTACTTGTGACAGGGCGATCGAGCGCGAGACTAGTGTACCAGCTCAAGGACCATCCCCCCCAATCCCGCAGCCCTGCTCAGCTCCCTCATAGCATCCGAAATTGGAACTCCAGGGAAGTAAACATTCTCAATATGGCCCAGCACAGCGTAGACAGGCGACACCCAGCGATTTAACAAGAAGCAAACAGGAGTAGTCATTCAACGTCACTTAGCCTGTCCCGCTGGTCCGGGTCAACTGCCGGTGTCTGAGCCTTTTGGTCCTTTAACAGTTGTTTGGCATATTTCATAGCCGCCTTAGCGTCAACAAAAAAGGATGGCTTACCGGGACCTTGGACCCGGAGTTTAGCAGGGTAGATGAGGGAGTATTTGGTGCCCGCCTGTTGAAAAAGTTTCTTCGCCGGCAAAAATTCCCTTCGAGCGGCTTGAACCTGCATCGTATAGTCCGGGTATAGTGCAATGTGGTTGCCCCTGTATTGCAAGTCCGATATGTCCCTTGCCATTCGTAAGATCACGTCCCGGTCCCTATAATTCAAGATTCGTGCAATAATAGGCCGGGGCGGTGCACCGGGTTTAGGCCTGGGCCCCAGTGATCTGTGAGCCCTCTCGACCAGGAACATCGGAGACAATCCCGACCCAAACAGATCCTTACACATTTGTTCGACAAAGAGCTCCATGCTGGTTATGTCCGTCGTTTCCGCCACACCCGTGATGCGGACGTTGTTGCGCCGCGAGCGCGCCTCCAAATCCTCATTTTTCTGCTGAATGAGTGTTAGAATCTTCTCCATGCCCCGAAGTTGGCCGGCAAGGCCGGTCTGATTTTCCTCCGTGTCGGCCACACGTGTTTCGAGCGATTCCACTCTCCCCTCTTGTTTGTCCATGCGGGACGTGATACCGTCCATGCGGGCAGCCAGCGCATCCATTTTGCCATCGATGCCATGTAAGCTTGTTTTCAGTTCCTGAAACATGGCCTTAATGTCCGCCTCCTGAGCACCACTCTGGTCCGCTCGAGAAGATTCGGCCTCACGGAGGTCTGGGTCTGGGTCCGGCGGCTTCTGCTTGGACTTGTCGAAAGTGATTTTCGGCTGCCGCGTGTCCGGTTTGCCCATGGCCACTCACCAGCCGCCACCCGGCGCCGCGAGTATGCCTTGGCGGCCGCGACCAGTCGCCGCCAGTCGCCGACCCTCAGCGTCTCACCGAGGGCAGCAGGTCGGTTAGTCCCAGTAGGTAGGCTGAATGGCTGGGCCTCCAATAGCGGGGCGCGCACCCTAAGCAGAGCAGGCGGGGAGAGTCACAGCGCAGGCCGCCGGAGCAGGACAACCCTAGTACAGCCGTGCACTTTCCACATCACAGGTCAACGCTCCAACCTCACCACAGTATTGTCGGGGCATGTACGGCAGCCGGCCTCGTCTCTCCGATCGTCTCCCTGGAACCTTCGACCATGGGACTTCTGCTTCAGGCAAAATGGCCGCCACTGCGATCAGCCGCCCGGGCCCGTCGCCGTGCGCCGTCGTGCAATCCAGGGGCGGACGTTCGGCGGTCTTCCCCACCAGCCGCCGCTTCCTCAGCTTCACTCCGACAGCCGTAGGGGGTGAGACCTTCGCCGGGGTGCGCTTTTCTTTGGGCGAGCGAACAGCCTCTGCCTCACCCCTCGGATAGGTTTCGGGCACTCCACACGCAAGGCCCCGGCTCTAGCGAATGGTGTAGGCCGCCACGACTCCGCGCCGCCCGCGGGCCGCTCTCCGTCCACAAGCCGCCGACGGGGTCAGAAAAGCCAGAGCACAGGGCGGACACCCAGGACTACCGTCTCGGGCAGGGAGGACCGAGCTCGCACCCCAGTTCAGCTAATAATTGAAGGATTTCTGTGCTCGATCGGCGGAGCTGCGGTTTCAGGCAGCCATTCCGCTCGGCAGCCAAGCCACGCCCCCCCAGGCCAGAGTAAGAGTTAAGACCTTAACCATTATGCCAGAGTACGAGTATAAGACCTTAGCTATTAGGCCAGAGTAAGAGTTAAGACCTTAGCTATTAGGCCAGATTAAGAGTTAAGACCTTAACCTTTAGGCCAGAGTACGAGTCTAAGGCCTTAGCTATTAGGCCAGAGTAAGAGTTAAGACCTTAGCCCTTAGGCCAGAGTAAGAGTTATACCGTAACCTTTAGGCCAGAGTACGAGTCTAAGGCCTTAGCTATTAGGCCAGAGTAAGAGTTAAGACCTTAACCAGTAGGCCAGAGTAAGAGTTAAGACCTTAACCATTAAGCCAGAGTACGAGTCTAAGACCTTAGCTATTAGGCCAGAGTAAGAGTTAAGACCTTAGCTATTAGGCCAGAGTAAGAGTTAAGACCTTAACCAGTAGGCCAGAGTACGAGTCTAAGACCTTAGCTATTATGCCAGAGTACGAGTCTAAGACCTTAGCTATTAGGCCAGAGTAAGAGTTAAGACCTTAACCATTAGGCCATAGTACGAGTCTAAGACCTAAGCTATTAGGCCAGAGTAAGAGTTAAGACCTTAGCTATTAGGCCAGAGTAAGAGTTAAGACCTTAACCTTTAGTCCAGAGTACGAGTCTAAGGTCTTAGCTATTAGGCCAGAGTAAGAGTTAAGACCTTAGCTATTAGGCCACAGTAAGTGTTAAGACCTTAACCATTAGGCCAGAGTACGAGTCTAAGACCTTAGCTATTAGGCCAGAGTAAGAGTTAAGACCTTAACCATTAAGCCAGAGTACGAGTCTAAGACCTTAGCTATTAGTTCAGAGTAAGTGTTAAGACCTTAGCCAGTAGGCCAGAGTACGTGTCTAAGACCTTAGCTATTAGGCTAGAGTAAGAGTTAAGACCTTAGCTATTAGGCCAGAGTAAGAGTCTAAGACCTTAGCTATTAGCCCAGAGTAAGAGTTAAGACCTTAACCATTAGGCCAGACTAAGAGTTAAGACCTTAACCAGTAGGCCATAGTACAAGTCTAAGACCTTAGCTATTAGGCCAGAGTAAGAGTTAAGACCTTAACCATTAGGCCAGAGTATGAGTCTAAGACCTTAGCTATTAGGCCAGAG
This sequence comes from Triturus cristatus, assembly GCF_964204655.1. Taxonomy (NCBI): domain Eukaryota; kingdom Metazoa; phylum Chordata; class Amphibia; order Caudata; family Salamandridae; genus Triturus; species Triturus cristatus. The sequence continues at coordinate 541,734,476 of NC_140592.1, forward strand.
TAAAAGTTAAGACCTTAGCTATTAGGCAGGAGTAAGAGTTAAGACTTTAACCAGTAGTCCAGAGTAAGAGTTAAGACCTTAACCAGTAGGCCAGAGTAAGAGTTAAGACCTTAACCAGTAGGCCAGAGTATGAGTCTAAGACCTTAGCTATTAGGCCAGAGTAAGAGTTAAGACCTTAGCTATTAGGCCAGAGTAAGAGTTAAGACCTTAACCAGTAGGCCAGAGTACGAGTCTAAGACCTTAGCTATTATGCCAGAGTACGAGTCTAAGACCTTAGCTATTAGCCCAGAGTAAGAGTTAAGACCTTAACCATTAGGCCAGAGTACGAGTCTAAGACCTTAGCTATTAGGCCAGAGTAAGAGTTAAGACCTTAGCTATTAGGCCAGAGTAAGAGTTAAGACCTTAGCCTTTAGGCCAGAGTACGAGTCTAAGGCCTTAGCTATTAGGCCAGAGTAAGAGTTAAGACCTTAGCTATTAGGCCAGAGTAAGAGTTAAGATCTTAACCATTAGGCCAGAGTACGAGTCTAAGACCTTAGCTATTAGGCCAGAGTAAGAGTTAAGACCTTAACCATTAGGCCAGAGTAAGAGTCTAAGACCTTAGCTATTAGGCCAAAGTGAAAGTTAAGACCTTAGCTATTAGGCCAGAGTAAGAGTTAAGACCTTAGCTATTAGGCCAGAGTAAGAGTTAAGACCTTAGCTATTAGGCCAGAGTAAGAGTTAAGACCTTAACCAGTAGGCCGGAGTATGAGTCTAAGACCTTAGCTATTAGGCCAGAGTAAGAGTTAAGACCTTAACCGGTAGGCCAGAGTAAGAGTTAAGACCTTAACCTGTCGGCCATAGTACGAGTTTAAGACCTTAGCTATTAGGCCAGAGTAAGTGTTAAGACCTTACCCAGCAGGCCAGAGTAAGAGTTAAGACCTTAACCAGTAGGCCAGAGTAAGAGTTAAGAAATTAACCATTAGGCCAGAGTACGAGTCTAAGACCTTAGCTATTAGGCCAGAGTAAGAGTTAAGACCTTAACCAGTAGGCCAGAGTAAGAGTTAAGACCTTACCCAGTAGGCCAGAGTAAGAGTTAAGAAATTAACCATTAGGCCAGAGTACGAGTATAAGACCTTAGCTATTAGGCCAGAGTAAGAGTTAAGACCTTAGCTATTAGGCCAGAGTAAGAGTTAAGACCTTAGCCTTTAGGCCAGAGTACGAGTCTAAGGCCTTAGCTATTAGGCCAGAGTAAGAGTTAAGACCTTAGCTATTAGGCCACAGTAAGTGTTAAGACCTTAACCATTAGGCCAGAGTATGAGTCTAAGACCTTAGCTATTAGGCCAGAGTTAGAGTTAAGACCTTAAACATTAAGCCAGAGTACGAGTCTAAGACCTTAGCTATTAGTTCAGAGTACGTGTTAAGACCTTAACCAGTAGGCCAGAGTAAGAGTTAAGATCTTAACCATTAGGCCAGAGTACGAGTCTAAGACCTTAGCTATTAGGCCAGAGTAAGAGTTAAGACCTTAACCATTAGGCCAGAGTAAGAGTCTAAGACCTTAGCTATTAGGCCAAAGTAAAAGTTAAGACCTTAGCTATTAGGCCAGAGTAAGAGTTAAGACCTTAACCATTAGGCCATAGTACGAGTCTAAGACCTTAGCTATTAGGCAAGAGTAAGAGTTAAGACCTTAGCTATTAGGCCAGAGTAAGAGTTAAGACCTTAACCAGTAGGCCGGAGTATGAGTCTAAGACCTTAGCTATTAGGCCAGAGTAAGAGTTAAGACCTTAACCAGTAGGCCAGAGTAAGAGTTAGGACCTTTACCTGTAGGCCAGAGTAAGAGTTAAGACCTTAACCATTAGGCCAGAGTACGAGGATAAGACCTTACCTATTAGGCCAGAGTATGAGTCTAAGACCTTAGCTATTAGGCCAGAGTAAGATTTAAGACCTTAACCATTAGACCAGAGTACGAGTCAAAGACCTTAGCTATTAGGCCAGAGTAAGAGTTAAGACCTTAGCTATTAGGCCAGAGTAAGAGTTAAGACCTTAACCTTTAGGCCAGAGTACGATTCTAAGACCTTAGCTATTAGGCCAGAGTAAGAGTTAAGACCTTAACCATTAGGCCAGAGTACGAGTCTAAGACTTTAGCTATTAGGCCAGAGTAAGAGTTAAGACCTTAACCAGTAGGGCAGATTAAGAGTTAAAACCTTAATCATTAGGCCAGAGCACGAGTCTAAGACCTTAGCTATTAGGCCAGAGTAAGAGTTAAGACCTTAGCTATTAGGCCAGAGTAAGAGTTAAGACCTTAACCATTAGGCCATAGTACGAGTCTAAGACCTTAGCTATTAGGCCAGAGTAAGGGTTAAGACCATAGCTATTAGACCAGAGTAAGAGTTAAGACCTTAACCGGTAGGCCAGAGTACAAGTGTAAGACCTTAGCTATTAGGCCAGACTAAGAGTTAAGACCTTAACCATTAGGCCAGAGTACGAGTCTAAGACCTTAGCTATTAGGCCAGACTAAAAGTTAAGACCTTAGCTATTAGGCCAGAGTAAGAGTTAAGACCTTTACCATTAGGCCATAGTACGAGTCTAAGACCTTAGCTATTAGCCCAGAGTAAGAGTTAAGACTTAAACCAGAAGGCCAGAGTAAGAGTTAAGACCTTAACCTGTAGGCCATAGTACAAGTCTAAGACCTTAGCTATTAGGCCAGAGTAAGAGTTAAGACATTAACCAGCAGGCCAGAGTAAAAGTTAAGACCTTAACCAGTAGGCCAGAGTAAGAGTTAAGACCTTAACCATTAGGCCAGAGTACGAGCCTAAGACCTTAGCTATTAGGCCAGAGTAAGAGTTAAGACCTTAACCAGTAGGCCAGAGTAAGAGTTAAGACCTTAACCAGTAGGCCAGAGTAAAAGTTAAGACCTTAACCATTAGGCCAGAGTACGAGTCTAAGACCTTAGCTATTAGGCCAGAGTAAGAGTCTAAGACCTTAGCTATTAGCCCAGAGTAAGAATTAAGACCTTAACCATTAGGCCAGAGTAAGAGTTAAGACCTTAACCAGTAGGCCAGAGTAAAAGTTAAGACCTTAACCATTAGGCCAGAGTACGAGTCTAAGACCTTAGCTATTAGGCCAGAGTAAGAGTCTAAGACCTTAGCTATTAGCCCAGAGTAAGAGTTAAGACCTTAACCATTAGGCCAGACTAAGAGTTAAGACCTTAACCAGTAGGCCATAGTACGAGTCTAAGACCTTAGCTATTAGGCCAGAGTAAGAGTTAAGACCTTAACCATGAGGCCAGAGTACGAGTCTAAGACCTTAGCTATTAGGCCAGACTAAGAGTTAAGACCTGAGCTATTAGGCCAGAGTAAGAGTTAAGACCTTAACCATTAGGCCAGAGTATAAGTCTAAGACCTAAGCTATTAGGTCAGAGTAAAAGTTAAAACCTTAGCTATTAGGCCAGAGTAAGAGTATAAGACCTTAGCTATTAGGCCAGAGTAAAAGTTAAGACCTTAACCATTAGGCCAGAGTAAGAGTTAAGACCTTAGCTATTAGGCCAGAGTAAGAGTTAAGACCTTAACCATTAGGCCAGAGTACGAGTCTAAGACCTTAGCTAGTAGGCCAGAGTAAGAGTTAAGACCTTAACCATTAGGTCAGAGTAAGATTTAAGACCTTAGCTATTAGGCCAGACTAAAAGATAAGACCTTAGCTAGTAGGCCAGAGTAAGAGTTAAAACCTTAGCTATTAGGCCAGAGTAAGAGTCTAAGACCTTAGCTATTAGGCCAGACTAAAAGATAAGACCTTAGCTATTAGGCCAGAGTAAGAGTTAAGACCTTAACCTGTAGGCCATAGTACGAGTATAAGACCTTAGCTATTATGCCAGAGTAAGAGTTAAGACCTTAGCTATTATGCCAGAGTAAGGGTTAAGACCTTAACCAGTAGGCCAGAGTAAGAGTTACGACCTTAACCATTAGGCCAGAGTATGAGTCTAAGACCTTAGCTATTAGGCCAAAGTAAGAGTTAAGACCTTAACCATTAGGCCAGAGTACGAGTCTACGACCTTAGCTATTAGGCCAGAGTAAGAGTTAAGACCTTAACCATTAGGCCAGAGTACGAGTCTAAGACCTTAGCTATCAGGCCAGAGTACGAGTCTAAGACCTTAGCTATTAGGCCAGAGTAAGAGTTAAGACCTTAACCATTAGGCCAGACTATGAATTTAAGACCTTAGCTATTAGGCCAGAGTAAGAGTTAAGACCTTAACCATTAGGCCAGAGTACGAGTCTAAGACCTTAGCTATTAGGCCAGAGTAAGAGTTAAGACCTTAGCTATTAGGCGAGAGTAAGAGTTAAGACCTTAACCTTTAGGCCAGAGTACGAGTCTAAGGCCTTAGCTATTAGGCCAGAGTAAGAGTTAAGACCTTAGCTATTAGGCCAGAGTAAGAGTTAAGACCTTAAATATTAGGCCAGAGTAAGAGTTATACCTTAACCTTTAGGCCAGAGTACGAGTTTAAGGCCTTAGCTATTAGGCCAGAGTAAGAGTTAAGACCTTAGCTATTAGGCCAGAGTAAGAGTTAAGACCTTAGCTATTAGGCCAGAGTAAGAGTTAAGACCTTAGCTATTAGGCCAGAGTAAGAGTTAAGACCTTAACCAGTAGGCCGGAGTACGAGTCTAAGACCTTAGCTATTAGGCCAGAGTAAGAGTTAAGACCTTAACCAGTAGGCCAGAGTAAGAGTTAAGACCTTTACCTGTAGGCCAAAGTAAGAGTTAAGACCTTAACCATTAGGCCAGAGTACGAGTCTAAGACCTTAGCTATTAGGCTAGAGTATGAGTCTAAGACCTTAGCTATTAGGCCAGAGTAAGAGTTAAGACCTTAACCATTAGGCCAGAGTATGAGTCAAAGACCTTAGCTATTAGGCCAGAGTAAGAGTTAAGACCTTAGCTATTAGGCCAGAGTAAGAGTTAAGACCTTAACCATTAGGCCAGAGTACGAGTCTAAGACCTTAGCTATTAGGCCAGAGTAAGAATTAAGACCTTAGCTATTAGGCCAGAGTAAGAGTTAAGACCTTAACCTTTAGGCCAGAGTACGATTCTAAGACCTTAGCTATTAGGCCAGAGTAAGAGTTAAGACCTTAACCATTAGGCCAGAGTACGAGTCTAAGACCTTAGCTATTAGGCCAGAGTAAGAGTTAAGACCTTAACCAGTAGGGCAGAGTTAGAGTTAAAACCTTAATCATTAGGTCAGAGCACGAGTCTAAGACCTTAGCTATTAGGCCAAAGTAAGAGTTAAGACCTTAACCGTTAGGGCAAAGTACGAGTCTAAGACCTTAGCTATTAGGCCAGAGTAAGAGTTAAGACCTTAGCTATTAGGCCAGAGTAAGAGTTAAGACCTTAACCATTAGACCATAGTACGAGTCTAAGACCTTAGCTATTAGGCCAGAGTAAGAGTTAAGACTTAAACCAGTAGGCCAGAGTACAAGTCTAAGACCTTAGCTATTAGGCCAGACTAAGAGTTAAGACCTTAACCATTAGGCCAGAGTACGAGTCTAACACCTTAGCTATTAGGCCAGACTAAAAGTTAAGACCTTAGCTATTAGGCCAGAGTAAGAGTTAAGACCTTAACCATTAGGCCATAGTATGAGTCTAAGACCTTAGCTATTAGGCCAGAGTAAGAGTTAAGACTTAAACCAGTAGGCCAGAGTAAGAGTTAAGACCTTAACCTGTAGGTCATAGTACAAGTCTAAGACCTTAGCTATTAGGCCAGAGTAAGAGTTAAGACCTTAACCAGCAGGCCAGAGTAAAAGTTAAGACCTTAACCAGTAGGCCAGAGTAAGAGTTAAGACCTTAACCATTAGACCAGAGTACAAGCCTAAGACCTTAGCTATTAGGCCAGAGTAAGACTTAAGACCTTAACCAGTAGGCCAGAGTAAGAGTTAAGACCTTAACCAGTAGGCCAGAGTAAAAGTTAAGACCTTAACCATTAGGCCAGAGTACGAGTCTAAGACCTTAGCTATTAGGCCAGAGTAAGAGTTAAGACCTTAGCTATTAGGCCAGAGTAAGAGTCTAAGACCTTAGCTATTAGCCCAGAGTAAGAGTTAAGACCTTAACCATAAGGCCAGACTAAGAGTTATGACCTTAACCAGTAGGCCGGAGTACGAGTCTAAGACCTTAGCTATTAGGCCAGAGTAAGAGTTAAGACCTTAACCAGTAGGCCAGAGTAAGAGTTAAGACCTTTACCATTAGGCCAGAGTACGAGTCTAAGACCTTAGCTATTAGGCCAGAGTATGAGTCTAAGAACTTAGCTATTAGGCCAGAGTAAGAGTTAAGACCTTAACCATTAGGCCAGAGTATGAGTCAAAGACCTTAGCTATTAGGCCAGAGTAAGAGTTAAGACCTTAGCTATTAGGCCAGAGTAAGAGTTAAGACCTTAACCATTAGGCTAGAGTACGAGTCTAAGAACTTAGCTAATAGGCCAGAGTAAGAATTAAGACCTTAGCTATTAGGCCAGAGTAAGAGTTAAGACCTTAACCTTTAGGCCAGAGTACGATTCTAAGACCTTAGCTATTATGCCAGAGTAAGAGTTAAGACCTTAACCATTAGGCCAGAGTAAGAGTCTAAGACCTTAGCTATTAGGCCAGAGTAAGAGTTAAGACCTTAACCAGTAGGGCAGAGTAAGAGTTAAAACCTTAATCATTAGGCCAGAGCACAAGTCTAAGACCTTAGCTATTAGGCCAGAGTAAGAGTTAAGACCTTAACCAATAGGTCAGAGTACGAGTCTAAGACCTTAGCTATTAGGCCAGAGTAAGAGTTAAGACCTTAGCTATTAGGCCAGAGTAAGAGTTAAGACCTTAACCATTAGGCCATAGTACGAGTCTAAGACCTTAGCTATTAGGCCAGAGTAAGGGTTAAGACCATAGCTATTAGACCAGAGTAAGAGTTAAGACCTTAACCAGTAGGCCAGAGTACAAGTCTAAGACCTTAGCTATTAGGCCAGACTAAGAGTTAAGACCTTAACCATTAGGCCAGAGTACGAGTCTAAGACCTTAGCTATTAGGCCAGACTAAAAGTTAAGACCTTAGCTATTAGGCAAGAGTACGAGTTAAGACCTTTACCATTAGGCCATAGTACGAGTCTAAGACCTTAGCTATTAGGCCAGAATAAGAGTTAAGACTTCACCCAGAAGGCCAGAGTAAGAGTTAAGACCTTAACCTGTAGGCCATAGTACAAGTCTAAGACCTTAGCTATTAGGCCAGAGTAAGAGTTAAGACCTTAACCAGCAGGCCAGAGTAAAAGTAAAGACCTTAACCAGTAGGCCAGAGTAAGAGTTAAGACCTTAACCATTAGGCAAGAGTACGAGCCTAAGACCTTAGCTATTAGGCCAGAGTAAGAGTTAAGACCTTAACCAGTAGGCCAGAGTAAGAGTTAAGACCTTAACCATTAGGCCATAGTACGAGTCTAAGACCTTAGCTATTAGGCCAGAGTAAGAGTTAAGACTTAAACCAGTAGGCCAGAGTAAGAGTTAAGACCTTAACCTGTAGCCCATAGTACAAGTCTAAGACCTTAGCTATTAGGCCAGAGTAAGAGTTAAGACCTTAACCAGCAGGCCAGAGTAAAAGTTAAGACCTTAACCAGTAGGCCAGTGTAAGAGTTAAAACCTTAACCATTAGGCCAGAGTACGAGCCTAAGACCTTAGCTATTAGGCCAGAGTAAGACTTAAGACCTTAACCAGTAGGCCAGAGTAAGAGTTAAGACCTTAACCAGTAGGCCAGAGTAAAAGTTAAGACCTTAACCATTAGGCCAGAGTACGAGTCTAAGACCTTAGCTATTAGGCCAGAGTAAGAGTCTAAGACCTTAGCTATTAGCCCAGAGTAAGAGTTAGGACCTTAACCATAAGGCCAGAGTAAGAGTTAAGACCTTAACCATTAGGCCAGAGTACGAGTTAAGACCTTAACCATTAGGCCAGAGTAAAAGTTAAGACCTTAGCTATTAGGCCAGAGTAAGAGTCTAAGACCTTAGCTATTAGGCCAGAGTAAAAGTTAAGACCTTAACCATTAGGCCAGAGTAAGAGTTAAGACCTTAGCTATTAGGCCAGAGTAAGAGTTAAGACCTTAACCGTTAGGCCAGAGTACGAGTCTAAGACCTTAGCTAGTAGGCCAGAGTAAGAGTTAAGACCTTAACCAGTAGGCCAGAGTAAGAGTTAAGACCTTAACCTGTAGGCCATAGTACGAGTCTAAGACCTTAGCTATTATGCCAGAGTAAGAGTTAAGACCTTAGCTATTATGCCAGAGTAAGGGTTAAGACCTTAACCAGTAGGCCAGAGTAAGAGTTACGACCTTAACCATTATGCCAGAGTATGAGTCTAAGACCTTAGCTATTAGGCCAGAGTAAGAGTTAAGACCTTAACCATTAGGCCAGAGTACGAGTCTACGACCTTAGCTATTAGGCCAGAGTAAGACTTAAGACCTTAACCAGTAGGCCAGAGTAAGAGTTAAGACCTTAACCAGTAGGCCAGAGTAAAAGTTAAGACCTTAACCATTAGGCCAGAGTACGAGTCTAAGACCTTAGCTATTAGGCCAGAGTAAGAGTCTAAGACCTTAGCTATTAGCCCAGAGTAAGAGTTAGGACCTTAACCATAAGGCCAGAGTAAGAGTTAAGACCTTAACCATTAGGCCAGAGTACGAGTTAAGACCTTAACCATTAGGCCAGAGTAAAAGTTAAGACCTTAGCTATTAGGCCAGAGTAAGAGTCTAAGACCTTAGCTATTAGGCCAGAGTAAAAGTTAAGACCTTAACCATTAGGCCAGAGTAAGAGTTAAGACCTTAGCTATTAGGCCAGAGTAAGAGTTAAGACCTTAACCATTAGGCCAGAGTACGAGTCTAAGACCTTAGCTAGTAGGCCAGAGTAAGAGTTAAGACCTTAACCAGTAGGCCAGAGTAAGAGTTAAGACCTTAACCTGTAGGCCATAGTACGAGTCTAAGACCTTAGCTATTATGCCAGAGTAAGAGTTAAGACCTTAGCTATTATGCCAGAGTAAGGGTTAAGACCTTAACCAGTAGGCCAGAGTAAGAGTTACGACCTTAACCATTATGCCAGAGTATGAGTCTAAGACCTTAGCTATTAGGCCAGAGTAAGAGTTAAGACCTTAACCATTAGGCCAGAGTACGAGTCTACGACCTTAGCTATTAGGCCAGAGTAAGAGTTAAGACCTTAACCACTAGGCCAGAGTGCGAGTCTAAGACCTTAGCTATCAGGCCAGAGTACGAGTCTAAGACCTTAGCTATTAGGCCAGAGTAAGAGTTAAAACCTTAACCATTAGGCCAGAGTACGAGTCTAAGACCTTAGCTAATAGGGCAAAGTAAGAGTTAAGACCTTAACCATTAGGCCAGAGTACGAGTCTAAGACCTTAGCTATTAGGCCAGAGTAAGAGTAAAAACCTTAGCTATTAGGCCAGAGTAAGAGTTGAGACCTTAACCATTAGGCCAGAGTATGAATTTAAGACCTTAGCTATTAGGCCAGAGTAAGAGTTAAGACCTTAACCATTAGGCCAGAGTACGAGTCGAAGACCTTAGCTATTAGGCCAGAGTAAGAGTTAAGACCTTAGCTATTAGGCCAGAGTAAGAGTTAAGACCTTAACCTTTAGGCCAGAGTACGAGTCTAAGGTCTTAGCTATTAGGCCAGAGTAAGAGTTAAGACCTTAGCTATTAGGCCACAGTAAGTGTTAAGACCTTAACCATTAGGCCAGAGTACGAGTCTAAGACCTTAGATATTAGGCCAGAGTAAGAGTTAAGACCTTAACCATTAAGCCAGAGTACGAGTCTAAGACCTTAGCTATTAGTTCAGAGTAAGTGTTAAGACCTTAACAGGTAGGCCAGAGTAAGAGTTAATATCTTAACCATTAGGCCAGAGTACGAGTCTAAGACCTTAGCTATTAGGCCAGAGTAAGAGTTAAGACCTTAACCATTAGGCCAGAGTAAGAGTCTAAGACCTTAGCTATTAGGCCAAAGTAAAAGTTAAGACCTTAGCTATTAGGCCAGAGTAAGAGTTAAGACCTTAACCATTAGGCCATAGTACGAGTCTAAGACCTTAGCTATTAGGCCAGAGTAAGAGTTAAGACCTTAGCTATTAGGCCAGAGTAAGAGTTAAGACCTTAACCAGTAGGCCGGAGTATGAGTCTAAGACCTTAGCTATTAGGCCAGAGTAAGAGTTAAGACCTTAACCAGTAGGCCAGAGTAAGAGTTAAGATATTTACCTGTAGGCCAGAGTAAGAGTTAAGACCTTAACCATTAGGGCAGAGTACGAGTCTAAGACCTTAGCTATTAGGCCAGAGTATGAGTCTAAGACCTTAGCTATTAGGCCAGAGTAAGAGTTAAGACCTTAACCATTAGGCCAGAGTACGAGTCAAAGACCTTAGCTATTACTCCAGAGTAAGAGTTAAGACCTTAGCTATTAGGCCAGAGTAAGAGTTAAGACCTTAACCTTTAGGCCAGAGTACGATTCTAAGACCTTAGCTATTAGGCCAGAGTAAGAGTTAAGACCTTAACCATTAGGCCAGAGTACGAGTCTAAGACCTTAGCTATTAGGCCAGAGTAAGACTTAAGACCTTAACCAGTAGGGCAGAGTAAGAGTTAAAACCTTAATCATTAGGCCAGAGCACGAGTCTAAGACCTTAGCAATTAGGCCAGAGTAAGAGTTAAGACATTAACCATTAGGGCAGAGTACAAGTCTAAGACCTTAGCTATTAGGCCAGAGTAAGAGTTAAGACCTTAGCTATTAGGCCAGAGTAGGAGTTAAGACCTTAACCATTAGGCCATAGTACGAGTCTAAGACCTTAGCTATTAGGCCAGAGTAAGGGTTAAGACCATAGCTATTAGACCAGAGTAGGAGTTAAGACCTTAACCAGTAGGCCAGAGTACAAGTCTAAGACCTTAGCTATTAGGCCAGACTAAGAGTTAAGACCTTAACCATTAGGCCAGAGTACGAGTCTAAGACCTTAGCTATTAGGCCAGACTAAAAGTTAAGACCTTAGCTATTAGGCCAGAGTAAGAGTTAAGACCTTAACCATTAGGCCATAGTACGAGTCTAAGACCTTAGCTATTAGTCCAGAGTAAGAGTTAAGACTTAAACCAGTAGGCCAGAGTAAGAGTTAAGACCTTAACCTGTAGGCCATAGTACAAGTCTAAGACCTTAGCTATTAGGCCAGAGTAAGAGTTAAGACCTTAACCAGCAGGCCAGAGTAAAAGTTAAGACCTTAACCAGTTTTCCAGAGTAAGAGTTAAAACCTTAACCATTAGGCCAGAGTACGAGCCTAAGACCTTAGCTATTAGGCCAGAGTAAGACTTAAGACCTTAACCAGTAGGCCAGAGTAAAAGTTAAGACCTTCACCATTAGGCCAGAGTACGAGTCAAAGACCTTAGCTATTAGGCCAGAGTAAGAGTTAAGACCTTAACTATTAGGCCAGAGTAAGAGTCTAAGACCTTAGCTATTAGCCCAGAGTAAGAGTTAAGACCTTAACCATTAGGCCAGACTAAGAGTTAAGACCTTAACCAGTAGGCCATAGTACGAGTCTAAGACCTTAGCTATTAGGCCAGAGTAAGAGTTAAGACCTTAACCATTAGGCCAGAGTACTTGTCTAAGACCTTAGCTATTAGGCCAGAGTAAGAGTTAAGACCTTAACCATTAGGCCAGAGTACGAGTCTAAGACCTTAGCTATTAGGCCAGAGTATAAGTCTAAGACCTTAGCTATTAGGCCAGAGTACGAGTCTAAGACCTTAGCTATTAGGCCCGAGTAAGAGTTAAGACCTTAACCATTAGGCCAGACTAAGAGTTAAGACCTTAACCTGTAGGCCATAGTACAAGTCTAAGACCTTAGCTATTAGGCCAGACTAAAAGTTAAGACCTTAGCTATTAGGCCAGAGTAGGAGTTAAGACCATAACCATTAGGCCATAGTATGAGTCTAAGACCTTAGCTATTAGGCCAGAGTAAGAGGTAAGACTTAAACGAGTAGGCCAGAGTAAGAGTTAAGACCTTAACCTGTAGGCCATAGTACTAGTCTAAGACCTTAGATATTAGGCCAGAGTAAGAGTTAAGACCTTAACCAGTAGGCCAGAGTAAGAGTTAAGACCTTAACCATTAGGCCAGAGTACGAGTCGAAGACCTTAGCTATTAGGCCAGAGTAAGAGTTAAGACCTTAACCAGTAGGCCAGAGTAAGAGTTAAGACCTTAACCAGGAGGCCAGAGTAAAAGTTAAGACCTTAACCATTAGGCCAGAGTACGAGTCTAAGACCTTAGCTATTAGGCCAGAGTAAGAGTTAAGACCTTAGCTATTAGGCCAGAGTAAGAGTCTAAGACCTTAGCTATTAGCCCAGAGTAAGAGTTAAGACCTTAACCATTAGGCCAGACTAAGAGTTAAGACCTTAACCAGTAGGCCATAGTACGAGTCTAAGACCTTAGCTATTAGGCCAGAGTAAGAGTTAAGACTTTAACCATTAGGCCAGAGTATGAGTCTAAGACCTTAGCGATTAGGCCAGAGTAAAAGTTAAGACCTTAGCTATTAGGCCAGAGTAAGAGTTAAGGCATTAACCATTAGGCCATAGTACGAGTCTAAGACCTTAGATATTAGGCCAGAGTAAGAGTTAAGACTTTAACCAGTAGTCCAGAGTAAGAGTTAAGACCTTAACCTGTAGGCCATAGTACTAGTCTAAGACCTTAGCTATTAGGCCAGAGTAAGGGTTAAGACCTTAACCAGCAGGCCAGAGTAAGAGTAAAGACCTTAACCAGTAGGCCAGAGTAAGAGTTAAGACCTTAACCATTAAGCCAGAGTACGAGTCTAAGACCTTAGCTATTAGGCCAGAGTAAGAGTTAAGACCTTAACCATTAGGTCAGAGTAAGATTTAAGACCTTAGCTATTAGGCCAGACTAAAAGATAAGACCTTAGCTAGTAGGCCAGAGTAAGAGTTAAAACCTTAGCTATTAGGCCAGAGTAAGAGTCTAAGACCTTAGCTATTAGGCCAGACTAAAAGATAAGACCTTAGCTATTAGGCCAGAGTAAGAGTTAAGACCTTAACCTGTAGGCCATAGTACGAGTCTAAGACCTTAGCTATTATGCCAGAGTAAGAGTTAAGACCTTAGCTATTATGCCAGAGTAAGGGTTAACACCTTAACCAGTAGGCCAGAGTAAGAGTTACGACCTTAACCATTAGGCCAGAGTATGGGTCTAAGACCTTAGCTATTAGGCCAGAGTAAGAGTTAAGACCTTAACCATTAGGCCAGAGTACGAGTCTACGACCTTAGCTATTAGGCCAGAGTAAGAGTTAAGACCTTAACCATTAGGCCAGACTATGAGTTTAAGACCTTAGCTATGAGGCCAGAGTAAGAGTTAAGACCTTAACCATTAGGCCAGAGTACGAGTCTAAGACCTTAGCTATTAGGCCAGAGTAAGAGTTAAGACCTTAGCTATTAGGCCAGAGTAAGAGTTTAGACCTTAACCTTTAGGCCAGACTACGAGTCTAAGGCCTTAGCTATTAGGCCAGAGTAAGAGTTAAGACCTTAGCTATTAGGCCAGAGTAAGAGTTAAGACCTTAGCTATTAGGCCAGAGTAAGAGTTATACCTTAACCTTTAGGCCAGAGTACGAGTCTAAGGTCTTAGCTATTAGGCCAGAGTAAGAGTTAAGACCTTAACCATTAGGCCATAGTACGAGTCTAAGACCTTGGCTATTAGGCCAGAGTAATAGTTAAGACCATAGCTATTAGGCCAGAGTAAGAGTTAAGAGCTTAACCTGTAGGTGATAGTACGAGTCTAAGACCTTAGCTATTAGGCCAGAGTAAGAGTTAAGACCTTAACCATTAGGCCAGAGTACGAGTCTAAGACCTTAGCTATTAGGCCAGAGTAAGAGTTAAGACCTTAGCTATTAGGCCAGAGTAAGAGTTGAGACCTTAACCAGTAGGCCGGAGTACGCGTCTAAGACCTTAGCTATTAGGCCAGAGTAAGAGTTAAGACCTTTACCTGTAGGCCAGAGGAAGAGTTAAGACCTTAACCATTAGGCCAGAGTATGAGTCAAAGACCTTAGCTATTAGGCCAGAGTAAGAGTTAAGACCTTAACCATTAGGCCAGAGTACGAGTCTAAGACCTTAGCTATTAGGCCAGAGTAAGAGTTAAGACCTTAACCAGTAGGGCAGAGTTAGAGTTAAAACCTTAATCATTAGGTCAGAGCACGAGTCTAAGACCTTAGCTATTATGCCAGAGTAAGAGTTAAGACCTTAACCATTAGGGCAAAGTATGAGTCTAAGACCTTAGCTATTAGGCCAGAGTAAGAGTTAAGACCTTAGCTATTAGGCCAGAGTAAGAGTTAAGACCTTAACCATTAGACCATAGTACGAGTCTAAGACCTTAGCTATTAGGCCAGAGTAAGAGTTAAGACTTAAACCAGTAGGCCAGAGTACAAGTCTAAGACCTTAGCTATTAGGCCAGACTAAGAGTTAAGACCTTAACCATTAGGCAAGAGTACGAGTCTAAGACCTTAGCTATTAGGCCACACTAAAAGTTAAGACCGTAGCTATTAGGCCAGAGTAAGAGTTAAGACCTTAACCATTAGGCCATAGTACGAGTCTAAGACCTTAGCTATTAGGCCAGAGTAAGAGTTAAGACTTAAACCAGTAGGCCAGAGTAAGAGTTAAGACCTTAACCTGTAGGTCATAGTACAAGTCTAAGACCTTAGCTATTAGGCCAGAGTAAGAGTTAAGACCTTAACCAGCAGGCCAGAGTAAAAGTTAAGACCTTAACCAGTAGGCCAGAGTAAGAGTTAAGACCTTAACCATTAGGCCAGAGTACGAGCCTAAGACCTTAGCTATTAGCCCAGAGTAAGACTTAAGACCTTAACCAGTAGGCCAGAGTAAGAGTTAAGACCTTAACCAGTAGGCCAGAGTAAAAGTTAAGACCTTAACCATTAGGCCAGAGTACGAGTCTAAGACCTTAGCTATTAGGCCAGAGTAAGAGTTAAGACCTTAGCTATTAGGCCAGAGTAAGAGTCTAAGACCTTAGCTATTAGCCCAGAGTAAGAGTTAAGACCTTAACCATAAGGCCAGACTAAGAGTTATGACCTTAACCAGTAGGCCGGAGTACGAGTCTAAGACCTTAGCTATTAGGCCAGAGTAAGAGTTAAGACCTTAACCAGTAGGCCAGAGTAAGAGTTAAGACCTTTACCTGTAGGCCACAGTAAGAGTTAAGACCTTAACCATTAGGCCAGAGTACGAGTCTAAGACCTTAGCTATTAGGCCAGAGAATGAGTCTAAGAACTTAGCTATTAGGCCAGAGTAAGAGTTAAGACCTTAACCATTAGGCCAGAGTATGAGTCAAAGACCTTAGCTATTAGGCCAGAGTAAGAGTTAAGACCTTAGCTATTAGGCCAGAGTAAGAGTTAAGACCTTAACCATTAGGCCAGAGTATGAGTCTAAGACCTTAGCTAATAGGCCAGAGTAAGAATTAAGACCTTAGCTATTAGGCCAGAGTAAGAGTTAAGACCTTAACCTTTAGGCCAGAGTACGATTCTAAGACCTTAGCTATTAGGCCAGAGTAAGAGTTAAGACCTTAACCATTAGGCCAGAGTAAGAGTCTAAGACCTTAGCTATTAGGCCAGAGTAAGAGTTAAGACCTTAACCATTAGGGCAGAGTACGAGTCTAAGACCTTAGCTATTAGGCCAGAGTAAGAGTTAAGGCCTTAGCTATTAGGCCAGAGTAAGAATTAAGACCTTAACCATTAGGCCATAGTACAAGTCTAAGGCCTTAGCTATTAGGCCAGAGTAAGGGTTAAGACCATAGCTATTAGACCAGAGTAAGAGTTAAGACCTTAACCAGTAGGCCAGAGTACAAGTCTAAGACCTTAGCTATTAGGCCAGACTAAGAGTTAAGACCTTAACCATTAGGCCAGAGTACGAGTCTAAGACCTTAGCTATTAGGCCAGACTAAAAGTTAAGACCTTAGCTATTAGGCCAGAGTAGGAGTTAAGACCTTTACCATTAGGCCATAGTACGAGTCTAAGACCTTAGCTATTAGGCCAGAGTAAGAGTTAAGACTTAACCCAGAAGGCCAGAGTAAGAGTTAAGACCTTAACCTGTAGGCCATAGTACAAGTCTAAGACCTTAGCTATTAGGCCAGAGTAAGAGTTAAGACCTTAACCAGCAGGCCAGAGTAAAAGTTAAGACCTTAACCAGTAGGCCAGAGTAAGAGTTAAGACCTTAACCATTAGGCCAGAGTACGAGCCTAAGACCTTAGCTATTAGGCCAGAGTAAGAGTTAAGACCTTAACCAGTAGGCCAGAGTAAGAGTTAAGACCTTAACCAGTAGGCCAGAGTAAAAGTTAAGACCTTAACCATTAGGCCAGAGTACGAGTCTAAGACCTTAGCTATTAGGCCAGAGTAAGAGTTAAGACCTTAGCTATTAGGCCAGAGTAAGAGTCTAAGACCTTAGCTATTAGCCCAGAGTAAGAGTTAAGACCTTAACCATTAGGCCAGACTAAGAGTTAAGACCTTAACCAGTAGGCCATAGTACGAGTCTAAGACCTTAGCTATTAGGCCAGAGTAAGAGTTAAGACCTTAACCATTAGGCCAGAGTACGAGTCTAAGACCTTAGCTATTAGGCCAGAGTAAGAGTTAAGACCTTAACCATTAGGCCAGAGTACAAGTCTAAGACCTAAGCTATTAGGTCAGAGTAAGAGTCAAAACTTTAGCTATTAGGCCAGAGTAAGAGTCTAAGACCTTAGCTATTAGGCCAGAGTAAAAGTTAAGACCTTAACCATTAGGCCAGAGTAAGAGTTAAGACCTTAGCTATTAGGCCAGAGTAAGAGTTAAGACCTTAACCATTAGGCCAGAGTACGAGTCTAAGACCTTAGCTAGTAGGCCAGAGTAAGAGTTAAGACCTTAACCATTAGGTCAGAGTAAGATTTAAGACCTTAGCTATTAGGGCAGACTAAAAGATAAGACCTTAGCTAGTAGGCCAGAGTAAGAGTTAAAACCTTAGCTATTAGGCCAGAGGAAGAGTCTAAGACCTTAGCTATTAGGCCAGACTAAAAGATAAGACCTTAGCTGTTAGGCCAGAGTAAGAGTTAAGACCTTAACCTGTAGGCCATAGTACGAGTCTAAGACCTTAGCTATTATGGCAGAGTAAGAGTTAAGACCTTAGCTATTATGCCAGAGTAAGGGTTAAGACCTTAACCAGTAGGCCAGAGTAAGAGTTACGACCTTAACCATTAGGCCAGAGTATGAGTCTAAGACCTTAGCTATTAGGCCAAAGTAAGAGTTAAGACCTTAACCATTAGGCCAGAGTACGAGTCTAATACCTTAGCTATCAGGCCAGAGTACGAGTCTAAGACCTTAGCTATTCGGCCAGAGTAAGAGTTAAGACCTTAACCGTTAGGCCAGAGTACGAGTCTAAGACCTTAGCTAACAGGCCAGAGTACGAGTCTAAGACCTTAGCTATTAGGTCAGAGTAAGAGTTAAGACCTTAACCATTAGGCCAGACTATGAATTTAAAACCTTAGCTATTAGGCCAGAGTAAGAGTTAAGACCTTAACCATTAGGCCAGAGTACGAGTCTAAGACCTTAGCTATTAGGCCAGAGTAAGAGTTAAGACCTTAGCTATTAGGCCAGAGTAAGAGTTAAGACCTTAGCTATTAGGCCAGAGTAAGAGTTATACCTTAACCTTTAGGCCAGAGTACGAGTCTAAGGCCTTAGCTATTAGGCCAGAGTAAGAGTTAAGACCTTAACCATTAGGCCATAGTACGAGTCTAAGACCTTAGCTATTAGGCCAGAGTAAGAGTTAAGACCTTAGCTATTAGGCCAGAGTAAGAGTTAAGACCTTAGCTATTAGGCCAGAGTAAGAGTTAAGACCTTAGCTATTAGGCCAGAGTAAGAGTTAAGACCTTAACCAGTAGGCCGGAGTACGAGTCTAAGACCTTAGCTATTAGGCCAGAGTAAGAGTTAAGACCTTAACCAGTAGGCCAGAGTAAGAGTTAAGACCTTTACCTGTAGGCCAGAGTAAGAGTTAAGACCTTAACCATTAGGCCAGACTATGAATTTAAGACCTTAGCTATTAGGCCAGAGTAAGAGTTAAGACCTTAACCATTATGCCAGAGTACGAGTATAAGACCTTAGCTATTAGGCCAGAGTAAGAGTTAAGACCTTAACCTTTCGGCCAGAGTACGAGTCTAAGGCCTTAGCTATTAGGCCAGAGTAAGAGTTAAGACCTTAGCTATTAGGCCAGAGTAAGAGTTAAGACCTTAACCATTAGGCCAGAGTAAAAGTTGAGACCTTAACCATTAGGCCAGAGTAAGAGTTAAGACCTTAACCATTAGGCCATAGTACGAGTCTAAGACCTTAGCTATTAGGCCAGAGTAAGAGTTAAGACCTTAACCTTTCGGCCAGAGTACGAGTCTAAGGCCTTAGCTATTAGGCCAGAGTAAGAGTTAAGACCTTAGCTATTAGGCCAGAGTAAGAGTTAAGACCTTAACCATTAGGCCAAAGTAAAAGTTAAGACCTTAGCTATTAGGCCAGAGTAAGAGTTAAGACCTTAACCATTAGGCCATAGTACGAGTCTAAGACCTTAGCTATTAGGCCAGAGTAAGAGTTAAGACCTTAGCTATTATGCCAGAGTAAGTGTTAAGACCTTAACCAGTAGGCCGGAGTACGAGTCTAAGACCTTAGCTATTAGGCCAGAGTAAGAGTTAAGACCTTAACCAGTAGGCCAGAGTAAGAGTTAAGACATTTACCTGTAGGCCAGAGTAAGAGTTAAGACCTTAACCATTAGGCCAGAGTACGAGTCAAAGACCTTAGCTATTAGGCCAGAGTAAGAGTTAAGACCTTAGCTATTAGGCCAGAGTAAGAGTTAAGACCTTAACCTTTAGGCCAGAGTACGATTCTAAGACCTTAGCTATTAGGCCAGAGTAAGAGTTAAGACCTTATCTATTAGGCCAGAGTAAGAGTTGAGACCTTAACCATTAGGCCAGAGTATGAATTTAAGACCTTAGCTATTAGGCCAGAGTAAGAGTTAAGACCTTAACCATTAGGCCAGAGTACGAGTCCAAGACCTTAGCTATTAGGCCAGAGTAAGAGTTAAGACCTTAGCTATTAGGCCAGAGTAAGAGTTAAGACCTTAACCTTTAGGCCAGAGTACGAGTCTAAGGTCTTAGCTATTAGGCCAGAGTAAGAGTTAAGACCTTAGCTATTAGGCCACAGTAAGTGTTAAGACCTTAACCATTAGGCCAGAGTACGAGTCTAAGACCTTAGATATTAGGCCAGAGTAAGAGTTAAGACCTTAACCATTAAGCCAGAGTACGAGTCTAAGACCTTATCTATTAGTTCAGAGTAAGTGTTAAGACCTTAACAGGTAGGCCAGAGTAAGAGTTAATATCTTAACCATTAGGCCAGAGTACGAGTCTAAGACCTTAGCTATTAGGCCAGAGTAAGAGTTAAGACCTTAACCATTAGGCCAGAGTAAGTGTCTAAGACCTTAGCTATTAGGCCAAAGTAAAAGTTAAGACCTTAGCTATTAGGCCAGAGTAAGAGTTAAGACCTTAACCATTAGGCCATAGTACGAGTCTAAGACCTTAGCTATTAGGCCAGAGTAAGAGTTAAGACCTTAGCTATTAGGCCAGAGTAAGAGTTAAGACCTTAACCAGTAGGCCGGAGTACGAGTCTAAGACCTTAGCTATTAGGCCAGAGTAAGAGTTAAGACCTTAACCAGTAGGCCAGAGTAAGAGGTAAGACATTTACCTGTAGGCCAGAGTAAGAGTTAAGACCTTAACCATTAGGGCAGAGTACGAGTCTAAGACCTTAGCTATTAGGCCAGAGTATGAGTCTAAGACCTTAGCTATTAGGCCAGAGTAAGAGTTAAGACCTTAACCATTAGGCCAGAGTACGAGTCAAAGACCTTAGCTATTAGGCCATAGTACTAGTCTAAGACCTTAGCTATTAGGCCAGAGTAAGAGTTAAGACCTTAACCTTTAGGCCAGAGTACGATTCTAAGACCTTAGCTATTAGGCCAGAGTAAGAGTTAAGACCTTAACCATTAGGCCAGAGTACGAGCCTAAGACCTTAGCTATTAGGCCAGAGTAAGACTTAAGACCTTAACCAGTAGGCCAGAGTAAGAGTTAAGACCTTAACCAGCAGGCCAGAGTAAAAGTTAAGACCTTAACCAGTAGGCCAGAGTAAGAGTTAAGACCTTAACCATTAGGCTAGAGTACGAGCCTAAGACCTTAGCTATTAGGCCAGAGTAAGAGTTAAGACCTTAACCAGAAGGCCAGAGTAAGAGTTAAGACCTTAACCATTAGGCCATAGTACGAGTCTAAGACCTTAGCTATTAGGCCAGAGTAAGAGTTAAGACTTAAACCAGTAGGGCAGAGTAAGAGTTAAGACCTTAACCTGTAGGCCATAGTACAAGTCTAAGACCTTAGCTATTAGGCAAGAGTAAGAGTTAAGACCTTAACCAGCAGGCCAGAGTAAAAGTTAAGACCTTAACCAGTAGGCCAGAGTAAGAGTTAAAACCTTAACCATTAGGCCAGAGTACGAGCCTAAGACCTTAGCTATTAGGCCAGAGTAAGATTTAAGACCTTAACCAGTAGGCCAGAGTAAAAGTTGAGACCTTAACCATTAGGCCAGAGTACGAGTCTTAGACCTTAGCTATTAGGCCAGAGTAAGAGTTAAGACCTTAGCTATTAGGCCAGAGTAAGAGTCTAAGACCTTAGCTATTAGGCCAGAGTAAGAGTTAAGACCTTAACCATTAGGCCAGAGTACGAGCCTAAGACCTTAGCTATTAGGCCAGAGTAAGACTTAAGACCTTAACCAGTAGGCCAGAGTAAGAGTTAAGACCTTAACCAGTAGGCCAGAGTAAAAGTTGAGACCTTAACCATTAGGCCAGAGTACGAGTCTAAGACCTTAGCTATTAGGCCAGAGTAAGAGTTAAGACCTTAGCTATTAGGCCAGAGTAAGAGTCTAAGACCTTAGCTATTAGCCCAGAGTAAGAGTTAAGACCTTAACCATCAGGCCAGACTAAGAGTTAAGACCTTAACCAGTAGGCCATAGTACGAGTCTAAGACCTTAGCTATTAGGCCAGAGTAAGAGTTAAGACCTTAACCATTAGGCCAGAGTACGAGTTAAGACCTTAGCTATTAGGCCAGAGTAAGAGTTAAAACCTTAGCTATTAGGCCAGAGTAAGAGTCTAAGACCTTAGCTATTAGGCCAGAGTAAAAGTTAAGACCTTAACCATTAGGCCAGAGTAAGAGTTAAGACCTTAGCTATTAGGCCAGAGTAAGAGTTAAGACCTTAACCATTAGGCCAGAGTATGAGTCTAAGACCTTAGCTAGTAGGCCAGAGTAAGAGTTAAGACCTTAACCAGTAGGCCAGAGTAAGAGTTAAGACCTTAACCTGTAGGCCATAGTACGAGTCTAAGACCTTAGCTATTATGCCAGAGTAAGAGTTAAGACCTTAGCTATTATGCCAGAGTAAGGGTTAAGACCTTAACCAGTAGGCCAGAGTAAGAGTTACGACCTTAACCATTATGCCAGAGTATTAGTCTAAGACCTTAGCTATTAGGCCAGAGTAAGAGTTAAGACCTTAACCATTAGGCCAGAGTACGAGTCTACGACCTTAGCTATTAGGCCAGAGTAAGAGTTAAGACCTTAACCATTAGGCCAGAGTACGAGTCTAAGACCTTAGCTATCAGGCCAGAGTACGAGTCTAAGACCTTAGCTATCAGGCCAGAGTACGAGTCTAAGCCCCTTAGCTATTAGGCCAGAGTAAGAGTTAAAACCTTAACCATTAGGCCAGAGTACGAGTCTAAGACCTTAGCTAATAGGCCAGAGTAAGAGTTAAGACCTTAACTATTAGGACAGACTAAGAGTTAAGACCTTAACCATTAGGCCAGAGTACAAGTCTAAGACCTTAGCTATTAGGCCAGAGTAAGAGTAAAAACCTTATCTATTAGGCCAGAGTAAGAGTTGAGACCTTAACCATTAGGCCAGAGTATGAATTTAAGACCTTAGCTATTAGGCCAGAGTAAGAGTTAAGACCTTAACCATTAGGCCAGAGTACGAGTCCAAGACCTTAGCTATTAGGCCAGAGTAAGAGTTAAGACCTTAGCTATTAGGCCAGAGTAAGAGTTAAGACCTTAACCTTTAGGCCAGAGTACGAGTCTAAGGTCTTAGCTATTAGGCCAGAGTAAGAGTTAAGACCTTAACCATTAGGCCAGAGTACGAGTCTAAGACCTTAGATATTAGGCCAGAGTAAGAGTTAAGACCTTAACCATTAAGCCAGAGTACGAGTCTAAGACCTTAGCTATTAGTTCAGAATAAGTGTTAAGACCTTAACAGGTAGGCCAGAGTAAGAGTGAATATCTTAACCATTAGGCCAGAGTACGAGTCTAAGACCTTAGCTATTAGGCCAGAGTAAGAGTTAAGACCTTAACCATTAGGCCAGAGTAAGTGTCTAAGACCTTAGCTATTAGGCCAAAGTAAAAGTTAAGACCTTAGCTATTAGGCCAGAGTAAGAGTTAAGACCTTAACCATTAGGCCATAGTACGAGTCTAAGACCTTAGCTATTAGGCCAGAGTAAGAGTTAAGACCTTAGCTATTATGCCAGAGTAAGTGTTAAGACCTTAACCAGTAGGCCGGAGTACGAGTCTAAGACCTTAGCTATTAGGCCAGAGTAAGAGTTAAGACCTTAACCAGTAGGCCAGAGTAAGAGTTAAGACATTTACCTGTAGGCCAGAGTAAGAGTTAAGACCTTAACCATTAGGCCAGAGTACGAGTCAAAGACCTTAGCTATTAGGCCAGAGTAAGAGTTAAGACCTTAGCTATTAGGCCAGAGTAAGAGTTAAGACCTTAACCTTTAGGCCAGAGTACGATTCTAAGACCTTAGCTATTAGGCCAGAGTAAGAGTTAAGACCTTATCTATTAGGCCAGAGTAAGAGTTGAGACCTTAACCATTAGGCCAGAGTATGAATTTAAGACCTTAGCTATTAGGCCAGAGTAAGAGTTAAGACCTTAACCATTAGGCCAGAGTACGAGTCCAAGACCTTAGCTATTAGGCCAGAGTAAGAGTTAAGACCTTAGCTATTAGGCCAGAGTAAGAGTTAAGACCTTAACCTTTAGGCCAGAGTACGAGTCTAAGGTCTTAGCTATTAGGCCAGAGTAAGAGTTAAGACCTTAGCTATTAGGCCACAGTAAGTGTTAAGACCTTAACCATTAGGCCAGAGTACGAGTCTAAGACCTTAGATATTAGGCCAGAGTAAGAGTTAAGACCTTAACCATTAAGCCAGAGTACGAGTCTAAGACCTTATCTATTAGTTCAGAGTAAGTGTTAAGACCTTAACAGGTAGGCCAGAGTAAGAGTTAATATCTTAACCATTAGGCCAGAGTACGAGTCTAAGACCTTAGCTATTAGGCCAGAGTAAGAGTTAAGACCTTAACCATTAGGCCAGAGTAAGTGTCTAAGACCTTAGCTATTAGGCCAAAGTAAAAGTTAAGACCTTAGCTATTAGGCCAGAGTAAGAGTTAAGACCTTAACCATTAGGCCATAGTACGAGTCTAAGACCTTAGCTATTAGGCCAGAGTAAGAGTTAAGACCTTAGCTATTAGGCCAGAGTAAGAGTTAAGACCTTAACCATTAGGCCAGAGTACGAGTTAAGACCTTAACCATTAGGCCAGGGTACAAGTCTAAGACCTTAGCTATTAGGCCAGAGTAAGAGTTAAGACCTTAACTAGTAGGGCAGAGTAAGAGTTAAAACCTTAATCATTAGGCCAGAGCACGAGTCTAAGACCTTAGCTATTAGGCCAGAGTAAGAGTTAAGACCTTAACCATTAGGGCAGAGTACGAGTCTAAGACCTTAGCTATTAGGCCAGAGTAAGAGTTAAGACCTTAGCTATTAGGCCAGAGTAAGAGTTAAGACCTCAACCATTAGGCCATAGTACGAGTCTAAGACCTTAACTATTAGGCCAGAGTAAGAGTCTAAGACCTTAGCTATTAGCCCAGGGTAAGAGTTAAGACCTTAATCATTAGGCCAGTCTGAGAGTTAAGACCTTAACCAGTAGGCCATAGTACGAGTCTAAGACCTTAGCTATTAGGCCAGAGTAACAGTTAAGACCTTAACCATTAGGCCAGAGTACGAGCCTAAGACCTTAGCTATTAGGCCAGAGTAAGACTTAAGACCTTAACCAGTAGGCCAGAGTAAGAGTTAAGACCTTAACCAGTAGGCCAGAGTAAAAGTTGAGACCTTAACCATTAGGCCAGAGTACGAGTCTAAGACCTTAGCTATTAGGCCAGAGTAAGAGTTAAGACCTTAGCTATTAGGCCAGAGTAAGAGTCTAAGACCTTAGCTATTAGCCCAGAGTAAGAGTTAAGACCTTAACCATCAGGCCAGACTAAGAGTTAAGACCTTAACCAGTAGGCCATAGTACGAGTCTAAGACCTTAGCTATTAGGCCAGAGTAAGAGTTAAGACCTTAACCATTAGGCCAGAGTACGAGTTAAGACCTTAGCTATTAGGCCAGAGTAAGAGTTAAAACCTTAGCTATTAGGCCAGAGTAAGAGTCTAAGACCTTAGCTATTAGGCCAGAGTAAAAGTTAAGACCTTAACCATTAGGCCAGAGTAAGAGTTAAGACCTTAGCTATTAGGCCAGAGTAAGAGTTAAGACCTTAACCATTAGGCCAGAGTATGAGTCTAAGACCTTAGCTAGTAGGCCAGAGTAAGAGTTAAGACCTTAACCAGTAGGCCAGAGTAAGAGTTAAGACCTTAACCTGTAGGCCATAGTACGAGTCTAAGACCTTAGCTATTATGCCAGAGTAAGAGTTAAGACCTTAGCTATTATGCCAGAGTAAGGGTTAAGACCTTAACCAGTAGGCCAGAGTAAGAGTTACGACCTTAACCATTATGCCAGAGTATTAGTCTAAGACCTTAGCTATTAGGCCAGAGTAAGAGTTAAGACCTTAACCATTAGGCCAGAGTACGAGTCTACGACCTTAGCTATTAGGCCAGAGTAAGAGTTAAGACCTTAACCATTAGGCCAGAGTACGAGTCTAAGACCTTAGCTATCAGGCCAGAGTACGAGTCTAAGACCTTAGCTATCAGGCCAGAGTACGAGTCTAAGACCTTAGCTATTAGGCCAGAGTAAGAGTTAAAACCTTAACCATTAGGCCAGAGTACGAGTCTAAGACCTTAGCTAATAGGCCAGAGTAAGAGTTAAGACCTTAACTATTAGGACAGACTAAGAGTTAAGACCTTAACCATTAGGCCAGAGTACAAGTCTAAGACCTTAGCTATTAGGCCAGAGTAAGAGTAAAAACCTTATCTATTAGGCCAGAGTAAGAGTTGAGACCTTAACCATTAGGCCAGAGTATGAATTTAAGACCTTAGCTATTAGGCCAGAGTAAGAGTTAAGACCTTAACCATTAGGCCAGAGTACGAGTCCAAGACCTTAGCTATTAGGCCAGAGTAAGAGTTAAGACCTTAGCTATTAGGCCAGAGTAAGAGTTAAGACCTTAACCTTTAGGCCAGAGTACGAGTCTAAGGTCTTAGCTATTAGGCCAGAGTAAGAGTTAAGACCTTAACCATTAGGCCAGAGTACGAGTCTAAGACCTTAGATATTAGGCCAGAGTAAGAGTTAAGACCTTAACCATTAAGCCAGAGTACGAGTCTAAGACCTTAGCTATTAGTTCAGAATAAGTGTTAAGACCTTAACAGGTAGGCCAGAGTAAGAGTGAATATCTTAACCATTAGGCCAGAGTACGAGTCTAAGACCTTAGCTATTAGGCCAGAGTAAGAGTTAAGACCTTAACCATTAGGCCAGAGTAAGTGTCTAAGACCTTAGCTATTAGGCCAAAGTAAAAGTTAAGACCTTAGCTATTAGGCCAGAGTAAGAGTTAAGACCTTAACCATTAGGCCATAGTACGAGTCTAAGACCTTAGCTATTAGGCCAGAGTAAGAGTTAAGACCTTAGCTATTATGCCAGAGTAAGTGTTAAGACCTTAACCAGTAGGCCGGAGTACGAGTCTAAGACCTTAGCTATTAGGCCAGAGTAAGAGTTAAGACCTTAACCAGTAGGCCAGAGTAAGAGTTAAGACATTTACCTGTAGGCCAGAGTAAGAGTTAAGACCTTAACCATTAGGCCAGAGTACGAGTCAAAGACCTTAGCTATTAGGCCAGAGTAAGAGTTAAGACCTTAGCTATTAGGCCAGAGTAAGAGTTAAGACCTTAACCTTTAGGCCAGAGTACGATTCTAAGACCTTAGCTATTAGGCCAGAGTAAGAGTTAAGACCTTATCTATTAGGCCAGAGTAAGAGTTGAGACCTTAACCATTAGGCCAGAGTATGAATTTAAGACCTTAGCTATTAGGCCAGAGTAAGAGTTAAGACCTTAACCATTAGGCCAGAGTACGAGTCCAAGACCTTAGCTATTAGGCCAGAGTAAGAGTTAAGACCTTAGCTATTAGGCCAGAGTAAGAGTTAAGACCTTAACCTTTAGGCCAGAGTACGAGTCTAAGGTCTTAGCTATTAGGCCAGAGTAAGAGTTAAGACCTTAGCTATTAGGCCACAGTAAGTGTTAAGACCTTAACCATTAGGCCAGAGTACGAGTCTAAGACCTTAGATATTAGGCCAGAGTAAGAGTTAAGACCTTAACCATTAAGCCAGAGTACGAGTCTAAGACCTTATCTATTAGTTCAGAGTAAGTGTTAAGACCTTAACAGGTAGGCCAGAGTAAGAGTTAATATCTTAACCATTAGGCCAGAGTACGAGTCTAAGACCTTAGCTATTAGGCCAGAGTAAGAGTTAAGACCTTAACCATTAGGCCAGAGTAAGTGTCTAAGACCTTAGCTATTAGGCCAAAGTAAAAGTTAAGACCTTAGCTATTAGGCCAGAGTAAGAGTTAAGACCTTAACCATTAGGCCATAGTACGAGTCTAAGACCTTAGCTATTAGGCCAGAGTAAGAGTTAAGACCTTAGCTATTAGGCCAGAGTAAGAGTTAAGACCTTAACCAGTAGGCCGGAGTACGAGTCTAAGACCTTAGCTATTAGGCCAGAGTAAGAGTTAAGACCTTAACCAGTAGGCCAGAGTAAGAGGTAAGACATTTACCTGTAGGCCAGAGTAAGAGTTAAGACCTTAACCATTAGGGCATAGTACGAGTCTAAGACCTTAGCTATTAGGCCAGAGTATGAGTCTAAGACCTTAGCTATTAGGCCAGAGTAAGAGTTAAGACCTTAACCATTAGGCCAGAGTACGAGTCAAAGACCTTAGCTATTAGGCCATAGTACGAGTCTAAGACCTTAGCTATTAGGCCAGGTTAAGAGTTAAGACCTTAACCTTTAGGCCAGAGTACGATTCTAAGACCTTAGCTATTAGGCCAGAGTAAGAGTTAAGACCTTAACCATTAGGCCAGGGTACAAGTCTAAGACCTTAGCTATTAGGCCAGAGTAAGAGTTAAGACCTTAACTAGTAGGGCAGAGTAAGAGTTAAAACCTTAATCATTAGGCCAGAGCACGAGTCTAATACCTTAGCTATTAGGCCAGAGTAAGAGTTAAGACCTTAACCAGCAGGCCAGAGTAAAAGTTAAGACCTTAACCAGTAGGCCAGAGTAAGAGTTAAGACCTTAACCATTAGGCTAGAGTACGAGCCTAAGACCTTAGCTATTAGGCCAGAGTAAGAGTTAAGACCTTAACCAGAAGGCCAGAGTAAGAGTTAAGACCTTAACCATTAGGCCATAGTACGAGTCTAAGACCTTAGCTATTAGGCCAGAGTAAGAGTTAAGACTTAAACCAGTAGGGCAGAGTAAGAGTTAAGACCTTAACCTGTAGGCCATAGTACAAGTCTAAGACCTTAGCTATTAGGCAAGAGTAAGAGTTAAGACCTTAACCAGCAGGCCAGAGTAAAAGTTAAGACCTTAACCAGTAGGCCAGAGTAAGAGTTAAAACCTTAACCATTAGGCCAGAGTACGAGCCTAAGACCTTAGCTATTAGGCCAGAGTAAGATTTAAGACCTTAACCAGTAGGCCAGAGTAAAAGTTGAGACCTTAACCATTAGGCCAGAGTACGAGTCTTAGACCTTAGCTATTAGGCCAGAGTAAGAGTTAAGACCTTAGCTATTAGGCCAGAGTAAGAGTCTAAGACCTTAGCTATTAGCCCAGAGTAATAGTTAAGACCTTAACCATAAGGCCAGACTAAGAGTTAAGACCTTAACCAGTAGGCCATAGTACGAGTCTAAGACCTTAGCTATTAGGCCAGAGTAAGAGTTAAGACCTTAACCATTAGGCCAGAGTACGAGTTAAGACCTTAACCATTAGGCCAGAGTACGAGTCTAAGACCTTAGCTATTAGGCCAGAGTAAGAGTTAAAACCTTAGCTATTAGGCCAGAGTAAGAGTCTAAGACCTTAGCTATTAGGCCAGAGTAAAAGTTAAGACCTTAAACATTAGGCCAGAGTAAGAGTTAAGACCTTAGCTATTAGGCCAGAGTAAGAGTTAAGACCTTAACCATTAGGCCAGAGTACGAGTCTAAGACCTTAGCTATTATGCCAGAGTAAGAGTTAAGACCTTAGCTATTATGCCAGAGTAAGGGTTAAGACCTTAACCAGTAGGCCAGAGTAAGAGTTACGACCTTAACCATTATGCCAGAGTATGAGTCTAAGACCTTAGCTATTACGCCAGAGTAAGAGTTAAGACCTTAACCATTAGGCCAGAGTACGAGTCTACGACCTTAGCTATTAGGCCAGAGTAAGAGTTAAGACCTTAACCATTAGGCCAGAGTACGAGTCTGAGACCTTAGATATCAGGCCAGAGTACGAGTCTAAGACCTTAGCTATTAGGCCAGAGTAAGAGTTAAAACCTTAACCATTAGGCCAGAGTACGAGTCTAAGACCTTAGCTAATTGGCCAGAGTAAGAGTTAAGACCTTAACTATTAGGACAGACTAAGAGTTAAGACCTTAACCATTAGGCCAGAGTACGAGTCTAAGACCTTAGCTATTAGGCCAGAGTAAGAGTAAAAACCTTAGCTATTAGGCCAGAGTAAGAGTTGAGACCTTAACCATTAGGCCAGAGTATGAATTTAAGACCTTAGCTATTAGGCCAGAGTAAGAGTTAAGACCTTAACCATTAGGCCAGAGTACGAGTCCAAGACCTTAGCTATTAGGCCAGATTAAGAGTTAAGACCTTAGCTATTAGGCCAGAGTAAGAGTTAAGACCTTAACCTTTAGGC
This sequence comes from Triturus cristatus, assembly GCF_964204655.1. Taxonomy (NCBI): domain Eukaryota; kingdom Metazoa; phylum Chordata; class Amphibia; order Caudata; family Salamandridae; genus Triturus; species Triturus cristatus. The sequence continues at coordinate 541,763,660 of NC_140592.1, forward strand.
CAGAGTACGAGTCTAAGGTCTTAGCTATTAGGCCAGAGTAAGAGTTAAGACCTTAGCTATTAGGCCACAGTAAGTGTTAAGACCTTAACCATTAGGCCAGAGTACGAGTCTAAGACCTTAGATATTAGGCCAGAGTAAGAGTTAAGACCTTAACCATTAAGCCAGAGTACGAGTCTAAGACCTTAGCTATTAGTTCAGAGTAAGTGTTAAGACCTTAACAGGTAGGCCAGAGTAAGAGTTAATATCTTAACCATTAGGCCAGAGTACGAGTCTAAGACCTTAGCTATTAGGCCAGAGTAAGAGTTGAGACCTTAACCTTTAGGCCAGAGTAAGAGTCTAAGACCTTAGCTATTAGGCCAAAGTAAAAGTTAAGACCTTAGCTATTAGGCCAGAGTAAGAGTTAAGACCTTAACCATTAGGCCATAGTACGAGTCTAAGACCTTAGCTATTAGGCCAGAGTAAGAGTTAAGACCTTAGCTATTAGGCCAGAGTAAGAGTTAAGACCTTAACCAGTAGGCCGGAGTACGAGTCTAAGACCTTAGCTATTAGGCCAGAGTAAGAGTTAAGACCTTAACCAGTAGGCCAGAGTAAGAGTTAAGACATTTACCTGTAGGCCACAGTAAGAGTTAAGACCTTAACCATTAGGGCAGAGTACGAGTCTAAGACCTTAGCTATTAGGCCTGAGTAGGAGTCTAAGACCTTAGCTATTAGGCCAGAGTAAGAGTTAAGACCTTAACCATTAGGCCAGAGTACGAGTCAAATACCTTAGCTATTAGGCCAGAGTAAGAGTTAAGACCTTAGCTATTAGGCCAGAGTAAGAGTTAAGACCTTAACCTTTAGGCCAGAGTACGATTCTAAGACCTTAGCTATTAGGCCAGAGTAAGAGTTAAGACCTTAACCATTAGGCCAGGGTACGAGTCTAAGACCTTAGCTATTAGGCCAGAGTAAGAGTTAGGACCTTAACCAGTAGGGCAGAGTAAGAGTTAAAACCTTAATCATTAGGCCAGAGCACGAGTCTAAGACCTTAGCTATTAGGCCAGAGTAAGAGTTAAGACCTTAACCATTAGGGCAGAGTACGAGTCTAAGACCTTAGCTATTAGGCCAGAGTAAGAGTTAAGACCTTAGCTATTAGGCCAGAGTAAGAGTTAAGACCTTAACCATTAGGCCATAGTACGAGTCTAAGACCTTAACTATTAGGCCAGAGTAAGAGTCTAAGACCTTAGCTATTAGCCCAGAGTAAGAGTTAAGACCTTAATCATTAGGCCAGAGTACGAGTCTAAGACCTTAGCTATTAGGCCAGACTAAGAGTTAAGACCTTAACCATTAGGCCAGTGTACGAGTCTAAGACCTTAGCTATTAGGCCAGACTAAAAGTTAAGACCTTAGCTATTAGGCCAGAGTAAGAGTTAAGACCTTTACCATTAGGCCATAGTACGAGTCTAAGACCTTAGCTATTAGGCCAGAGTAAGAGTTAAGACTTAACCCAGAAGGCCAGAGTAAGAGTTAAGACCTTAACCTGTAGGCCATAGTACAAGTCTAAGACCTTAGCTATTAGGCCAGAGTAAGAGTTAAGACCTTAACCAGCAGGCCAGAGTAAAAGTTAAGACCTTAACCAGTAGGCCAGAGTAAGAGTTAAGACCTTAACCATTAGGCTAGAGTACGAGCCTAAGACCTTAGCTATTAGGCCAGAGTAAGAGTTAAGACCTTAACCAGTAGGCCAGAGTAAGAGTTAAGACCTTAACCATTAGGCCATAGTACGAGTCTAAGACCTTAGCTATTAGGCCAGAGTAAGAGGTAAGACTTAAACCAGTAGGGCAGAGTAAGAGTTAAGACCTTAACCTGTAGGCCATAGTACAAGTCTAAGACCTTAGCTATTAGGCCAGAGTAAGAGTTAAGACCTTAACCAGCAGGCCAGAGTAAAAGTTAAGACCTTAACCAGTAGGCCAGAGTAAGAGTTAAAACCTTAACCATTAGGCCAGAGTACGAGCCTAAGACCTTAGCTATTAGGTCAGAGTAAGACTTAAGACCTTAACCAGTAGGCCAGAGTAAGAGTTAAGACCTTAACCAGTAGGCCAGAGTAAAAGTTGAGACCTTAACCATTAGGCCAGAGTACGAGTCTAAGACCTTAGCTATTAGGCCAGAGTGAGAGTTAAGACCTTAGCTATTAGGCCAGAGTAAGAGTCTAAGACCTTAGCTATTAGCCCAGAGTAAGAGTTAAGACCTTAACCATAAGGCCAGACTAAGAGTTAAGACCTTAACCAGTAGGCCATAGTACGAGTCTAAGACCTTAGCTATTAGGCCAGAGTAAGAGTTAAGACCTTAACCAGTAGGCCAGAGTAAGAGTTAAGACCTTAGCTATTAGGCCAGAGTAAGAGTTAAGACCTTAATCATTAGGCCAGAGTACAAGTCTAAGACCTTAGCTATTAGGCCAGACTAAGAGTTAGGACCTTAACCATTAGGCCAGTGTACGAGTCTAAGACCTTAGCTATTAGGCCAGACTAAAAGTTAAGACCTTAGCTATTAGGCCAGAGTAAGAGTTAAGACCTTAACCAGTAGGCCAGAGTAAGAGTTAAGACCTTAACCTGTAGGCCATAGTACGAGTCTAAGACCTTAGCTATTAGGCCAGAGTAAAAGTTAAGACCTTAACCAGTAGGCCAGAGTAAGAGTTAAGACCTTAGCTATTAGGCCAGAGTAAGAGTTAAGACCTTAACCATTAGGCCAGAGTATGAGTCTAAGACCTTAGCTATTATGCCAGAGTAAGAGTTAAGACCTTAGCTATTATGCCAGAGTAAGGGTTAAGACCTTAACCAGTAGGCCAGAGTAAGAGTTAAGACCTTAACCTGTAGGCCAGAGTAAGAGTTACGACCTTAACCATTATGCCAGAGTATGAGTCTAAGACCTTAGCTATTAGGCCAGAGTAAGAGTTAAGACCTTAACCATTAGGCCAGAGTACTGTGGAAATGTGGATTTTCCTGATCAGTTATGTCCCCTATCTTGGACCCCAACGGTTCTATATGCATGTTACAAGTACATGTATGTTCCCTCCAGTTCCAGTTTCTAAGACGCAAATATATGTGTGTCTACCGTCGACATGTTCTCTGTCAGATCCGCCATCAATGGGCTGGATATTCGATTCCTAAGTATGAAAGACCACCGACTTTATATGGCTAAGTTATTCCATTTTTACAGTTCAGGCAAGTAGGCCCGATTCTGTCCTCAAAGCCTTTCCCTGCTCTCTGTCTCTGACAGTTCCAGCTTGAGCTCGCATCTGTATCCATGAACTTTGTCCTACTCCCTGTGCAGCTAACGGTGCCTGCCTCGGCCAGTTTTCGCCTGCCTGCCAAGAAGCTGTATTTCACCTTCGAATTATCTATTTTGCTCTTCAGCCGATGCATTCCTGCCTAGTGATTTAGGTAAACATTTCCTTTTGCTCACAAGCAAAGGACTCGGCCTTTCCGTCCTCCTGCAAGTGATTCATAGCCCTGTGGCCATGGAAAGTTTTCTGCCCCTCGCATCTCATATAGGCACTTAGACGCTTGTACACGCACACACAGTCAGTATAGAATAGATTCTGTCCGAGAGTCCTTCCTTGTGGATAACATAGTTCTCTAAACATAGGATGATAGATATGATTTGGGATTAGGTTGACTTGACCCCCCAGACTTCTCGTCTCCACATGTAGAGCTAAATGTCAAGTCCCCTTCACCCCCTAGTTACACGTCAATCACACGTCATGCTGCTGCGCGCGCATCTATGTTAAGTATTATCTTATAGATCCACCTATGTAAGATAATCAGAGCCAATCATGTTTCTTTTTGCTCCTTATTACGCCTAGTTTCGATTACGTATTACCATGCCATTTCTCTTATCAATTGTTACGCCTTTTGCATTCGTTTCATTGTAATGTATGACCTATAAAAGTTACTTCTTGTCAATAAAGTATTGTACTTCACTTCCTGAACCCTCGTGGTGACGGAACCTGAAGGCCGCGACTCGAGTCGGCCATTTTGGAATAAAGCCCATTTAGAAAACTCTTATACCACGGATTCTGCCTCTTGTTATTCTGAGCTATTTTACTTTATTTTAAGATTCCGTATGAAATTCAGTTTAGGTGAAAAGAATATTTACCACATAATGGCGCCCGAATAGGGACACTTTCTCATCTCACGCGCCGGCGGTGCGTTGCAGGCCCGGTCTCCTGCCACAGCTGGACGGACCATAAACGCGTACCAGCAGGATTTCCTGTAAGCTCCCTCCGGTCAAGCGGGGGCGACTGAGGCTGCGATCAACCCAGACGAGGCGGTGAGAAGTGCGAAGTATCCCGACCAGAGCCTAGCTGAGAGAGCAAGATCCGAGGTATACAGAGGCCCACCAGGTTTTCAAAATCCCGATGTCCAGAGGGTCCGCTGTCCGCAGTCATCGAGTCCCGTCCATTCTCTGAGGCCTTCCGTTTCAAGGAGCTACTCGGTGAGTACCGTCGCCGGGGAGGCGTGTTGACGCGCACATAGGTTGTGCCGGTCAAGACGGATTTGGGTACACAAATCCGGTCTGCACTGTTTAGCAGTGTATATGTACTGTTTAGCAGTATATCAAGTATTCCGAAGTATTCAGTTATTGTCAAGAATTCAGCTTGGTGATTAGTTATGCAGACTGTCATCATTGTCGGTCATTTTTAAAATGTTTAATGTTTAATGTTTAAAGTGTTCAAATGTCTTGCATATTGTGGTATGAATGATTGTTCATTGTTCACTGTTCATTATTGTGTTTTTCGTATTAAGTGAGTTCAAGAGTAAGTATCAGATCAGTTGTCAAGATGCCGCTCTTCTCGAAGTTAAGACAGATTACTACCAGACAAGGGGTGCTTGAAGAAGCAGTTCCTATTCCTCCTAGGGACACTCCAGGGCATTTTATGTATCACAAGCATGGCTTAGATGCCATATTGTTTCTTGATCTATGGGTAGATTATACCAAGGGATTGCCGGAAAGTCAAAGGTGGCCCGCAGCGGGAACCTGGGATGCAGAGTGCATCATGAAAGTGGAGGAAGAGTTATGGAAAAGAAAAGTCAGACAGTCACAGAAAGACGCTGTTGAGTTATGGCGTAAAGAATCTCATAGACGTACGGAAAAAGCACGAAGACAAGAAGAGAGGAGTAAAGGAAGTTCAAAGGAAGTTCAAGAACATCTATTAATTGAGGAAGGTATCCGAGTGAAATCAGAACAAGTAAATAGACAAAGAAATGCCCTTATGAATGGTATGTATCCCCTTCTAGCCGAAGGACTACCTAAGGCTGTTCCAGAGATGCCAAAAGACTTGCCACCCCCATTATTTCCAATTAAGGTACATCCAAAAGGGCATCCCAGAACCGCAGAAGATGTTTTTCTTTCCTCATATCTAGACGACGCAGCTCCCGAGTATGCTAACGCCACACCACATAGACCGTCTGGCGGAGGGGTTCAACGTCAGGAGCCGGTATCCGTCCCCGTGCAACAGCAAGTCCCGATACAAGCTTCGGCAAGCACATCTGTTTCCGCATCTGTCCCCGCAGTCGATTCTACAGTGGTATCGACACCCATAGTTGCTGTGTCACGTTCGACGAACCCATTCACACCCGACGCCCCAGATGGGGCCACGGGAGGTGCTAGCAATACCTTTACACCACCTAGAATAAATAAACTTGTCTTTCAAGAGTCAGCGCATTCACGTACACCCAAATTCGTAAGTGAACGTACGCTTAAGGAACTCCTTGTAAATTGTAGATATGACCCGGTGGTTGGTAAAGAGGACGAAATGGTCCTGGCATCATTACGTATCAGACGAGCCGCAGAGTATTTAGCAAGGTTACCAGGAATGACTACGCATCTAGATAACATATATCATTTTGTTCAAACAGGACGAGATCCAGAATGTATTAACAGAGCTATGGAATTCCAGAAAGTAGAGATACAGGGGGAACTGTTACGTTTCCTCATAAACTGTGTGATCAGAAATCAAGACCGTCCGGGGGTAGACCCGAATGCAATGCTTATTCTTACAAGATGGAGCCAGAATATATCAGAAGGGAGACACGATAAGCAAAATTGTATAATAGCCATGTGCCGAAAAATCAGTAGAGAAATAGAACGTATTCACGAAGAAAGATTGGGAACAGACGAGTTCGAGCAAGATGAAGTGTCCGAATCAGGGAATTCCGCAAGACAGTCAGAGACCATAGCCTATGTAGGCAGAGGAAGATCCTGTGATAATACTAGATGTTTTTCTGATCCCATACACTCTGTATGCCCAAATAATAGCAGAACGTACCCGACGCCTGTAATAAATCTGAAGTCTCCTAAACATTTGTTTCAAGCCGCAGATAAAATACTACGAGAACGAAGGGGTTACCACCTCCTCGATTCCATGGATGAGCAAGAATTAGCCAGATCAGCCGTTCACTGGATTGACAGTCCTGAAAATTACGGTGATGAGACCGTAGCACACACGTTTTTTAATCTCAGTGCAGATGAACAACGTTTAGCTGGAATCTATATGATTCAGCAACTTCTTATATTATATAAGAGCCAACATGCTGACCCTGGTCCTTTACCTGATATATTAACGGAACTACTCACGAACAGATGGAGAGGTTCTAGTAACAAATTAATTAAAGAGATATTAGTGTCACGTAAACAGTATGTCCTTTTTGTAAGTCCGGATTCTCTCTCGCTGCCCCGCAGAGAAAGAACGCCGTACTATATGGATAGACAAAATCCCTTACGAGAAGTGCACCCAATAAAAGGCGAAGACAATCAGTTTCACCGTGTATTTGTATACACACCCATATCAAAAATTGAATTGTTAGAAATGAAGAAAGTAGTACCAAGTCATGACAAAGACCCAGCGGGTTTCCACCGAGAAATTAAGGACATGTTACTGATGGGAGAGTATACCTATCCTGATATTATGACGATATTAAAGGTGCTCTTACCTGCTGGCATTTATGAAAAACTGAAAGAAAAAGAGTGGGAAGTGGGTGACCAAAAGATAGATTGGACAGCATTAGAAACGGAGGAAAAGGCCCGAACTGCAGGTTCAGGACTCGGGGATAAAGTCAAAGCATTACCAGGTTTACTAGTACAAGTACTGCCACGTTTATTAACTACGAAAAAGGAAGATTGGGGTGCAATCACGGCCTGTAAACAAAAGCATGATGAGGACACAAGTGATTATTATGCCCGATTTGAAAAATGTTTTGGAATAAATAGTGGTATAAAAACAAGTAGTGAATCATATCCACACTTATTTGTGACAAAATTAGTAGAAAATGCATTACCTCCAGTAAAGAATAGAATATTGAAATTCGAGAGTACCTGGCAAAGTAATACTCCGTCACAAATGCTACAAATGTTACAGTATCATCACAATAGAATTAGAGATGAACAAGAACACGAACAAAGACGTATGAAAGATACAAAAATGAAAATGCTAGTGTCTCAGACAGTACCGGCTGAAGGACATAAAAAGGGTATGACACAGTCCGATTCAGCAGGACCGGTAAAAGGAACATGCAATTATTGCAAAAAGCCAGGTCATTACTAGGCCTGGGCCAAAATTCCGTTCCGTTCGCGGAAGTTGCGATATTTTGGCATTCTCGCGTTCCGCGGAAAGCGCGAAAATGTCAAAATTTCCGCATTCCGCAGCTTAGCGATAATTTTTTTCTTGCTCGCGCTGTAAAACAATACATTCTCGCGCGCGCGCGATCGCCTTACCTGAATCCCTGCGTTCTCCGACAAGTTTTCTTGACCCGGTCGCGTTCTCCACGAGATGTTGGATTTTGGTAGCCATTTTGCGCTGTCTCGCGAGAGTTCGCGGCCGCATTCAAGTCATTTTTCACGCGATCACGTCATTTGTCGCGCGATCAGGTATTTCTTCTCGCGATCATGCACCGCGCGAGTATGAGAAGATTGAGATCTCGAACATGTCATTCTACATCGCGAGCCAGAGAATGAGGACGCGGGCACATGAAATCGAACGCGAACAGGAGAAAGAGACCGCGAACACGTCATATCCAACGCGACAGGGACAAAGAAGAGAACGCGATCATATCGTTTTCGACACGCCGGCGGAAGTAATGTGAAGCTGGAGAACTCAACAATGTAAAATTTACAATTTGGAGAGGAATATCGGCTCTAGCAGCATGAAACCATCTGCAAATACTGATTTTGGATGAAAAGAACTCCTTACATTCACATTTGGCTTTCCTTTTTTGTGCAAGGACTCCAGGATTCATTTTTTTTTTACAAAGTGGAGAGAGGGAGGAAGTGACACAGATTCTCCAACTTCCTGTTCCTGTCCAGCAGGCTCCTCCCAGTGCTTTGTCCATCTCCTGCTCATTCTGCCTTTGGATTTGGAGCTGGAAAGATCTCTCTTTTTGTCTGCTGCATCATTGCAATTGGATTTCAGGATTTTTGGAATAGGATATTTTACAAGTAAGTGGTTGTTGTGTTTGATTGTGGGCATTGCAGTTGTTGTGTAACTACAATTTATTTTTGATAATTAATTATCATCATTCCTTTTTTTTTTTTTTAATTTATTTTAATTTTGTGGGTTGTAGTAGTAGGCCCGAGCTAGCCATGGGCATGGCCTCATGGGTGTGTGTGTGCATGATGAAGCAACTGTTCCTTTTGTTTTTTGAATATATTTCATTTTCAATCACATTTAGGGCATGGATGGCATTGGATTGAGTTGGGGAAGTGTGTATTTTGGGGTGGCCTTGCTGATGTTGTTGGGGCTCTCCATGTGGCTGGTGGCCATTTTGAGGCCTAGGCCTGCAAGCTTGCCTGGCCTTGTCTGCCAGCAGGCCTGCTTTCATCCACTGCTACCAGAGCAGGTAGCCACAGCTTTAGTAATCTACTGTTTTCTGTGTGTTCTGTTGATTTTAGACATCATTTTGGGCATGGATGGCATTGGATTGAGTTGGGGAAGTGTGTATTTTGGGGTGGCCTTGCTGATGTTGTTGGGGCTCGCCATGTGGCTGGTGGCCATTTTGAGGCCTAGGCCTGCAAGCTTGCCTGGCCTTGTCTGCCAGCAGGCCTGCTTTCATCCACTGCTACCAGAGCAGGTAGCCACAGCTTTAGTAATCTACTGTTTTCTGTGTGTTCTGTTGATTTTAGACATCATTTTGGGCATGGATGCCATTGGATTGAGTTGGGGAAGTGTGTATTTTGGGGTGGCCTTGCTGATGTTGTTGGGGCTCGCCATGTGGCTGGTGGCCATTTTGAGGCCTAGGCCTGCAAGCTTGCCTGGCCTTGTCTGCCAGCAGGCCTGCTTTCATCCACTGCTACCAGAGCAGGTAGCCACAGCTTTAGTAATCTACTGTTTTCTGTGTGTTCTGTTGATTTTAGACATCATTTTGGGCATGGATGCCATTGGATTGAGTTGGGGAAGTGTGTATTTTGGGGTGGCCTTGCTGATGTTGTTGGGGCTCGCCATGTGGCTGGTGGCCATTTTGAGGCCTAGGCCTGCAAGCTTGCCTGGCCTTGTCTGCCAGCAGGCCTGCTTTCATCCACTGCTACCAGAGCAGGTAGCCACAGCTTTAGTAATCTACTGTTTTCTGTGTGTTCTGTTGATTTTAGACATCATTTTGGGCATGGATGCCATTGGATTGAGTTGGGGAAGTGTGTATTTTGGGGTGGCCTTGCTGATGTTGTTGGGGCTCTCCATGTGGCTGGTGGCCATTTTGAGGCCTAGGCCTGCAAGCTTGCCTGGCCTTGTCTGCCAGCAGGCCTGCTTTCATCCACTGCTACCAGAGCAGGTAGCCACAGCTTTAGTAATCTACTGTTTTCTGTGTGTTCTGTTGATTTTAGACATCATTTTGGGCATGGATGCCATTGGATTGAGTTGGGGAAGTGTGTATTTTGGGGTGGCCTTGCTGATGTTGTTGGGGCTCGCCATGTGGCTGGTGGCCATTTTGAGGCCTAGGCCTGCAAGCTTGCCTGCCCTTGTCTGCCAGCAGGCCTGCTTTCATCCACTGCTACCAGAGCAGGTAGCCACAGCTTTAGTAATCTACTGTTTTCTGTGTGTTCTGTTGATTTTAGACATCATTTTGGGCATGGATGGCATTGGATTGAGTTGGGGAAGTGTGTATTTTGGGGTGGCCTTGCTGATGTTGTTGGGGCTCGCCATGTGGCTGGTGGCCATTTTGAGGCCTAGGCCTGCAAGCTTGCCTGGCCTTGTCTGCCAGCAGGCCTGCTTTCATCCACTGCTACCAGAGCAGGTAGCCACAGCTTTAGTAATCTACTGTTTTCTGTGTGTTCTGTTGATTTTAGACATCATTTTGGGCATGGATGGCATTGGATTGAGTTGGGGAAGTGTGTATTTTGGGGTGGCCTTGCTGATGTTGTTGGGGCTCGCCATGTGGCTGGTGGCCATTTTGAGGCCTAGGCCTGCAAGCTTGCCTGGCCTTGTCTGCCAGCAGGCCTGCTTTCATCCACTGCTACCAGAGCAGGTAGCCACAGCTTTAGTAATCTACTGTTTTCTGTGTGTTCTGTTGATTTTAGACATCATTTTGGGCATGGATGCCATTGGATTGAGTTGGGGAAGTGTGTATTTTGGGGTGGCCTTGCTGATGTTGTTGGGGCTCTCCATGTGGCTGGTGGCCATTTTGAGGCCTAGGCCTGCAAGCTTGCCTGCCCTTGTCTGCCAGCAGGCCTGCTTTCATCCACTGCTACCAGAGCAGGTAGCCACAGCTTTAGTAATCTACTGTTTTCTGTGTGTTCTGTTGATTTTAGACATCATTTTGGGCATGGATGCCATTGGATTGAGTTGGGGAAGTGTGTATTTTGGGGTGGCCTTGCTGATGCTGTTGGGGCTCGCCATGTGGCTGGTGGCCATTTTGAGGCCTAGGCCTGCAAGCTTGCCTGGCCTTGTCTGCCAGCAGGCCTGCTTTCATCCACTACTACCAGAGCAGGTAGCCACAGCTTTAGTAATCTACTGTTTTCTGTGTGTTCTGTTGATTTTAGACATCATTTTGGGCATGGATGGCATTGGATTGAGTTGGGGAAGTGTGTATTTTGGGGTGGCCTTGCTGATGCTGTTGGGGCTCTCCATGTGGCTGGTGGCCATTTTGAGGCCTAGGCCTGCAAGCTTGCCTGGCCTTGTCTGCCAACAGGCCTGCTTTCATCCACTGCTACCAGAGCAGGTAGCCACAGCTTTAGTAATCTACTGTTTTCTGTGTGTTCTGTTGATTTTAGACATCATTTTGGGCATGGATGGCATTGGATTGAGTTGGGGAAGTGTGTTTTTTGGGGTGGCCTTGCTGATGCTGTTGGGGCTCGCCATGTGGCTGGTGGCCATTTTGAGGCCTAGGCCTGCAAGCTTGCCTGGCCTTGTCTGCCAACAGGCCTGCTTTCATCCACTGCTACCAGAGCAGGTAGCCACAGCTTTAGTAATCTACTGTTTTCTGTGTGTTCTGTTGATTTTAGACATCATTTTGGGCATGGATGGCATTGGATTGAGTTGGGGAAGTGTGTTTTTTGGGGTGGCCTTGCTGATGTTGTTGGGCCTGGACATGTGGCTGGTGGCCATTTTGAGGCCTAGGCCTGCAAGCTTGCCTGGCCTTGTCTGCCAGCAGGCCTGCTTTCATCCACTGCTACCAGAGCAGGTAGCCACAGCTTTATTGATCAAGTGTTTTCTATGTGATCTGTTGAATTTTTAGACATCACCTTCCTGAGAGTGTAGTGTGGCTGTACACAGTACTAGTAGTATAACATAGCTCTAGTTAAAAAAAATTCATAAATGGCTAGACTATCTTTTGTTTGCACTAGTACAGTACTAAGTAACTGAACCACAAAAACAAATGCAACATTTCACTGATGTTCTTCTCCTGTCTTCTTTGCTTTTAGGTGCACAAAAGACAGAGTAGGAGGTGTCATCGGCATCACCTGGCTACCCGTTGTACTGCCAGCCAGACAGAAGTCCTGCTGCGCATCACGCCCACGTGTGACCAGAACTTGTTGTGCATCTGCCTCCTGCCTGACGTCGGAATAAGATGGCCCCAAAGAAAGGTACCAGGTCCAGTACCAAGAAAGTTGCTGGTGAGAAGAAGGAACAGAAAAAGGAAGTGCCATTAACCACGACTGGTGGTGTGCCGGCCAAGGTTTTTTTTGGCACCAAAGCGTTGTCCGGGAACCAAGCTGGGAGCAGCACAGCGGTCCAGCAACCCCACCAACCTAGGCCCAAGGGCTTTACTGTCGCAGAGGTAGCCAGTCTACTAACGGGCAGCGGTGTTGAAGAAATGTCATTACCGCAAAGTAGTACACAATCAAGTTCAACGCAGGCGCAAACTCAGCAGATCAGTGTGCAGCCGGCGCAACCAGAACAGCAGCAGCAGCCGGCGCAACCAGAACAGCAGCAGCAGCCGGCGCAACCAGAACAGCAGCAGCAGCCGGCGCAACCAGAACAGCAGCAGCAGCCGGCGCAACCAGAACAGCAGCAGCAGCCGGCGCAACCAGAACAGCAGCAGCAGCCGCCGCAACCAGAACAGCAGCAGCAGCCGCCGCAACCAGACCAGCAGCAGCAGCCGCCGCAACCAGACCAGCAGCAGCAGCCGCCGCAACCAGACCAGCAGCAGCAGCCGCCGCAACCAGAACAGCAGCAGCCGCCACAACAGCCCACCATAGTAGTTGTTGCTCCTGACGTAGGGGCATTTCAGGAAATCGAGCTTCCTGCAGACAAAGCGGAGCGAAGTCAAACCACTGTTCCAGAACATCTATTGTCTTCCAGACCACCAGCAAGGAAAAGGAGGCTTAGTCCATCATCTTCTTCTTCAAGCCCCGCTTCTGATGATCGTGATGACACTTGGGTCCCACCAGCTCGGTCTGAGAGTGAAGTACGCCACAAGACATTGCTTCTGAAAAGGAAGGTCCCAGAAAAACTTAGAGTTATGGAGGTAGATGTAGAAGAGGGGGGTGATGATGTTGATGAAGACGAGCCAGTCATCACGCACATTACTCCCGCCCCAAAGGGATTGGAGACCGACATTCTAACCCTATCCAGAAAGGCTGCTACTGAGCGGGATGCAGCACGGATCTCACCAACACAGGTTACACCACCACTACCTCCAGCTGCCATATTTTCCAAGGCCCGGCAGGGACCTACATCCAGCTCAACCACCTCAGTAGGAAGTGGTAGTAAAAGTCACAGTGTAGGTGGACAGGGTCACATATTTTCAAGGACCCCCTCAAGTTCATCTGGTGTTGAAAGTGGCACATCCAGCAGTGCCAGAAAGTTCTCCTCCCCAGTTTGGGACTTCTTTTCTGTTAGCGCCAAGGAGGAGAACGTTGCTATATGCGCAATTTGTCGGCAAGGTGTTCGGCGTGGTAAGCTTGGTACAAACTATGGTACCGGAGGACAAGCAAGTCATCTCAGAACACACCACACTATTGTGTGGGAGGATCACCTACTTAAGTTAAAAGAAAGTAGGAAAACTAAACCCTTTGAAGTTGGTCAGGAATCAGGGAGCGATATTATTGTGGTGGCAGGTGAAGAACAGGGAGGCATTTCTAGCCCTGTCTCCAGTAGTGCAGTCACTGCAGTGGTAACGCCCACATCCTCCTCAGTAACATCAGAGTGGCACCGCAGTAAGAGCCATACTCAGAGTGTGGGTGAGACACCAAGGCGACCGGCGGCGAGTACCTCAATGAGACAATCTGTGTCGTTGAGCCTTAGTGGGTTAATGGCACCACTAAGGAAAGTAAGCCAGCCTACCATTGACAGCATGTTTAGGTTGGAGGGGCAGTTCCAACGCAACCACCCAACGGCACGATTGTACAATGCGAAGCTGGCTAAAATGTTAGCGCTGGACCTTCTTCCTTTTTCATTTGTGGAAGGGGTGGGTTTCCTTGAATTTGTGTCTGCCATCTGCCCGAAATGGAAAGTTCCAAGCCGGTCCTATTTCGCAAGAATTGCTGTTCCGGCACTACATCATGATGTGCTGGAATTGGTTGGACAAGCTTTGCAGAAGAGTGCTGTGCACAATATCCACCTGACAACAGACATGTGGACCAGTTGCCAAGCCACAGATTACATGTGTATCACTGCACACTGGATCTCTTTTGTGGGGGTTAAAGATCTACTATCTGCACGAGGTGTTGTTGACACAGCTGCGATTTTTGAAGGTACTCGGAAACATGCAACTGTAGCCATGTTCGCCATGGAGAAATCTCATACGGCTGAAAACATTTTAGAAGAGTTTCGCACCAAGGTTTTGGAATGGCTGCAGCCCAGAGGGCTTGGTATTGGTTTTGTTGCCACAGACAATGGCAGTAATGTACTTAAGGCCATGGAACTTGGTTCCTATTTCAGGGTTCCGTGTTTGGCACACTGCATAAACATTATAGTGCAAGACTTTCTGAAAAAAGAACCCATAGTAAGCAATTTACTGTCCATCTGCCGAAGAATATGCACTCATTTCAGCCATTCTTTTAAAGCTCGGAAGCAGCTGAGGATCTTCCAACGTGAGCGTAGGGTGCCAGTCAAGGCACTCATCCAGGAGGTGGCAACACGTTGGAACTCAACGTATTACATGCTTGATCGTCTGTACGAACAGCACAGGTCACTCAATGATTATGTCTGGTACAAAGGCAGTGATGCTAGTGTTAAAGGCATGACCCTTCAGAGGGAGCAATGGACCCTAATTCAATGCCTGACTGAGATGCTGTCTCCTTTTGAGGTCTTCACACGTGAAGTCAGCAAGGAGGACTGTACAATGGGCCAAGCGATCCCATTGTTGCAAATGCTAGAGCATGAGCTGAATAATGTGTCTGAATCCTACAAAGGTGTAGAGGACAGAAGGCAAGCCCATGACTTGGTGGAGAGCTTATCCAGGCGCTTATCAGAAAATGTAAGGATACAAAATAAAATTTTGTCACAAGACCATTACATTTGTGCCACAATTCTGGATCCACGTGCAAAATTAGGACTATTCCGTTCTTTTTCCGACACTGATGTTGCCCGCTACAAAAGTTGTATAGCTGAAGCAGCCATCAAGTTTGAAAACGAAGGGCTGCTAATTAAAAGCCCGCCACATCAACCCACAACAAGTACTGATACTGAAGCAGGCCATGCAGAATCAAGTGCAACTTCGTCGGCTGAGGGCAGTGCGGTTGGCTCACAATCGCAACACTCACCATCACCATCGACTACAAAAACAATAACTGGATCATTCGGCCGAGTACAATCATTATCAGATTGGTATGTAAAGATGGGCCGTAAGCACAGTGCTGATGCACAGAAAAAACAGCACAAAAGCTTACCAGCAGCAACCCTGAACATTGAGCGGATGGTCCAGGCCTATCTGGACGATCCAACAGAGGTGTACGTTGATCAAAACCCAGTGCAGTATTGGTATAGGAAAAGGTCTGAATGGCCACAGCTCAGCAGGCTGGCGATAAGCTATCTGGCTTGCCCTGTCGCAAGTGTCTCTTCCGAACGTGTTTTCAGTGCTGCTGGTTCCATTGTAACCTTGAGAAGGACCAGTCTATCTCCCAAAAACGTGGAGAGGTTAACAATGATCAAAATGAATCAGCACTTCATACCACCGAATTACACAATGCATGAATCAACAGAGGAAGATGAGGACAGCGGCTCAGGTGACGGTAGTATTGTGTCAGATGATTACCTACTACTGGAAGATCCCCCAGAGTTTGAGGACGAGCTATACTTCCCTGACAATTAGGCTCGCACTTACTGTCTTCCTCCCTTTTTTCCCCCTTTGTTTGTGTCTGTTGTTCCGGTTATAAACTTGTGAATCGCAACCAATGCATTATCACCGTCTTCTAATCTTCTAATTTAAGATACAAGTTTCAGGTGTCTGCCATTTGACACTACAGTCCTCAGAATCCAGCTCCTCCGCTCGATCATACTGCATCTCCTGGTCAATTCCATTTCCCTCATGAATGATGATTGGATGATGGTAACAACAAATTCAAACTTTCCTCGTCCTTCCAAAACAAGTGGACCATGAATCTGATGACTTCTATAGCTATCCTCCTTCAGAGCCGAGAGAGACTGGCCATTAACTGAAAATAAGATGCAACAGGTAATGATTGATGCCATGCATTGTCCGCAGAAAAGCAGACTGAGTGATGTAGATTTTGTTGTGTGTGTTGCGCATGAATGAATTGATGTAATTGTGCACTGCCACTAATCAACTTTCTACAGAACACACTAGTAATTACTAATTTTCCTCTTCTGGCAAACAAGAAATGTGTACTTCTCTCCTGCATCTTGGTGATACATTGCTTTTAATTCAATACAGGAAGGGCACTCACTCAATCTGCTGCGCAATGCAAATGACTGTGACTTAACAGCACCGTCCATCATGATGATGGCGAAAGAGACGGCCTGCAGCGTTAACGAGATGAGATGCAACAGGTAATGATTGATGCCATGCATTGGCCGCAGAATAGCAGACTGAATGATGTAGATTTTGTGGTGTGTTTCGCATGAATTGATGTAATTGTGCACTGCCACTAATCAACTTTCTACAGAACACACTAGTAATTACTAATTTTCCTCTTCTGGCAAACAAGAAATGTGTACTTCTCTCCTGCATCTTGGTGATACATTGCTTTTAATTCAATACAGGAAGGGCACTCACTCAATCTGCTGCGCAATGCAAATGACTGTGACTTAACAGCACCGTCCATCATGATGATGGCGAAAGAGACGGCCTGCAGCGTTAACGAGATGAGATGCAACAGGTAATGATTGATGCCATGCATTGGCCGCAGAATAGCAGACTGAATGATGTAGATTTTGTGGTGTGTTTCGCATGAATTGATGTAATTGTGCACTGCCACTAATCAACTTTCTACAGAACACACTAGTAATTACTAATTTTCCTCTTCTGGCAAACAAGAAATGTGTACTTCTCTCCTGCATCTTGGTGATACATTGCTTTTAATTCAATACAGGAAGGGCACTCACTCAATCTGCTGCGCAATGCAAATGACTGTGACTTAAACAGCACCGTCCGTCATGATGATGGCGAAAGAGACGGCCCGTTAACTTAAGATGAGAAGTAACAGGTAATAAATGATGATAATTAATGGCATGCATTGGACACCTGACTCTGAGCTATTGATCTTTGTGTTGGCGTTGTTTGTTGTGCACAAAGTGAATGATGTCAAAGTGTACTAGTGTTAATCTATCTTTCTGTACACAATAAAGAATGACTCAAGTCAGTAATATTTATATTTCTACTCTTGTTGTGTTCTAAAAATTACACTTGTACTGCAGGCCGATCTTCAGTCAGTAGAAGTATCAGAGCTGATGATGAAGTCAGGAGGATGTTTCATGAGTGGCATAAAACGGAAAAGCCTAAAGGTAAACACGTGAACCACAACCACAGCACACCCAAATGTCTGTGTAGAAGTTGAATAGAGTGTAGCGGTGGGATGACTGCAGTGCATTGATTTTACTAACTTTAACTGTAAAATGCTATGTCTGGAATGGATAATGTGCTTTGCGTTTGTCCAACTCTTTGAGAGAAAAAAAAAAGGACTCTAAAGTGGTAACGTAGGATGTGCTAATGGTAAGCACTGTGGGCCTGATCTCTCCTGTTACTGTTGAAGGTCTATGCTGGAAACAGACTACAGTAGAGATGATGCATATGCATACATGCCACCTCGGAAAGTGTTCTTGTTGCACTACACCATCACTTGTGCATTTGTTTTCACTTTCTTTCTGAATATCCCCTTTGGTTTTCAATCTAAAATTACAGGCCGGGCCTTGTCCAAAACTTTGTAAAACATTACAATGCATATTAATTACCTTACCAATCAATCACCTTTTTATTCCAGCCGGGCAGTGGCGAGTGGTGAGGCGACACACCCTAGATTGATGGACGAGAGGAGCAAGAGGAATGCCGAGATGCAAAAAACCAGTCCACATTTTTGACCAGGATAAGACAGTAACAGTATCCACTTTTCACTTCTTTTAAAAAATTTGATTAATATCTTGTATACATTCTTTACAACAGTGTGTTCTTGGAGTTGTTATTATCAATCATCATTACGTTTTCTCTGTGTTTACGATTCTTCACTACCAATATTTAAAATTTCTATTTGCTATCTGTTAAAGTTTTAAGGCCGGAACAGAACAAGAAATAGAAGTGTATGTAATCCGGGTCTCATCATGCATGCATTTCCTTTTTTATACCTTAACATATGGAATGGATATCGTATGGTAGTCTTCAATGATTGTCGTTTGTTTGTCTATGTATGCATACTGTTTTTCTATGTCAAACCTTTCCCAAAATCCCCCTTCCCATCCAATCAACGGACCCTAACCCTCTTCCCCCGGGCTGTGTGACTTATTGTCGAGGTGTAACTAAATTAAAAGTACACCAATACTTAATCACACACTTGCTGGGGCGGATGTGGTGAAAGCAACACTACTTCAATTTCAATGCAGAGCGATGATCTTCTTCTGCTTGCCCACCCATGAGTAGGATATTTCACAGGTTATTTTATTTAACAAAGGAACATATACCTCAGCATGAATTGCCGGCATTGATTTGATTTGTTTGTTGTCATTCCTCATATACAGCACTAACTGTTAGACTGTAGGCATAGCCAAGTCGACAAAACTATAGTTTGTAACTCTGTCTAGTAGGCTATCCTCATAATATCCAGCATTCATTTTTTTTGTCAAATATTTGAACATATAATTGTTGCTCGGTAAATTCTGTGATGTACTTCATTCAACTACTCCTCTAACAGTCTCTCAAAGGCGATTGACTATCTCCTTTTCTTTTTTTGGAAATGCTGCTACCCTGCCAGTGTATACTACTACTATACTACCACCACCACCCCAATCATGGCATGTATGAAAAAGGAAACCATCTTCACCATGCAGCCAGTGCTGTGCCACAGTTGGACATAAACATCAAGCACCGGTAAGAGAGAAGTTTGGGGGAGGCAGAATCAATAATGGACATGTCAATGATGTCAGTTTCAAACACCACTCCAAAGAATGCATAGTAGGACCAGTCAATGAGTGAGGTGTGTCGCATCTATCTGTTTGTGTCTTATACAGTCAGCAAATTATTGAAATCAAACACACGCTATGGGCGGCCATGCACCAGCAAAGAAACAGTGTGATGTAAAACAGTTACCCCACCTACAAAACATTAACAACATTGCATGTAACATAGAAAAATATATTTAATTGACCCTAACAAATAAACTAAACCCACAAAAGCTGACCCACCCCCCTCCCTAACCCCAACGACTGTCCATAGAAATAGAGAACGCCCAAACGAGTGAGGAAACAAACAGGAATTAAAAAAGGGGCAGTGACAGGGACTAACTGGTGGGGCGGGACTGGAGGAGGACACGAATCTGGTCCTCTAAATGGGCGACGCGGCGTCTAAGGCCGCGGCAGTTGCAACCACAGTGGGGGGGGGCACCGGAGATGGCACGGTGGCGGCGGGCAGCCGCCAGACGGTGGCGCCGTACCGCTGGAGGGCGGTGGCTGGGGCCCGGGGCACTGGAGGAGGCTTCAATTGCTGCTGCACTCTCCTCCTCCTCCTCGGCTAGGACCACCAGCCGCCGGTATTAAAGCTGGATTGCCTCCAGCTTCCGGCGCCGTGCCTTGGCGGCCAACTCCTTGCGGTTGATTTTCGGAGTAGCTGTGTATCAAAAAGAAAAAAACACGACAATTGTAAAATATAGTCTTAATAAAACAGTAGGACAAGGTAATTATTTATACACATAGTGGCATGGTAGAGTAGCACTATAAAATAAAGCACAGTAGTACATAACATTTTAAATGTCGCCCGTCCTTCTTCCTTCCACCTGTCTTACACTTTTTAGTTGAACAGTGCACCAGGTGCTCTTCTCCATAAAACTTTCAAAGCGGAGTTGAAATCAGATAGATGAGGCCATTGGTTACTCAATACTCTGGCTCCTAGTCCTATACCAATTAAAGGGAATTCTAGTCTTCTAGTTCACTCTTCAAACGTCCCCAAGAACTCATACTTACTTACGACATCGGATAGCGGGCGGACTTTGTCCGCCCGCCATCCGACTGCTAAAAAGGGTGGGGGTCCCGTGGGGACAATTAATTAGGATGATGCGCCCGGCACAGTGGCGGGCGCACCCTGTTATTTTAATTTTAAATTCTGGTTGGCTTTGCTGAAAGCAATGCTAAAATGTTGTGCTGCTTTTCCAAGCACAACATGACGGGCCTCGCACGGAGCCTGTCACGTTTTGCTTTGAAAGTCGGGGGGTACCATAGCATCGGTAGGTACCCTCCATGGGGGCCCCCAAGCATACTCTGCAATGTGTGCATGCCTTTCCGTGGCGGACGGTAATGCCGCCACGCAAAGGCATTCCAAAATGCAGATTATATGGCTGCCGGTGTGGTGAGAGAGACACCACCGCCATATTGAACCCTTTTCCGCCTAGACATGTCTGAATATTTTCTACAGGGATGGCGGGAGGTTTGCCCCTGCTGTGACGGCAGTGAATTCCAGCCAGCCCGGCGGGGGCAATACGCCCACCATCCTAATGGGGCCCTAATTCACAACTTTACAGTATACATAGACATACAGTACACCTTTGCAGTGAGTGTGCTGTCAAGTTCAACAATAGTTAAAGATTATGAATCTAACTTACCACCGCCTGCCACTGGTGCTGCCACTCCCCCTCCGTTGCTATCTGCAACTGCCGCATCCTCGCCCTCGGCGTCGCCTTCGCTGGCCCCAGCAATGGTGGTCGGTAGTGCGCCTAGAAAACATTACACATTTATTAGGCAACATATACACCTCCCCCCTATTGATCAGTAGCAAGGTTGAAAAATGAGTTAATACTAACATAAATCACTAGTACAAATCAGGTAGTAGTAGAGTAGACACTAAGTTATATGATCATTGTAGCATTTGCTTGATTAGCCCTAGCCATGCACATGTGACGTTACCTTTACCTTGCAGCTTCTTAAGACACCTTTGAGCCCACATGACCTGCCTCACACTGCTACTGTCTAGTCTACGCGCTGCGTACAGGCGGTCAACAAACATTAACCAGCCACTTTTTTAGGAAGAACTGGTGTACTACTGTTACTGTTAGTCCATATTGCTTATCCATAGATGCTACACTTTTTGGCACGGCTGAGAAATGCTTGCAAGTTGCAATATACTAACGCACACCATTTCTTTTTTCGCATTACAGACGCAAGATTCGCTTCTACGAACCAGAGCTTCTGAACGATGCACCAACTACCAGTACTAGGTTCTTCTGAGGTGAGGGGTCCCTTCACTCACATCTTCATTTATAAATGTATATAAACTAAATTGCTATGGGATGGTGGTGCTGCCTTCCACCACTTCAGTTATCATGATTTAATTCCCAACTGTATTAGTGTAACAATGTATTTTGTTTTAATGTTATTGATTTGCCGGTTGGTGCTGCTAAGATAACAGTGTACAGACCTTCTCAAATTGAAATAAAAATTTTAAACTTACATAGACTTCGTGGTATTTGGTGTGGAGTGGACTAACTTACACGATTGAGCAAATTAAAGTAAGGGTGTGCATGTGAATTGCTTCCACGACAGAGGTTGGGTGTGTTAATGTTCTGGGTTGTCTACTTGTTGGTTGTCTTGGGGGGAGGGTTCCGAGACCTAATAGGTATGACAAGACAGTACTATAGTCAAGCAGTGGAATTGTGGTGGGTGCGGAATTTCTGATTGAGGTGTGCAAGGAAGGTCCAACCTACCATCACCAACATCCTATTTTCTGGTGCAAATGTATGTGCAAGATCCCTACAACAGTTGTATGTCCTATAGGGTATCATATCAAAATATTAAGAAATCTGGTAGGGCTGTTGCTGTGAATTTTCAAAGCCTAAACATCAACAAGAGTAAAAAGTAGTACAAGACAACGACCCAACGGATTGTACGAGCTACTGGTGAATATGAGTTTTATATTACAACCTTTCACAAAGAGTGCCACTGGGCAAGACTAGCTACTACAGTACAGACAGACAGACTGATAGTATGTAGTAGTACTCAGTCATCGTAGCGGAGGCAGGGATAAGCTTTTTGAAACCGTACAGATCGAAGGATAATTGGTGGTAAAAAAATAGCATTTGGAAACACACTATAGTTCGGGAGAAATGGGGCAGTAAAAGTTATGGAATAAGAAATATTATTAAAAACAAGAAGACTTACTGGGGCCAGCAGAGGAGCCCTCAGCGGTGTCCTCCTCGTGGTGTTCCTGTCCCGCCGACTGCCCAGTCCCTGCCCGTCTGCCCCTGGGTGCTGATGAACAGGAAAGATATAAGAAAGACAAACATTGATGGATGGTGTCAACTTAAGCAAATACAATTTTTTTCAACAACGGTCAAAAAACACTTATCTAAACAATTGCAATAACTACATTGACCGATCTCATCTGGTCAACATGTAATATCGGGGGATTCGCAGTTCGACTACTTAAGTTACTATTTATCAACAGTAATCCATTCTTCCATTCTGATTCCAGAAAACTAAGTTACAAGTAAGCCTAAGTATTAGTACAACCTACCACCCAACCTAGCCCACCTATTCCAGGCATGCCAATTGTACATTAAGTATGCATTTCGACTGTATTCCTCAACAATGTGTATGATCCAATCATGGAGGACACATTAACATGACTACATTTTTTGTATATACACAATTTTGGTTTGATTGATGCTCATCTGCTACTGCTAAGTAACTGCAAAGCCTACCTCCACTCATTGAACAAACTAGAAAGGTTCTAAAGACTGGCGTACTAGCAGCACGTCACGTAACTGAGTGAGGGGGCATCACGCATACCACTAACCAATTAGAAGCTCATACAAAGTACCTAAACCTATGTATCAATCCGCCCCTATCTATTAGTGACAGGACAAAGTAAGGAGTGGACATGAGTCACTGTAGCATTACGTAACTTAATTTCTCTAAAATAAACTCGTAAAGAATCACGCTAAGCAAGCGCAAACGCAAAGCTGCAAACAAGTAAGATTAGTAGTAGCGCAGAAGAGCACCTGTGTCATAATCACAGAAGACTTTTAAACATTATTAACCTGGAATGTATTGCAAGCAGCAACATTCTATCTGGTTGGAAGGAAAAAAAGATATTCGCAATATATAACATAGAGCAGAAGAACAGACACAAAGTTGTAATAATTAAATAGGTACTCACCAAGCCCCGGGACCTCCACTCCTAGCAGGTCCAGCAGGTCCTGCTCACGGTCCAGGATGTCGGACCACCGGTGCGTCAGCTGTGCCTGGGTGCGCCGGACCCCAGAGATGCGAGACACTGCCCGGCGCACCTTCCCCCACCGCTGCCGACGCTCCCGGAGGCCGTACCCGGACCCAGGCCTGCCACCTGCTGCCAGGGTTGAGGGGAGGTGGCGCTGCACAAAGAAAATTAGTGCAGCCAACTCCGCCTCCCCAAATAAGGCCCGTGCATGCACCCCTTGTGGGCGCCGCCTTCCGCAAGGAAGGCGGTCGCGGCTCTGGCTGCGCCGGCGAACAGCCCTGCCCTTGGACATGGTTCTGGGGACGGGGCGGGAAAGAAAAGGTAAAATAAATAAAGGAGTAAAGGAAATAAATAGCAGGCAATACAAAGAGAAAAAGTAGCTAAAAAACAAAAAAAAAGGTACACAAAAACCAAAAATATAGAGGCAGGAAAATAGTTAGAGAAATAATAAGTAATAAAGATCCGAAAAAAGTGGCTATAAACAAAGGATTGAAAAGATTTAGGGAGGATTGAAAATCAGGCCCCAGAACCATGCAATAGAGTGGAAAACAAGATGGCCGCGCCCGTTGCGACCACGTGGGCAAGTTCGCGCGATATTTTCTCCCTGAGCAAGCAAAAAGCAACGCGATCAAGTAAAAGCGATCGCGAACAGGAAATATCGACCGCGAACATGCATTGCGCGACCCGGAACAGGAAGTAAACAACGCCAGAGGGCGGGACAAGTGAAAACAAGATGGCCGCGCCCATGAGCGACCGCATGGGTAAGTTGGCGACCCGCGAACACGCAAAAAATACCGCGAACAGGCGGCAAAAAACTTCCGCATCTTCGCGATATTTCCGGCGTGTTTGCGGAGATTTTCTGCAATCTCGCGATAATTTGCGGAGGTTAATTCCGCAAATTCCGCCCACCCCTAGTCATTACGTACATGATTGTCCAGTTTTAAAACATAATATCACCATAGGTAAAACACAAGAAAGATCACGGCCACTCAGACGAGATCAGAATGAACAAGGAGCTATGCCGCATCCCCAGGCCATGCCAGCCGCACAACAGCCAATACAGTTTGTGCCAGCTGCACCACCGTTGCCTGCTACTGCCACACAAACCACAACACGACAAATGTATCAGACTGCACAGTATGAATATCCTGAGTATCAGCGTTACGCATGAACAAGCCTAGAGAGGGAAGTTGACTTACCGCTTATCGAGATTCCTGTAGATCAAGAAGGACCTTATGTACATAGTGAATTATTAGGCCAAGATAGAAAATTCCTACTCGATACAGGGGCAAGTCGAACAACTATAAAACGTAGTGAAGTTCCAGGGGCACCCCTCTCAGGCTCACAAAATGTTTCCCTTGGTTTTTCAGGAAAACCTATTGTTAATGAAGTATCACAGCCTCTCCCACTTACGATAGGACCTCTGACACGAACTACAGATTTATTGCTTACTAAATCATGCCCAGAAAATCTGTTAGGAATTAAAACTCTGAAAGCACTAGGAGCCATAATATGTTGTTCTCCGGAAGGAGTAAGGTTGTTTTTACGTGATTTTAAAGGTCACTATGTGTCTAGAGACATGGATCCCCGACTACAGACTTTACCAGTACATCTATGGGCACAAGGCCCTACGGATGTCGGCTGCATGAACATTACACCATACCGAGTCACATTGAAAGCAGGAGTGGTACTACCACGAATGCGACAATACAAGTTACCGCAAGATGCTGTAGTGGCTTTGTTGAAAATCATTGATGAGCTAATTGCCCAGGGAGTAGTTGTAGAAACAGACTCCAATGTATGTAATTCACCGATAATTCCGATTCTTAAACGAACTGATCCTACTGCCCCACCAGTATACCGATTGGTTATTGATTTGCATGAACTAAACAAGTGCATTGTACCACAATTTCCTGTGGTCCCTGATATATCATCATTATTGACAGCAATTGATTCCGAAGCAACATTCTTTACTGTAATTGATCTCAAGAATGCCTTTTTCAGCGTCCCAATAGATCCGGAAAGCCAATACTTGTTCGGATTCAGTTTAAATGGGCGCAGCTTTAAATTCTCACGCGCTCCCCAAGGATTCACAGAAAGCCCCAGCATCTACAGCCAAGCACTGAAACGAGAACTTGACAGTATCCACATGCCAGTCAATACTGCACTGCTTCAATATGTCGATGATCTGCTGATCACTGCGAGAAGCGAACCCGAATGTGAAAAGGCTTCTCTGACAGTTTTACATTTTCTAGCCGACAAGGGGCACAAGGTGTCTCCTTCTAAGCTGCAATTCTGTGTCCAGCGAGTTATTTATCTTGGTCACTCGCTGTCCAAGGAGGGAAGGCAGCTTACACCAGATCGCATCCAGTTAATTGCTAACATGTCAATACCCCAGACACAAAAGGAGGTGCGGGCTTTCATAGGCCTCACTTCATATTGTAGGCAGTGGATCCCTCAGTACGCATTTCTAGCAAAACCACTCATTCAGTTAACCACACAGGAGGCAGCCACATCGACTGTTCTCCCTTGGACTCAGGAACATACACAAGCTTTTGAAAGCCTAAAGGAAGCCTTATGTCAAGCACCTGTTTTAGCAACACCATGTTATAGCAAACATTTTACACTCTTTGTTACAGAACGTGAAGGTACTGCCTTGTCAGTACTCACTCAGGATCAAGCAGGATCACGCAAGCCATGTGCTTATTTTTCCAGTACATTAGATCCCGTAGCTCAGGCTTTGCCTGCATGCCTGAAATCAGTGGCAGCGACAGCTTTAGCAATCAGACAAAGCGATGCCATAGTGTTAGGACATCCATTGACAGTACAAGTACCGCATGCAGTAGAGGTTCTTGTGAACCGAACACAAACACAACACTTGACCATAGCAAGACTTACCGGTTATGAACTGACATTGTTTCAGCCACACATAGAGATCCGACGGTGTAATACATTGAATCCTGCTACACTATTACCTGTAAGTGGAACAGACCCACTAGCTCATGATTGTGTTGAAATCATTGAAATAAAGACGAAACCTAGACAAGACTTGACAGACGTTCCATTGTTAGATCCAGACCTGACGTTGTATGTAGACGGATCGTGCATGAGAACAAGTACAGGAGATTTAGTGGCCGCGTATGCAGTCACAACAGACACTGAAGTTATTGAGACAAATTGTATAGATACTTTGTCAGCCCAAGCAGCAGAACTTATTGCTCTAACACAAGCCTGTATTCAAGCCACAAATAAGAAAGTTAATGTATACACTGACTCACGTTATGCATTCGGAGTTGTACACGACTTCGGCGTGCTGTGGCGAGAGAGAGGTTATTTAACCTCCCATGGTGCCCACATTCAGCACGGACCCCTCATTCATGCCTTGTTAGACGCAATACATCTACCCACTGCTATATCGATTATGAAATGTAAAGCACACACGAAGGTTACTGATATCATTTCTCAAGGCAATGATTTAGCTGACAGAACAGCTAAACAGACTGCTCAGAATCGCACATTAGACATGACAAAGCCAATAGTTCAGACACCAACACAGTGTATGACAATTAAGGATCCCGCACTTGACGTAATTGACATACAGACACATGCTACTGCAGAAGAATTAAAGAAATGGACTGAACTAGGAGGGATCCAGACAGATCAGGGATGGATGACGAAGGAGAAATCTGTATGGTTTCTTCCTGACTCTATGGTCCAAGCCATTATAGCTACAATTCACAGCCCGGCGCATTTAGGAGAAAAAGCTATGTTAGATAGCATTCAACACATTTGGTTCAATAAACATTTACGAGCAGCAGCTAAACAAAAGGTCCGTACCTGTATGATATGTTGTCAGTTCAACCCAGGAAAAAGTGTTCCCGTAGAACAGGGTGGATTCCAGACTCCTGATCATCCTTTTGAAGTGCTCCAAATGGATTATATCCAGATGGAACGATGTCGAGGATTCAAATATGTTCTTGTAGTTGTCTGCGCTCTCTCCCGATGGACTGAGGCGTACCCAGTATCAGATTACACGGCCCCGACTACTGCCAAACAGTTAGTTCGAGAATTCTTCCCACGGTACGGTTTACCACGTGTTGTATATTCAGATAACGGCCAGCCTTTCTCATCCGAATTAATGAAACATGTCTCACTTTTGTTGGGATATCAGTGGAAATTCCACTGTGTCCGACACCCCGAGGCAGCAGGTCTCGTGGAACGACATAATCAAATTTTGAAAATCAGATTGTCTAAAATATGTAAGGAGAAAGGTGTTGACTGGATAGTAGCCTTACCAGTTGCACTATTTTACATAAGAATGGTAGCACACTCTCGAACAGGGCTATCCCCGTATGAGGTGATCTTCGGAAGGCCACCAAATATGTGGGGGACGCCTATACCACGTAAAATAACTGATGTTAATTGTAATATGCTGACAGATTACTTGGCTTCCTTGATGTCTGCACTACAATCTTGTCGTTCACAGGTAGCTGCAGCTTTTCCTGACAACACTGAGGTGAAACCCCATGACGTTGCTCCGGGTGATCTGGTATTTGTGAGGAATTTCGATCGGAAAACCCAGTTGGAGCCCAGGTGGAAAGAACCGAAGCTAGTCCTGCTGACCACAAGAACAGCCGTGAAAGTTGAGGGCCGCAAGGGCTGGATACATTCCAGCCACGTTAAGAAATTTCATGGACTATCCTCGGATATAGACACTGTGCCCTGCACTCCCTCACAGACTGATTCAAAACTTCCCTTTGTTGAAAAGAATGACTCTCAGAACTATAAATTAAAACTTAGGCCCAAACAGTCGAGCAATTTGATTGTTTAAGTCCTCTCCAAGGTGAAGCGGTTGAATTGTCTCTGACATGTATCCCTTGGACCTGAGTAGAGAAAATACCAGAGAAATGTTGAAACGACAGGCGTATTGTAAATCACTGCGTAGCTACTGTGTGAGGACATTATTAATTCTGTTTTTATTGAGTGTTTTATTAATTATTACGAGTGTGATTTTTCATATATATCATCCTATTTCTAGACATGTTTATAATGTTGCTGCTGAACATTCTTTTAGTGACCTACCGCCACATGAATTATCTTATAGACTTGCGCTGCGCAATAACACCTTCATTAGTATGTTACATCATTCCCATCAGACTAGTAATGCCACCAATTGTTGGGTGTGTGGCCGACTCCCTCCCTATCAGAATAACAAAGGAGTTCTGCCTTTCTTTCCACATCCGTTCACACACAATGGCTCCTGTGGAGCATGGTTTAGTTTACTAAATTCCATAGACCCAGACACAGCAGTTTATCAACAACATTGGATATGGGGAAATCTGAATCTAGTTTTATTCAAAGTCTGTCACCCTAATAAGGAGGGTCACCCCAGTAGAACAGGAACTGATTTAGAAAACGAAGTGTATAAATTAGGTAATTTTACGCCTAATCTTATGATTCTGAATGTCAAATCCGAAGTTGAACTAATTCTGCCCACTATGTCAGTATTTCCAGTTAAGGGTGAATTATGTGTAAGAAAGGTTGGTTCCATACATATGGGCCATAGCCAATGCGTTACTACAATAGAATATAGTGATCAAGGTAAATCTTCATTTAGAGCTTCTCGCCATTCTTACTTTATATGTGGTCAGACGGCATATATGCGTCTGCCTCTAGATTGGGATGGTACCTGTTACATAGCATTCCTTTTGCCACCTGTTTTCCTAGCTCCCCCTGATTATTTTCGAAATGTTCACTTAGTACACAAAAGAGAGCGAAGAGATCTCCCAGTTGTCGATTATACTGAGACGGCATGGGACAAGTATGTAGATTTCAATAAAGGTATCTTTCCCTATATAGGTACAATATCAAATAGTAAGCTGATACGCAGACTAACCAAGACTCTTGAAGCTGTAGTAAACGAGACTATAGCCGCCCTAGGCAATCTGACAGAGGAACAATCAGTGATGAGAATTGTTGTTCTCCAGAATCGTCTTGTCCTTGACGTCATCCTGGCCGATAGGGGCGGAGCTTGCAGGGTCATCGGATCCAGCTGCTGCATATTCATACCAGAAAATTCGCCATCTGTATATAAAGCTATAACACGCCTTCATAAGATTGTAAGCCAGATACACGAGAATCCAGACACTTGGACGTGGTCCGGGTGGTTTTGGAGTGTGATATCAGCCTGGGGATGGAGAGTTCTATCCTTCCTAGGTATTGGCCTTCTTATGCTCTTCAGTTGTTGTTTATGCCTGCAATGTGGACCAGCGATTTGTGGTCTGTGTGCCACATCATGCATTCCATATCAAAGTTCTCGTTCAAAATGCCGGAAGAAGAAGGAAGAAGAAATGATGCTCCATGAGCAAATCGATGGAATGATGAAGATTGATATCTCTTGAAGGGCAAGTAGGGGACAAGGAGGGAATGTGGAAATGTGGATTTTCCTGATCAGTTATGTCCCCTATCTTGGACCCCAACGGTTCTATATGCATGTTACAAGTACATGTATGTTCCCTCCAGTTCCAGTTTCTAAGACGCAAATATATGTGTGTCTACCGTCGACATGTTCTCTGTCAGATCCGCCATCAATGGGCTGGATATTCGATTCCTAAGTATGAAAGACCACCGACTTTATATGGCTAAGTTATTCCATTTTTACAGTTCAGGCAAGTAGGCCCGATTCTGTCCTCAAAGCCTTTCCCTGCTCTCTGTCTCTGACAGTTCCAGCTTGAGCTCGCATCTGTATCCATGAACTTTGTCCTACTCCCTGTGCAGCTAACGGTGCCTGCCTCGGCCAGTTTTCGCCTGCCTGCCAAGAAGCTGTATTTCACCTTCGAATTATCTATTTTGCTCTTCAGCCGATGCATTCCTGCCTAGTGATTTAGGTAAACATTTCCTTTTGCTCACAAGCAAAGGACTCGGCCTTTCCGTCCTCCTGCAAGTGATTCATAGCCCTGTGGCCATGGAAAGTTTTCTGCCCCTCGCATCTCATATAGGCACTTAGACGCTTGTACACGCACACACAGTCAGTATAGAATAGATTCTGTCCGAGAGTCCTTCCTTGTGGATAACATAGTTCTCTAAACATAGGATGATAGATATGATTTGGGATTAGGTTGACTTGACCCCCCAGACTTCTCGTCTCCACATGTAGAGCTAAATGTCAAGTCCCCTTCACCCCCTAGTTACACGTCAATCACACGTCATGCTGCTGCGCGCGCATCTATGTTAAGTATTATCTTATAGATCCACCTATGTAAGATAATCAGAGCCAATCATGTTTCTTTTTGCTCCTTATTACGCCTAGTTTCGATTACGTATTACCATGCCATTTCTCTTATCAATTGTTACGCCTTTTGCATTCGTTTCATTGTAATGTATGACCTATAAAAGTTACTTCTTGTCAATAAAGTATTGTACTTCACTTCCTGAACCCTCGTGGTGACGGAACCTGAAGGCCGCGACTCGAGTCGGCCATTTTGGAATAAAGCCCATTTAGAAAACTCTTATACCACGGATTCTGCCTCTTGTTATTCTGAGCTATTTTACTTTATTTTAAGATTCCGTATGAAATTCAGTTTAGGTGAAAAGAATATTTACCACAGTACGAGTCTACGACCTTAGCTATTAGGCCAGAGTAAGAGTTAAGACCTTAACCATTAGGCCAGAGTACGAGTCTAAGACCTTAGCTATCAGGCCAGAGTACGAGTCTAAGACCTTAGCTATTAGGCCAGAGTAAGAGTTAAAACATTAACCATTAGGCCAGAGTACGAGTCTAAGACCTTAGCTAATTGGCCAGAGTAAGAGTTAAGACCTTAAATATTAGGACAGACTAAGAGTTAAGACCTTAACCATTAGGCCAGAGTACGAGTCTAAGACCTTAGCTATTAGGCCAGAGTAAGAGTAAAAACCTTAGCTATTAGGCCAGAGTAAGAGTTGAGACCTTAACCATTAGGCCAGAGTACGAATTTAAGACCTTAGCTATTAGGCCAGAGTAAGAGTTAAGACCTTAGCTATTAGGCCAGAGTACGAGTCCAAGACCTTAGCTATTAGGCCAGAGTAAGAGTTAAGACCTTAGCTATTAGGCCAGAGTAAGAGTTAAGACCTTAACCTTTAGGCCAGAGTACGAGTCTAAGGTCTTAGCTATTAGGCCAGAGTAAGAGTTAAGACCTTAGCTATTAGGCCACAGTAAGTGTTAAGACCTTAACCATTAGGCCAGAGTACGAGTCTAAGACCTTAGATATTAGGCCAGAGTAAGAGTTAAGACCTTAACCATTAAGCCAGAGTACGAGTCTAAGACCTTAGCTATTAGTTCAGAGTAAGTGTTAAGACCTTAACAGGTAGGCCAGAGTAAGAGTTAATATCTTAACCATTAGGCCAGAGTACGAGTCTAAGACCTTAGCTATTAGGCCAGAGTAAGAGTTAAGACCTTAACCATTAGGCCAGAGTAAGAGTCTAAGACCTTAGCTATTAGGCCAAAGTAAAAGTTAAGACCTTAGCTATTAGGCCAGAGTAAGAGTTAAGACCTTAACCATTAGGCCATAGTACAAGTCTAAGACCTTAGCTATTAGGCCAGAGTAAGAGTTAAGACCTTAGCTATTAGGCCAGAGTAAGAGTTAAGACATTTACCTGTAGGCCACAGTAAGAGTTAAGACCTTAACCATTAGGGCAGAGTACGAGTCTAAGACCTTAGCTATTAGGCCAGAGTATGAGTCTAAGACCTTAACCAGTAGGCCAGAGTAAGAGTTAAGACATTTACCTGTAGGCCACAGTAAGAGTTAAGAACTTAACCATTAGGGCAGAGTATGAGTCTAAGACCTTAGCTATTAGGCCAGAGTATGAGTCTAAGACCTTAGCTATTAGGCCAGAGTAAGAGTTAAGACCTTAGCTATTAGGCCAGAGTAAGAGTTAAGACCTTAACCTTTAGGCCAGAGTACGATTCTAAGACCTTAGCTATTAGGCCAGAGTAAGAGTTAAGACCTTAACCATTAGGCCAGGGTACGATTCTAAGACCTTAGCTATTAGGCCAGAGTAAGAGTTAAGACCTTAACCAGTAGGGCAGAGTACGAGTCTAAGACCTTAGCTATTAGGACAGAGTAAGAGTTAAGACCTTAGCTATTAGGCCAGAGTAAGAGTTAAGACCTTAACCATTAGGCCATAGTACGAGTCTAAGACCTTAACTATTAGGCCAGAGTAAGAGTCTAAGACCTTAGCTATTAGCCCAGAGTAAGAGTTAAGACCTTAATCATTAGGCCAGTCTAAGAGTTAAGACCTTAACCAGTAGGCCATAGTACGAGTCTAAGACCTTAGCTATTAGGCCAGAGTAAGAGTTAAGACCTTAACCATTAGGCCAGAGTACGAGTCTAAGACCTTAGCTATTAGGCCAGAGTAAGAGTTAAGACCTTAGCTATTAGGCCAGAGTAAGAGTTAAGACCTTAACCATTAGGCCAGAGTACGAGTCTAAGACCTTAGCTATTAGGCCAGAGTACAAGTCTAAGACCTTAGCTATTAGGCCAGAGTACGAGTCTAAGACCTTAGCTATTAGGCCAGAGTAAGAGTTAAGACCTTAACCATTAGGCCAGACTAAGAGTTAAGACCTTAACCTGTAGGCCATAGTACAAGTCTAAGACCTTAGCTATTAGGCCAGACTAAAAGTTAAGACCTTAGCTATTAGGCCAGAGTAGGAGTTAAGACCATAACCATTAGGCCATAGTACGAGTCTAAGACCTTAGCTATTAGGCCAGAGTAAGAGGTAAGACTTAAACCAGTAGGCCAGAGTAAGAGTTAAGACCTTAACCTGTAGGCCATAGTACTAGTCTAAGACCTTAGATATTAGGCCAGAGTAAGATTTAAGACCTTAACCAGCAGGCCAGAGTAAGAGTTAAGACCTTAACCAGTAGGCCAGAGTAAGAGTTAAGACCTTAACCATTAGGCCAGAGTACGAGCCGAAGACCTTAGCTATTAGGCCAGAGTAAGAGTTAAGACCTTAACCAGTAGGCCAGAGTAAGAGTTAAGACCTTAACCAGTAGGCCAGAGTAAAAGTTAAGACCTTAACCATTAGGCCAGAGTACGAGTCTAAGACCTTAGCTATTAGGCCAGAGTAAGAGTTAAGACCTTAGCTATTAGGCCAGAGTAAGAGTCTAAGACCTTAGCTATTAGCCCAGAGTAAGAGTTAAGACCTTAACCATTAGGCCAGAGTACGAGTCTAAGACCTTAGATATTAGGCCAGAGTAAGAGTTAAGACCTTAACCATTAAGCCAGAGTACGAGTCTAAGACCTTAGCTATTAGTTCAGAGTAAGTGTTAAGACCTTAATAGGTAGGCCAGAGTAAGAGTTAATATCTTAACCATTAGGCCAGAGTACGAGTCTAAGACCTTAGCTATTAGGCCAGAGTAAGAGTTAAGACCTTAACCATTAGGCCAGAGTAAGAGTCTAAGACCTTAGCTATTAGGCCAAAGTAAAAGTTAAGACCTTAGCTATTAGGCCAGAGTAAGAGTTAAGACCTTAACCATTAGGCCATAGTACAAGTCTAAGACCTTAGCTATTAGGCCAGAGTAAGAGTTAAGACCTTAGCTATTAGGCCAGAGTAAGAGTTAAGACATTTACCTGTAGGCCACAGTAAGAGTTAAGACCTTAACCATTAGGGCAGAGTACGAGTCTAAGACCTTAGCTATTAGGCCAGAGTATGAGTCTAAGACCTTAACCAGTAGGCCAGAGTAAGAGTTAAGACATTTACCTGTAGGCCACAGTAAGAGTTAAGACCTTAGCTATTAGGCCAGAGTAAGAGTTAAGACCTTAACCTTTAGGCCAGAGTACGATTCTAAGACATTAGCTATTAGGCCAGAGTAAGAGTTAAGACCTTAACCATTAGGCCAGGGTACGATTCTAAGACCTTAGCTATTAGGCCAGAGTAAGAGTTAAGACCTTAACCAGTAGGGCAGAGTACGAGTCTAAGACCTTAGCTATTAGGCCAGAGTAAGAGTTAAGACCTTAGCTATTAGGCCAGAGTAAGAGTTAAGACCTTAACCATTAGGCCATAGTACGAGTCTAAGACCTTAACTATTAGGCCAGAGTAAGAGTCTAAGACCTTAACCAGTAGGCCAGAGTAAAAGTTAAGACCTTAACCATTAGGCCAGAGTACGAGTCTAAGACCTTAGCTATTAGGCCAGAGTAAGAGTTAAGACCTTAGCTATTAGGCCAGAGTAAGAGTCTAAGACCTTAGCTATTAGCCCAGAGTAAGAGTTAAGACCTTAACCATTAGGCCAGACTAAGAGTTAAGACCTTAACCAGTAGGCCATAGTACGAGTCTAAGACCTTAGCTATTAGGCCAGAGTAAGAGTTAAGACTTTAACCATTAGGCCAGAGTACGAGTCTAAGACCTTAGCGATTAGGCCAGAGTAAAAGTTAAGACCTTAGCTATTAGGCCAGAGTAAGAGTTAAGACCTTAACCATTTGGCCAGAGTACGAGTCTAAGACCTTAGCTATTAGGCCAGAGTACAAGTCTAAGACCTTAGCTATTAGGCCAGAGTACGAGTCTAAGACCTTAGCTATTAGGCCAGAGTAAGAGTTAAGACCTTAACCATTAGGCCAGACTAAGAGTTAAGACCTTAACCTGTAGGCCATAGTACAAGTCTAAGACCTTAGCTATTAGGCCAGACTAAAAGTTAAGACCTTAGCTATTAGGCCAGAGTAGCAGTTAAGACCATAACCATTAGGCCATAGTACGAGTCTAAGACCTTAGCTATTAGGCCAGAGTAAGAGGTAAGACTTAAACCAGTAGGCCAGAGTAAGAGTTAAGACCTTAACCTGTAGGCCATAGTACTAGTCTAAGACCTTAGATATTAGGCCAGAGTAAGAGTTAAGACCTTAACCAGCAGGCCAGAGTAAGAGTTAAGACCTTAACCAGTAGGCCAGAGTAAGAGTTAAGACCTTAACCATTAGGCCAGAGTACGAGCCGAAGACCTTAGCTATTAGGCCAGAGTAAGAGTTAAGACCTTAACCAGTAGGCCAGAGTAAGAGTTAAGACCTTAACCAGTAGGCCAGAGTAAAAGTTAAGACCTTAACCATTAGGCCAGAGTACGAGTCTAAGACCTTAGCTATTAGGCCAGAGTAAGAGTTAAGACCTTAGCTATTAGGCCAGAGTAAGAGTCTAAGACCTTAGCTATTAGCCCAGAGTAAGAGTTAAGACCTTAACCATTAGGCCAGACTAAGAGTTAAGACCTTAACCAGTAGGCCATAGTACGAGTATAAGACCTTAGCTATTAGGCCAGAGTAAGAGTTAAGACTTTAACCATTAGGCCAGAGTACGAGTCTAAGACCTTAGCGATTAGGCCAGAGTAAAAGTTAAGACCTTAGCTATTAGGCCAGAGTAAGAGTTAAGACATTAACCATTAGGCCATAGTACGAGTCTAAGACCTTAGATATTAGGCCAGAGTAAGAGTTAAGACTTTAACCAGTAGTCCAGAGTAAGAGTTAAGACCTTAAACTGTAGGCCATAGTATCAGTCTGAGACCTTAGCTATTAGGCCAGAGTAAGAGTTAAGACCTTAACCAGCAGGCCAGAGTAAGAGTAAAGACCTTAACCAGTAGGCCAGAGTAAGAGTTAAGACCTTAACCATTAAGCCAGAGTACGAGTCTAAGACCTTAGCTATTAGGCCAGAGTAAGAGTTAAGACCTTAACCATTAGGTCAGAGTAAGATTTAAGACCTTAGCTATTAGGCCAGACTAAAAGATAAGACCTTAGCTAGTAGGCCAGAGTAAGAGTTAAAACCTTAGCTATTAGGCCAGAGTAAGAGTCTAAGACCTTAGCTATTAGGCCAGACTAAAAGATAAGACCTTAGCTATTAGGCCAGAGTAAGAGTTAAGACCTTAACCTGTAGGCCATAGTACGAGTCTAAGACCTTAGCTATTATGCCAGAGTAAGAGTTAAGACCTTAGCTATTATGCCAGAGTAAGGGTTAAGACCTTAACCAGTAGGCCAGAGTAAGAGTTACGACCTTAACCATTAGGCCAGAGTATGAGTCTAAGACCTTAGCTATTAGGCCAGAGTAAGAGTTAAGACCTTAACCATTAGGCCAGAGTACGAGTCTACGACCTTAGCTATTAGGCCAGAGTAAGAGTTAAGACCTTAACCATTAGGCCAGACTATGAATTTAAGACCTTAGCTATGAGGCCAGAGTAAGAGTTAAGACCTTAACCATTAGGCCAGAGTACGAGTCTAAGACCTTAGCTATTAGGCCAGAGTAAGAGTTAAGACCTTAGCTATTAGGCCAGAGTAAGAGTTAAGACCTTAACCTTTAGGCCAGAGTATGAGTCTAAGGCATTAGCTATTAGGCCAGAGTAAGAGTTAAGACCTTAGCTATTAGGCCAGAGTAAGAGTTAAGACCTTAGCTATTAGGCCAGAGTAAGAGTTATACCTTAACCTTTAGGCCAGAGTACGAGTCTAAGGCCTTAGCTATTAGGCCAGAGTAAGAGTTAAGACCTTAACCATTAGGCCATAGTACGAGTCTAAGACCTTAGCTATTAGGCCAGAGTAAGAGTTAAGACCTTAGCTATTAGGCCAGAGTAAGAGTTAAGACCTTAGCTATTAGGCCAGAGTAAGAGTTAAGACCTTAGCTATTAGGCCAGAGTAAGAGTTAAGACCTTAACCAGTAGGCCGGAGTACGAGTCTAAGACCTTAGCTATTAGGCCAGAGTAAGAGTTAAGACCTTAACCAGTAGGCCAGAGTAAGAGTTAAGACCTTTACCTGTAGGCCAGAGTAAGAGTTAAGACCTTAACCATTAGGCCAGACTATGAATTTAAGACCTTAGCTATTAGGCCAGAGTAAGAGTTAAGACCTTAACCATTAGGCCAGAGTACGAGTCTAAGACCTTAGCTATTAGGCCAGAGTAAGAGTTAAGACCTTAGCTATTAGGCCAGAGTAAGAGTTAAGACCTTAACCTTTAGGCCAGAGTACGAGTCTAAGGCCTTAGCTATTAGGCCAGAGTAAGAGTTAAGACCTTAGCTAATAGGCCAGAGTAAGAGTTAAGACCTTACCTATTAGGCCAGAGTAAGAGTTATACCTTAACCTTTAGGCCAGAGTACGAGTCTAAGGCCCTAGCTATTAGGCCAGAGTAAGAGTTAAGACCTTAACCATTAGGCCATAGTACGAGTCTAAGACCTTAGCTGTTAGGCCAGAGTAAGAGTTAAGACCTTAGCTATTAGGCCAGAGTAAGAGTTAAGACCTTAGCTATTAGGCCAGAGTAAGAGTTAAGACCTTAGCTATTAGGCCAGAGTAAGAGTTAAGACCTTAACCAGTAGGCCGGAGTACGAGTCTAAGACCTTAGCTATTAGGCCAGAGTAAGAGTTAAGACCTTAACCAGTAGGCCAGAGTGCGAGTCTAAGACCTTAGCTATTAGGCCAGAGTATGAGTCTAAGACCTTAGCTATTAGGCCAGAGTAAGAGTTAAGACCTTAACCAGTAGGCCAGAGTATGAGTCAAAGACCTTAGCTATTAGGCCAGAGTAAGAGTTAAGACCTTAGCTATTAGGCCAGAGTAAGAGTTAAGACCTTAACCATTAGGCCAGAGTACGAGTCTAAGACCTTAGCTATTAGGCCAGAGTAAGAATTAAGACCTTAGCTATTAGGCCAGAGTAAGAGTTAAGACCTTAACCTTTAGGCCAGAGTACGATTCTAAGACCTTAGCTATTAGGCCAGAGTAAGAGTTAAGACCTTAACCATTAGGCCAGAGTACGAGTCTAAGACCTTAGCTATTAGGCCAGAGTAAGAGTTAAGACCTTAACCATTAGGGCAAAGTACGAGTCTAAGACCTTAGCTATTAGGCCAGAGTAAGAGTTAAGACCTTAGCTATTAGGCCAGAGTAAGAGTTAAGACCTTAACCATTAGACCATAGTACGAGTCTAAGACCTTAGCTATTAGGCCAGAGTAAGAGTTAAGACTTAAACCAGTAGGCCAGAGTACAAGTCTAAGACGTTAGCTATTAGGCCAGACTAAGAGTTAAGACCTTAACCATTAGGCCAGAGTACGAGTCTAAGACCTTAGCTATTAGGCCACACTAAAAGTTAAGACCTTAGCTATTAGGCCAGAGTAAGAGTTAAGACCTTAACCATTAGGCCATAGAACGAGTCTAAGACCTTAGCTATTAGGCCAGAGTAAGAGTTAAGACTTAAACCAGTAGGCCAGAGTAAGAGTTAAGACCTTAACCTGTAGGTCATAGTACAAGTCTAAGACCTTAGCTATTAGGCCAGAGTAAGACTTAAGACCTTAACCAGTAGGCCAGAGTAAGAGTTAAGACCTTAACCAGTAGGCCAGAGTAAAAGTTAAGACCTTAACCATTAGGCCAGAGTACGAGTCTAAGACCTTAGCTATTAGGCCAGAGTAAGAGTTAAGACCTTAGCTATTAGGCCAGAGTAAGAGTCTAAGACCTTAGCTATTAGCCCAGAGTAAGAGTTAAGACCTTAACCATAAGGCCAGACTAAGAGTTATGACCTTAACCAGTAGGCCGGAGTACGAGTCTAAGACCTTAGCTATTAGGCCAGAGTAAGAGTTAAGACCTTAACCAGTAGGCCAGAGTAAGAGTTAAGACCGTTACCTGTAGGCCAGAGTAAGAGTTAAGACCTTAACCATTAGGCCAGAGTACGAGTCTAAGACCTTAGCTATTAGGCCAGAGTATGAGTCTAAGAACTTAGCTATTAGGCCAGAGTAAGAGTTAAGACCTTAACCATTAGGCCAGAGTATGAGTCAAAGACCTTAGCTATTAGGCCAGAGTAAGAGTTAAGACCTTAGCTATTAGGCCAGAGTAAGAGTTAAGACCTTAACCATTAGGCCAGAGTACGAGTCTAAGACCTTAGCTAATAGGCCAGAGTAAGAATTAGGACCTTAGCTATTAGGCCAGAGTAAGAGTTAAGACCTTAACCTTTAGGCCAGAGTACAATTCTAAGACCTTAGCTATTAGGCCAGAGTAAGAGTTAAGACCTTAACAATTAGGCCAGAGTAAGAGTCTAAGACCTTAGCTATTAGGCCAGAGTAAGAGTTAAGACCTTAACTAGTAGGGCAGAGTAAGAGTTAAAACCTTATTCATTAGGCCAGAGCACGAGTCTAAGACCTTAGCTATTAGGCCAGAGTAAGAGTTAAGACCTTAGCTATTAGGCCAGAGTAAGAGTTAAGACCTTAACCATTAGGCCATAGTACAAGTCTAAGACCTTAGCTATTAGGCCAGAGTAAGGGTTAAGACCATAGCTATTCGACCAAAGTAAGAGTTAAGACTTAACCCAGAAGGCCAGAGTAAGAGTTAAGACCTTAACCTGTAGGCCATAGTACAAGTCTAAGACCTTAGCTATTAGGCCAGAGTAAGAGTTAAGACCTTAACCAGCAGGCCAGAGTAAATGTTAAGACCTTAACCAGTAGGCCAGAGTAAGAGTTAAGACCTTAACCATTAGGCTAGAGTACGAGCCTAAGACCTTAGCTATTAGGCCAGAGTAAGAGTTAAGACCTTAACCAGTAGGCCAGAGTAAGAGTTAAGACCTTAACCATTAGGCCATAGTACGAGTCTAAGACCTTAGCTATTAGGCCAGAGTAAGAGTTAAGACTTAAACCAGTAGGGCAGAGTAAGAGTTAAGACCTTAACCTGTAGGCCATAGTACAAGTCTAAGACCTTAGCTATTAGGCCAGAGTAAGAGTTAAGACCTTAACCAGCAGGCCAGAGTAAAAGTTAAGACCTTAACCAGTAGGCCAGAGTAAGAGTTAAAACCTTAACCATTAGGCCAGAGTACGAGCCTAAGACCTTAGCTATTAGGCCAGAGTAAGACTTAAGACCTTAACCAGTAGGCCAGAGTAAGAGTTAAGACCTTAACCAGTAGGCCAGAGTAAAAGTTGAGACCTTAACCATTAGGCCAGAGTACGAGTCTAAGACCTTAGCTATTAGGCCAGAGTAAGAGTTAAGACCTTAGCTATTAGGCCAGAGTACGAGTCTAAGACCTTAGCTATTAGGCCAGAGTAAGAGTTAAGACCTTAGCTATTAGGCCAGAGTACGAGTCTAAGACCTTAGCTATTAGGCCAGAGTAAGAGTTAAGACCTTAACCTTTAGGCCAGAGTACGAGTCTAAGGTCTTAGCTATTAGGCCAGAGTAAGAGTTAAGACCTTAGCTATTAGGCCACAGTAAGTGTTAAGACCTTAACCATTAGGCCAGAGTACGAGTCTAAGACCTTAGATATTAGGCCAGAGTAAGAGTTAAGACCTTAACCATTAAGCCAGAGTACGAGTCTAAGACCTTAGCTATTAGTTCAGAGTAAGTGTTAAGACCTTAACAGGTAGGCCAGAGTAAGAGTTAATATCTTAACCATTAGGCCAGAGTACGAGTCTAAGACCTTAGCTATTAGGCCAGAGTAAGAGTTAAGACCTTAACCATTAGGCCAGAGTAAGAGTCTAAGACCTTAGCTATTAGGCCAAAGTAAAAGTTAAGACCTTAGCTATTAGGCCAGAGTAAGAGTTAAGACCTTAACCATTAGGCCATAGTACGAGTCTAAGACCTTAGCTATTAGGCCAGAGTAAGAGTTAAGACCTTAGCTATTAGGTCAGAGTAAGAGTTAAGACCTTAACCAGTAGGCCGGAGTACGAGTCTAAGACCTTAGCTATTAGGCCAGAGTAAGAGTTAAGACCTTAACCAGTAGGCCAGAGTAAGAGTTAAGACATTTACCTGTAGGCCAGAGTAAGAGTTAAGACCTTAACCATTAGGGCAGAGTATGAGTCTAAGACCTTAGCTATTAGGCCAGGGTATGAGTCTAAGACCTTAGCTATTAGGCCAGAGTAAGAGTTAAGACCTTAACCATTAGGCCAGAGTACGAGTCAAAGACCTTAGCTATTAGGCCAGAGTAAGAGTTAAGACCTTAGCTATTAGGCCAGAGTAAGAGTTAAGACCTTAACCTTTAGGCCAGAGTACGATTCTAAGACCTTAGCTATTAGGCCAGAGTAAGAGTTAAGACCTTAACCATTAGGCCAGGGTACGAGTCTAAGACCTTAGCTATTAGGCCAGAGTAAGAGTTAAGACCTTAACCAGTAGGCCAGAGTAAGAGTTAAGACCTTAACCATTAGGCCATAGTACGAGTCTAAGACCTTAGCTATTAGGCCAGAGTAAGAGTTAAGACTTAAACCAGTAGGGCAGAGTAAGAGTTAAGACCTTAACCTGTAGGCCATAGTACAAGTCTAAGACCTTAGCTATTAGGCCAGAGTAAGAGTTAAGACTTTAACCAGCAGGCCAGAGTGAAAGTTAAGACCTTAACCAGTAGGCCAGAGTAAGAGTTAAAACCTTAACCATTAGGCCAGAGTACGAGCCTAAGACCTTAGCTATTAGGCCAGAGTAAGACTTAAGACCTTAACCAGTAGGCCAGAGTAAGAGTTAAGACCTTAACCAGTAGGCCAGAGTAAAAGTTGAGACCTTAACCATTAGGCCAGAGTACGAGTCTAAGACCTTAGCTATTAGGCCAGAGTAAGAGTTAAGACCTTAGCTATTAGGCCAGAGTAAGAGTCTAAGACCTTAGCTATTAGGCCAGAGTAAGAGTTAAGACCTTAACCATTAGGCCAGAGTACGAGTTAAGACCTTAACCATTAGGCCAGAGTACGAGTCTAAGACCTTAGCTATTAGGCCAGAGTAAGAGTTAAAACCTTAGCTATGAGGCCAGAGTAAGAGTCTAAGACCTTAGCTATTAGGCCAGAGTAAAAGTTAAGACCTTAAACATTAGGCCAGGGTAAGAGTTAAGACCTTAGCTATTAGGCCAGAGTAAGAGTTAAGACCTTAACCATTAGGCCAGAGTATGAGTCTAAGACCTTAGCTAGTAGGCCAGAGTAAGAGTTAAGACCTTAACCAGTAGGCCAGAGTAAGAGTTAAGACCTTAACCTGTAGGCCATAGTACGAGTCTTAGACCTTAGCTATTATGCCAGAGTAAGAGTTAAGACCTTAGCTATTATGCCAGAGTAAGGGTTAAGACCTTAACCAGTAGGCCAGAGTAAGAGTTACGACCTTAACCATTATGCCAGAGTATGAGTCTAAGACCTTAGCTATTAGGCCAGAGTAAGAGTTAAGACCTTAACCATTAGGTCAGAGTACGAGTCTACGGCCTTAGCTATTAGGCCAGAGTAAGAGTTAAGACCTTAACCATTAGGCCAGAGTACGAGTCTAAGACCTTAGCTATCAGGCCAGAGTACGAGTCTAAGACCTTAGCTATTAGGCCAGAGTAAGAGTTAAAACCTTAACCATTAGGCCAGAGTACGAGTCTAAGACCTTAGCTAATTGGCCAGAGTAAGAGTTAAGACCTTAACTATTAGGACAGACTAAGAGTTAAGACCTTAACCATTAGGCCAGAGTACGAGTCTAAGACCATAGCTATTAGGCCAGAGTAAGAGTAAAAACCTTAGCTATTAGGCCAGAGTAAGAGTTGAGACCTTAACCATTAGGCCAGAGTATGAATTTAAGACCTTAGCTATTAGGCCAGAGTAAGAGTTAAGACCTTAACCATTAGGCCAGAGTACGAGTCCAAGACCTTAGCTATTAGGCCAGAGTAAGAGTTAAGACCTTAGCTATTAGGCCAGAGTAAGAGTTAAGACCTTAACCTTTAGGCCAGAGTACGAGTCTAAGGTCTTAGCTATTAGGCCAGAGTAAGAGTTAAGACCTTAGCTATTAGGCTAGAGTAAGAGTTAAGACCTTAACCAGTAGGCCGGAGTACGAGTCTAAGACCTTAGCTATTAGGCCAGAGTAAGAGTTAAGACCTTAACCAGTAGGCCAGAGTAAGAGTTAAGACATTTACCTGTAGGCCACAGTAAGAGTTAAGACCTTAACCATTAGGGCAGAGTACGAGTCTAAGACCTTAGCTATTAGGCCAGAGTATGAGTCTAAGACCTTAGCTATTAGGCCAGAGTAAGAGTTAAGACCTTAACCATTAGGCCAGAGTACGAGTCAAAGACCTTAGCTATTAGGCCAGAGTAAGAGTTAAGACCTTAGCTATTAGGCCAGAGTAAGAGTTAAGACCTTAACCTTTAGGCCAGAGTACGATTCTAAGACCTTAGCTATTAGGCCAGAGTAAGAGTTAAGACCTTAACCATTAGGCCAGGGTACGAGTCTAAGACCTTAGCTATTAGGCCAGAGTAAGAGTTAAGACCTTAACCAGTAGGGCAGAGTAAGAGTTAAAACCTTAACCATTAGGGCAGAGTACGAGTCTAAGACCTTAGCTATTAGGCCAGAGTAAGAGTTAAGACCTTAGCTATTAGGCCAGAGTAAGAGTTAAGACCTTAACCATTAGGCCATAGTACGAGTCTAAGACCTTAACTATTAGGCCAGAGTAAGAGTCTAAGACCTTAGCTATTAGCCCAGAGTAAGAGTTAAGACCTTAATCATTAGGCCGGTCTAAGAGTTAAGACCTTAACCAGTAGGCCATAGTACGAGTCTAAGACCTTAGCTATTAGGC
Source organism: Triturus cristatus (assembly GCF_964204655.1). Lineage (NCBI taxonomy): Eukaryota > Metazoa > Chordata > Amphibia > Caudata > Salamandridae > Triturus > Triturus cristatus. The sequence goes on from NC_140592.1 coordinate 541,807,386, forward strand.
CAGAGTAAGAGTTAAGACCTTAACCATTAGGCCAGAGTACGAGTCTAAGACCTTAGCTATTAGGCCAGAGTAAGAGTTAAGACCTTAGCTATTAGGCCAGAGTAAGAGTTAAGACCTTAACCATTAGGCCAGAGTACGAGTCTAAGACCTTAGCTATTAGGCCAGAGTAAGAGTTAAGACCTTAACCATTAGGCCAGACTAAGAGTTAAGACCTTAACCTGTAGGCCATAGTACTAGTCTAAGACCATAGCTATTAGGCCAGACTAAAAGTTAAGACCTTAGCTATTAGGCCAGAGTAGGAGTTAAGACCATAACCATTAGGCCATAGTACGAGTCTAAGACCTTAGCTATTAGGCCAGAGTAAGAGGTAAGACTTAAACCAGTAGGCCAGAGTAAGAGTTAAGACCTTAACCTGTAGGCCATAGTACTAGTCTAAGACCTTAGATATTAGGCCAGAGTAAGATTTAAGACCTTAACCAGCAGGCCAGAGTAAGAGTTAAGACCTTAACCAGTAGGCCAGAGTAAAAGTTAAGACCTTAACCATTAGGCCAGAGTACGAGTCTAAGACCTTAGCTATTAGGCCAGAGTAAGAGTTAAGACCTTAGCTATTAGGCCAGAGTAAGAGTCTAAGACCTTAGCTATTAGCCCAGAGTAAGAGTTAAGACCTTAACCAGTAGGCCATAGTACGAGTCTAAGACCTTAGCTATTAGGCCAGAGTAAGAGTTAAGACTTTAACCATTAGGCCAGAGTACGAGTCTAAGACCTTAGCGATTAGGCCAGAGTAAAAGTTAAGACCTTAGCTATTAGGCCAGAGTAAGAGTTAAGACATTAACCATTAGGCCATAGTACGAGTCTAAGACCTTAGATATTAGGCCAGAGTAAGAGTTAAGACTTTAACCAGTAGTCCAGAGTAAGAGTTAAGACCTTAACCTGTAGGCCATAGTATCAGTCTGAGACCTTAGCTATTAGGCCAGAGTAAGAGTTAAGACCTTAACCAGCAGGCCAGAGTAAGAGTAAAGACCTTAACCAGTAGGCCAGAGTAAGAGTTAAGACCTTAACCATTAAGCCAGAGTACGAGTCTAAGACCTTAGCTATTAGGCCAGAGTAAGAGTTAAGACCTTAACCATTAGGCCAGAGTAAGAGTCTAAGACCTTAGCTATTAGGCCAGACTAAAAGATAAGACCTTAGCTATTAGGCCAGAGTAAGAGTTAAGACCTTAACCTGTAGGCCATAGTACGAGTCTAAGACCTTAGCTATTATGCCAGAGTAAGGGTTAAGACCTTAACCAGTTGGCCAGAGTAAGAGTTACGACCTTAACCATTAGGCCAGAGTATGAGTCTAAGACCTTAGCTATTAGGCCAGAGTAAGAGTTAAGACCTTAACCATTAGGCCAGAGTACGAGTCTACGACCTTAGCTATTAGGCCAGAGTAAGAGTTCAGACCTTAACCATTAGGCCAGAGTACGAGTCTAAGACCTTAGCTATCAGGCCAGAGTACGAGTCTAAGACCTTAGCTATTAGGCCAGAGTAAGAGTTAAGACCTTAACCATTAGGCCAGACTATGAATTTAAGACCTTAGCTATGAGGCCAGAGTAAGAGTTAAGACCTTAACCATTAGGCCAGAGTACGAGTCTAAGACCTTAGCTATTAGGCCAGAGTAAGAGTTAAGACCTTAGCTATTAGGCCAGAGTAAGAGTTAAGACCTTAACCTTTAGGCCAGAGTACGAGTCTAAGGCATTAGCTATTAGGCCATAGTAAGAGTCTAAGACCTTAGCTATTAGGCCAGAGTAAGAGTTAAGACCTTAGCTATTAGGCCAGAGTAAGAGTTAAGACCTTAGCTATTAGGCCAGAGTAAGAGTTAAGACCTTAGCTATTAGGCCAGAGTAAGAGTTAAGACCTTAACCAGTAGGCCGGAGTACGAGTCTAAGACCTTAGCTATTAGGCCAGAGTCAGAGTTAAGACCTTAACCAGTAGGCCAGAGTAAGAGTTAAGACCTTTACCTGTAGGCCAGAGTAAGAGTTAAGACCTTAACCATTAGGCCAGACTATGAATTTAAGACCTTAGCTATTAGGCCAGAGTAAGAGTTAAGACCTTAACCATTAGGCCAGAGTACGAGTCTAAGACCTTAGCTATTAGGCCAGAGTAAGAGTTAAGACCTTAGCTATTAGGCCAGAGTAAGAGTTAAGACCTTAGCTAATAGGCCAGAGTAAGAGTTAAGACCTTAACCTTTAGGCCAGAGTACGAGTCTAAGGCCTTAGCTATTAGGCCAGAGTAAGAGTTAAGACCTTAACCATTAGGCCATAGTACGAGTCTAAGACCTTAGCTATTAGGCCAGAGTAAGAGTTAAGACCTTAGCTATTAGGCCAGAGTAAGAGTTAAGACCTTAGCTATTAGGCCAGAGTAAGAGTTAAGACCTTAGCTATTAGGCCAGAGTAAGAGTTAAGACCTTAACCAGTAGGCCGGAGTACGCATCTAAGACCTTAGCTATTAGGCCAGAGTAAGAGTTAAGACCTTAACCAGTAGGCCAGAGTAAGAGTTAAGACCTTTACCTGTAGGCCAGAGTAAGAGTTAAGACCTTAACCATTAGGCCAGAGTACGAGTCTAAGACCTTAGCTATTAGGCCAGAGTATGAGTCTAAGACCTTAGCTATTAGGCCAGAGTAAGAGTTAAGACCTTAACCATTAGGCCAGAGTATGAGTCAAAGACCTTAGCTATTAGGCCAGAGTAAGAGTTAAGACCTTAGCTATTAGGCCAGAGTAAGAGTTAAGACCTTAACCATTAGGCCAGAGTACGAGTCTAAGACCTTAGCTATTAGGCCAGAGTAAGAGTTAAGACCTTAGCTATTAGGCCAGAGTAAGAGTTAAGACCTTAACCAGTAGGCCGGAGTACGAGTCTAAGACCTTAGCTATTAGGCCAGAGTCAGAGTTAAGACCTTAACCAGTAGGCCAGAGTAAGAGTTAAGACCTTTACCTGTAGGCCAGAGTAAGAGTTAAGACCTTAACCATTAGGCCAGACTATGAATTTAAGACCTTAGCTATTAGGCCAGAGTAAGAGTTAAGACTTTAACCATTAGGCCAGAGTACGAGTCTAAGACCTTAGCTATTAGGCCAGAGTAAGAGTTAAGACCTTAGCTATTAGGCCAGAGTAAGAGTTAAGACCTTAGCTAATAGGCCAGAGTAAGAGTTAAGACCTTAACCTTTAGGCCAGAGTACGAGTCTAAGGCCTTAGCTATTAGGCCAGAGTAAGAGTTAAGACCTTAACCATTAGGCCATAGTACGAGTCTAAGACCTTAGCTATTAGGCCAGAGTAAGAGTTAAGACCTTAGCTATTAGGCCAGAGTAAGAGTTAAGACCTTAGCTATTAGGCCAGAGTAAGAGTTAAGACCTTAACCAGTAGGCCGGAGTACGCGTCTAAGACCTTAGCTATTAGGCCAGAGTAAGAGTTAAGACCTTAACCAGTAGGCCAGAGTAAGAGTTAAGACCTTTACCTGTAGGCCAGAGTAAGAGTTAAGACCTTAACCATTAGGCCAGAGTACGAGTCTAAGACCTTAGCTATTAGGCCAGAGTATGAGTCTAAGACCTTAGCTATTAGGCCAGAGTAAGAGTTAAGACCTTAACCATTAGGCCAGAGTATGAGTCAAAGACCTTAGCTATTAGGCCAGAGTAAGAGTTAAGACCTTAGCTATTAGGCCAGAGTAAGAGTTAAGACCTTAACCATTAGGCCAGAGTACGAGTCTAAGACCTTAGCTATTAGGCCAGAGTAAGAATTAAGACCTTAGCTATTAGGCCAGAGTAAGAGTTAAGACCTTAACCTTTAGGCCAGAGTACGATTCTAAGACCTTAGCTATTAGGCCAGAGTAAGAGTTAAGACCTTAACCATTAGGCCAGAGTACGAGTCTAAGACCTTAGCTATTAGGCCAGAGTAAGAGTTAAGACCTTAACCAGTAGGGCAGAGTTAGAGTTAAAACCTTAATCATTAGGTCAGAGCACGAGTCTAAGACCTTAGCTATTAGGCCAGAGTAAGAGTTAAGACCTTAACCATTAGGGCAAAGTACGAGTCTAAGACCATAGCTATTAGGCCAGAGTAAGAGTTAAGACTTAAACCAGTAGGGCAGAGTAAGAGTTAAGACCTTAACCTGTAGGCCATAGTACAAGTCTAAGACCTTAGCTATTAGGCCAGAGTAAGAGTTAAGACCTTAACCAGCAGGCCAGAGTGAAAGTTAAGACCTTAACCAGTAGGCCAGAGTAAGAGTTAAAACCTTAACCATTAGGCCAGAGTACGAGCCTAAGACCTTAGCTATTAGGCCAGAGTAAGACTTAAGACCTTAACCAGTAGGCCAGAGTAAGAGTTAAGACCTTAACCAGTAGGCCAGAGTAAAAGTTGAGACCTTAACCATTAGGCCAGAGTACGAGTCTAAGACCTTAGCTATTAGGCCAGAGTAAGAGTTAAGACCTTAGCTATTAGGCCAGAGTAAGAGTTAAGACCTTAACCAGTAGGCCGGAGTACGCGTCTAAGACCTTAGCTATTAGGCCAGAGTAAGAGTTAAGACCTTAACCAGTAGGCCAGAGTAAGAGTTAAGACCTTTACCTGTAGGCCAGAGTAAGAGTTAAGACCTTAACCATTAGGCCAGAGTACGAGTCTAAGACCTTAGCTATTAGGCCAGAGTATGAGTCTAAGACCTTAGCTATTAGGCCAGAGTAAGAGTTAAGACCTTAACCATTAGGCCAGAGTATGAGTCAAAGACCTTAGCTATTAGGCCAGAGTAAGAGTTAAGACCTTAGCTATTAGGCCAGAGTAAGAGTTAAGACCTTAACCATTAGGCCAGAGTACGAGTCTAAGACCTTAGCTATTAGGCCAGAGTAAGAATTAAGACCTTAGCTATTAGGCCAGAGTAAGAGTTAAGACCTTAACCTTTAGGCCAGAGTACGATTCTAAGACCTTAGCTATTAGGCCAGAGTAAGAGTTAAGACCTTAACCATTAGGCCAGAGTACGAGTCTAAGACCTTAGCTATTAGGCCAGAGTAAGAGTTAAGACCTTAACCAGTAGGGCAGAGTTAGAGTTAAAACCTTAATCATTAGGTCAGAGCACGAGTCTAAGACCTTAGCTATTAGGCCAGAGTAAGAGTTAAGACCTTAACCATTAGGGCAAAGTACGAGTCTAAGACCATAGCTATTAGGCCAGAGTAAGAGTTAAGACCTTAGCTATTAGGCCAGAGTAAGAGTTAAGACCTTAACCATTAGACCATAGTACGAGTCTAAGACCTTAGCTATTAGGCCAGAGTAAGAGTTAAGACTTAAACCAGTAGGCCAGAGTACAAGTCTAAGACGTTAGCTATTAGGCCAGACTAAGAGTTAAGACCTTATCCATTAGGCCAGAGTACGAGTCTAAGACCTTAGCTATTAGGCCAGACTAAAAGTTAAGACCTTAGCTATTAGGCCAGAGTAAGAGTTAAGACCTTAACCATTAGGCCATAGAACGAGTCTAAGACCTTAGCTATTAGGCCAGAGTAAGAGTTAAGACTTAAACCAGTAGGCCAGAGTAAGAGTTAAGACCTTAACCTGTAGGTCATAGTACAAGTCTAAGACCTTAGCTATTAGGCCAGAGTAAGAGTTAAGACCTTAACCAGCAGGCCAGAGTAAAAGTTAAGACCTTAACCAGTAGGCCAGAGTAAGAGTTAAGACCTTAACCATTAGGCCAGAGTACGAGCCTAAGACCTTAGCTATTAGGCCAGAGTAAGACTTAAGACCTTAACCAGTAGGCCAGAGTAAGAGTTAAGACCTTAACCAGTAGGCCAGAGTAAAAGTTAAGACCTTAACCATTAGGCCAGAGTACGAGTCTAAGACCTTAGCTATTAGGCCAGAGTAAGAGTTAAGACCTTAGCTATTAGGCCAGAGTAAGAGTCTAAGACCTTAGCTATTAGCCCAGAGTAAGAGTTAAGACCTTAACCATAAGGCCAGACTAAGAGTTATGACCTTAACCAGTAGGCCGGAGTACGAGTCTAAGACCTTAGCTATTAGGCCAGAGTAAGAGTTAAGACCTTAACCAGTAGGCCAGAGTAAGAGTTAAGACCGTTACCTGTAGGCCAGAGTAAGAGTTAAGACCTTAACCATTAGGCCAGAGTACGAGTCTAAGACCTTAGCTATTAGGCCAGAGTATGAGTCTAAGAACTTAGCTATTAGGCCAGAGTAAGAGTTAAGACCTTAACCATTAGGCCAGAGTATGAGTCAAAGACCTTAGCTATTAGGCCAGAGTAAGAGTTAAGACCTTAGCTATTAGGCCAGAGTAAGAGTTAAGACCTTAACCATTAGGCCAGAGTAAGAGTCTAAGACCTTAGCTATTAGGCCAGAGTAAGAGTTAAGACCTTAACCAGTAGGGCAGAGTAAGAGTTAAAACCTTATTCATTAGGCCAGAGTACGAGTCTAAGACCTTAGCTATTAGGCCAGAGTAAGAGTTACGACCTTAGCTATTAGGCCAGAGTAAGAGTTAAGACCTTAACCATTAGGCCATAGTACAAGTCTAAGACCTTAGCTATTAGGCCAGAGTAAGGGTTAAGACCATAGCTATTAGACCAGAGTAAGAGTTAAGATCTTAACCAGTAGGCCAGAGTACAAGTCTAAGACCTTAGCTATTAGGCCAGACTAAGAGTTAAGACCTTAACCATTAGGCCAGTGTACGAGTCTAAGACCTTAGCTATTAGGCCAGACTAAAAGTTAAGACCTTAGCTATTAGGCCAGAGTAAGAGTTAAGACCTTTACCATTAGGCCATAGTACGAGTCTAAGACCTTAGCTATTAGGCCAGAGTAAGAGTTAAGACTTAACCCAGAAGGCCAGAGTAAGAGTTAAGACCTTAACCTGTAGGCCATAGTACAAGTCTAAGACCTTAGCTATTAGGCCAGAGTAAGAGTTAAGACCTTAACCAGCAGGCCAGAGTAAAAGTTAAGACCTTAACCAGTAGGCCAGAGTAAGAGTTAAGACCTTAACCATTAGGCTAGAGTACGAGCCTAAGACCTTAGCTATTAGGCCAGAGTAAGAGTTAAGACCTTAACCAGTAGGCCAGAGTAAGAGTTAAGACCTTAACCATTAGGCCATAGTACGAGTCTAAGACCTTAGCTATTAGGCCAGAGTAAGAGTTAAGACTTAAACCAGTAGGGCAGAGTAAGAGTTAAGACCTTAACCTGTAGGCCATAGTACAAGTCTAAGACCTTAGCTATTAGGCCAGAGTAAGAGTTAAGACCTTAACCAGCAGGCCAGAGTAAAAGTTAAGACCTTAACCAGTAGGCCAGAGTAAGAGTTAAAACCTTAACCATTAGGCCAGAGTACGAGCCTAAGACCTTAGCTATTAGGCCAGAGTAAGACGTAAGACCTTAACCAGTAGGCCAGAGTAAAAGTTGAGACCTTAACCATTAGGCCAGAGTATGAGTCTAAGACCTTAGCTATTAGGCCAGAGTAAGAGTTAAGACCTTAGCTATTAGGCCAGAGTAAGAGTCTAAGACCTTAGCTATTAGCCCAGAGTAAGAGTTAAGACCTTAACCATAAGGCCAGACTAAGAGTTAAGACCTTAACCAGTAGGCCATAGTACGAGTCTAAGACCTTAGCTATTAGGCCAGAGTAAGAGTTAAGACCTTAACCATTAGGCCAGAGTACGAGTTAAGACCTTAACCATTAGGCCAGAGTACGAGTCTAAGACCTTGGCTATTAGGCCAGAGTAAGAGTTAAAACCTTAGCTATGAGGCCAGAGTAAGAGTCTAAGACCTTAGCTATTAGGCCAGAGTAAAAGTTAAGACCTTAGCTAGTAGGCCAGAGTAAGAGTTAAGACCTTAACCAGTAGGCCAGAGTAAGAGTTAAGACCTTAACCTGTAGGCCATAGTACGAGTCTAAGACCTTAGCTATTATGCCAGAGTAAGAGTTAAGACCTTAGCTATTATGCCAGAGTAAGGGTTAAGACCTTAACCAGTAGGCCAGAGTAAGAGTTACGACCTTAGCTATTATGCCAGAGTAAGGGTTAAGACCTTAACCAGTAGGCCAGAGTAAGAGTTACGACCTTAACCATTATGCCAGAGTATGAGTCTAAGACCTTAGCTATTAGGCCAGAGTAAGAGTTAAAACCTTAACCATTAGGCCAGAGTACGAGTCTAAGACCTTAGCTAATAGGCCAGAGTAAGAGTTAAGACCTTAACTATTAGGACAGACTAAGAGTTAAGACCTTAACCATTAGGCCAGAGTACGAGTCTAAGACCTTAGCTATTAGGCCAGAGTAAGAGTAAAAACCTTAGCTATTAGGCCAGAGTAAGAGTTGAGACCTTAACCATTAGGCCAGAGTATGAATTTAAGACCTTAGCTATTAGGCCAGAGTAAGAGTTAAGACCTTAGCTATTAGGCCAGAGTAAGAGTTATACCTTAACCGTTAGGCCAGAGTACGAGTCTAAGGCCTTAGCTATTAGGCCAGAGTAAGAGTTAAGACCTTAACCATTAGGCCATAGTACGAGTCTAAGACCTTAGCTATTAAGCCAGAGTAAGAGTTAAGACCTTAGCTATTAGGCCAGAGTAAGAGTTAAGACCTTAGCTATTAGGCCAGAGTAAGAGTTAAGACCTTAACCAGTAGGCCGGAGTACGAGTCTAAGACCTTAGCTATTAGGCCAGAGTAAAAGTTAAGACCTTAACCAGTAGGCCAGAGTACGAGTCTAAGACCTTAGCTATTAGGCCAGAGTAAGAATTAAGACCTTAGCTATTAGGCCAGAGTAAGAGTTAAGACCTTAACCTTTAGGCCAGAGTACGATTCTAAGACCTTAGCTATTAGGCCAGAGTAAGAGTTAAGACCTTAACCATTAGGCCAGAGTACGAGTCTAAGACCTTAGCTATTAGGCCAGAGTAAGAGTTAAGACCTTAACCAGTAGGGCAGAGTTAGAGTTAAAACCTTAATCATTAGGTCAGAGCACGAGTCTAAGACCTTAGCTATTAGGCCAGAGTAAGAGTTAAGACCTTAACCATTAGGGCAAAGTACGAGTCTAAGACCTTAGCTATTAGGCCAGAGTAAGAGTTAAGACCTTAGCTATTAGGCCAGAGTAAGAGTTAAGACCTTAACCATAAGACCATAGTACGAGTCTAAGACCTTAGCTATTAGGCCAGAGTAAGAGTTAAGACTTAAACCAGTAGGCCAGAGTACAAGTCTAAGACGTTAGCTATTAGGCCAGACTAAGAGTTAAGACCTTAACCATTAGGCCAGAGTACGAGTCTAAGACCTTAGCTATTAGGCCGGACTAAAAGTTAAGTCCTTAGCTATTAGGCCAGAGTAAGAGTTAAGACCTTAACCATTAGGTCATAGAACGAGTCTAAGACCTTAGCTATTAGGCCAGAGTAAGAGTTAAGACTTAAACCAGTAGGCCAGAGTAAGAGTTAAGACCTTAACCTGTAGGTCATAGTACAAGTCTAAGACCTTAGCTATTAGGCCAGAGTAAGACTTAAGACCTTAACCAGTAGGCCAGAGTAAGAGTTAAGACCTTAACCAGTGGGCCAGAGTAAAAGTTAAGACCTTAACCATTAGGCCAGAGTACGAGTCTAAGACCTTAGCTATTAGGCCAGAGTAAGAGTTAAGACCTTAGCTATTAGGCCAGAGTAAGAGTCTAAGACCTTAGCTATTAGCCCAGAGTAAGAGTTAAGACCTTAACCATAAGGCCAGACTAAGAGTTATGACCTTAACCAGTAGGCCGGAGTACGAGTCTAAGACCTTAGCTATTAAGCCAGAGTAAGAGTTAAGACCTTAACCAGTAGGCCAGAGTAAGAGTTAAGACCGTTACCTGTAGGCCAGAGTAAGAGTTAAGACCTTAACCATTAGGCCAGAGTACGAGTCTAAGACCTTAGCTATTAGGCCAGAGTATGAGTCTAAGAACTTAGCTATTAGGCCAGAGTAAGAGTTAAGACCTTAACCATTAGGCCAGAGTATGAGTCAAAGACCTTAGCTATTAGGCCAGAGTAATAGTTAAGACCTTAGCTATTAGGCCAGAGTAAGAGTTAAGACCTTAACCATTAGGCCAGAGTACGAGTCTAAGACCTTAGCTAATAGGCCAGAGTAAGAATTAAGACCTTAGCTATTAGGCCAGGGTAAGAGTTAAGACCTTAACCTTTAGGCCAGAGTACGATTCTAAGACCTTAGCTATTAGGCCAGAGTAAGAGTTAAGACCTTAACCATTAGGCCAGAGTAAGAGTCTAAGACCTTAGCTATTAGGCCAGAGTAAGAGTTAAGACCTTAACCAGTAGGGCAGAGTAAGAGTTAAAACCTTATTCATTAGTCCAGAGCACGAGTCTAAGACCTTAGCTATTAGGCCAGAGTAAGAGTTAAGACCTTAACCATTAGGTCAGAGTACGAGTCTAAGACCTTAGCTATTAGGCCAGAGTAAGAGTTAAGACCTTAGCTATTAGGCCAGAGTAAGAGTTAAGACCTTAACCAGTAGGCCAGAGTAAGAGTTAAGACCTTAGCTATTAGGCCACAGTAAGTGTTAAGACCTTAACCATTAGGCCAGGGTATGAGTCTAAGACCTTAGCTATTAGGCCAGAGTAAGAGTTAAGACCTTAACCATTAAGCCAGAGTACGAGTCTAAGACCTTAGCTATTAGTTCAGAGTAAGTGTTAAGACCTTAACCAGTAGGCCAGAGTAAGAGTTAAGACCTTAACCAGTAGGCCAGAGTAAGAGTTAAGACCTTAACCATTAGGCCAGAGTACGAGTCTAAGACCTTAGCTATTAGGCCAGAGTAAGAGTTAAGACCTTAGCTATTAGGCCAGAGTAAGAGTCTAAGACCTTAGTTATTAGCCCAGAGTAAGAGTTAAGACCTTAACCATAAGGCCAGACTAAGAGTTATGACCTTAACCAGTAGGCCGGAGTACGAGTCTAAGACCTTAGCTATTAAGCCAGAGTAAGAGTTAAGACCTTAACCAGTAGGCCAGAGTAAGAGTTAAGACCGTTACCTGTAGGCCAGAGTAAGAGTTAAGACCTTAACCATTAGGCCAGAGTACGAGTCTAAGACCTTAGCTATTAGGCCAGAGTATGAGTCTAAGAACTTAGCTATTAGGCCAGAGTAAGAGTTAAGACCTTAACCATTAGGCCAGAGTATGAGTCAAAGACCTTAGCTATTAGGCCAGAGTAAGAGTTAAGACCTTAGCTATTAGGCCAGAGTAAGAGTTAAGACCTTAACCATTAGGCCAGAGTACGAGTCTAAGACCTTAGCTAATAGGCCAGAGTAAGAATTAAGACCTTAGCTATTAGGCCAGAGTAAGAGTTAAGACCTTAACCTTTAGGCCAGAGTACGATTCTAAGACCTTAGCTATTAGGCCAGAGTAAGAGTTAAGACCTTAACCATTAGGCCAGAGTAAGAGTCTAAGACCTTAGCTATTAGGCCAGAGTAAGAGTGAAGACCTTAACCAGTAGGGCAGAGTAAGAGTTAAAACCTTATTCATGAGGCCAGAGCACGAGTCTAAGACCTTAGCTATTAGGCCAGAGTAAGAGTTAAGACCTTAACCATTAGGTCAGAGTACGAGTCTAAGACCTTAGCTATTAGGCCAGAGTAAGAGTTAAGACCTTAGCTATTAGGCCAGAGTAAGAGTTAAGACCTTAACCATTAGGCCATAGTACAAGTCTAAGACCTTAGCTATTAGGCCAGAGTAAGGGTTAAGACCATAGCTATTAGACCAGAGTAAGAGTTAAGACCTTAACCAGTAGGCCAGAGTACAAGTCTAAGACCTTAGCTATTAGGCCAGACTAAGAGTTAAGACCTTAACCATTAGGCCAGTGTACGAGTCTAAGACCTTAGCTATTAGGCCAGACTAAAAGTTAAGACCTTAGCTATTAGGCCAGAGTAAGAGTTAAGACCTTTACCATTAGGCCATAGTACGAGTCTAAGACCTTAGCTATTAGGCCAGAGTAAGAGTTAAGACTTAACCCAGAAGGCCAGAGTAAGAGTTAAGACCTTAACCTGTAGGCCATAGTACAAGTCTAAGACCTTAGCTATTAGGCCAGAGTAAGAGTTAAGACCTTAACCAGCAGGCCAGAGTAAAAGTTAAGACCTTAACCAGTAGGCCAGAGTAAGAGTTAAGACCTTAACCATTAGGCTAGAGTACGAGCCTAAGACCATAGCTATTAGGCCAGAGTAAGAGTTAAGACCTTAACCAGTAGGCCAGAGTAAGAGTTAAGACCTTAACCATTAGGCCATAGCACGAGTCTAAGACCTTAGCTATTAGGCCAGAGTAAGAGTTAAGACCTTAACCAGTAGGCCAGAGTAAAAGTTGAGACCTTAACCATTAGGCCAGAGTACGAGTCTAAGACCTTAGCTATTAGGCCAGAGTAAGAGTTAAGACCTTAGCTATTAGGCCAGAGTAAGAGTCTAAGACCTTAGCTATTAGCCCAGAGTAAGAGTTAAGACCTTAACCATAAGGCCAGACTAAGAGTTAAGACCTTAACCAGTAGGCCATAGTACGAGTCTAAGACCTTAGCTATTAGGCCAGAGTAAGAGTTAAGACCTTAACCATTAGGCCAGAGTACGAGTTAAGACCTTAACCATTAGGCCAGAGTACGAGTCTAAGACCTTAGCTATTAGGCCAGAGTAAGAGTCAAAACCTTAGCTATTAGGCCAGAGTAAGAGTCTAAGACCTTAGCTATTAGGCCAGAGTAAAAGTTAAGACCTTAACCATTAGGCCAGAGTAAGAGTTATGACCTTAACCAGTAGGCCGGAGTACGAGTCTAAGACCTTAGCTATTAAGCCAGAGTAAGAGTTAAGACCTTAACCAGTAGGCCAGAGTAAGAGTTAAGACCGTTACCTGTAGGCCAGAGTAAGAGTTAAGACCTTAACCATTAGGCCAGAGTACGAGTCTAAGACCTTAGCTATTAGGCCAGAGTATGAGTCTAAGAACTTAGCTATTAGGCCAGAGTAAGAGTTAAAACCTTAACCATTAGGCCAGAGTATGAGTCAAAGACCTTAGCTATTAGGCCAGAGTAATAGTTAAGACCTTAGCTATTAGGCCAGAGTAAGAGTTAAGACCTTAACCATTAGGCCAGAGTACGAGTCTAAGACCTTAGCTAATAGGCCAGAGTAAGAATTAAGACCTTAGCTATTAGGCCAGAGTAAGAGTTAAGACCTTAACCTTTAGGCCAGAGTACGATTCTAAGACCTTAGCTATTAGGCCAGAGTAAGAGTTAAGACCTTAACCATTAGGCCAGAGTAAGAGTCTAAGACCTTAGCTATTAGGCCAGAGTAAGAGTTAAGACCTTAACCAGTAGGGCAGAGTAAGAGTTAAAACCTTATTCATTAGTCCAGAGCACGAGTCTAAGACCTTAGCTATTAGGCCAGAGTAAGAGTTAAGACCTTAACCATTAGGCCAGAGTACGAGTCTAAGACCTTAGCTATTAGGCCAGAGTAAGAGTTAAGACCTTAGCTATTAGGCCAGAGTAAGAGTTAAGACCTTAACCAGTAGGCCAGAGTAAGAGTTAAGACCTTAGCTATTAGGCCACAGTAAGTGTTAAGACCTTAACCATTAGGCCAGGGTATGAGTCTAAGACCTTAGCTATTAGGCCAGAGTAAGAGTTAAGACCTTAACCATTAAGCCAGAGTACGAGTCTAAGACCTTAGCTATTAGTTCAGAGTAAGTGTTAAGACCTTAACCAGTAGGCCAGAGTAAGAGTTAAGACCTTAACCAGTAGGCCAGAGTAAGAGTTAAGACCTTAACCATTAGGCCAGAGTACGAGTCTAAGACCTTAGCTATTAGGCCAGAGTAAGAGTTAAGACCTTAGCTATTAGGCCAGAGTAAGAGTCTAAGACCTTAGTTATTAGCCCAGAGTAAGAGTTAAGACCTTAACCATAAGGCCAGACTAAGAGTTATGACCTTAACCAGTAGGCCGGAGTACGAGTCTAAGACCTTAGCTATTAAGCCAGAGTAAGAGTTAAGACCTTAACCAGTAGGCCAGAGTAAGAGTTAAGACCGTTACCTGTAGGCCAGAGTAAGAGTTAAGACCTTAACCATTAGGCCAGAGTACGAGTCTAAGACCTTAGCTATTAGGCCAGAGTATGAGTCTAAGAACTTAGCTATTAGGCCAGAGTAAGAGTTAGGACCTTAACCATTAGGCCAGAGTATGAGTCAAAGACCTTAGCTATTAGGCCAGAGTAAGAGTTAAGACCTTAGCTATTAGGCCAGAGTAAGAGTTAAGACCTTAACCATTAGGCCAGAGTACGAGTCTAAGACCTTAGCTAATAGGCCAGAGTAAGAATTAAGACCTTAGCTATTAGGCCAGAGTAAGAGTTAAGACCTTAACCTTTAGGCCAGAGTACGATTCTAAGACCTTAGCTATTAGGCCAGAGTAAGAGTTAAGACCTTAAACATTAGGCCAGAGTAAGAGTCTAAGACCTTAGCTATTAGGCCAGAGTAAGAGTTAAGACCTTAACCAGTAGGGCAGAGTAAGAGTTAAAACCTTATTCATGAGGCCAGAGCACGAGTCTAAGACCTTAGCTATTAGGCCAGAGTAAGAGTTAAGACCTTAACCATTAGGTCAGAGTACGAGTCTAAGACCTTAGCTATTAGGCCAGAGTAAGAGTTAAGACCTTAGCTATTAGGCCAGAGTAAGAGTTAAGACCTTAACCATTAGGCCATAGTACAAGTCTAAGACCTTAGCTATTAGGCCAGAGTAAGGGTTAAGACCATAGCTATTAGACCAGAATAAGAGTTAAGACCTTAACCAGTAGGCCAGAGTACAAGTCTAAGACCTTAGCTATTAGGCCAGACTAAGAGTTAAGACCTTAACCATTAGGCCAGTGTACGAGTCTAAGACCTTAGCTATTAGGCCAGACTAAAAGTTAAGACCTTAGCTATTAGGCCAGAGTAAGAGTTAAGACCTTTACCATTAGGCCATAGTACGAGTCTAAGACCTTAGCTATTAGGCCAGAGTAAGAGTTAAGACTTAACCCAGAAGGCCAGAGTAAGAGTTAAGACCTTAACCTGTAGGCCATAGTACAAGTCTAAGACCTTAGCTATTAGGCCAGAGTAAGAGTTAAGACCTTAACCAGCAGGCCAGAGTAAAAGTTAAGACCTTAACCAGTAGGCCAGAGTAAGAGTTAAGACCTTAACCATTAGGCTAGAGTACGAGCCTAAGACCATAGCTATTAGGCCAGAGTAAGAGTTAAGACCTTAACCAGTAGGCCAGAGTAAGAGTTAAGACCTTAACCATTAGGCCATAGTACGAGTCTAAGACCTTAGCTATTAGGCCAGAGTAAGAGTTAAGACTTAAACCAGTAGGGCAGAGTAAGAGTTAAGACCTTAACCTGTAGGCCATAGTACAAGTCTAAGACCTTAGCTATTAGGCCAGAGTAAGAGTTAAGACCTTAACCAGCAGGCCAGAGTAAAAGTTAAGACCTTAACCAGTAGGCCAGAGTAAAAGTTAAAACCTTAACCATTAGGCCAGAGTACGAGCCTAAGACCTTAGCTATTAGGCCAGAGTAAGACTTAAGACCTTAACCAGTAGGCCAGAGTAAGAGTTAAGACCTTAACCAGTAGGCCAGAGTAAAAGTTGAGACCTTAACCATTAGGCCAGAGTACGAGTCTAAGACCTTAGCTATTAGGCCAGACTAAAAGTTAAGACCTTAGCTATTAGGCCAGAGTAAGAGTTAAGACCTTAACCATTAGGCCAGAGTATGAGTCAAAGACTTAGCTATTAGGCCAGAGTAAGAGTTAAGACCTTAGCTATTAGGCCAGAGTAAGAGTCTAAGACCTTAGCTATTAGCCCAGAGTAAGAGTTAAGACCTTAACCATAAGGCCAGACTAAGAGTTAAGACCTTAACCAGTAGGCCATAGTACGAGTCTAAGACCTTAGCTATTAGGCCAGAGTAAGAGTTAAGACCTTAACCATTAGGCCAGAGTACGAGTTAAGACCTTAACCATTAGGCCAGAGTACGAGTCTAAGACCTTAGCTATTAGGCCAGAGTAAGAGTTAAAACCTTAGCTATTAGGCCAGAGTAAGAGTCTAAGACCTTAGCTATTAGGCCAGAGTAAAAGTTAAGACCTTAACCATTAGGCCAGAGTAAGAGTTAAGACCTTAGCTATTAGGCCAGAGTAAGAGTTAAGACCTTAACCATTAGGCCAGAGTATGAGTCTAAGACCTTAGCTAGTAGGCCAGAGTAAGAGTTAAGACCTTAACCAGTAGGCCAGAGTAAGAGTTAAGACCTTAACCTGTAGGCCATAGTACGAGTCTAAGACCTTAGCTATTATGCCAGAGTAAGAGTTAAGACCTTAGCTATTATGCCAGAGTAAGGGTTAAGACCTTAACCAGTAGGCCAGAGTAAGAGTTACGACCTTAACCATTATGCCAGAGTATGAGTCTAAGACCTTAGCTATTAAGCCAGAGTAAGAGTTAAGACCTTAACCATTAGGCCAGAGTACGAGTCTACGACCTTAGCTATTAGGCCAGAGTAAGAGTTAAGACCTTAACCATTAGGCCAGAGTACGAGTCTAAGACCTTAGCTATCAGGCCAGAGTACGAGTCTAAGACCTTAGCTATTAGGCGAGAGTAAGAGTTAAAACTTTAACCATTAGGCCAGAGTACGAGTCTAAGACCTTAGCTAATAGGCCAGAGTAAGAGTTAAGACCTTAACTATTAGGACAGACTAAGAGTTAAGACCTTAACCATTAGGCCAGAGTACGAGTCTAAGACCTTAGCTATTAGGCCAGAGTAAGAGTAAAAACCTTAGCTATTAGGCCAGAGTAAGAGTTGAGACCTTAACCATTAGGCCAGAGTATGAATTTAAGACCTTAGCTATTAGGCCAGAGTAAGAGTTAAGACCTTAACCATTAGGCCAGAGTACGAGTCCAAGACCTTAGCTATTAGGCCAGAGTAAGAGTTAAGACCTTAACTATTAGGCCAGAGTAAGAGTTAAGACCTTAACCTTTAGGCCAGAGTACGAGTCTAAGGTCTTATCTATTAGGCCAGAGTAAGAGTTAAGACCTTAGCTATTAGGCCACAGTAAGTGTTAAGACCTTAACCATTAGGCCAGAGTACGAGTCTAAGACCTTAGATATTAGGCCAGAGTAAGAGTTAAGACCTTAACCATTAAGCCAGAGTACGAGTCTAAGACCTTAGCTAATAGGCCAGAGTAAGAGTTAAGACCTTAACTATTAGGCCAGAGTAAGAGTTAAGACCTTAACCTTTAGGCCAGAGTACGATTCTAAGACCTTAGCTATTAGGCCAGAGTAAGAGTTAAGACCTTAACCATTAGGCCAGAGTAAGAGTCTAAGACCTTAGCTATTAGGCCAGAGTAAGAGTTAAGACCTTAACCAGTAGGGCAGAGTAAGAGTTAAAACCTTATTCATTAGTCCAGAGCACGAGTCTAAGACCTTAGCTATTAGGCCAGAGTAAGAGTTAAGACCTTAACCATTAGGCCAGAGTACGAGTCTAAGACCTTAGCTATTAGGCCAGAGTAAGAGTTAAGACCTTAGCTATTAGGCCAGAGTAAGAGTTAAGACCTTAACCAGTAGGCCAGAGTAAGAGTTAAGACCTTAGCTATTAGGCCACAGTAAGTGTTAAGACCTTAACCATTAGGCCAGGGTATGAGTCTAAGACCTTAGCTATTAGGCCAGAGTAAGAGTTAAGACCTTAACCATTAAGCCAGAGTACGAGTCTAAGACCTTAGCTATTAGTTCAGAGTAAGTGTTAAGACCTTAACCAGTAGGCCAGAGTAAGAGTTAAGACCTTAACCAGTAGGCCAGAGTAAGAGTTAAGACCTTAACCATTAGGCCAGAGTACGAGTCTAAGACCTTAGCTATTAGGCCAGAGTAAGAGTTAAGACCTTAGCTATTAGGCCAGAGTAAGAGTCTAAGACCTTAGTTATTAGCCCAGAGTAAGAGTTAAGACCTTAACCATAAGGCCAGACTAAGAGTTATGACCTTAACCAGTAGGCCGGAGTACGAGTCTAAGACCTTAGCTATTAAGCCAGAGTAAGAGTTAAGACCTTAACCAGTAGGCCAGAGTAAGAGTTAAGACCGTTACCTGTAGGCCAGAGTAAGAGTTAAGACCTTAACCATTAGGCCAGAGTACGAGTCTAAGACCTTAGCTATTAGGCCAGAGTATGAGTCTAAGAACTTAGCTATTAGGCCAGAGTAAGAGTTAAGACCTTAACCATTAGGCCAGAGTATGAGTCAGAGACCTTAGCTATTAGGCCAGAGTAAGAGTTAAGACCTTAGCTATTAGGCCAGAGTAAGAGTTAAGACCTTAACCATTAGGCCAGAGTACGAGTCTAAGACCTTAGCTAATAGGCCAGAGTAAGAATTAAGACCTTAGCTATTAGGCCAGAGTAAGAGTTAAGACCTTAACCTTTAGGCCAGAGTACGATTCTAAGACCTTAGCTATTAGGCCAGAGTAAGAGTTAAGACCTTAAACATTAGGCCAGAGTAAGAGTCTAAGACCTTAGCTATTAGGCCAGAGTAAGAGTTAAGACCTTAACCAGTAGGGCAGAGTAAGAGTTAAAACCTTATTCATGAGGCCAGAGCACGAGTCTAAGACCTTAGCTATTAGGCCAGAGTAAGAGTTAAGACCTTAACCATTAGGTCAGAGTACGAGTCTAAGACCTTAGCTATTAGGCCAGAGTAAGAGTTAAGACCTTAGCTATTAGGCCAGAGTAAGAGTTAAGACTTTAACCATTAGGCCATAGTACAAGTCTAAGACCTTAGCTATTAGGCCAGAGTAAGGGTTAAGACCATAGCTATTAGACCAGAATAAGAGTTAAGACCTTAACCAGTAGGCCAGAGTACAAGTCTAAGACCTTAGCTATTAGGCCAGACTAAGAGTTAAGACCTTAACCATTAGGCCAGTGTACGAGTCTAAGACCTTAGCTATTAGGCCAGACTAAAAGTTAAGACCTTAGCTATTAGGCCAGAGTAAGAGTTAAGACCTTTACCATTAGGCCATAGTACGAGTCTAAGACCTTAGCTATTAGGCCAGAGTAAGAGTTAAGACTTAACCCAGAAGGCCAGAGTAAGAGTTAAGACCTTAACCTGTAGGCCATAGTACAAGTCTAAGACCTTAGCTATTAGGCCAGAGTAAGAGTTAAGACCTTAACCAGCAGGCCAGAGTAAAAGTTAAGACCTTAACCAGTAGGCCAGAGTAAGAGTTAAGACCTTAACCATTAGGCTAGAGTACGAGCCTAAGACCATAGCTATTAGGCCAGAGTAAGAGTTAAGACCTTAACCAGTAGGCCAGAGTAAGAGTTAAGACCTTAACCATTAGGCCATAGTACGAGTCTAAGACCTTAGCTATTAGGCCAGAGTAAGAGTTAAGACTTAAACCAGTAGGGCAGAGTAAGAGTTAAGACCTTAACCTGTAGGCCATAGTACAAGTCTAAGACCTTAGCTATTAGGCCAGAGTAAGAGTTAAGACCTTAACCAGCAGGCCAGAGTAAAAGTTAAGACCTTAACCAGTAGGCCAGAGTAAAAGTTAAAACCTTAACCATTAGGCCAGAGTACGAGCCTAAGACCTTAGCTATTAGGCCAGAGTAAGACTTAAGACCTTAACCAGTAGGCCAGAGTAAGAGTTAAGACCTTAACCAGTAGGCCAGAGTAAAAGTTGAGACCTTAACCATTAGGCCAGAGTACGAGTCTAAGACCTTAGCTATTAGGCCAGAGTAAGAGTTAAGACCTTAGCTATTAGGCCAGAGTAAGAGTCTAAGACCTTAGCTATTAGCCCAGAGTAAGAGTTAAGACCTTAACCATAAGGCCAGACTAAGAGTTAAGACCTTAACCAGTAGGCCATAGTACGAGTCTAAGACCTTAGCTAGTAGGCCAGAGTAAGAGTTAAGACCTTAACCATTAGGCCAGAGTACGAGTTAAGACCTTAACCATTAGGCCAGAGTACGAGTCTAAGACCTTAGCTATTAGGCCAGAGTAAGAGTTAAAACCTTAGCTATTAGGCCAGAGTAAGAGTCTAAGACCTTAGCTATTAGGCCAGAGTAAAAGTTAAGACCTTAACCATTAGGCCAGAGTAAGAGTTAAGACCTTAGCTATTAGGCCAGAGTAAGAGTTAAGACCTTAACCATTAGGCCAGAGTATGAGTCTAAGACCTTAGCTAGTAGGCCAGAGTAAGAGTTAAGACCTTAACCAGTAGGCCAGAGTAAGAGTTAAGACCTTAACCTGTAGGCCATAGTATGAGTCTAAGACCTTAGCTATTATGCCAGAGTAAGAGTTAAGACCTTAGCTATTATGCCAGAGTAAGGGTTAAGACCTTAACCAGTAGGCCAGAGTAAGAGTTACGACCTTAACCATTATGCCAGAGTATGAGTCTAAGACCTTAGCTATTAAGCCAGAGTAAGAGTTAAGACCTTAACCATTAGGCCAGAGTACGAGTCTACGACCTTAGCTATTAGGCCAGAGTAAGAGTTAAGACCTTAACCATTAGGCCAGAGTACGAGTCTAAGACCTTAGCTATCAGGCCAGAGTACGAGTCTAAGACCTTAGCTATTAGGCGAGAGTAAGAGTTAAAACTTTAACCATTAGGCCAGAGTACGAGTCTAAGACCTTAGCTAATAGGCCAGAGTAAGAGTTAAGACCTTAACTATTAGGACAGACTAAGAGTTAAGACCTTAACCATTAGGCCAGAGTACGAGTCTAAGACCTTAGCTATTAGGCCAGAGTAAGAGTAAAAACCTTAGCTATTAGGCCAGAGTAAGAGTTGAGACCTTAACCATTAGGCCAGAGTATGAATTTAAGACCTTAGCTATTAGGCCAGAGTAAGAGTTAAGACCTTAACCATTAGGCCAGAGTACGAGTCCAAGACCTTAGCTATTAGGCCAGAGTAAGAGTTAAGACCTTAACTATTAGGCCAGAGTAAGAGTTAAGACCTTAACCTTTAGGCCAGAGTACGAGTCTAAGGTCTTATCTATTAGGCCAGAGTAAGAGTTAAGACCTTAGCTATTAGGCCACAGTAAGTGTTAAGACCTTAACCATTAGGCCAGAGTACGAGTCTAAGACCTTAGATATTAGGCCAGAGTAAGAGTTAAGACCTTAACCATTAAGCCAGAGTACGAGTCTAAGACCTTAGCTAATAGGCCAGAGTAAGAGTTAAGACCTTAACTATTAGGACAGACTAAGAGTTAAGACCTTAACCATTAGGCCAGAGTACGAGTCTAAGACCTTAGCTATTAGGCCAGAGTAAGAGTAAAAACCTTAGCTATTAGGCCAGAGTAAGAGGTGAGACCTTAACCATTAGGCCAGAGTATGAATTTAAGACCTTAGCTATTAGGCCAGAGTAAGAGTTAAGACCTTAACCATTAGGCCAGAGTACGAGTCCAAGACCTTAGCTATTAGGCCAGAGTAAGAGTTAAGACCTTAGCTATTAGGCCAGAGTAAGAGTTAAGACCTTAACCTTTAGGCCAGAGTACGAGTCTAAGGTCTTAGCTATTAGGCCAGAGTAAGAGTTAAGACCTTAGCTATTAGGCCACAGTAAGTGTTAAGACCTTAACCATTAGGCCAGAGTATGAGTCAAAGACCTTAGCTATTAGGCCAGAGTAAGAGTTAAGACCTTAACCAGTAGGCCAGAGTAAGAGTTAAGACCTTTACCTGTAGGCCAGAGTAAGAGTTAAGACCTTAACCATTAGGCCAGAGTACGAGTCTAAGACCTTAGCTATTAGGCCAGAGTATGAGTCTAAGACCTTAGCTATTAGGCCAGAGTAAGAGTTAAGACCTTAACCATTAGGCCAGAGTATGAGTCAAAGACCTTAGCTATTAGGCCAGAGTAAGAGTTAAGACCTTAGCTATTAGGCCAGAGTAAGAGTTAAGACCTTAACCATTAGGCCAGAGTACGAGTCTAAGACCTTAGCTATTAGGCCAGAGTAAGAATTAAGACCTTAGCTATTAGGCCAGAGTAAGAGTTAAGACCTTAACCTTTAGGCCAGAGTACGATTCTAAGACCTTAGCTATTAGGCCAGAGTAAGAGTTAAGACCTTAACCATTAGGCCAGAGTACGAGTCTAAGACCTTAGCTATTAGGCCAGAGTAAGAGTTAAGACCTTAACCAGTAGGGCAGAGTTAGAGTTAAAACCTTAATCATTAGGTCAGAGCACGAGTCTAAGACCTTAGCTATTAGGCCAGAGTAAGAGTTAAGACCTTAACCATTAGGGCAAAGTACGAGTCTAAGACCTTAGCTATTAGGCCAGAGTAAGAGTTAAGACCTTAGCTATTAGGCCAGAGTAAGAGTTAAGACCTTAACCATTAGACCATAGTACGAGTCTAAGACCTTAGCTATTAGGCCAGAGTAAGAGTTAAGACTTAAACCAGTAGGCCAGAGTACAAGTCTAAGACGTTAGCTATTAGGCCAGACTAAGAGTTAAGACCTTAACCATTAGGCCAGAGTACGAGTCTAAGACCTTAGCTATTAGGCCAGACTAAAAGTTAAGACCTTAGCTATTAGGCCAGAGTAAGAGTTAAGACCTTAACCATTAGGCCATAGAACGAGTCTAAGACCTTAGCTATTAGGCCAGAGTAAGAGTTAAGACTTAAACCAGTAGGCCAGAGTAAGAGTTAAGACCTTAACCTGTAGGTCATAGTACAAGTCTAAGACCTTAGCTATTAGGCCAGAGTAAGAGTTAAGACCTTAACCAGCAGGCCAGAGTAAAAGTTAAGACCTTAACCAGTAGGCCAGAGTAAGAGTTAAGACCTTAACCATTAGGCCAGAGTACGAGCCTAAGACCTTAGCTATTAGGCCAGAGTAAGACTTAAGACCTTAACCAGTAGGCCAGAGTAAGAGTTAAGACCTTAACCAGTAGGCCAGAGTAAAAGTTAAGACCTTAACCATTAGGCCAGAGTACGAGTCTAAGACCTTAGCTATTAGGCCAGAGTAAGAGTTAAGACCTTAGCTATTAGGCCAGAGTAAGAGTCTAAGACCTTAGCTATTAGCCCAGAGTAAGAGTTAAGACCTTAACCATAAGGCCAGACTAAGAGTTATGACCTTAACCAGTAGGCCGGAGTACGAGTCTAAGACCTTAGCTATTAGGCCAGAGTAAGAGTTAAGACCTTAACCAGTAGGCCAGAGTAAGAGTTAAGACCGTTACCTGTAGGCCAGAGTAAGAGTTAAGACCTTAACCATTAGGCCAGAGTACGAGTCTAAGACCTTAGCTATTAGGCCAGAGTATGAGTCTAAGAACTTAGCTATTAGGCCAGAGTAAGAGTTAAGACCTTAACCATTAGGCCAGAGTATGAGTCAAAGACCTTAGCTATTAGGCCAGAGTAAGAGTTAAGACCTTAGCTATTAGGCCAGAGTAAGAGTTAAGACCTTAACCTTTAGGCCAGAGTACGATTCTAAGACCTTAGCTATTAGGCCAGAGTAAGAGTTAAGACCTTGACCATTAGGCCAGAGTAAGAGTCTAAGACCTTAGCTATTAGGCCAGAGTAAGAGTTAAGACCTTAACCAGTAGGGCAGAGTAAGAGTTAAAACCTTATTCATTAGGCCAGAGTACGAGTCTAAGACCTTAGCTATTAGGCCAGAGTAAGAGTTAAGACCTTAGCTATTAGGCCAGAGTAAGAGTTAAGACCTTAACCATTAGGCCATAGTACAAGTCTAAGACCTTAGCTATTAGGCCAGAGTAAGGGTTAAGACCATAGCTATTAGACCAGAGTAAGAGTTAAGATCTTAACCAGTAGGCCAGAGTACAAGTCTAAGACCTTAGCTATTAGGCCAGACTAAGAGTTAAGACCTTAACCATTAGGCCAGTGTACGAGTCTAAGACCTTAGCTATTAGGCCAGACTAAAAGTTAAGACCTTAGCTATTAGGCCAGAGTAAGAGTTAAGACCTTTACCATTAGGCCATAGTACGAGTCTAAGACCTTAGCTATTAGGCCAGAGTAAGAGTTAAGACTTAACCCAGAAGGCCAGAGTAAGAGTTAAGACCTTAACCTGTAGGCCATAGTACAAGTCTAAGACCTTAGCTATTAGGCCAGAGTAAGAGTTAAGACCTTAACCAGCAGGCCAGAGTAAAAGTTAAGACCTTAACCAGTAGGCCAGAGTAAGAGTTAAGACCTTAACCATTAGGCTAGAGTACGAGCCTAAGACCTTAGCTATTAGGCCAGAGTAAGAGTTAAGACCTTAACCAGTAGGCCAGAGTAAGAGTTAAGACCTTAACCATTAGGCCATAGTACGAGTCTAAGACCTTAGCTATTAGGCCAGAGTAAGAGTTAAGACTTAAACCAGTAGGGCAGAGTAAGAGTTAAGACCTTAACCTGTAGGCCATAGTACAAGTCTAAGACCTTAGCTATTAGGCCAGAGTAAGAGTTAAGACCTTAACCAGCAGGCCAGAGTAAAAGTTAAGACCTTAACCAGTAGGCCAGAGTAAGAGTTAAAACCTTAACCATTAGGCCAGAGTACGAGCCTAAGACCTTAGGTATTAGGCCAGAGTAAGAGTTAAGACCTTAACCATTAGGCCAGAGTACGAGTTAAGACCTTAACCATTAGGCCAGAGTACGAGTCTAAGACCTTGGCTATTAGGCCAGAGTAAGAGTTAAAACCTTAGCTATGAGGCCAGAGTAAGAGTCTAAGACCTTAGCTATTAGGCCAGAGTAAAAGTTAAGACCTTAGCTAGTAGGCCAGAGTAAGAGTTAAGACCTTAACCAGTAGGCCAGAGTAAGAGTTAAGACCTTAACCTGTAGGCCATAGTACGAGTCTAAGACCTTAGCTATTATGCCAGAGTAAGAGTTAAGACCTTAGCTATTATGCCAGAGTAAGGGTTAAGACCTTAACCAGTAGGCCAGAGTAAGAGTTACGACCTTAACCATTATGCCAGAGTATGAGTCTAAGACCTTAGCTATTAGGCCAGAGTAAGAGTTAAAACCTTAACCATTAGGCCAGAGTACGAGTCTAAGACCTTAGCTAATAGGCCAGAGTAAGAGTTAAGACCTTAACTATTAGGACAGACTAAGAGTTAAGACCTTAACCATTAGGCCAGAGTACGAGTCTAAGACCTTAGCTATTAGGCCAGAGTAAGAGTAAAAACCTTAGCTATTAGGCCAGAGTAAGAGTTGAGACCTTAACCATTAGGCCAGAGTATGAATTTAAGACCTTAGCTATTAGGCCAGAGAAAGAGTTAAGACCTTAGCTATTAGGCCAGAGTAAGAGTTATACCTTAACCGTTAGGCCAGAGTACGAGTCTAAGGCCTTAGCTATTAGGCCAGAGTAAGAGTTAAGACCTTAACCATTAGGCCATAGTACGAGTCTAAGACCTTAGCTATTAAGCCAGAGTAAGAGTTAAGACCTTAGCTATTAGGCCAGAGTAAGAGTTAAGACCTTAGCTATTAGGCCAGAGTAAGAGTTAAGACCTTAACCAGTAGGCCGGAGTACGAGTCAAAGACCTTAGCTATTAGGCCAGAGTAAAAGTTAAGACCTTAACCAGTAGGCCAGAGTAAGAGTTAAGACCTTTACCTGTAGGCCAGAGTAAGAGTTAAGACCTTAACCATTAGGCCAGACTATGAATTTAAGACCTTAGCTATTAGGCCAGAGTAAGAGTTAAGACCTTAACCATTAGGCCAGAGTACGAGTCTAAGACCTTAGCTATTAGGCCAGAGAAAGAGTTAAGACCTTAGCTATTAGGCCAGAGTAAGAGTTAAGACCTTAACCTTTAGGCCAGAGTACGAGTCTAAGGCCTTAGCTATTAGGCCAGAGTAAGAGTTAAGACCTTAGCTAATAGGCCAGAGTAAGAGTTAAGACCTTACCTATTAGGCCAGAGTAAGAGTTATACCTTAACCTTTAGGCCAGAGTACGAGTCTAAGGCCTTATCTATTAGGCCAGAGTAAGAGTTAAGACCTTAACCATTAGGCCATAGTACGAGTCTAAGACCTTAGCTATTAGGCCAGAGTAAGAGTTAAGACCTTAGCTATTAGGCCAGAGTAAGAGTTAACACCTTAGCTATTAAGCCAGAGTAAGAGTTAAGACCTTAACCAGTAGGCCGGAGTACGCGTCTAAGACATTAGCTATTAGGCCAGAGTAAGAGTTAAGACCTTAACCAGTAGGCCAGAGTAAGAGTTAAGACCTTAACCTGTAGGCCAGAGTAAGAGTTAAGACCTTAACCATTAGGCCAGAGAACGAGTCTAAGACCTTAGCTATTAGGCCAGAGTATGAGTCTAAGACCTTAGCTATTAGGCCAGAGTAAGAGTTAAGACCTTAACCATTAGGCCAGAGTATGAGTCAAAGACCTTAGCTATTAGGCCAGAGTAAGAGTTAAGACCTTAGCTATTAGGCCAGAGTAAGAGTTAAGACCTTAACCATTAGGCCAGAGTACGAGTCTAAGACCTTAGCTATTAGGCCAGAGTAAGAATTAAGACCTTAGCTATTAGGCCAGAGTAAGAGTTAAGACCTTAACCTTTAGGCCAGAGTACGATTCTAAGACCTTAGCTATTAGGCCAGAGTAAGAGTTAAGACCTTAACCATTAGGCCAGAGTACGAGTCTAAGACCTTAGCTATTAGGCCAGAGTAAGAGTTAAGACCTTAACCAGTAGGGCAGAGTTAGAGTTAAAACCTTAATCATTAGGTCAGAGCACGAGTCTAAGACCTTAGCTATTAGGCCAGAGTAAGAGTTAAGACCTTAACCATTAGGGCAAAGTACGAGTCTAAGACCTTAGCTATTAGGCCAGAGTAAGAGTTAAGAACTTAGCTATTAGGCCAGAGTAAGAGTTAAGACCTTAACCATAAGACCATAGTACGAGTCTAAGACCTTAGCTATTAGGCCAGAGTAAGAGTTAAGACTTAAACCAGTAGGCCAGAGTACAAGTCTAAGACGTTAGCTATTAGGCCAGACTAAGAGTTAAGACCTTAACCATTAGGCCAGAGTACGAGTCTAAGACCTTAGCTATTAGGCCGGACTAAAAGTTAAGACCTTAGCTATTAGGCCAGAGTAAGAGTTAAGACCTTAACCATTAGGCCATAGAACGAGTCTAAGACCTTAGCTATTAGGCCAGAGTAAGAGTTAAGACTTAAACCAGTAGGCCAGAGTAAGAGTTAAGACCTTAACCTGTAGGTCATAGTACAAGTCTAAGACCTTAGCTATTAGGCCAGAGTAAGACTTAAGACCTTAACCAGTAGGCCAGAGTAAGAGTTAAGACCTTAACCAGTGGGCCAGAGTAAAAGTTAAGACCTTAACCATTAGGCCAGAGTACGAGTCTAAGACCTTAGCTATTAGGCCAGAGTAAGAGTTAAGACCTTAGCTATTAGGCCAGAGTAAGAGTCTAAGACCTTAGCTATTAGCCCAGAGTAAGAGTTAAGACCTTAACCATAAGGCCAGACTAAGAGTTATGACCTTAACCAGTAGGCCGGAGTACGAGTCTAAGACCTTAGCTATTAAGCCAGAGTAAGAGTTAAGACCTTAACCAGTAGGCCAGAGTAAGAGTTAAGACCGTTACCTGTAGGCCAGAGTAAGAGTTAAGACCTTAACCATTAGGCCAGAGTACGAGTCTAAGACCTTAGCTATTAGGCCAGAGTATGAGTCTAAGAACTTAGCTATTAGGCCAGAGTAAGAGTTAAGACCTTAACCATTAGGCCAGAGTATGAGTCAAAGACCTTAGCTATTAGGCCAGAGTAATAGTTAAGACCTTAGCTATTAGGCCAGAGTAAGAGTTAAGACCTTAACCATTAGGCCAGAGTACGAGTCTAAGACCTTAGCTAATAGGCCAGAGTAAGAATTAAGACCTTAGCTATTAGGCCAGGGTAAGAGTTAAGACCTTAACCTTTAGGCCAGAGTACGATTCTAAGACCTTAGCTATTAGGCCAGAGTAAGAGTTAAGACCTTAACCATTAGGCCAGAGTAAGAGTCTAAGACCTTAGCTATTAGGCCAGAGTAAGAGTTAAGACCTTAACCAGTAGGGCAGAGTAAGAGTTAAAACCTTATTCATTAGTCCAGAGCACGAGTCTAAGACCTTAGCTATTAGGCCAGAGTAAGAGTTAAGACCTTAACCATTAGGTCAGAGTACGAGTCTAAGACCTTAGCTATTAGGCCAGAGTAAGAGTTAAGACCTTAGCTATTAGGCCAGAGTAAGAGTTAAGACCTTAACCAGTAGGCCAGAGTAAGAGTTAAGACCTTAGCTATTAGGCCACAGTAAGTGTTAAGACCTTAACCATTAGGCCAGGGTATGAGTCTAAGACCTTAGCTATTAGGCCAGAGTAAGAGTTAAGACCTTAACCATTAAGCCAGAGTACGAGTCTAAGACCTTAGCTATTAGTTCAGAGTAAGTGTTAAGACCTTAACCAGTAGGCCAGAGTAAGAGTTAAGACCTTAACCAGTAGGCCAGAGTAAGAGTTAAGACCTTAACCATTAGGCCAGAGTACGAGTCTAAGACCTTAGCTATTAGGCCAGAGTAAGAGTTAAGACCTTAGCTATTAGGCCAGAGTAAGAGTCTAAGACCTTAGTTATTAGCCCAGAGTAAGAGTTAAGACCTTAACCATAAGGCCAGACTAAGAGTTATGACCTTAACCAGTAGGCCGGAGTACGAGTCTAAGACCTTAGCTATTAAGCCAGAGTAAGAGTTAAGACCTTAACCAGTAGGCCAGAGTAAGAGTTAAGACCGTTACCTGTAGGCCAGAGTAAGAGTTAAGACCTTAACCATTAGGCCAGAGTACGAGTCTAAGACCTTAGCTATTAGGCCAGAGTATGAGTCTAAGAACTTAGCTATTAGGCCAGAGTAAGAGTTAAGACCTTAACCATTAGGCCAGAGTATGAGTCAAAGACCTTAGCTATTAGGCCAGAGTAAGAGTTAAGACCTTAGCTATTAGGCCAGAGTAAGAGTTAAGACCTTAACCATTAGGCCAGAGTACGAGTCTAAGACCTTAGCTAATAGGCCAGAGTAAGAATTAAGACCTTAGCTATTAGGCCAGAGTAAGAGTTAAGACCTTAACCTTTAGGCCAGAGTACGATTCTAAGACCTTAGCTATTAGGCCAGAGTAAGAGTTAAGACCTTAACCATTAGGCCAGAGTAAGAGTCTAAGACCTTAGCTATTAGGCCAGAGTAAGAGTTAAGACCTTAACCAGTAGGGCAGAGTAAGAGTTAAAACCTTATTCATGAGGCCAGAGCACGAGTCTAAGACCTTAGCTATTAGGCCAGAGTAAGAGTTAAGACCTTAACCATTAGGTCAGAGTACGAGTCTAAGACCTTAGCTATTAGGCCAGAGTAAGAGTTAAGACCTTAGCTATTAGGCCAGAGTAAGAGTTAAGACCTTAACCATTAGGCCATAGTACAAGTCTAAGACCTTAGCTATTAGGCCAGAGTAAGGGTTAAGACCATAGCTATTAGACCAGAGTGAGAGTTAAGACCTTAACCAGTAGGCCAGAGTACAAGTCTAAGACCTTAGCTATTAGGCCAGACTAAGAGTTAAGACCTTAACCATTAGGCCAGTGTACGAGTCTAAGACCTTAGCTATTAGGCCAGACTAAAAGTTAAGACCTTAGCTATTAGGCCAGAGTAAGAGTTAAGACCTTTACCATTAGGCCATAGTACGAGTCTAAGACCTTAGCTATTAGGCCAGAGTAAGAGTTAAGACTTAACCCAGAAGGCCAGAGTAAGAGTTAAGACCTTAACCTGTAGGCCATAGTACAAGTCTAAGACCTTAGCTATTAGGCCAGAGTAAGAGTTAAGACCTTAACCAGCAGGCCAGAGTAAAAGTTAAGACCTTAACCAGTAGGCCAGAGTAAGAGTTAAGACCTTAACCATTAGGCTAGAGTACGAGCCTAAGACCATAGCTATTAGGCCAGAGTAAGAGTTAAGACCTTAACCAGTAGGCCAGAGTAAGAGTTAAGACCTTAACCATTAGGCCATAGTACGAGTCTAAGACCTTAGCTATTAGGCCAGAGTAAGAGTTAAGACTTAAACCAGTAGGGCAGAGTAAGAGTTAAGACCTTAACCTGTAGGCCATAGTACAAGTCTAAGACCTTAGCTATTAGGCCAGAGTAAGAGTTAAGACCTTAACCAGCAGGCCAGAGTAAAAGTTAAGACCTTAACCAGTAGGCCAGAGTAAAAGTTAAAACCTTAACCATTAGGCCAGAGTACGAGCCTAAGACCTTAGCTATTAGGCCAGAGTAAGACTTAAGACCTTAACCAGTAGGCCAGAGTAAGAGTTAAGACCTTAACCAGTAGGCCAGAGTAAAAGTTGAGACCTTAACCATTAGGCCAGAGTACGAGTCTAAGACCTTAGCTATTAGGCCAGAGTAAGAGTTAAGACCTTAGCTATTAGGCCAGAGTAAGAGTCTAAGACCTTAGCTATTAGCCCAGAGTAAGAGTTAAGACCTTAACCATAAGGCCAGACTAAGAGTTAAGACCTTAACCAGTAGGCCATAGTACGAGTCTAAGACCTTAGCTATTAGGCCAGAGTAAGAGTTAAGACCTTAACCATTAGGCCAGAGTACGAGTTAAGACCTTAACCATTAGGCCAGAGTACGAGTCTAAGACCTTAGCTATTAGGCCAGAGTAAGAGTTAAAACCTTAGCTATTAGGCCAGAGTAAGAGTCTAAGACCTTAGCTATTAGGCCAGAGTAAAAGTTAAGACCTTAACCATTAGGCCAGAGTAAGAGTTATGACCTTAACCAGTAGGCCGGAGTACGAGTCTAAGACCTTAGCTATTAAGCCAGAGTAAGAGTTAAGACCTTAACCAGTAGGCCAGAGTAAGAGTTAAGACCGTTACCTGTAGGCCAGAGTAAGAGTTAAGACCTTAACCATTAGGCCAGAGTACGAGTCTAAGACCTTAGCTATTAGGCCAGAGTATGAGTCTAAGAACTTAGCTATTAGGCCAGAGTAAGAGTTAAGACCTTAACCATTAGGCCAGAGTATGAGTCAAAGACCTTAGCTATTAGGCCAGAGTAATAGTTAAGACCTTAGCTATTAGGCCAGAGTAAGAGTTAAGACCTTAACCATTAGGCCAGAGTACGAGTCTAAGACCTTAGCTAATAGGCCAGAGTAAGAATTAAGACCTTAGCTATTAGGCCAGAGTAAGAGTTAAGACCTTAACCTTTAGGCCAGAGTACGATTCTAAGACCTTAGCTATTAGGCCAGAGTAAGAGTTAAGACCTTAACCATTAGGCCAGAGTAAGAGTCTAAGACCTTAGCTATTAGGCCAGAGTAAGAGTTAAGACCTTAACCAGTAGGGCAGAGTAAGAGTTAAAACCTTATTCATTAGTCCAGAGCACGAGTCTAAGACCTTAGCTATTAGGCCAGAGTAAGAGTTAAGACCTTAACCATTAGGTCAGAGTACGAGTCTAAGACCTTAGCTATTAGGCCAGAGTAAGAGTTAAGACCTTAGCTATTAGGCCAGAGTAAGAGTTAAGACCTTAACCAGTAGGCCAGAGTAAGAGTTAAGACCTTAGCTATTAGGCCACAGTAAGTGTTAAGACCTTAACCATTAGGCCAGGGTATGAGTCTAAGACCTTAGCTATTAGGCCAGAGTAAGAGTTAAGACCTTAACCATTAAGCCAGAGTACGAGTCTAAGACCTTAGCTATTAGTTCAGAGTAAGTGTTAAGACCTTAACCAGTAGGCCAGAGTAAGAGTTAAGACCTTAACCAGTAGGCCAGAGTAAGAGTTAAGACCTTAACCATTAGGCCAGAGTACGAGTCTAAGACCTTAGCTATTAGGCCAGAGTAAGAGTTAAGACCTTAGCTATTAGGCCAGAGTAAGAGTCTAAGACCTTAGTTATTAGCCCAGAGTAAGAGTTAAGACCTTAACCATCAGGCCAGACTAAGAGTTATGACCTTAACCAGTAGGCCGGAGTACGAGTCTAAGACCTTAGCTATTAAGCCAGAGTAAGAGTTAAGACCTTAACCAGTAGGCCAGAGTAAGAGTTAAGACCGTTACCTGTAGGCCAGAGTAAGAGTTAAGACCTTAACCATTAGGCCAGAGTACGAGTCTAAGACCTTAGCTATTAGGCCAGAGTATGAGTCTAAGAACTTAGCTATTAGGCCAGAGTAAGAGTTAAGACCTTAACCATTAGGCCAGAGTATGAGTCAAAGACCTTAGCTATTAGGCCAGAGTAAGAGTTAAGACCTTAGCTATTAGGCCAGAGTAAGAGTTAAGACCTTAACCATTAGGCCAGAGTACGAGTCTAAGACCTTAGCTAATAGGCCAGAGTAAGAATTAAGACCTTAGCTATTAGGCCAGAGTAAGAGTTAAGACCTTAACCTTTAGGCCAGAGTACGATTCTAAGACCTTAGCTATTAGGCCAGAGTAAGAGTTAAGACCTTAACCATTAGGCCAGAGTAAGAGTCTAAGACCTTAGCTATTAGGCCAGAGTAAGAGTTAAGACCTTAACCAGTAGGGCAGAGTAAGAGTTAAAACCTTATTCATGAGGCCAGAGCACGAGTCTAAGACCTTAGCTATTAGGCCAGAGTAAGAGTTAAGACCTTAACCATTAGGTCAGAGTACGAGTCTAAGACCTTAGCTATTAGGCCAGAGTAAGAGTTAAGACCTTAGCTATTAGGCCAGAGTAAGAGTTAAGACCTTAACCATTAGGCCATAGTACAAGTCTAAGACCTTAGCTATTAGGCCAGAGTAAGGGTTAAGACCATAGCTATTAGACCAGAGTAAGAGTTAAGACCTTAACCAGTAGGCCAGAGTACAAGTCTAAGACCTTAGCTATTAGGCCAGACTAAGAGTTAAGACCTTAACCATTAGGCCAGTGTACGAGTCTAAGACCTTAGCTATTAGGCCAGACTAAAAGTTAAGACCTTAGCTATTAGGCCAGAGTAAGAGTTAAGACCTTTACCATTAGGCCATAGTACGAGTCTAAGACCTTAGCTATTAGGCCAGAGTAAGAGTTAAGACTTAACCCAGAAGGCCAGAGTAAGAGTTAAGACCTTAACCTGTAGGCCATAGTACAAGTCTAAGACCTTAGCTATTAGGCCAGAGTAAGAGTTAAGACCTTAACCAGCAGGCCAGAGTAAAAGTTAAGACCTTAACCAGTAGGCCAGAGTAAGAGTTAAGACCTTAACCATTAGGCTAGAGTACGAGCCTAAGACCATAGCTATTAGGCCAGAGTAAGAGTTAAGACCTTAACCAGTAGGCCAGAGTAAGAGTTAAGACCTTAACCATTAGGCCATAGTACGAGTCTAAGACCTTAGCTATTAGGCCAGAGTAAGAGTTAAGACTTAAACCAGTAGGGCAGAGTAAGAGTTAAGACCTTAACCTGTAGGCCATAGTACAAGTCTAAGACCTTAGCTATTAGGCCAGAGTAAGAGTTAAGACCTTAACCAGCAGGCCAGAGTAAAAGTTAAGACCTTAACCAGTAGGCCAGAGTAAAAGTTAAAACCTTAACCATTAGGCCAGAGTACGAGCCTAAGACCTTAGCTATTAGGCCAGAGTAAGACTTAAGACCTTAACCAGTAGGCCAGAGTAAGAGTTAAGACCTTAACCAGTAGGCCAGAGTAAAAGTTGAGACCTTAACCATTAGGCCAGAGTACGAGTCTAAGACCTTAGCTATTAGGCCAGAGTAAGAGTTAAGACCTTAGCTATTAGGCCAGAGTAAGAGTCTAAGACCTTAGCTATTAGCCCAGAGTAAGAGTTAAGACCTTAACCATAAGGCCAGACTAAGAGTTAAGACCTTAACCAGTAGGCCATAGTACGAGTCTAAGACCTTAGCTATTAGGCCAGAGTAAGAGTTAAGACCTTAACCATTAGGCCAGAGTACGAGTTAAGACCTTAACCATTAGGCCAGAGTACGAGTCTAAGACCTTAGCTATTAGGCCAGAGTAAGAGTTAAAACCTTAGCTATTAGGCCAGAGTAAGAGTCTAAGACCTTAGCTATTAGGCCAGAGTAAAAGTTAAGACCTTAACCATTAGGCCAGAGTAAGAGTTAAGACCTTAGCTATTAGGCCAGAGTAAGAGTTAAGACCTTAACCATTAGGCCAGAGTATGAGTCTAAGACCTTAGCTAGTAGGCCAGAGTAAGAGTTAAGACCTTAACCAGTAGGCCAGAGTAAGAGTTAAGACCTTAACCTGTAGGCCATAGTACGAGTCTAAGACCTTAGCTATTATGCCAGAGTAAGAGTTAAGACCTTAGCTATTATGCCAGAGTAAGGGTTAAGACCTTAACCAGTAGGCCAGACTAAGAGTTACGACCTTAACCATTATGCCAGAGTATGAGTCTAAGACCTTAGCTATTAAGCCAGAGTAAGAGTTAAGACCTTAACCATTAGGCCAGAGTACGAGTCTACGACCTTAGCTATTAGGCCAGAGTAAGAGTTAAGACCTTAACCATTAGGCCAGAGTACGAGTCTAAGACCTTAGCTATCAGGCCAGAGTACGAGTCTAAGACCTTAGCTATTAGGCGAGAGTAAGAGTTAAAACTTTAACCATTAGGCCAGAGTACGAGTCTAAGACCTTAGATAATAGGCCAGAGTAAGAGTTAAGACCTTAACTATTAGGACAGACTAAGAGTTAAGACCTTAACCATTAGGCCAGAGTACGAGTCTAAGACCTTAGCTATTAGGCCAGAGTAAGAGTAAAAACCTTAGCTATTAGGCCAGAGTAAGAGTTGAGACCTTAACCATTAGGCCAGAGTATGAATTTAAGACCTTAGCTATTAGGCCAGAGTAAGAGTTAAGACCTTAACCATTAGGCCAGAGTACGAGTCCAAGACCTTAGCTATTAGGCCAGAGTAAGAGTTAAGACCTTAACTATTAGTCCAGAGTAAGAGTTAAGACCTTAACCTTTAGGCCAGAGTACGAGTCTAAGGTCTTATCTATTAGGCCAGAGTAAGAGTTAAGACCTTAGCTATTAGGCCACAGTAAGTGTTAAGACCTTAACCATTAGGCCAGAGTACGAGTCTAAGACCTTAGATATTAGGCCAGAGTAAGAGTTAAGACCTTAACCATTAAGCCAGAGTACGAGTCTAAGACCTTAGCTAATAGGCCAGAGTAAGAGTTAAGACCTTAACTATTAGGACAGACTAAGAGTTAAGACCTTAACCATTAGGCCAGAGTACGAGTCTAAGACCTTAGCTATTAGGCCAGAGTAAGAGTAAAAACCTTAGCTATTAGGCCAGAGTAAGAGTTGAGACCTTAACCATTAGGCCAGAGTATGAATTTAAGACCTTAGCTATTAGGCCAGAGTAAGAGTTAAGACCTTAACCATTAGGCCAGAGTACGAGTCCAAGACCTTAGCTATTAGGCCAGAGTAAGAGTTAAGACCTTAGCTATTAGGCCAGAGTAAGAGTTAAGACCTTAACCTTTAGGCCAGAGTACGAGTCTAAGGTCTTAGCTATTAGGCCAGAGTAAGAGTTAAGACCTTAGCTATTAGGCCACAGTAAGTGTTAAGACCTTAACCATTAGGCCAGAGTACGAGTCTAAGACCTTAGATATTAGGCCAGAGTAAGAGTTAAGACCTTAACCATTAAGCCAGAGTACGAGTCTAAGACCTTAGCTATTAGTTCAGAGTAAGTGTTAAGACCTTAACAGGTAGGCCAGAGTAAGAGTTAATATCTTAACCATTAGGCCAGAGTACGAGTCTAAGACCTTAGCTATTAGGCCAGAGTAAGAGTTAAGACCTTAACCATTAGGCCAGAGTACGAGTCAAAGACCTTAGCTATTAGGCCAGAGTAAGAGTTAAGACCTTAGCTATTAGGCCAGAGTAAGAGTTAAGACCTTAACCTTTAGGCCAGAGTACGATTCTAAGACCTTAGCTATTAGGCCAGAGTAAGAGTTAAGACCTTAACCATTAGGCCAGGGTACGAGTTAAAACCTTAATCATTAGGCCAGAGCACGAGTCTAAGACCTTAGCTATTAGGCCAGAGTAAGAGTTAAGACCTTAACCATTAGGGCAGAGTACGAGTCTAAGACCTTAGCTATTAGGCCAGAGTAAGAGTTAAGACCTTAGCTATTAGGCCAGAGTAAGAGTTAAGACCTTAACCATTAGGCCATAGTACGAGTCTAAGACCTTAGCTATTAGGCCAGAGTAAGGGTTAAGACCATAGCTATTAGACCAGAGTAGGAGTTAAGACCTTAACCAGTAGGCCAGAGTACAAGTCTAAGACCTTAGCTATTAGGCCAGACTAAGAGTTAAGACCTTAACCATTAGGCCAGAGTACGAGTCTAAGACCTTAGCTATTAGGCCAGACTAAAAGTTAAGACCTTAGCTATTAGGCCAGAGTAAGAGTTAAGACCTTAACCATTAGGCCATAGTACGAGTCTAAGACCTTAGCTATTAGTCCAGAGTAAGAGTTAAGACCTTAACCAGTAGGCCAGAGTAAAAGTTAAGACCTTAACCATTAGGC
This sequence comes from Triturus cristatus, assembly GCF_964204655.1. Classification (NCBI taxonomy): domain Eukaryota; kingdom Metazoa; phylum Chordata; class Amphibia; order Caudata; family Salamandridae; genus Triturus; species Triturus cristatus. The sequence continues at coordinate 541,843,624 of NC_140592.1, forward strand.
CAGAGTACGAGTCAAAGACCTTATCTATTAGGCCAGAGTAAGAGTTAAGACCTTAGCTATTAGGCCAGAGTAAGAGTCTAAGACCTTAGCTATTAGCCCAGAGTAAGAGTTAAGACCTTAACCATTAGGCCAGACTAAGAGTTAAGACCTTAACCAGTAGGCCATAGTACGAGTCTAAGACCTTAGCTATTAGGCCAGAGTAAGAGTTAAGACCTTAACCATTAGGCCAGAGTACGAGTCTAAGACCTTAGCTATTAGGCCAGAGTAAGAGTTAAGACCTTAGCTATTAGGCCAGAGTACGAGTCTAAGACCTTAGCTATTAGGCCAGAGTAAGAGTTAAGACCTTAACCATTAGGCCAGACTAAGAGTTAAGACCTTAACCTGTAGGCCATAGTACAAGTCTAAGACCTTAGCTATTAGGCCAGACTAAAAGTTAAGACCTTAGCTATTAGGCCAGAGTAGGAGTTAAGACCATAACCATTAGGCCATAGTACGAGTCTAAGACCTTAGCTATTAGGCCAGAGTAAGAGGTAAGACTTAAACCAGTAGGCCAGAGTAAGAGTTAAGACCTTAACCTGTAGGCCATAGTACTAGTCTAAGACCTTAGATATTAGGCCAGAGTAAGAGTTAAGACCTTAACCAGTAGGCCAGAGTAAGAGTTAAGACCTTAACCATTAGGCCAGAGTACGAGCCGAAGACCTTAGCTATTAGGCCAGAGTAAGAGTTAAGACCTTAACCAGTAGGCCAGAGTAAGAGTTAAGACCTTAACCAGTAGGCCAGAGTAAAAGTTAAGACCTTAACCATTAGGCCAGAGTACGAGTCTAAGACCTTAGCTATTAGGCCAGAGTAAGAGTCTAAGACCTTAGCTATTACCCCAGAGTAAGAGTTAAGACCTTAACCATTAGGCCAGACTAAGAGTTAAGACCTTAACCAGTAGGCCATAGTACGAGTCTAAGACCTTAGCTATTAGGCCAGAGTAAGAGTTAAGACTTTAACCATTAGGCCAGAGTACGAGTCTAAGACCTTAGCGATTAGGCCAGAGTAAAAGTTAAGACATTAGCTATTAGGCCAGAGTAAGAGTTAAGACATTAACCATTAGGCCATAGTACGAGTCTAAGACCTTAGATATTAGGCCAGAGTAAGAGTTAAGACTTTAACCAGTAGTCCAGAGTAAGAGTTAAGACCTTAACCTGTAGGCCATAGTACTAGTCTAAGACCTTAGCTATTAGTCCAGAGTAAGAGTTAAGACCTTAACCAGCAGGCCAGAGTAAGAGTTAAGACCTTAACCAGTAGGCCAGAGTAAGAGTTAAGACCTTAACCATTAGGCCTGAGTATGATTCTAAGACCTTAGCTATTAGGCCAGAGTAAGAGTTAAGACCTTAACCAGTAGGACAGAGTAAGAGTTAAGACCTTAACCATTAGGCCATAGTACAAGACTAAGACTTTAGCTATTAGGCCAGAGTAAGAGTTAAGACCTTAGCTATTAGGCCAGAGTAAGAGTTAAGACCTTAACCAGTAGGCCAGAGTACGAGTTTAAGACCTTAGCTATTATGCCAGAGTACGAGTCTAAGACCTTAGCTATTAGGCCAGAGTAAGAGTTAAAACCTTAGCTATTAGGCCAGAGTAAGAGTCTAAGACCTTAGCTATTATTTCAGAGTAAGTGTTAAGACCTTAACCAGTAGGCCAGAGTAAGAGTTAAGACCTTAACCATTAAGCCAGAGTACGAGTCTAAGACCTTAGCTATTATTTCAGAGTAAGTGTTAAGACCTTAACAGGTAGGCCAGAGTAAGAGTTAATATCTTAACCATTAGGCCAGAGTACGAGTCTAAGACCTTAGCTATTAGGCCAGAGTAAGAGTTAAGACCTCAACCATTAGGCCAGAGTACGAGTCTAAGACCTTAGCTATTAGGCCAGACTAAAAGTTAAGACCTTAGCTATTAGGCCAGAGTAAGAGTTAAGACCTTTACCATTAGGCCATAGTACGAGTCTAAGACCTTAGCTATTAGGCCAGAGTAAGTGTTAAGACCTTAACCAGTAGGCCAGAGTAAGAGTTAAGATCTTAAGCATTAGGCCAGAGTACGAGTCTAAGACCTTAGCTATTAGGCCAGAGTAAGAGTTAAGACCTTAGCTATTAGGCCAGAGTAAGAGTCTAAGACCTTAGCTATTAGACCAGAGTAAGAGTTAAGACCTTAACCATTAGGCCAGACTAAGAGTTAAGACCTTAACCAGTAGGCCATAGTACGAGTCTAAGACCTTAGCTATTAGGCCAGAGTAAGAGTTAAGACCTTAACCATTAGGCCAGAATATGAGTCTAAGACCTTAGCTATTAGGCCAGAGTAAAAGTTAAGACCTTAGCTATTAGGCCAGAGTAAGAGTTAAGACCTTAACCATTAGGCCATAGTACGAGTCTAAGACCTTAGCTATTAGGCCAGAGTAAGAGTTAAGACTTTAACCAGTAGTCCAGAGTAAGAGTTAAGACCTTAACCTGTAGGCCATAGTACTAGTCTAAGACCTTATCTATGAGGCCAGAGTAAGAGTTAAGACCTTAACCAGCAGGCCAGAGTAAGAGTAAAGACCTTAACCAGTAGGCCAGAGTAAGAGTTAAGACCTTAACCATTAAGCCAGAGTACCAGTCTAAGATCTTAGCTATTAGGCCAGAGTAAGAGTTAAGACCTTAACCAGTAGGCCAGAGTAAGAGTTAAGACCTTAACCATTAGGCCAGAGTATGAGTCTAAGACCTTAGCTATTAGGCCAGAGTAAGAGTTAAGACCTTAGCTATTAGGCCAGAGTAAGAGTTAAGACCTTAACCATTAGGCCAGAGTACGAGTCTAAGACCTTAGCTAATAGGCCAGAGTAAGAATTAAGACCTTAGCTATTAGGCCAGAGTAAGAGTTAAGACCTTAACCTTTAGGCCAGAGTACGATTCTAAGACCTTAGCTATTAGGCCAGAGTAAGAGATAAGACCTTAACCATTAGGCCAGAGTAAGAGTCTAAGACCTTAGCTATTAGGCCAGAGTAAGAGTTAAGACCTTAGCTATTAGGCCAGAGTAAGAGTTAAGACCTTAACCATTAGGCCATAGTACAAGTCTAAGACCTTAGCTATTAGGCCAGAGTAAGGGTTAAGACCATAGCTATTAGACTAGAGTAAGAGTTAAGACCTTAACCAGTAGGCCAGAGTACAAGTCTAAGACCTTAGCTATTAGGCCAGACTAAAAGTTAAGACCTTAGCTATTAGGCCAGAGTAAGAGTTAAGACCTTTACCATTAGGCCATAGTACGAGTCTAAGACCTTAGCTATTAGGCCAGAGTAAGAGTTAAGACTGAACCCAGAAGGCCAGAGTAAGAGTTGAGACCTTAACCTGTAGGCCATAGTACAAGTCTAAGACCTTAGCTATTAGGCCAGAGTAAGAGTTAAGACCTTAACCAGCAGGCCAGAGTAAAAGTTAAGACCTTAACCAGTAGGCCAGAGTAAGAGTTAAGACCTTAACCATTAGGCCAGAGTACGAGCCTAAGACCATTAGCTATTAGGCCAGAGTAAGAGTTAAGACCTTAACCAGTAGGCCAGAGTAAGAGTTAAGACCTTAACCATTAGGCCATAGTACGAGTCTAAGACCTTAGCTATTAGGCCAGAGTAAGAGTTAAGACTTAAACCAGTAGGCCAGAGTAAGAGTTAAGACCTTAACCTGTAGGCCATAGTACAAGTCTAAGACCTTAGCTATTAGGCCAGAGTAAGAGTTAAGACTTAAACCAGTAGGCCAGAGTAAGAGTTAAGACCTTAACCTGTAGGCCATAGTACAAGTCTAAGACCTTAGCTATTAGGCCAGAGTAAGAGTTAAGACTTAAACCAGTAGGCCAGAGTAAGAGTTAAGACCTTAACCTGTAGGCCATAGTACAAGTCTAAGACCTTAGCTATTAGGCCAGAGTAAGAGTTAAGACCTTAACCAGTAGGCCAGAGTAAGAGTTAAAACCTTAACCATTAGGCCCGAGTACGAGCCTAAGACCTTAGCTATTAGGCCAGAGTAAGACTTAAGACCTTAACCAGTAGGCCAGAGTAAGAGTTAAGACCTTAACCAGTAGGCCAGAATAAAAGTTAAGACCTTAACCATTAGGCCAGAGTACGAGTCTAAGACCTTAGCTATTAGGCCAGACTAAAAGTTAAGACCTTAGCTATTAGGCCAGAGTAAGAGTTAAGACCTTTACCATTAGGCCATAGTACGAGTCTAAGACCTTAGCTATTAGGCCAGAGTAAGTGTTAAGACCTTAACCAGTAGGCCAGTGTAAGAGTTAAGATCTTAAGCATTAGGCCAGAGTACGAGTCTAAGACCTTAGCTATTAGGCCAGAGTAAGAGTTAAGACCTTAGCTATTAGGCCAGAGTAAGAGTCTAAGACCTTAGCTATTAGACCAGAGTAAGAGTTAAGACCTTAACCATTAGGCCAGACTAAGAGTTAAGACCTTAACCAGTAGGCCATAGTACGAGTCTAAGAGCTTAGCTATTAGGCCAGAGTAAGAGTTAAGACCTTAACCATTAGGCCAGAGTATGAGTCTAAGACCTTAGCTATTAGGCCAGAGTAAAAGTTAAGACCTTAGCTATTAGGCCAGAGTAAGAGTTAAGACCTTAACCATTAGGCCATAGTACGAGTCTAAGACCTTAGCTATTAGGCCAGAGTAAGAGTTAAGACTTTAACCAGTAGTCCAGAGTAAGAGTTAAGACCTTAACCTGTAGGCCATAGTACTAGTCTAAGACCTTATCTATGAGGCCAGAGTAAGAGTTAAGACCTTAACCAGCAGGCCAGAGTAAGAGTAAAGACCTTAACCAGTAGGCCAGAGTAAGAGTTAAGACCTTAACCATTAAGCCAGAGTACCAGTCTAAGATCTTAGCTATTAGGCCAGAGTAAGAGTTAAGACCTTAACCAGTAGGCCAGAGTAAGAGTTAAGACCTTAACCATTAGGCCAGAGTATGAGTCTAAGACCTTAGCTATTAGGCCAGAGTAAGAGTTAAGACCTTAGCTATTAGGCCAGAGTAAGAGTTAAGATCTTAACCATTAGGCCAGAGTACGAGTCTAAGACCTTAGCTAATAGGCCAGAGTAAGAATTAAGACCTTAGCTATTAGGCCAGAGTAAGAGTTAAGACCTTAACCTTTAGGCCAGAGTACGATTCTAAGACCTTAGCTATTAGGCCAGAGTAAGAGATAAGACCTTAACCATTAGGCCAGAGTAAGAGTCTAAGACCTTAGCTATTAGGCCAGAGTAAGAGTTAAGACCTTAGCTATTAGGCCAGAGTAAGAGTTAAGACCTTAACCATTAGGCCATAGTACGAGTCTAAGACCTTAGCTATTAGGCCAGAGTACGGGTTAAGACCATAGCTATTAGACCAGAGTAAGAGTTAAGACCTTAACCAGTAGGCCAGAGTACAAGTCTAAGACCTTAGCTATTAGGCCAGACTAAAAGTTAAGACCTTAGCTATTAGGCCAGAGTAAGAGTTAAGACCTTTACCATTAGGCCATAGTACGAGTCTAAGACCTTAGCTATTAGGCCAGAGTAAGAGTTAAGACTGAACCCAGAAGGCCAGAGTAAGAGTTGAGACCTTAACCTGTAGGCCATAGTACAAGTCTAAGACCTTAGCTATTAGGCCAGAGTAAGAGTTAAGACCTTAACCAGCAGGCCAGAGTAAAAGTTAAGACCTTAACCAGTAGGCCAGAGTAAGAGTTAAGACCTTACCCATTAGGCCAGAGTACGAGCCTAAGACCATTAGCTATTAGGCCAGAGTAAGAGTTAAGACCTTAACCAGTAGGCCAGAGTAAGAGTTAAGACCTTAACCATTAGGCCATAGTACGAGTCTAAGACCTTAGCTATTAGGCCAGAGTAAGAGTTAAGACTTAAACCAGTAGGCCAGAGTAAGAGTTAAGACCTTAACCTGTAGGCCATAGTACAAGTCTAAGACCTTAGCTATTAGGCCAGAGTAAGAGTTAAGACTTAAACCAGTAGGCCAGAGTAAGAGTTAAGACCTTAACCTGTAGGCCATAGTACAAGTCTAAGACCTTAGCTATTAGGCCAGAGTAAGAGTTAAGACTTAAACCAGTAGGCCAGAGTAAGAGTTAAGACCTTAACCTGTAGGCCATAGTACAAGTCTAAGACCTTAGCTATTAGGCCAGAGTAAGAGTTAAGACCTTAACCAGTAGGCCAGAGTAAGAGTTAAAACCTTAACCATTAGGCCCGAGTACGAGCCTAAGACCTTAGCTATTAGGCCAGAGTAAGACTTAAGACCTTAACCAGTAGGCCAGAGTAAGAGTTAAGACCTTAACCAGTAGGCCAGAATAAAAGTTAAGACCTTAACCATTAGGCCAGAGTACGAGTCTAAGACCTTAGCTATTAGGCCAGAGTAAGAGTTAAGACCTTAGCTATTAGGCCAGAGTAAGAGTCTAAGACCTTAGCTATTAGCCCAGAGTAAGAGTTAAGACCTTAACCATAAGGCCAGACTAAGAGTTAAGACCTTAACCAGTAGGCCATAGTACGAGTCTAAGACCTTAGCTATTAGGCCAGAGTAAGAGTTAAGACCTTAACCATTAGGCCAGAGTACGAGTTAAGACCTTAACCATTAGGCCAGAGTACGAGTCTAAGACCTTAGCTATTAGGCCAGAGTTAGAGTTAAAACCTTAGCTATTAGGCCAGAGTAAGAGTCTAAGACCTTAGCTATTAGGCCAGAGTAAAAGTTAAGACCTTAACCATTAGGCCAGAGTAAGAGTTAAGACCTTAGCTATTAGGCCAGAGTAAGAGTTAAGACCTTAACCATTAGGCCAGAGTACGAGTCTAAGACCTTAGCTAGTAGGCCAGAGTAAGAGTTAAGACCTTAACCAGTAGGCCAGAGTAAGAGTTAAGACCTTAACCTGTAGGCCATAGTACGAGTCTAAGACCTTAGATATTATGCCAGAGTAAGAGTTAAGACCTTAGCTATTATGCCAGAGTAAGGGTTAAGACCTTAACCAGTAGGCCAGAGAAAGAGTTACGACCTTAACCATTATGCCAGAGTATGAGTCTAAGACCTTAGCTATTAGGCCAGAGTAAGAGTTAAGACCTTAACCATTAGGCCAGAGTACGAGTCTACGACCTTAGCTATTAGGCCAGAGTAAGAGTTAAGACCTTAACCATTAGGCCAGAGTACGAGTCTAAGACCTTAGCTATCAGGCCAGAGTACGAGTCTAAGACCTTAGCTATTAGGCCAGAGTAAGAGTTAAAACCTTAACCATTAGGCCAGAGTACGAGTCTAAGACCTTAGCTAATAGGCCAGAGTAAGAGTTAAGACCTTAACTATTAGGACAGACTAAGAGTTAAGACCTTAACCATTAGGCCAGAGTACGAGTCTAAGACCTTAGCTATTAGGCCAGAGTAAGAGTAAAAACCTTAGCTATTAGGCCAGAGTAAGAGTTGAAACCTTAACCATTAGGCCAGAGTATGAATTTAAGACCTTAGCTATTAGGCCAGAGTAAGAGTTAAGACCTTAACCATTAGGCCAGAGTACGAGTCCAAGACCTTAGCTATTAGGCCAGAGTAAGAGTTAAGACCTTAACCTTTAGGCCAGAGTACGAGTCTAAGGTCTTAGCTATTAGGCCAGAGTAAGAGTTAAGACCTTAGCTATTAGGCCACAGTAAGTGTTAAGACCTTAACCATTAGGCCAGAGTACGAGTCTAAGACCTTAGATATTAGGCCAGAGTAAGAGTTAAGACCTTAACCAGTAGGCCAGAGTACGAGTCTAAGACCTTAGCTATTAGGCCAGAGTAAGAGTTAAGACCTTAACCAGTAGGGCAGAGTAAGAGTTAAAACCTTAGTCATTAGGCCAGAGCACGAGTCTAAGACCTTAGCTATTAGGCCAGAGTAAGAGTTAAGACCTTAACCATTAGGGCAGAGTACGAGTCTAAGACCTTAGCTATTAGGCCAGAGTAAGAGTTAAGACCTTAGCTATTAGGCCAGAGTAAGAGTTAAGACCTTAACCATTAGGCCATAGTACGAGTCTAAGACCTTAGCTATTAGGCCAGAGTAAGGGTTAAGACCATAGCTATTAGACCAGAGTAGGAGTTAAGACCTTAACCAGTAGGCCAGAGTACAAGTCTAAGACCTTAGCTATTAGGCCAGACTAAGAGTTAAGACCTTAACCATTAGGCCAGAGTACGAGTCTAAGACCTTAGCTATTAGGCCAGACTAAAAGTTAAGACCTTAGCTATTAGGCCAGAGTAAGAGTTAAGACCTTAACCATTAGGCCAGAGTACGAGTCTAAGACCTTAGCTATTAGGCCAGACTAAAAGTTAAGACCTTAGCTATTAGTCCAGAGTAAGAGTTAAGACTTAAACCAGTAGGCCATAGTACAAGTTGAAGACCTTAGCTATTAGGCCAGAGTAAGAGTTAAGACCTTAACCAGCAGGCCAGAGTAAAAGTTAAGACCTTAACCATTAGAAAAGAGTACGAGCCTAAGACCTTAGCTATTAGGCCAGAGTAAGAGTTAAGACCTTAACCAGTAGGCCAGAGTAAAAGTTAAGACCTTAACCATTAGGCCAGAGTACGAGTCTAAGACCTTAGCTATTAGGCCAGAGTAAGAGCTAAGACCTTAGCTATTAGGCCAGAGTAAGAGTCTAAGACCTTAGCTTTAGCCCAGAGTAAGAGTTAAGACCTTAACCATTAGGCCCGACTAAGAGGTAAGACCTTAACCAGTAGGCCATAGTACGAGTCTAAGACCTTAGCTATTAGGCCAGAGTAAGAGTTAAGACCTTAACCATTAGGCCAGAGTACGAGTCTAAGACCTTAGCTATTAGGCCAGAGTAAGAGTTAAGACCTTAGCTATTAGGCCAGAGTAAGAGTTAAGACCTTAACCATTAGGCCAGAGTACGAGTCTAAGACCTTAGCTATTAGGCCAGAGTACAAGTCTAAGACCTTAGCTATTAGGCCAGAGTACGAGTCTAAGACCTTAGCTATTAGGCCAGAGTAAGAGTTAAGACCTTAACCATTAGGCCAGACTAAGAGTTAAGACCTTAACCTGTAGGCCATAGTACAAGTCTAAGACCTTAGCTATTAGGCCAGACTAAAAGTTAAGACCTTAGCTATTAGGCCAGAGTAGCAGTTAAGACCATAACCATTAGGCCATAGTACGAGTCTAAGACCTTAGCTATTAGGCCAGAGTAAGAGGTAAGACTTAAACCAGTAGGCCAGAGTAAGAGTTAAGACCTTAACCTGTAGGCCATAGTACTAGTCTAAGACCTTAGATATTAGGCCAGAGTAAGAGTTAAGACCTTAACCAGCAGGCCAGAGTAAGAGTTAAGACCTTAACCAGTAGGCCAGAGTAAGAGTTAAGACCTTAACCATTAGGCCAGAGTACGAGCCGAAGACCTTAGCTATTAGGCCAGAGTAAGAGTTAAGACCTTAACCAGTAGGCCAGAGTAAGAGTTAAGACCTTAACCAGTAGGCCAGAGTACGAGTCTAAGACCTTAGCTATTAGGCCAGAGTAAGAGTTAAGACCATAGCTATTAGGCCAGAGTAAGAGTCTAAGACCTTAGCTATTAGCCCAGAGTAAGAGTTAAGACCTTAACCATTAGGCCAGACTAAGATTTAAGACCTTAACCAGTAGGCCATAGTACGAGTCTAAGACCTTAGCTATTAGGCCAGAGTAAGAGTTAAGACCTTAACCATTAGGCCAGAGTACGAGTCTAAGACCTTAGCTATTAGGCCAGAGTAAAAGTTAAGACCTTAGCTATTAGGCCAGAGTAAGAGTTAAGACATTAACCATTAGGCCATAGTACGAGTCTAAGACCTTAGATATTAGGCCAGAGTAAGAGTCTAAGACCTTAGCTATTAGGCCAGAGTAAGAGTTAAAACCTTAACCATTAGGCCAGAGTACGATTCTAAGACCTTAGCTATTAGGCCAGAGTAAGAGATAAGACCTTAACCAGTAGTCCAGAGTAAGAGTTAAGACCTTAACCTGTAGGCCATAGTACTAGTCTAAGACCTTAGCTATTAGGCCAGAGTAAGAGTTAAGACCTTAACCAGCAGGCCAGAGTAAGAGTAAAGACCTTAACCAGTAGGCCAGAGTAAGAGTTAAGACCTTAACCATTAAGCCAGAGTACGAGTCTAAGACCTTAGCTATTAGGCCAGAGTAAGAGTTAAGACCTTAACCAGTAGGCCAGAGTAAGAGTTAAGACCTTAACCATTAGGCCAGAGTGTGAGTCTAAGACCTTAGCTATTAGGCCAGTGTAAGAGTTAAGACCTTAACCAGTAGGACAGAGTAAGAGTTAAGACCTTAACCATTAGGCCATAGTACAAGTCTAAGACTTTAAGACTTTAGCTATTAGGCCAGAGTAAGAGTTAAGACCTTAGCTATTAGGCCAGAGTAAGAGTTAAGACCTTAACCAGTAGGCCAGAGTACGAGTTTAAGACCTTAGCTATTATGCCAGAGTACGAGTCTAAGACCTTAGCTATTAGGCCAGAGTAAGAGTTAAGACCTTAACCATTAGGCCAGAGTACGAGTCTAAGACCTAAGCTATTAGGCCAGAGTAAGAGTTAAGACCTTAGCTATTAGGCCAGAGTAAGAGTTAAGACCTTAACCTGTAGGCCATAGTACAAGTCTAAGACCTTAGCTATTAGGCCAGACTAAAAGTTAAGACCTTAGCTATTAGGCCAGAGTAGGAGTTAAGACCATAACCATTAGGCCATAGTACGAGTCTAAGACCTTAGCTATTAGGCCAGAGTAAGAGTTAAGACCTTAACCTGTAGGCCATAGTACTAGTCTAAGACCTTAGATATTAGGCCAGAGTAAGAGTTAAGACCTTAACCAGCAGGCCAGAGTAAGAGTTAAGACCTTAACCAGTAGGCCAGAGTAAGAGTTAAGACCTTAACCATTAGGCCAGAGTACGAGCCGAAGACCTTAGCTATTAGGCCAGAGTAAGAGTTAAGACCTTAACCAGTAGGCCAGAGTAAAAGTTAGGACCTTAACCAGTAGGCCAGAGTAAAAGTTAAGACCTTAACTGTAGGAGAGTGGCATCGACTGCATAGTTGCCCCCAACTTTTTGCTGATGTTTTGACTGTTTTTATGACTTTAGCCAGGCTGTGGCCCTGCTATCCAGGACCCCAGCCTATCTGCTCCCTCTGGTAAACTATGTGAGTACCCTAGGTACCAACCAATTGGATGCTGGGCATGCCCTACCAGTCCCTTGTAGATGGTACCCTAGGTACCCAGGGCATGGGTCCCCCAGTAGGCCTACCAGGGCTGCAGCACTTATTGTGCCACCCTGGGACAGCCACCCAAACTGACACCACCAGGCCACTACTGTAGCCTGGGTAAGGTGGTGCTAGCACCCCTTACAGGGATGTAAGTACCCTATGTCCCATACCATTACAACACATATACTCTCATAGGTCACCCCTATGGCAGGCCCTGGTAATCCTACAGGGCTGGGTGCTGAGGTATGTGTGAGGGGGGACCCCTACGTGAGTAGGACCTTTCTGCAACCTTCGTAAAACCGTTACTGGGTTGTTTGTAGTGTAGCCATACCATATACTCTTACCGCATTATAAGTTATTGCGTCATCGCTGTAACTTGGGAATGGCTACACAGAACCATATCGTGTTTGGTGTCAAACATGAAGGAATCATACCCCCAGTCCAGCCATGGGCATGGGGGCACGATTCCCCCTTGCTAGGAGGGTGATATGGGAAAAGCGGTAGATTTTAGACACCAATTTAAAAGTGCACACGTACCACAAAATGGCTACTGTCCGCCACCTACACGACTCTGGCTGACTGTTGCTGGGAAAAACCCCAGCCTCGCCAGCTGGACAATAGGGCTCCTGTGGCAGGGAGGTGCCAGCACCTCCCCAGACAGGATAATGTGGATTGGAACAGGGTGGGTGCACCAAATGTCCTTTCAGAGTTGCACGTAGGCAGCTGCAGAGCCCCAATTCTGCATACACCGCCTGGAACCGGTTCAGGGGCATCCTGCCCCTCGCCCAGGTGGGAAACACACAAAGGGGAGTGGGTGTAGCCACCCTTTCCCGCCTCTACTCTGATTGGTAGGCTCTATTTTGGACCATCCCCTAATCTTGGGGATATATGGGAATAACTTTGCCCTAGAGCCTTAGATTCGTCCAGAACTTCACAGAACTGACCTTCGACGAGCTGCTGCCCAGCTGACTGAAGAAATCTCCCTTGGGATAAAGGAGTTATCCCCCTGCTTGGCAGGCACCTTAAAGACTACAAGATACCCGGTTGGAACTTCGTTGCTCTCACGACCTTCGACGCCTTCCAGCAACCTCAAGGTGGGTCTCCAGTGCATCCCAGCGTCCTGTGAGCGTGCCCAGCAAGTCTGAGCACCCTGGACCACGTGGGTGCCGAGATCCCCGCATACCCTGAGACACCGGCCACCTCTTGTCCAGCACACGACCCCGACCAGTGAGGAAGTTGTGCTTTGGCCCATTTCTGAGCCAACCATCCAGCAGCATTTGTGCCGACCCTCAGCTCCCTGGCCCACTCCGGTGGCCCGTGGGAGCCCTTTTACGCACTCCATTTTGCTGCCTTCCGTGGTCCCTTGTCCCTCGACTTGTGGGCCCTGACGGAGGACAATCTTTGTTTCCAAGAGTTCCCCTGGTTGCTCCAGGCCTGCTCTACGCTCCCTGCAAAGGAGAGCACCCTCAGACCTCGTGGGTCTGCACCAGCAGCTGCTTTGTTCATCTTGCGTGGGTTGCGGTTGCCAAGGCTTAGTGGATCCAATCGGGACACTAACACCGCAGCGACCCTCAGCCGACGTGGGACAGTCGCCCTCCAGAAGCTGGCCTTCCTTGAAGCCTCCCGGAGCCCGTGACTGCAGAGCCCAGCTGTACCTTCTACACCTGAAGCACCCGACTTCCACGAGCTCCTTGCTGTGAGCTCCCTGGTCACTTTGCTGTGACCCAGACTCTGTCCCCTCTGCTTTCAGGTTCATCTTTATCTTCTCTTCAACTTCAATCTTCACGACTTCAGCGACACTTTCAGCTAGCAGCAGTTTGGACTACTTTTCCATAGAAAATCAGCCCGCGACCCGACACCAGAATCGACCTATGCACCCGGCTTCCCTGGGGCAGGTAACAGTGGTACTTCGGTACTCCAGTGGTGGTGGGCTCTCCAAAGCCTTAAGTCTCCAGCCTTAACTTTGTACTGTTGCTAGAAGTGTCCTTTAACTTTAAATATTCAACCGCGACATTCTCCATAGGCTATCATTGCGATCCCGATAGCAGCTCTTTGCACTGCACGCGTCTCCCGTGGGTCCCCTTCCTCTTAACTGTGGGTGGATTCTGAAGGGGCAAGCGATCCTGAATGCACTAGGCATTGCCTGTAGAATTGTCGTGGTTCTTATACCACTATTTTAGTATATGGTTTGGTCCCCCCCTGGGGCCCATTGATTTCTGTGCTATTTATTGTGTTTAGAAATGCTTGTTTGAATTGTAACTTTGCCACTAGCCACATAAAGTGACTGTGGGATTCTGTCTAGAATAAATACATATATTTTATATATATACCTGTGTGGGCTACTCTTTCATTTGGTCATTCAAGAGGTTATTATGGTAAAACAATAAGCTTAACACTCCTTCAAGACTTAGCCTGAAGGCTGCTCTCCACAGCTACCACTAGGATAGCTTTCTTTAAAGGTTGTCTTAAACCTATCATCAATAGGAGTCGAACTGGACTGGTGCAAGGTGTCCCTATAACTAGGAACAGCATATGCCAGGCCAACTTCCCACAGCCAGAGTAAGAGTTAAGACCTAAGCTATTAGGCCAGAGTAAGAGTTAAGACCTTAGCTATTAGGCCAGAGTAAGAGTTAAGACCTTAACCTTTAGGCCAGAGTACGAGTCTAAGGCCTTAGCTAGTAGGCCAGAGTAAGAGTTAAGACCTTAACCAGTAGGCCAGAGTAAGAGTTAAGACCTTAACCTGTAGGCCATAGTACGAGTCTAAGACCTTAGCTATTATGCCAGAGTAAGAGTTAAGACCTTAGCTATTATGCCAGAGTAAGGGTTAAGACCTTAACCAGTAGGCCAGAGTAAGAGTTACGACCTTAACCATTATGCCAGAGTATGAGTCTAAGACCTTAGCTATTAGGCCAGAGTAAGAGTTAAGACCTTAACCATTAGGCCAGAGTACGAGTCTACGACCTTAGCTACTAGGCCAGAGTAAGAGTTAAGACCTTAACCATTAGGCCAGAGTACAAGTCTAAGACCTTAGCTATCAGGCCAGAGTACGAGTCTAAGACCTTAGCTATTAGGCCAGAGTAAGAGTTAAAACCTTAACCATTAGGCCAGAGTACGAGTCTAAGACCTTAGCTAATAGGCCAGAGTAAGAGTTAAGACCTTAACTATTAGGACAGACTAAGAGTTAAGACCTTAACCATTAGGCCAGAGTACGAGTCTAAGACCTTAGCTATTAGGCCAGAGTAAGAGTAAAAACCTTAGCTATTAGGCCAGAGTAAGAGTTGAGACCTTAACCATTAGGCCAGAGTATGAATTTAAGACCTTAGCTATTAGGCCAGAGTAAGAGTTAAGACCTTAGCTATTAGGCCAGAGTAAGAGTTAAGACCTTAACCTTTAGGCCAGAGTACGAGTCTAAGGCCTTAGATATTAGGCCAGAGTAAGAGTTAAGACCTTAACCATTAAGCCAGAGTTCGAGTCTAAGACCTTAGCTATTAGTTCAGAGTAAGTGTTAAGACCTTAACAGGTAGGCCAGAGTAAGAGTTAATATCTTAACCATTAGGCCAGAGTACGAGTCTAAGACCTTAGCTATTAGGCCAGAGTAAGAATTAAGACCTTAACCATTAGGCCAGAGTAAGAGTCTAAGACCTTAGCTATTAGGCCAAAGTAAAAGTTAAGACCTAAGCTATTAGGCCAGAGTAAGAGTTAAGACCTTAACCATTAGGCCATAGTACGAGTCTAAGACCTTAGCTATTAGGCCAGAGTAAGAGTTAAGACCTTAGCTATTAGGCCAGAGTAAGAGTTAAGACCTTAACCAGTAGGCCGGAGTACGAGTCTAAGACCTTAGCTATTAGGCCAGAGTAAGAGTTAAGACCTTAACCTGTAGGCCAGAGTAAGAGTTAAGACATTTACCTGTAGGCCAGAGTAAGAGTTAAGACCTTAACCATTAGGGCAGAGTACAAGTCTAAGACCTTAGCTATTAGGCCAGAGTATGAGTCTAAGACCTTAGCTATTAGGCCAGAGTAAGAGTTAAGACCTTAACCATTAGGCCAGAGTGCAAGTCGAAGACCTTAGCTATTAGGCCAGAGTAAGAGTTAAGACCTTAGCTATTAGGCCAGAGTAAGAGTTAAGACCTTAACCATTAGGCCAGAGTACGAGTCTAAGACCTTAGCTATTAGGCCAGAGTAAGAATTAAGACCTTAGCTATTAGGCCAGAGTAAGAGTTAAGACCTTAACCTTTAGGCCAGAGTACGATTCTAAGACCTTAGCTATTAGGCCAGAGTAAGAGTTAAGACCTTAACCATTAGGCCAGAGTACGAGTCTAAGACCTTAGCTATTAGGCCAGAGTAAGAGTTAAGACCTTAACCAGTAGGGCAGAGTAAGAGTTAAAACCTTAATCATTAGGCCAGAGCACAAGTCTAAGACCTTAGCTATTAGGCCAGAGTAAGAGTTAAGACCTTAACCAGTAAGGCTGAGTAAGAGTTAAAACCTTAATCATTAGGCCAGAGCACAAGTCTAAGACCTTAGCTATTAGGCCAGACTAAGAGTTAAGACCTTAACCATTAGGCGCCAGAGTACGAGTCTAAGACCTTAGCTATTAGGCCAGAGTAAGAGTTAAGACCTTTACCATTAGGCCATAGTACGAGTCTAAGACCTTAGCTATTAGGCCAGAGCAAGAGTTAAGACTCAAACCAGAAGGCCAGAGTAAGAGTTAAGACCTTAACCTGTAGGCCATAGTACAAGTCTAAGACCTTAGCTATTAGGCCAGAGTAAGAGTTAAGACCTTAACCAGCAGGCCAGAGTAAAAGTTAAGACCTTAACCAGTAGGCAAGAGTAAGAGTTAAGACCTTAACCATTAGGCCAGAGTACGAGCCTAAGACCTTAGCTATTAGGCCAGAGTAAGAGTTAAGACCTTAACCAGTAGGCCAGAGTAAGAGTTAAGACCTTAACCAGTAGGCCAGAGTAAAAGTTAAGACCTTAACCATTAGGCCAGAGTACGAGTCTAAGACCTTAGCTATTAGGCCAGAGTAAGAGTTAAGACCTTTGCTATTAGGCCAGAGTAAGAGTCTAAGACCTTAGCTATTAGCCCAGAGTAAGAGTTAAGACCTTAACCATTAGGCCAGACTAAGAGTTAAGACCTTAACCAGTAGGCCATAGTACGAGTCTAAGACCTTAGCTATTAGGCCAGAGTAAGAGTTATGACCTTAACCATTAGGCCAGAGTACGTGTCTAAGACCTTAGCTATTAGGCCAGAGTAAGAGTTAAGACCTTAGCTATTAGGCCAGAGTAAGAGTTAAGACCTTAACCATTAGGCCAGAGTACAAGTCTAAGACCTTAGCTATTAGGTCAGAGTAA
The DNA here is from genome assembly GCF_964204655.1 of Triturus cristatus. Classification (NCBI taxonomy): domain Eukaryota; kingdom Metazoa; phylum Chordata; class Amphibia; order Caudata; family Salamandridae; genus Triturus; species Triturus cristatus. Next base: position 541,860,172 of record NC_140592.1, read on the forward strand.
GAGTTAAAACCTTAGCTATTAGGCCAGAGTAAGAGTCTAAGACCTTAGCTATTAGGCCAGAGTAAAAGTTAAGACCTTAACCATTAGGCCAGAGTAAGAGTTAAGACCTTAGCTATTATGCCAGAGTAAGAGTTAAGACCTTAGCTATTATGCCAGAGTAAGGGTTAAGACCTTAACCAGTAGGCCAGAGTAAGAGTTACGACCTTAACCATTAGGCCAGAGTATGAGTCTAAGACCTTAGCTATTAGGCCAGAGTAAGAGTTAAGACCTTAACCATTAGGCCAGAGTACGAGTCTACGACCTTAGCTATTAGGCCAGAGTAAGAGTTAAGACCTTAACCATTAGGCCAGAGTACGAGTCTAAGACCTTAGCTATCAGGCCAGAGTACGAGTCTAAGACCTTAGCTATTAGGCCAGAGTAAGAGTTAAAACCTTAACCATTAGGCCAGAGTACGAGTCTAAGACCTTAGCTAATAGGCCAGAGTAAGAGTTAAGACCTTAACTATTAGGACAGACTAAGAGTTAAGACCTTAACCATTAGGCCAGAGTACGAGTCTAAGACCTTAGCTATTAGGCCAGAGTAAGAGTAAAAACCTTAGCTATTAGGCCAGAGTAAGAGTTAAGACCTTAACCATTAGGCCCGACTATGAATTTAAGACCTTAGCTATTAGGCCAGAGTAAGAGTTAATACCTTAACCATTAGGCCAGAGTATGAGTCTAAGACCTTAGCTATTAGGCCAGAGTAAGAGTTAAGACCTTAGCTATTAGGCCAGAGTAAGAGTTAAGACCCTAACCTTTAGGCCAGAGTACGAGTCTAAGGCCTTAGCTATTAGGCAAGAGTAAGAGTTAAGACCTAAGCTATTAGGCCAGAGTAAGAGTTAAGACCTTAGCTATTAGGCCAGAGTAAGAGTTAAGACCTTAACCTTTAGGCCAGAGTACGAGTCTAAGGCCTTAGCTATTAGGCCAGAGTAAGAGTTAAGACCTTAACCATTAGGCCAGAGTACGAGTCTAAGACCTTAGCTAGTAGGCCAGAGTAAGAGTTAAGACCTTAACCAGTAGGCCAGAGTAAGAGTTAAGACCTTAACCTGTAGGCCATAGTACGAGTCTAAGACCTTAGCTATTATGCCAGAGTAAGAGTTAAGACCTTAGCTATTAGGCCAGAGTAAGAGTTAAGACCTTAGCTATTATGCCAGAGTAAGAGTTAAGACCTTAGCTATTATGCCAGAGTAAGGGTTAAGACCTTAACCAGTATGCCAGAGTAAGAGTTACGACCTTAACCATTAGGCCAGAGTATGAGTCTAAGACCTTAACCATTAGGCCAGAGTACGAGTCTACGACCTTAGCTATTAGGCCAGAGTAAGAGTTAAGACCTTAACCATTAGGCCAGAGTACGAGTCTAAGACCTTAGCTATCAGGCCAGAGTACGAGTCTAAGACCTTAGCTATTAGGCCAGAGTAAGAGTTAAAACCTTAACCATTAGGCCAGAGTACGAGTCTAAGACCTTAGCTAATAGGCCAGAGTAAGAGTTAAGACCTTAACTATTAGGACAGACTAAGAGTTAAGACCTTAACCATTAGGCCAGAGTACGAGTCTAAGACCTTAGCTATTTGGCCAGAGTAAGAGTAAAAACCTTAGCTATTAGGCCAGAGTAAGAGTTAAGACCTTAACCATTAGGCCCGACTATGAATTTAAGACCTTAGCTATTAGGCCAGAGTAAGAGTTAATACCTTAACCATTAGGCCAGAGTATGAGTCTAAGACCTTAGCTATTAGGCCAGAGTAAGAGTTAAGACCTTAGCTATTAGGCCAGAGTAAGAGTTAAGACCCTAATCTTTAGGCCAGAGTACGAGTCTAAGGCCTTAGCTATTAGGCCAGAGTAAGAGTTAAGACCTAAGCTATTAGGCCAGAGTAAGAGTTAAGACCTTCGCTATTAGGCCAGAGTAAGAGTTAAGACCTTAACCTTTAGGCCAGAGTACGAGTCTAAGGCCTTAGCTATTAGGCCAGAGTAAGAGTTAAGACCTTAACCAGTAGGCCAGAGTAAGAGTTAAGACCTTAACCTGTAGGCCATAGTACGAGTCTAAGACCTTAGCTATTATGCCAGAGTAAGAGTTAAGACCTTAGCTATTATGCCAGAGTAAGGGTTAAGACCTTAACCAGTAGGCCAGAGTAAGAGTTACGACCTTAACCATTATGCCAGAGTATGAGTCTAAGACCTTAGCTATTAGGCCAGAGTAAGAGTTAAGACCTTAACCATTAGGCCAGAGTATGAGTCTACGACCTTAGCTATTAGGCCAGAGTAAGAGTTAAGACCTTAACCATTAGGCCAGAGTACAAGTCTAAGACCTTAGCTATCAGGCCAGAGTACGAGTCTAAGACCTTAGCTATTAGGCCAGAGTAAGAGTTAAAACCTTAACCATTAGGCCAGAGTACGAGTCTAAGACCTTAGCTAATAGGCCAGAGTAAGAGTTAAGACCTTAACTATTAGGACAGACTAAGAGTTAAGACCTTAACCATTAGGCCAGAGTACGAGTCTAAGACCTTAGCTATTAGGCCAGAGTAAGAGTAAAAACCTTAGCTATTAGGCCAGAGTAAGAGTTAAGACCTTAACCATTAGGCCCGACTATGAATTTAAGACCTTAGCTATTAGGCCAGAGTAAGAGTTAAGACCTTAACCATTAGGCCAGAGTACGAGTCTAAGACCTTAGCTATTAGGCCAGAGTAAGAGTTAAGACCTTAACCATTAAGCCAGAGTACGAGTCTAAGACCTTAGCTATTAGTTCAGAGTAAGTGTTAAGACCTTAACCAGTAGGCCAGAGTAAGAGTTAAGATCTTAACCATTAGGCCAGAGTACGAGTCTAAGACCTTAGCTATTAGGCCAGAGTAAGAGTTAAGACCTTAACCATTAGGCCAGAGTAAGAGTCTAAGACCTTAGCTATTAGGCCAAAGTAAAAGTTAAGACCTTAGCTATTAGGCCAGAGTAAGAGTTAAGACCTTAACCATTAGGCCATAGTACGAGTCTAAGACCTTAGCTATTAGGCCAGAGTAAGAGTTAAGACCTTAGCTATTAGGCCAGAGTAAGAGTTAAGACCTTAACCAGTAGGCCGGAGTATGAGTCTAAGACCTTAGCTATTAGGCCAGAGTAAGAGTTAAGACCTTAACCAGTAGGCCAGAGTAAGAGTTAAGACCTTTACCTGTAGGCCAGAGTAAGAGTTAAGACCTTAACCATTAGGCCAGAGTACGAGTCTAAGACCTTAGCTATTAGGCCAGAGTATGAGTCTAAGACCTTAGCTATTAGGCCAGAGTAAGATTTAGGACCTTAACCATTAGGCCAGAGTACGAGTCAAAGACCTTAGCTATTAGGCCAGAGTAAGAGTTAAGACCTTAGCTATTAGGCCAGAGTAAGAGTTAAGACCTTAACCATTAGGCCAGAGTACGAGTCTAAGACCTTAGCTATTAGGCCAGAGTAAGAATTAAGACCTTAACCATTAGGCCAGAGTACGAGTCTAAGACCTTAGCTATTAGGCCAGAGTAAGAGTTAAGACCTTAACCAGTAGGCCGGAGTATGAGTCTAAGACCTTAGCTATTAGGCCAGAGTAAGAGTTAAGACCTTAACCAGTAGGCCAGAGTAAGAGTTAAGACCTTTACCTGTAGGCCAGAGTAAGAGTTAAGACCTTAACCATTAGGCCAGAGCACAAGTCTAAGACCTTAGCTATTAGGCCAGAGTAAGAGTTAAGACCTTAACCATTAGGTCAGAGTACGAGTCTAAGACCTTAGCTATTAGGCCAGAGTAAGAGTTAAGACCTTAGCTATTAGGCCAGAGTAAGAGTTAAGACCTTAACCATTAGGCCATAGTATGAGTCTAAGACCTTAGCTTTTAGGCAAGAGTAAGGGTTAAGACCATAGCTATTAGACCAGAGTAAGAGTTAAGACCTTAACCAGTAGGCCATAGTACAAGTCTAAGACCTTAGCTATTAGGCCAGACTAAGAGTTAAGACCTTAACCATTAGGCCAGAGTACGAATCTAAGACCTTAGCTATTAGGCCAGACTAAAAGTTAAGACCTTAGCTATTAGGCCAGAGTAAGAGTTAAGACCTTTACCATTAGGCCATAGTACGAGTCTAAGACCTTAGCTATTAGGCCAGAGCAAGAGTTAAGACTTAAACCAGAAGGCCAGAGTAAGAATTAAGACCTTAACCTGTAGGCCATAGTACAAGTCTAAGACCTTAGCTATTAGGCCAGAGTAAGAGTTAAGACCTTAGCTATTAGGCCAGAGTAAGAGTTAAGACCTTAACCTTTAGGCCAGAGTACGAGTCTAAGGCCTTAGCTAGTAGGCCAGAGTAAGAGTTAAGACCTTAACCAGTAGGCCAGAGTAAGAGTTAAGACCTTAACCTGTAGGCCATAGTACGAGTCTAAGACCTTAGCTATTATGCCAGAGTAAGAGTTAAGACCTTAGCTATTATGCCAGAGTAAGGGTTAAGACCTTAACCAGTAGGCCAGAGTAAGAGTTACGACCTTAACCATTATGCCAGAGTATGAGTCTAAGACCTTAGCTATTAGGCCAGAGTAAGAGTTAAGACCTTAACCATTAGGCCAGAGTACGAGTCTACGACCTTAGCTATTAGGCCAGAGTAAGAGTTAAGACCTTAACCATTAGGCCAGAGTACAAGTCTAAGACCTTAGCTATCAGGCCAGAGTACGAGTCTAAGACCTTAGCTATTAGGCGAGAGTAAGAGTTAAAACTTTAACCATTAGGCCAGAGTACGAGTCTAAGACCTTAGCTAATAGGCCAGAGTAAGAGTTAAGACCTTAACTATTAGGACAGACTAAGAGTTAAGACCTTAACCATTAGGCCAGAGTACGAGTCTAAGACCTTAGCTATTAGGCCAGAGTAAGAGTAAAAACCTTAGCTATTAGGCCAGAGTAAGAGTTGAGACCTTAACCATTAGGCCAGAGTATGAATTTAAGACCTTAGCTATTAGGCCAGAGTAAGAGTTAAGACCTTAGCTATTAGGCCAGAGTAAGAGTTAAGACCTTAACCTTTAGGCCAGAGTACGAGTCTAAGGCCTTAGATATTAGGCCAGAGTAAGAGTTAAGACCTTAACCATCAAGCCAGAGTTCGAGTCTAAGACCTTAGCTATTAGTTCAGAGTAAGTGTTAAGACCTTAACAGGTAGGCCAGAGTAAGAGTTAATATCTTAACCATTAGGCCAGAGTACGAGTCTAAGACCTTAGCTATTAGGCCAGAGTAAGAATTAAGACCTTAACCATTAGGCCAGAGTAAGAGTCTAAGACCTTAGCTATTAGGCCAAAGTAAAAGTTAAGACCTAAGCTATTAGGCCAGAGTAAGAGTTAAGACCTTAACCATTAGGCCATAGTACGAGTCTAAGACCTTAGCTATTAGGCCAGAGTAAGAGTTAAGACCTTAGCTATTAGGCCAGAGTAAGAGTTAAGACCTTAACCAGTAGGCCGGAGTACGAGTCTAAGACCTTAGCTATTAGGCCAGAGTAAGAGTTAAGACCTTAACCAGTAGGCCAGAGTAAGAGTTAAGACATTTACCTGTAGGCCAGAGTAAGAGTTAAGACCTTAACCATTAGGCCAGAGTACGAGTCTAAGACCTTAGCTATTAGGCCAGAGTATGAGTCTAAGACCTTAGCTATTAGGCCAGAGTAAGATTTAAGACCTTAACCATTAGGCCAGAGTACGAGTCAAAGACCTTAGCTATTAGGCCAGAGTAAGAGTTAAGACCTTAGCTATTAGGCCAGAGTAAGAGTTAAGACCTTAACCATTAGGCCAGAGTACGAGTCTAAGACCTTAGCTTTTAGGCCAGAGTAAGAATTAAGACCTTAGCTATTAGGCCAGAGTAAGAGTTAAGACCTTAACCTTTAGGCCAGAGTACGATTCTAAGACCTTAGCTATTAGGCCAGAGTAAGAGTTAAGACCTTAACCATTAGGCCAGAGTACGAGTCTAAGACCTTAGCTATTAGGCCAGAGTAAGAGTTAAGACCTTAACCAGTAGGGCAGAGTAAGAGTTAAAACCTTAATCATTAGGCCAGAGCACAAGTCTAAGACCTTAGCTATTAGGCCAGAGTAAGAGTTAAGACCTTAACCATTGGGTCAGAGTACGAGTCTAAGACCTTAGCTATTAGGCCAGAGTAAGTGTTAAGACCTTAGCTATTCGGCCAGAGTAAGAGTTAAGACCTTAACCATTAGGCCATAGTATGAGTCTAAGACCTTAGCTTTTAGGCAAGAGTAAGGGTTAAGACCTTAGCTATTAGGCCAGAGTAAGAGTTAAGACCTTAACCAGCAGGCCAGAGTAAAAGTTAAGACCTTAACCAGTAGGCAAGAGTAAGAGTTAAGACCTTAACCATTAGGCCAGAGTACGAGCCTAAGACCTTAGCTATTAGGCCAGAGTAAGAGTTAAGACCTTAACCAGTAGGCCAGAGTAAGAGTTAAGACCTTAACCAGTAGGCCAGAGTAAAAGTTAAGACCTTAACCATTAGGCCAGAGTACGAGTCTAAGACCTTAGCTATTAGGCCAGAGTAAGAGTTAAGACCTTAGCTATTAGGCCAGAGTAAGAGTCTAAGACCTTAGCTATTAGCCCAGAGTAAGAGTTAAGAGCTTAACCATTAGGCCAGACTAAGAGTTAAGACCTTAACCAGTAGGCCATAGTACGAGTCTAAGACCTTAGCTATTAGGCCAGAGTAAGAGTTATGACCTTAACCATTAGGCCAGAGTACGTGTCTAAGACCTTAGCTATTAGGCCAGACTAAGAGGTAAGACCTTAGCTATTAGGCCAGAGTAAGAGTTAAGACCCTAACCTTTAGGCCAGAGTACGAGTCTAAAGCCTTAGCTATTAGGCCAGAGTAAGAGTTAAGACCTAAGCTATTAGGCCAGAGTAAGAGTTAAGACCTTAGCTATTAGGCCAGAGTAAGAGTTAAGACCTTAGCTATTAGGCCAGAGTAAGAGTTAAGACCTTAACCTTTAGGCCAGAGTACGAGTCTAAGGCCTTAGCTATTAGGCCAGAGTAAGAGTTAAGACCTTAACCATTAGGCCATAGTACGAGTCTAAGACCTTAGCTATTAGGCCAGAGTAAGAGTTAAGACCTTAGCTATTAGGCCAGAGTAAGAGTTAAGACCTTAACCATTAGGCCAGAGTACGAGTCTAAGACCTTAGCTAGTAGGCCAGAGTAAGAGTTAAGACCTTAACCAGTAGGCCAGAGTAAGAGTTAAGACCTTAACCTGTAGGCCATAGTACGAGTCTAAGACCTTAGCTATTATGCCAGAGTAAGAGTTAAGACCTTAGGTATTATGCCAGAGTAAGGGTTAAGACCTTAACCAGTAGGCCAGAGTAAGAGTTACGACCTTAACCATTATGCCAGAGTATGAGTCTAAGACCTTAGCTATTAGGCCAGAGTAAGAGTTAAGAAGACCTTAACCATTAGGCCAGAGTACGAGTCTACGACCTTAGCTATTAGGCCAGAGTAAGAGTTAAGACCTTAACCATTAGGCCGGAGTACAAGTCTAAGACCTTACCTATCAGGCCAGAGTACGAGTCTAAGACCTTAGCTATTAGGCCAGAGTAAGAGTTAAAACCTTAACCATTAGGCCAGAGTACGAGTCTAAGACCTTAGCAAATAGGCCAGAGTAAGAGTTAAGACCTTAACTATTAGGACAGACTAAGAGTTAAGACCTTAACCATTAGGCCAGAGTATGAGTCTAAGACCTTAGCTATTAGGCAAGAGTAAGAGTAAAAACCTTAGCTATTAGGCCAGAGTAAGAGTTGAGACCTTAACCATTAGGCCAGAGTATGAATTTAAGACCTTAGCTATTAGGCCAGTGTAAGAGTTAAGACCTTAACCATTAGGCCAGAGTACGAGTCCAAGACCTTAGCTATTAGGCCAGAGTAAGAGTTAAGACCTTAGCTATTAGGCCAGAGTAAGAGTTAAGACCTTAACCTTTAGGCCAGAGTACGAGTCTAAGGCCTTAGATATTAGGCCAGAGTAAGAGTTAAGACCTTAACCATTAAGCCAGAGTTCGAGTCTAAGACCTTAGCTATTAGTTCAGAGTAAGTGTTAAGACCTTAACAGGTAGGCCAGAGTAAGAGTTAATATCTTAACCATTAGGCCAGAGTACGAGTCTAAGACCTTAGCTATTAGGCCAGAGTAAGAATTAAGACCTTAACCATTAGGCCAGAGTAAGAGTCTAAGACCTTAGCTATTAGGCCAAAGTAAAAGTTAAGACCTTAGCTATTAGGCCAGAGTAAGAGTTAAGACCTTAACCATTAGGCCATAGTACGAGTCTAAGACCTTAGCTATTAGGCCAGAGTAAGAGTTAAGACCTTAGCTATTAGGCCAGAGTAAGAGTTAAGACCTTAACCAGTAGGCCGGAGTACGAGTCTAAGACCTTAGCTATTAGGCCAGAGTAAGAGTTAAGACCTTAACCAGTAGGCCAGAGTAAGAGTTAAGACATTTACCTGTAGGCCAGAGTAAGAGTTAAGACCTTAACCATTAGGGCAGAGTACAAGTCTAAGACCTTAGCTATTAGGCCAGAGTATGAGTCTAAGACATTAGCTATTAGGCCAGAGTAAGAGTTAAGACCTTAACCATTAGGCCAGAGTGCGAGTCAAAGACCATAGCTATTAGGCCAGAGTAAGAGTTAAGACCTTAGCTATTAGGCCAGAGTAAGAGTTAAGACCTTAACCTTTAGGCTAGAGTACGATTCTAAGACCTTAGCTATTAGGCCAGAGTAAGAGTTAAGACCTTAACCATTAGGCCAGAGTACGAGTCTAAGACCTTAGCTATTAGGCCAGAGTAAGAGTTAAGACCTTAACCAGTAGGGCAGAGTAAGAGTTAAAACCTTAATCATTAGGCCAGAGCACGAGTCTAAGACCTTAGCTATTAGGCCAGAGTAAGAGTTAAGACCTTAACCATTAGGCAGAGTACGAGTCTAAGACCTTAGCTATTAGGCCAGAGTAAGAGTTAAGACCTTAGCTATTAGGCCATAGTAAGAGTTAAGACCTTAACCATTAGGCCATAGTACGAGTCTAAGACCTTAGCTATTAGGCCAGAGTAAGGGTTAAGACCATAGCTATTAGACCAGAGTAGGAGTTAAGACCTTAACCAGTAGGCCAGAGTACAAGTCTAAGACCTTAGCTATTAGGCCAGACTAAGAGTTAAGACCTTGGGCATTAGGCCAGAGTACCAGTCTACGACCTTAGCTATTAGGCCAGACTAAAAGTTAAGACCTTAGCTATTAGTCCAGAGTAAGAGTTAAGACTTAAACCAGTAGGCCAGAGTAAGAGTTAAGACCTTAACCATTAGGCCATAGTACGAGTCTAAGACCTTAGCTATTAGGCCAGAGTAAGAGTTAAGACCTTAGCTATTAGGCCAGAGTAAGAGTTAAGACCTTAACCATTAGGCCAGAGTACGAGTCTAAGACCTTAGCTAGTAGGCCAGAGTAAGAGTTAAGACCTTAACCAGTAGGCCAGAGTAAGAGTTAAGACCTTAACCTGTAGGCCATAGTACGAGTCTAAGACCTTAGCTATTATGCCAGAGTAAGAGTTAAGACCTTAGGTATTATGCCAGAGTAAGGGTTAAGACCTTAACCAGTAGGCCAGAGTAAGAGTTACGACCTTAACCATTATGCCAGAGTATGAGTCTAAGACCTTAGCTATTAGGCCAGAGTAAGAGTTAAGAAGACCTTAACCATTAGGCCAGAGTACGAGTCTACGACCTTAGCTATTAGGCCAGAGTAAGAGTTAAGACCTTAACCATTAGGCCGGAGTACAAGTCTAAGACCTTACCTATCAGGCCAGAGTACGAGTCTAAGACCTTAGCTATTAGGCCAGAGTAAGAGTTAAAACCTTAACCATTAGGCCAGAGTACGAGTCTAAGACCTTAGCAAATAGGCCAGAGTAAGAGTTAAGACCTTAACTATTAGGACAGACTAAGAGTTAAGACCTTAACCATTAGGCCAGAGTATGAGTCTAAGACCTTAGCTATTAGGCAAGAGTAAGAGTAAAAACCTTAGCTATTAGGCCAGAGTAAGAGTTGAGACCTTAACCATTAGGCCAGAGTATGAATTTAAGACCTTAGCTATTAGGCCAGTGTAAGAGTTAAGACCTTAACCATTAGGCCAGAGTACGAGTCCAAGACCTTAGCTATTAGGCCAGAGTAAGAGTTAAGACCTTAGCTATTAGGCCAGAGTAAGAGTTAAGACCTTAACCTTTAGGCCAGAGTACGAGTCTAAGGCCTTAGATATTAGGCCAGAGTAAGAGTTAAGACCTTAACCATTAAGCCAGAGTTCGAGTCTAAGACCTTAGCTATTAGTTCAGAGTAAGTGTTAAGACCTTAACAGGTAGGCCAGAGTAAGAGTTAATATCTTAACCATTAGGCCAGAGTACGAGTCTAAGACCTTAGCTATTAGGCCAGAGTAAGAATTAAGACCTTAACCATTAGGCCAGAGTAAGAGTCTAAGACCTTAGCTATTAGGCCAAAGTAAAAGTTAAGACCTTAGCTATTAGGCCAGAGTAAGAGTTAAGACCTTAACCATTAGGCCATAGTACGAGTCTAAGACCTTAGCTATTAGGCCAGAGTAAGAGTTAAGACCTTAGCTATTAGGCCAGAGTAAGAGTTAAGACCTTAACCAGTAGGCCGGAGTACGAGTCTAAGACCTTAGCTATTAGGCCAGAGTAAGAGTTAAGACCTTAACCAGTAGGCCAGAGTAAGAGTTAAGACATTTACCTGTAGGCCAGAGTAAGAGTTAAGACCTTAACCATTAGGGCAGAGTACAAGTCTAAGACCTTAGCTATTAGGCCAGAGTATGAGTCTAAGACATTAGCTATTAGGCCAGAGTAAGAGTTAAGACCTTAACCATTAGGCCAGAGTGCGAGTCAAAGACCTTAGCTATTAGGCCAGAGTAAGAGTTAAGACCTTAGCTATTAGGCCAGAGTAAGAGTTAAGACCTTAACCTTTAGGCTAGAGTACGATTCTAAGACCTTAGCTATTAGGCCAGAGTAAGAGTTAAGACCTTAACCATTAGGCCAGAGTACGAGTCTAAGACCTTAGCTATTAGGCCAGAGTAAGAGTTAAGACCTTAACCAGTAGGGCAGAGTAAGAGTTAAAACCTTAATCATTAGGCCAGAGCACGAGTCTAAGACCTTAGCTATTAGGCCAGAGTAAGAGTTAAGACCTTAACCATTAGGCAGAGTACGAGTCTAAGACCTTAGCTATTAGGCCAGAGTAAGAGTTAAGACCTTAGCTATTAGGCCATAGTAAGAGTTAAGACCTTAACCATTAGGCCATAGTACGAGTCTAAGACCTTAGCTATTAGGCCAGAGTAAGGGTTAAGACCATAGCTATTAGACCAGAGTAGGAGTTAAGACCTTAACCAGTAGGCCAGAGTACAAGTCTAAGACCTTAGCTATTAGGCCAGACTAAGAGTTAAGACCTTGGGCATTAGGCCAGAGTACCAGTCTACGACCTTAGCTATTAGGCCAGACTAAAAGTTAAGACCTTAGCTATTAGTCCAGAGTAAGAGTTAAGACTTAAACCAGTAGGCCAGAGTAAGAGTTAAGACCTTAACCTGTAGGCCATAGTACAAGTCTAAGACCTTAGCTATTAGGCCAGAGTAAGAGTTAAGACCTTAACCAGCAGGCCAGAGTAAAACTTAAGACCTTAACCAGTTGGCCAGAGTAAGAATTAAGACCTTAACCACTAGGCCATAGTACGAGTCTAAGACCTTAGCTATTAGGCCAGAGTAAGATTTAAGACCTTAACCATTAGGCCAGAGTACGAGTCTAAGACCTTAGCTATTAGGCCAGAGTAAGAGTTAAGACCTTAGCTATTAGGCCAGAGTAAGAGTTAAGACCCTAACCATTAGGCCAGAGTACGAGTCTAAGACCTTAGCTATTAGGCCAGAGTACAAGTCTAAGACCTTAGCTATTAGACCAGAGTACGAGTCTAAGACCTTAGCTATTAGGCCAGAGTAAGAGTTAAGACCTTAACCATTAGGCCAGACTAAGAGTTAAGACCTTAACCTGTTGGCCATAGTATAGGTCTAAGACCTTAGCTATTAGGCCAGACTAAAAGTTAAGACCTTAGCTATTAGGCCAGAGTAGGAGTTAAGATTTTAACCATTAGGCCATAGTACGAGTCTAAGACCTTAGCTATTAGGCCAGAGTAAGAGGTAAGACTTAAACCAGTAGGCCAGAGTAAGAGTTAAGACCTTAACCTGTAGGCCATAGTACTAGTCTAAGACCTTAGATATTAGGCCAGAGTAAGAGTTAAGACCTTAACCAGCAGGCCAGAGTAAGAGTTAAGACCTTAACCAGTAGGCCAGAGTAAGAGTTAAGACCTTAACCATTAGGCCAGAGTACGAGCCGAAGACCTTAGCTATTAGGCCAGAGTAAGAGTTAAGACCTTAACCAGTAGGCCAGAGTAAGAGTTAAGACATTAACCAGTAGGCCAGAGTAAAAGTTAAGACCTTAACCATTAGGCCAGAGTACGAGTCTAAGACCTTAGCTATTAGGCCAGAGTAAGAGTTAAGACCTTAGCTATTAGGCCAGAGTAAGAGTCTAAGACCTTAGCTATTAGCCCAGAGTAAGAGTTAAGACCTTAACCATTAGGCCAGACTAAGAGTTAAGACCTTAACCAGTAGGCCATAGTACGAGTCTAAGACCTTAGCTATTAGGCCAGAGTAAGAGTTAAGACCTTAACCATTAGGCCAGAGTACGAGTCTAAGACCTTAGCTATTAGGCCAGAGTAAAAGTTAAGACCTTAGCTATTAGGCCAGAGTAAGAGTTAAGACATTAACCATTAGGCCATAGTACGAGTCTAAGACCTTAGATATTAGGCCAGAGTAAGAGTTAAGACTTTAACCAGTAGTCCAGAGTAAGAGTTAAGACCTTAACCTGTAGGCCATAGTACTAGTCTAAGACCTTAGCTATTAGGCCAGAGTCAGAGTTAAGACCTTAACCAGCAGGCCAGAGTAAGAGTAAAGACCTTAACCAGTAGGCCAGAGTAAGAGTTAAGACCTTAACCATTAAGCCAGAGTACGAGTCTTAAACCTTAGCTATTAGGCCAGAGTAAGAGTTAAGACCTTAACCAGTAGGCCAGAGTAAGAGTTAAGACCTTAACCATTAGGCCAGAGTATGAGTCTAAGACCTTAGCTATTAGGCCAGAGTAAGAGTTAAGACCTTAACCAGTAGGACAGAGTAAGAGTTAAGACCTTAACCATTAGGCCATAGTACAAGTCTAAGACTTTAGCTATTAGGCCAGAGTAAGAGTTAAGACCTTAGCTATTAGGCCAGAGTAAGAGTTAAGACCTTAACCAGTAGGCCAGAGTACGAGTTTAAGACCTTAGCTATTATGCCAGAGTACGAGTCTAAGACCTTAGCTATTAGGCCAGAGTAAGAGTTAAGACCTTAACCATTAGGCCAGAGTACGAGTCTAAGACCTAAGCTATTAGGCCAGAGTAAGAGTTAAGACCTTAGCTATTAGGCCAGAGTAAGAGTTAAGACCTTAACCTTTAGTCCAGAGTACGAGTCTAAGGCCTTAGCTATTAGGCCAGAGTAAGAGTTAAGATCTTAGCTATTAGGCCACAGTAAGTGTTAAGACCTTAACCATTAGGCCAGAGTACGAGTCTAAGACCTTAGCTATTAGGCCAGAGTAAGAGTTAAGACCTTAACCATTAAGCCAGAGTACGAGTCTAAGACCTTAGCTATTAGGCCAGACTAAGAGTTAAGACCTTGAGCATTAGGCCAGAGTACCAGTCTACGACCTTAGCTATTAGGCCAGACTAAAAGTTAAGACCTTAGCTATTAGGCCAGAGTAAGAGTTAAGACCTTAACCATTAGGCCATAGTACGAGTCTAAGACCTTAGCTATTAGTCCAGAGTAAGAGTTAAGACTTAAACCAGTAGGCCAGAGTAAGAGTTAAGACCTTAACCTGTAGGCCATAGTACAAGTCTAAGACCTTAGCTATTAGGCCAGAGTAAGAGTTAAGACCTTAACCAGCAGGCCAGAGTAAAACTTAAGACCTTAACCAGTTGGCCAGAGTAAGAGTTAAGACCTTAACCATTAGGCCAGAGTACGAGCCTAAGACCTTAGCTATTAGGCCAGAGTAAGAGTTAAGACCTTAACCAGTAGGCCAGAGTAAAAGTTAAGACCTTAACCATTAGGCCAGACTAAGAGTTAAGACCTTAACCACTAAGCCATAGTAGGAGTCTAAGACCTTAGCTATTAGGCCAGAGTAAGATTTAAGACCTTAACCATTAGGCCAGAGTACGAGTCTAAGACCTTAGCTATTAGGCCAGAGTAAGAGTTAAGACCTTAGCTATTAGGCCAGAGTAAGAGTTAAGACCCTAACCATTAGGCCAGAGTACGAGTCTAAGACCTTAGCTATTAGGCCAGAGTACAAGTCTAAGACCTTAGCTATTAGGCCAGAGTACGAGTCTAAGACCTTAGCTATTAGGCCAGAGTAAGAGTTAAGACCTTAACCATTAGGCCAGACTAAGAGTTAAGACCTTAACCTGTTGGCCATAGTATAGGTCTAAGACCTTAGCTATTAGGCCAGACTAAAAGTTAAGACCTTAGCTATTAGGCCAGAGTAGGAGTTAAGATTTTAACCATTAGGCCATAGTACGAGTCTAAGACCTTAGCTATTAGGCCAGAGTAAGAGGTAAGACTTAAACCAGTAGGCCAGAGTAAGAGTTAAGACCTTAACCTGTAGGCCATAGTACTAGTCTAAGACCTTAGATATTAGGCCAGAGTAAGAGTTAAGACCTTAACCAGCAGGCCAGAGTAAGAGTTAAGACCTTAACCAGTAGGCCAGAGTAAGAGTTAAGACCTTAACCATTAGGCCAGAGTACGAGCTGAAGACCTTAGCTATTAGGCCAGAGTAAGAGTTAAGACCTTAACCAGTAGGCCAGAGTAAGAGTTAAGACCTTAACCAGTAGGCCAGAGTAAAAGTTAAGACCTTAACCATTAGGCCAGAGTACGAGTCTAAGACCTTAGCTATTAGGCCAGAGTAAGAGTTAAGACCTTAGCTATTAGGCCAGAGTAAGAGTCTAAGACCTTAGCTATTAGCCCAGAGTAAGAGTTAAGACCTTAACCATTAGGCCATAGTACGAGTCTAAGACCTTAGATATTAGGCCAGAGTAAGATTTAAGACTTTAACCAGTAGTCCAGAGTAAGAGTTAAGACCTTAACCTGTAGGCCATAGTACTAGTCTAAGACCTTAGCTATTAGGCCAGAGTCAGAGTTAAGACCTTTACCAGCAGGCCAGAGTAAGAGTAAAGACCTTAACCAGTAGGCCAGAGTATGAGTCTAAGACCTTAGCTATTAGGCCAGAGTAAGAGTTAAGACCTTAACCAGTAGGACAGAGTAAGAGTTAAGACCTTAACCATTAGGCCATAGTACAAGTCTAAGACTTTAGCTATTAGGCCAGAGTAAGAGTTAAGACCTTAGCTATTAGGCCAGAGTAAGAGTTAAGACCTTAACCAGTAGGCCAGAGTACGAGTTTAAGACCTTAGCTATTATGCCAGAGTACTAGTCTAAGACCTTAGCTATTAGGCCAGAGTAAGAGTTAAGACCTTAACCATTAGGCCAGAGTACGAGTCTAAGACCTAAGCTATTAGGCCAGAGTAAGAGTTAAGACCTTAGCTATTAGGCCAGAGTAAGAGTTAAGACCTTAACCTTTAGTCCAGAGTACGAGTCTAAGGCCTTAGCTATTAGGCCAGAGTAAGAGTTAGGATCTTAGCTATTAGGCCACAGTAAGTGTTAAGACCTTAACCATTAGGCCAGAGTACGAGTCTAAGACCTTAGCTATTAGGCCAGAGTAAGAGTTAAGACCTTAACCATTAAGCCAGAGTACGAGTCTAAGACCTTAGCTATTAGTTCAGAGTAAGTGTTAAGACCTTAACCAGTAGGCCAGAGTAAGAGTTTAAGACCTTAGCTATTAGCCCAGAGTAAGAGTTAAGACCTTAACCATTAGGCCAGACTAAGAGTTAAGACCTTAACCAGTAGGCCATAGTACGAGTCTAAGACCTTAGCTATTAGGCCAGAGTAAGAGTTAAGACCTTAACCATTAGGCCAGAGTATGAGTCTAAGACCTTAGCTATTAGGCCAGAGTAAAAGTTAAGACCTTAGCTATTAGGCCAGAGTAAGAGTTAAGACCTTAACCTGTAGGCCATAGTACTAGTCTAAGACCTTAGCTATTAGGCCAGAGTAAGAGTTAAGACCTTAACCAGCAGGCCAGAGTAAGAGTAAAGACCTTAACCAGTAGGCCAGAGTAAGAGTTAAGACCTTAACCATTAAGCCAGAGTACGAGTCTAAGACCTTAGCTATTAGGCCAGAGTAAGAATTAAGACCTTAACCAGTAGGCCAGAGTAAGAGTTAAGACCTTAACCATTAGGCCAGAGTATGAGTCTAAGACCTTATCTATTAGGCCAGAGTAAGAGTTAAGACCTTAACCAGTAGGACAGAGTAAGAGTTAAGACCTTAACCATTAGGCCATAGTACAAGTCTAAGACTTTAGCTATTAGCCCAGAGTAAGAGTTAAGACCTTAACCATTAGGCCAGAGTACGAGTCTAAGACCTTAGCTATTAGGCCAGAGTAAGAGTTAAGACCTTAAACATTAAGCCAGAGTACGAGTTAAGATCTTAACCATTAGGCCAGAGTACGAGTCTAAGACCTTAGCTATTAGGCCAGAGTAAGAGTTAAGACCTTAGCTATTAGGCCAGAGTAAGAGTTAAGACCTTAACCATTAGGCCATAGTACGAGTCTAAGACCTTAGCTATTAGGCCAGAGTAAGAGTTAAGACCTTAGCTATTAGGCCAGGGTAAGAGTTAAGACCTTAACCAGTAGGCCTGAGTATGAGTCTAAGACCTTAGCTATTAGGCCAGAGTAAGAGTTAAGACCTTAACCAGTAGGCCAGAGTAAGAGTTAAGACCTTTACCTGTAGGCCAGAGTAAGAGTTAAGACCTTAACCATTAGGCCAGAGTACGAGTCTAAGACCTTAGCTATTAGGCCAGAGTATGAGTCTAAGACCTTAGCTATTAGGCCAGAGTAAGATTTAAGACCTTAACCATTAGGCCAGAGTACGAGTCAAAGACCTTAGCTATTAGGCCAGAGTAAGAGTTAAGACCTTAGCTATTAGGCCACAGTAAGAGTTAAGACCTTAACCATTAGGCCAGAGTACGAGTCTAAGACCTTAGCTATTAGGCCAGAGTAATAATTAAGACCTTAGCTATTAGGCCAGAGTAAGAGTTAAGACCTTAACCATTAGGCCAGAGTACGATTCTAAGACCTTAGCTATTAGGCCAGAGTAAGAGTTAAGACCTTAGCTATTAGGCCAGAGTAAGAGTTAAGACCTTAACCTTTAGGCTAGAGTACGATTCTAAGACCTTAGCTATTAGGCCAGAGTAAGAGTTAAGACCTTAACCATTAGGCCAGAGTACGAGTCTAAGACCTTAGCTATTAGGCCAGAGTAAGAGTTAAGACCTTAACCAGTAGGGCAGAGTAAGAGTTAAAACCTTAATCATTAGGCCAGAGCACGAGTCTAAGACCTTAGCTATTAGGCCAGAGTAAGAGTTAAGACCTTAACCATTAGGCAGAGTACGAGTCTAAGACCTTAGCTATTAGGCCAGAGTAAGAGTTAAGACCTTAGCTATTAGGCCATAGTAAGAGTTAAGACCTTAACCATTAGGCCATAGTACGAGTCTAAGACCTTAGCTATTAGGCCAGAGTAAGGGTTAAGACCATAGCTATTAGACCAGAGTAGGAGTTAAGACCTTAACCAGTAGGCCAGAGTACAAGTCTAAGACCTTAGCTATTAGGCCAGACTAAGAGTTAAGACCTTGAGCATTAGGCCAGAGTACCAGTCTACGACCTTAGCTATTAGGCCAGACTAAAAGTTAAGACCTTAGCTATTAGGCCAGAGTAAGAGTTAAGACCTTAACCATTAGGCCATAGTACGAGTCTAAGACCTTAGCTATTAGTCCAGAGTAAGAGTTAAAACTTAAACCAGTAGGCCAGAGTAAGAGTTAAGACCTTAATCTGTAGGCCATAGTACAAGTCTAAGACCTTAGCTATTAGGCCAGAGTAAGAGTTAAGACCTTAACCAGCAGGCCAGAGTAAAACTTAAGACCTTAACCAGTTGGCCAGAGTAAGAGTTAAGACCTTAACCATTAGGCCAGAGTACGAGCCTAAGACCTTAGCTATTAGGCCAGAGTAAGAGTTAAGACCTTAACCAGTAGGCCAGAGTAAAAGTTAAGACCTTAACCATTAGGCCAGACTAAGAGTTAAGACCTTAACCACTAGGCCATAGTACGAGTCTAAGACCTTAGCTATTAGGCCAGAGTAAGATTTAAGACCTTAACCATTAGGCCAGAGTACGAGTCTAAGACCTTAGCTATTAGGCCAGAGTAAGAGTTAAGACCTTAGCTATTAGGCCAGAGTAAGAGATAAGACCCTAACCATTAGGCCAGAGTACGAGTCTAAGACCTTAGCTATTAGGCCAGAGTACGAGTCTAAGACCTTAGCTATTAGGCCAGAGTAAGAGTTAAGACCTTAACCATTAGGCCAGACTAAGAGTTAAGACCTTAACCTGTTGGCCATAGTATAGGTCTAAGACCTTAGCTATTAGGCCAGACTAAAAGTTAAGACCTTAGCTATTAGGCCAGAGTAGGAGTTAAGACCTTAACCATTAGGCCATAGTACGAGTCTAAGACCTTAGTTATTAGACCAGAGTAAGAGGTAAGACTTAAACCAGTAGGCCAGAGTAAGAGTTAAGACCTTAACCTGTAGGCCATACTACTAGTCTAAGACCTTAGATATTAGGCCAGAGTAAGAGTTAAGACCTTAACCAGCAGGCCAGAGTAAGAGTTAAGACCTTAACCAGTAGGCCAGAGTAAGAGTTAAGACCTTAACCATTAGGCCAGAGTACGAGCCGAAGACCTTAGCTATTAGGCCAGAGTAAGAGTTAAGACCTTAACCAGTAGGCCAGAGTAAGAGTTAAGACCTTAACCAGTAGGCCAGAGTAAAAGTTAAGACCTTAGCTATTAGGCCAGAGTAAGAGTTAAGACCTTAGCTATTAGGCCAGAGTAAGAGTCGAAGACCTTAGCTATTAGCCCAGAGTAAGAGTTAAGACCTTAACCATTAGGCCAGACTAAGAGTTAAGACCTTAACCAGTAGGCCATAGTACGAGTCTAAGACCTTAGCTATTAGGCCAGAGCAAGAGTTAAGACCTTAACCATTAGGCCAGAGTACGAGTCTAAGACCTTAGCTATTAGGCCAGAGTAAAAGTTAAGACCTTAGCTATTAGGCCAGAGTAAGAGTTAAGACATTAACCATTAGGCCATAGTACTAGTCTAAGACCTTAGATATTAGGCCAGAGTAAGAGTTAAGACTTTAACCAGTAGTCCAGAGTAAGAGTTAAGACCTTAACCTGTAGGCCATAGTACTAGTCTAAGACCTTAGCTATTAGGCCAGAGTCAGAGTTAAGACCTTAACCAGCAGGCCAGAGTAAGAGTAAAGACCTTAACCAGTAGGCCAGAGTACGAGTCTAAGACCTTAGCTATTAGGCCAGAGTAAGAGTTAAGACCTTAACCAGTAGGACAGAGTAAGAGTTAAGACCTTAACCATTAGGCCATAGTACAAGTCTAAGATTTTAGCTATTAGGCCAGAGTAAGAGTTAAGACCTTAGCTATTAGGCCAGAGTAAGAGTTAAGACCTTAACCAGTAGGCCAGAGTACGAGTTTAAGACCTTAGCTATTATGCCAGAGTACGAGTCTAAGACTTTAGCTATTAGGCCAGAGTAAGAGTTAAGACCTTAACCATTAGGCCAGAGTACGAGTCTAAGACCTAAGCTATTAGGCCAGAGTAAGAGTTAAGACCTTAACCTTTAGTCCAGAGTACGAGTCTAAGGCCTTAGCTATTAGGCCAGAGTAAGAGTTAAGATCTTAGCTATTAGGCCACAGTAAGTGTTAAGACCTTAACCATTAGGCCAGAGTACGAGTCTAAGACCTTAGCTATTAGGCCAGAGTAAGAGTTAAGACCTTAACCATTAAGCCAGAGTACGAGTCTAAGACCTTAGCTATTAGTTCAGAGTCAGTGTTAAGACCTTAACCAGTAGGCCAGAGTAAGAGTTTAAGACCTTAGCTATTAGCCCAGAGTAAGAGTTAAGACCTTAACCATTAGGCCAGACTAAGAGTTAAGACCTTAACCAGTAGGCCATAGTACGAGTCTAAGACCTTAGCTATTAGGCCAGAGTAAGAGGTAAGACCTTAACCATTAGGCCAGAGTATGAGTCTAAGACCTTAGCTATTAGGCCAGAGTAAAAGTTAAGACCTTAGCTATTAGGCCAGAGTAAGAGTTAAGACCTTAACCTGTAGGCCATAGTACTAGTCTAAGACCTTAGCTATTAGGCCAGAGTAAGAGTTAAGACCTTAACCAGCAGGCCAGAGTAAGAGTAAAGACCTTAACCAGTAGGCCAGAGTAAGAGTTAAGACCTTAACCATTAAGCCAGAGTACGAGTCTAAGACCTTAGCTATTAGGCCAGAGTAAGAATTAAGACCTTAACCAGTAGGCCAGAGTAAGAGTTAAGACCTTAACCATTAGGCCAGAGTATGAGTCTAAGACCATATCTATTAGGCCAGAGTAAGAGTTAAGACCTTAACCAGTAGGACAGAGTAAGAGTTAAGACCTTAACCATTAGGCCATAGTACAAGTCTAAGACTTTAGCTATTAGCCCAGAGTAAGAGTTAAGATCTTAACCATTAGGCCAGAGTAAGAGTTAAGACCTTAGCTATTAGGCCAGAGTAAGAGTTAAGACCTTAACCATTAGGCCATAGTACGAGTCTAAGACCTTAGCTATTAGGCCAGAGTAAGAGTTAAGACCTTAGCTATTAGGCCAGAGTAAGAGTTAAGACCTTAACCAGTAGGCCGGAGTATGAGTCTAAGACCTTAGCTATTAGGCCAGAGTAAGAGTTAAGACCTTAACCAGTAGGCCAGAGTAAGAGTTAAGACCTTTACCTGTAGGCCAGAGTAAGAGTTAAGACCTTAACCATTAGGCCAGAGTACGAGTCTAAGACCTTAGCTATTAGGCCAGAGTATGAGTCTAAGACCTTAGCTATTAGGCCAGAGTAAGATTTAAGACCTTAACCATTAGGCCAGAGTACGAGTCAAAGACCTTAGCTATTAGGCCAGAGTAAGAGTTAAGACCTTAGCTAGTAGGCCACAGTAAGAGTTAAGACCTTAACCATTAGGCCAGAGTACGAGTCTAAGACCTTAGCTATTAGGCCAGAGTAATAATTAAGACCTTAGCTATTAGGCCAGAGTAAGAGTTAAGACCTTAACCTTTAGGCCAGAGTACGATTCTAAGACCTTAGCTATTAGGCCAGAGTAAGAGTTAAGACCTTAACCATTAGGCCAGAGTACGAGTCTAAGACCTTAGCTATTAGGCCAGAGTAAGAGTTAAGACCTTAACCAGTAGGGCAGAGTAAGAGTTAAAACCTTAATCATTAGGCCAGAGCACAAGACTAAGACCTTAGCTATTAGGCCAGAGTAAGAGTTAAGACCTTAACTATTAGGTTAGAGTACGAGTCTAAGACCTTAGCTATTAGGCCAGAGTAAGAGTTAAGACATTAGCTATTAGGCCAGAGTAAGAGTTAAGACCTTAACCATTAGGCCATAGTATGAGTCTAAGACCTTAGGTTTTAGGCAAGAGTAAGAGTTAAGACCATAGCTATTAGACCAGAGTAAGAGTTAAGACCTTAACCAGTAGGCCAGAGTAAAAGTCTAAGACCTTAGCTATTAGGCCAGACTAAGAGTTAAGACCTTAACCATTAGGCCAGAGTACGAGTCTAAGACCTTAGCTATTAGGCCAGACTAAAAGTTAAGACCTTAGCTATTAGGCCAGAGTAAGAGTTAAGACATTTACCATTAGGCCATAGTACGAGTCTAAGACCTTAGCTATTAGGCCAGAGCAAGAGTTAAGACTTAAACCAGAAGGCCAGAGTAAGAATTAAGACCTTAACCTGTAGGCCATAGTACAAGTCTAAGACCTTAGCTATTAGGCCAGAGTAAGAGTTAAGACCTTAACCAGCAGGCCAGAGTAAAAATTAAGACCTTAACCAGTAGGCAAGAGTAAGAGTTAAGACCTTAACCATTAGGCCAGAGTACGAGCCTAAGACCTTAGCTATTAGGCCAGAGTAAGAGTTAAGACCTTAACCAGTAGGCCAGAGTAAGAGTTAAGACCTTAACCAGTAGGCCAGAGTAAAAGTTAAGACCTTAACCATTAGGCCAGAGTACGAGTCTAAGACCTTAGCTATTAGGCCAGAGTAAGAGTTAAGACCTTAGCTATTAGGCCAGTGTAGGAGAGTGGAATCTGACTAATGGTTGCCCCCAACTTTTTGCCTGGTATTTAAGTGGTTTTTGACTAGTCTGGCTGGGATCCTGCTATCCAGGACCCCAGCCTATCTGCTTTCTCCCTAAAACTGTTGTGAGTACTCTAGGTACAAACATAATTGGATGCTGGGCATGCCCTACCAGTCCCTGGTAGATTGTACCCTAGGTACCCAGGGCATGGGTCCCCCAGTAGGCCTACCAGGGCTGCAGCACTTATTGTGCCACCCTGGGACAGCCACCCAAACTGACACCACCAGGCCACTACTGTAGCCTGGGTAAGGTGGTGCTAGCACCCCTTACAGGGATGTAGGTACCCTATGTCCCATACCATTACAACACATATACTCTCATAGGTCACCCCTATGGCAGGCCCTGGTAATCCTACAGGGCTGGGTGCTGAGGTATGTGTGAGGGGGGACCCCTACGTGAGTAGGACCTCCCTGCAACCTTCGTAACATCGTTACTGGGTTGTTTGTAGTGTAGCCATACCATATACTCTTACCGCATTATAAGTTATTGCGTCATCGCTGTAACTTGGGACTGGCTACACAGAACCATATCGTGTTTGGTGTCAAACATGAAGGAATCATACCCCCAGTCCAGCCATGGGCATGGGGGCACGATTCCCCCTTGCTAGGAGGGTGATATGGGAAAAGCGGTAGATTTTAGACACCAATTTAAAAGTGCACGTGTACCACAAAATGGCTACTGTCCGCCACCTACACGACTCTGGCTGGCTGTTGCTGGGGAAAATCCCAGCCTCGCCAGCTGGACAATAGGGCTCCTGTGGCAGGGAGGTGCCAGCACCTCCCCAGACAGGATAATGTGGATTGGAACAGGGTGGGTGCACCAAATGTCCATTCAGAGTTGCACGTAGGCAGCTGCAGAGCCCCAATTCTGCATACACCGCCTGGAACCGGTTCAGGGGCATCCTGCCCCTCGCCCAGGCGGGAAACACACAAAGGGGAGTGGGTGTAGCCACCCTTTCCCGCCTCTACTCTGATTGGTAGGCTCTATTTTGGACCATCCCCTAATCTTGGGGATATATGGGAATAACTTTGCCCTAGAGCCTTAGATTCGTCCAGAACTTCACAGAACTGACCTTCGAGGAGCTGCTGCCCAGCTGACAGAAGAAATCTCCCTTGGGATAAAGGAGTTATCCCCCTGCTTGGCAGGCACCTAAAAGACTACAAGATACCCGGTTGGAACTTCGTGGCTCTCCCGACCTTCGACGCCTTCCAGCACCCTCGAGGTGGGTCTCCAGTGCATCCCAGCATCCTGTGAGTGTGCCCAGCAAGTCTGAGCACCCTGGACCACGTGGGTGTCGAGATCCCCGCATACCCCGAGACACCGGCCACCTCTTGTCCAGCACCCGACCCCGACAAGTGGGGAAGTTGTGCTTTGGCCCATTTCTGAGCCAACCATCCAGCAGCATTTGTGCCGACCCTCAGCTCCCTGGCCCGCTCCGGTGGCCCGTGGGAGCCCTTTTACGCACTCCATTTTGCTGCCTTCCACGGTCCCTTGTCCCTCGACTTGTGGGCCCTGACGGAGGACAATCTTTGTTTCTAAGAGTTCCCCTGGTTGCTCCAGGCCTGCTCTACGCTCCCTGCAAAAGAGAGCACCCTCAAACCTCGTGGGTCTGCACCAGCAGCTGCTTTGTATATCTTGCGTGGGTTGCGGTTGCCAAGGCTTAGTGGATCCAATCGGGACACTAACACCGCAGCGACCCTCAGCCGACGTGAGACAGTCGCCCTCCAGAAGCTGGCCTTCCTTGAAGCCTCCCGGAGCCCGTGACTGCAGAGCCCAGCTGTACTTCCTACACCTGAAGCACCCGACTTCCACGAGCTCCTTGCTGTGAGCTCCCTGGTCACTTGCTGTGACCCAGACTCTGTCCCCTCTGCTTTCAGGTTCATCTTTATCTTCTCTTCAACTTCAATCTTCACGACTTCAGTGACACTCGCAGCTAGCAGCAGTTTGGACTACTTTTCCATAGAGAATCAGCCCGCGACCCGACACCAGAATCGACCTATGCACCCGGCTTCCCTGGGGCAGGTAACAGTGGTACTTCGGTACTCCCGTGGTGGTGGGCTCTCCAAAGCCTTAAGTCTCAAGCCTTAACTTTGTACTGTTGCTAGAAGTGTCCTTTAACTTTAAATATTCAACCGCGACATTCTCCGTAGGCTAACATAGCGATCCCGATAGCAGCTCTTTGCACTGCACGCGTCTCCCGTGGGTCCCCTTCCTCTTAACTGTGGGTGGATTCTGAAGGGGCAAGCGATCCTGAATGCCCTAGGCATTGCCTGTAGAATTGTCGTGATTCTTATACCACTATTTTAGTATATGGTTTGGTCCCCCCCTGGGGCCCATTGATTTCTGTGCTATTTATTGTGTTTAGAAATGCTTGTTTGAATTGTAACTTTGCCACTAGCCACATAAAGTGACT
The DNA here is from genome assembly GCF_964204655.1 of Triturus cristatus. Classification (NCBI taxonomy): domain Eukaryota; kingdom Metazoa; phylum Chordata; class Amphibia; order Caudata; family Salamandridae; genus Triturus; species Triturus cristatus. The sequence goes on from NC_140592.1 coordinate 541,885,017, forward strand.
GTGGGATTCTGTCTAGAATAAATACATATATTTTATATATATACCTGTGTGGGCTACTCTTTCATTTGGTTATTCAAGAGGTTATTATGGTAAAACAATAAGCTTAACACTCCTTCAAGACTTAGCCTGAAGGCTGCTCTCCACAGCTACCACTAGGATAGCTTTCTTTAAAGGTTGTCTTAAACCTATCATCAATAGGAGTCGAATTGGACTGGTGCAAGGTGTCCCTATAACTAGGAACAGCATATGCCAGGCCAACTTCTCACATTGGTGGCAGCGGTGGGATTCAAGCTTGCCATTGTTTTACCAGATAACAAATTGAATTTCTAAAGTGAAAGCCACTTGGTACCAAAGGTACATATAAATTCAAGCTAGAATACAATAAGTTCTACTGAACTTAGAGTTGTGTGTAGAGGGTTTAGCACACCTTGACTACAACTCAAGAGAGGGTTCAGTAGGCCACACTTAGTGTAGGTAGATACATCACTACACTAAACATGTCTTCAAGTGGCACTAAGGCTATGGAAGGACCCCAGAGGGTCCCAGTAGATAAGTATGATAATTTCACCTTTGCTGAGCTCAGGGAAATGTGCACCCTTAGGAGACTGAAGACAGAAAGAGGTGCCAACACAAAACGTCTCAAGGAGATCCTGCTCATAGCAGACTTTATGGAGTCCATAGGATCCAGAGGGACGGACAACGTGGGTGGGCACCCCTCAGAAGAGGACACTCCCAGAGTGGAATCTGAAGAGGAACAGGAAGAGGATGAAAATCCTGACCTGGAAGAAATAGACCACTCACAGCATGGAGGTGATGGCCCAAGAGGCACTCCCTCCACCCTTAAAAGGAGAGTGGTGGACCCCAGAAGGAACAGATCCCCCTCAGTGGGATCCAACCATTCTAGGGGATCCAAAGGGTCCTCTGCCTCTTCTCAGAGAAGAGAAACCTCTCATGAGAGGAAATGCAGACTGATCAAATTTGAGCAGGCTAAGCTTCAGCTTAAAAGAGAACAGTTAGCATTAGACAGGGAAACCCTGGAGCTTCAGAAAGCTTCAAAGAAATGGGGTCTAGAGATCCCTGGTGGCAGTAATGAAACCCCTAGAGTTAGAGAGGGAGTCCCTGACAATAGGAACCTCCACAAGATTGTGCCCCCCTATCAGAATGGGGATGATATCCACAAATGGATATCTGCTCTTGAAAGGGCCTGTAGAGTACAGAGGGTCCCTGTAGAGCAGTGGGCAGCAATCCTGTGGCTCTCCTTTTCAGATAAAGGGAGAGACAAGCTCCTCTCTGTAAGAGAAGAGGATGCTGATGATTATTATATCTTGAAAGCTGCTTTAATAGATGGGTTTGGCTTAACCACTGATCAATACAGACTTAAGTTCAGAGACACCCAGAAAGCACAAAATCAAGATTGGGTAGACTTTGTGGATTGTGCAACCAAGGCACTGGAAGGTTGGTTAAATGGCAGTAAAGTTAATGATTATCAAGGATTGTATAATCTCATTATGAGGGAGCAGATTCTTAATAATTGTCAGAACCAACTTTTACACCAGCACCTGGTGGACTCTGATCTGACCTCTCCCCAAGAATTGGGAAAGAAGGCAGACAAATGGATCAGAACCAGGATCAGGCCTAAGAACCAAGTTGGTGACCAGAAGAAGCATTCCACTAAGCCCAAAGAGAAAGGTGGGGATGATAAACAAGAAAAGTCCTCTGAAGGGCCCCAACAACCCAGTGCTGGGGGTGGGTCCCAAAATACTTCCTCTAATAACAAGAAACCATATTGCCATGTGTGTAAGAAACCTGGCCACTGGAAAACTGACTCCAGCTGTCCTAAGAATGGCAATAAAGAAAATGTTCCTCCAAAACCAGCTCCAACACCTCCTGTTACTACTAGTAGTAATCCCCCAGGTGGTGGGAGTGCACCCAAAAACTTAGTTGGGTTCTCTTTGGGGACACCAGTGGACTCTGGCCTAGCCAGGTCCCCTGCATTAGCAACTATGGTCTGTGATGGTGGCATGGGGTTTGCCAACTTTACCATGAGCCCCAGTATTCTGGGCAGGTACAGACAAGAACCAATAATCAATGGTGAGAAGGCTGTGGCCTATAAGGACGCAGGGGCCAGTGTCACCATGGTGACCAAGAGGCTAGTGCCCCTAGATCAGCTTTTACCTGGGTTTAGCTATCAGGTGACCAACATTGATGGAATCAGGACAGATCATCCCATGGCAGTGATAAATCTCAGCTGGGGAGGAGTCACTGGCCCCAAGAGAGTGGCAGTGTCCCCAAACTTGCCTGTAGATTGTCTACTGGGGAATGATCTAGAAATCTCAGCCTGGGCTGAGGTTGACCACAAGGCCCATTTGAAAATGGTAGGAATCCCTGAGAGAGTGGATGAGACCCTGAGGGCCTCACCTCCACCCCAGGAGAAAATAGAAAGAGTGAAGCCTGAAACTATGGATCACTCTACCCAAACAAAGAGCATAGGGGAGGAGGAGCAGTCTTCCCCCCACCAGACTACAAGTAAAGGTCCAGTTTCTCAGGGAACTGACCCTGCCCCTTGTGAAGTAACTGCCCCAGAAATGGACAGGCTTGGCCTGCCCACCTCTCTGATGGCAGGGGACCCTTCCAAGGTGGTACCCAGTCTGGAGCAGGTATCCTGCCCCTCTCTACCCTGCCTCAGTCAGACCAGGGCTGCAGAGGTCAGGGAGGTCAGTGGACCCTTATTGGGCCCCTGCCCAGAGGAACCCCCTCATCAACAGATTAGGGACACCCAGCAGAGTAGTTTCAGCCAGGTGAATATTCCTCTACAAACTGAGGGATCCCCCTTACCCCTAGGTATAGGCACCCCTCAAATGGATGTTGTTGAGCACAGGGAAACCTGGGGCCTAGCTGCCCCAAACCTTCCAGTGCCCTCCACTATTCCAGCCAAAGGGATCCAACCCCCAGCTGTAGGCAGCCAGAGGTTGACCCTTAGGGCCAGATATGACACCGTCCTGGGCAGAAAGGCTTCCATAGTGGCCAGTGATCTGAGGAGGTTGAGACCAACCCAAGTAGGGTCCCACTTCCAGACTCAGACACCCCACCAGCCCACCTCTGACCCAAAACCAATACAGGTAATTTCCCTAGACTTTGGAGAAACTCTAGAACCCCTTGGGGTAGGATTTCCCAAGTGGACCATGACACAGGGAGCAACCATGTTAGTACAGGTTCTTCCTTATATGGCCACTCAGGAAATAAAGGCTTATCTGGACAAGGTTAGCCTTATCTCCTTTCGTTTGGGGGGGGGGGGGGGTTATGTAGGAGAGTGGAATCTGACTAATGGTTGCCCCCAACTTTTTGCCTGGTATTTAAGGGGTTTTTGACTAGTCTGGCTGGGATCCTGCTATCCAGGACCCCAGCCTATCTGCTTTCTCCCTAAAACTGTTGTGAGTACTCTAGGTACAAACATAATTGGATGCTGGGCATGCCCTACCAGTCCCTGGTAGATGGTACCCTAGGTACCCAGGGCATGGGTCCCCCAGTAGGCCTACCAGGGCTGCAGCACTTATTGTGCCACCCTGGGACAGCCACCCAAACTGACACCACCAGGCCACTACTGTAGCCTGGGTAAGGTGGTGCTAGCACCCCTTACAGGGATGTAGGTACCCTATGTCCCATACCATTACAACACATATACTCTCATAGGTCACCCCTATGGCAGGCCCTGGTAATCCTACAGGGCTGGGTGCTGAGGTATGTGTGAGGGGGGACCCCTACGTGAGTAGGACCTCCCTGCAACCTTCGTAACATCGTTACTGGGTTGTTTGTAGTGTAGCCATACCATATACTCTTACCGCATTATAAGTTATTGCGTCATCACTGTAACTTGGGACTGGCTACACAGAACCATATCGTGTTTGGTGTCAAACATGAAGGAATCTTACCCCCAGTCCAGCCATGGCCATGGGGGCACGATTCCCCCTTGCTAGGAGGGTGATATGGGAAAAGCGGTATATTTTAGACACCAATTTAAAAGTGCACGTGTACCACAAAATGGCTACTGTCCGCCACCTACACGACTCTGGCTGGCTGTTGCTGGGGAAAATCCCAGCCTCGCCAGCTGGACAATAGGGCTCCTGTGGCAGGGAGGTGCCAGCACCTCCCCAGACAGGATAATGTGGATTGGAACAGGGTGGGTGCACCAAATGTCCATTCAGAGTTGCACGTAGGCAGCTGCAGAGCCCCAATTCTGCATACACCGCCTGGAACCGGTTCAGGGGCATCCTGCCCCTCGCCCAGGCGGGAAACACACAAAGGGGAGTGGGTGTAGCCACCCTTTCCCGCCTCTACTCTGATTGGTAGGCTCTATTTTGGACCATCCCCTAATCTTGGGGATATATGGGAATAACTTTGCCCTAGAGCCTTAGATTCGTCCAGAACTTCACAGAACTGACCTTCGACGAGCTGCTGCCCAGCTGACAGAAGAAATCTCCCTTGGGATAAAGGAGTTATCCCCCTGCTTGGCAGGCACCTAAAAGACTACAAGATACCTGGTTGGAACTTTGTGGCTCTCCCGACCTTCGATGCCTTCCAGCACCCTCGAGGTGGGTCTCCAGTACATCCCAGCGTCCTGTGAGTGTGCCCAGCAAGTCTGAGCACCCTGGACCACGTGGGTGTCGAGATCCCCGCATACCCTGAGACACCGGCCACCTCTTGTCCAGCACCCGACCCCGACCAGTGGGGAAGTTGTGCTTTGGCCCATTTCTGAGCCAACCATCCAGCAGCATTTGTGCCGACCCTCAGCTCCCTGGCCCGCTCCGGTGGCCCGTGGGAGCCCTTTTACGCACTCCATTTTGCTGCCTTCCGCGGTCCCTTGTCCCTCGACTTGTGGGCGCTGACGGAGGACAATCTTTGTTTCTAAGAGTTCCCCTGGTTGCTCCAGGCCTGCTCTACGCTCCCTGCAAAAGAGAGCACCCTCAGACCTCGTGGGTCTGCACCAGCAGCTGCTTTGTATATCTTGCGTGGGTTGCGGTTGCCAAGGCTTAGTGGATCCAATCGGGACACTAACACCGCAGCGACCCTCAGCTGACGTGGGACAGTCGCCCTCCAGAAGCTGGCCTTCCTTGAAGCCTCCCGGAGCCCGTGACTGCAGAGCCCAGCTGTACTTCCTACACCTGAAGCACCCGACTTCCACGAGCTCCTTGCTGTGAGCTCCCTGGTCACTTGCTGTGACCCAGACTCTGTCCCCTCTGCTTTCAGGTTCATCTTTATCTTCTCTTCAACTTCAATCTTCACGACTTCAGCGACACTCGCAGCTAGCAGCAGTTTGGACTACTTTTCCATAGAGAATCAGCCCGCGACCCGACACCAGAATCGACCTATGCACCCGGCTTCCCTGGGGCAGGTAACAGTGGTACTTCGGTACTCCCGTGGTGGTGGGCTCTCCAAAGCCTTAAGTCTCAAGCCTTAACTTTGTACTGTTGCTAGAAGTGTCCTTTAACTTTAAATATTCAACCGCGACATTCTCCATAGGCTAACATAGCGATCCCGATAGCAGCTCTTTGCACTGCACGCATCTCCCGTGGGTCCCCTTCCTCTTAACTGTGGGTGGATTCTGAAGGGGCAAGCGATCCTGAATGCCCTAGGCATTGCCTGTAGAATTGTCGTGGTTCTTATACCACTATTTTAGTATATGGTTTGGTCCCCCCCTGGGGCCCATTGATTTCTGTGCTATTTATTGTGTTTATAAATGCTTGTTTGAATTGTAACTTTGCCACTAGCCACATAAAGTGACTGTGGGATTCTGTCTAGAATAAATACATATATTTTATATATATACCTGTGTGGGCTACTCTTTCATTTGGTTATTCAAGAGGTTATTATGGTAAAACAATAAGCTTAACACTCCTTCAAGACTTAGCCTGAAGGCTGCTCTCCACAGCTACCACTAGGATAGCTTTCTTTAAAGGTTGTCTTAAAACTATCATCAATAGGAGTCGAATTGGACTGGTGCAAGGTGTCCCTATAACTAGGAACAGCATATGCCAGGCCAACTTCTCACAGCCAGAGTAAGAGTCTAAGACCTTCGCTATTAGTCCAGAGTAAGGGTTAAGACCTTAACCATTAGGCCAGACTAAGAGTTAAGACCTTAACCATTAGGCCAGAGTACAAGTCTAAGACCTTAGCTATTAGGTCAGAGTAAGAGTTAAAACCTTAGCTATTAGGCCAGAGTAAGAGTCTAAGACCTTAGCTATTAGGCCAGAGTAAAAGTTAAGACCTTAACCATTAGGCCAGAGTAAGAGTTAAGACCTTAGCTATTAGGCCAGAGTAAGAGTTAAGACCTTAACCATTAGGCCAGAGTACGAGTCTAAGACCTTAGCTAGTAGGCCAGAGTAAGAGTTAAGACCTTAACCATTAGGCCATAGTACGAGTCTAAGACCTTAGCTATTAGGCCAGAGTAAGAGTTAAGACTTTAACCAGTAGTCCAGAGTAAGAGTTAAGACCTTAACCTGTAGGCCATAGTACTAGTCTAAGACCTTAGCTATTAGGCCAGAGTAAGAGTTAAGACCTTAACCAGCAGGCCAGAGTAAGAGTAAAGACCTTAACCAGTAGGCCAGAGTAAGAGTTAAGACCTTAACCATTAAGCCAGAGTACGAGTCTAAGACCTTAGCTATTAGGCCAGAGTAAGAGTTAAGACCTTAACCAGTAGGCCAGAGTAAGAGTTAAGACCTTAACCATTAGGCCAGAGTATGAGTCTAAGACCTTATCTATTAGGCCAGAGTAAGAGTTAAGACCTTAACCAGTAGGACAGAGTAAGAGTTAAGACCTTAACCATTAGGCCATAGTACAAGTCTAAGACTTTAGCTATTAGGCCAGAGTAAGAGTTAAGACCTTAGCTAGTAGGCCAGAGTAATAGTTAAGACCTTAACCAGTAGGCCAGAGTACGAGTCTAAGACCTTAGCTATTATGCCAGAGTACGAGTCTAAGACCTTAGGTATTAGCCCAGGGTAAGAGTTAAGACCTTAACCATTAGGCCAGAGTACGAGTCTAAGACCTTAGCTATTAGGCCAGAGTAAGAGTTAAGACCTTAACCATTAAGCCAGAGTACGAGTCTAAGACCTTAGCTATTAGTTCAGAGTACATGTTAAGACCTTAACCAGTAGGCCAGAGTAAGAGTTAAGATCTTAACCATTAGGCCAGAGTACGAGTCTAAGACCTTAGCTATTAGGCCAGAGTAAGAATTAAGACCTTAACCATTAGGCCAGAGTAAGAGTCTAAGACCTTAGCTATTAGGCCAAAGTAAAAGTTAAGACCTTAGCTATTAGGCCAGAGTAAGAGTTAAGACCTTAACCATTAGGCCATAGTACGAGTCTAAGACCTTAGCTATTAGGCCAGAGTAAGAGTTAAGAGCTTAGCTATTAGGCCAGAGTAAGAGTTAAGACCTTAACCAGTAGGCCGGAGTAAGAGTTAAGACCTTAACCATTAGGCCAGAGTACGAGTCTAAGACCTTAGCTATTAGGCCAGAGTATGAGTCTAAGACCTTAGCTATTAGGCCAGAGTAAGATTTAAGACCTTAACCATTAGGCCAGAGTACGAGTCAAAGACCTTAGCTATTAGGCCAGAGTAAGAGTTAAGACCTTAGCTATTAGGCCAGAGTAAGAGTTAAGACCTTAACCTTTAGGCCAGAGTACGATTCTAAGACCTTAGCTATTAGGCCAGAGTAAGAGTTAAGACCTTAACCATTAGGCCAGAGTACGAGTCTAAGACCTTAGCTATTAGGCCAGAGTAAGAGTTAAGACCTTAACCAGTAGGGCAGAGTAAGAGTTAAAACCTTAATCATTAGGCCAGAGCACGAGTCTAAGACCTTAGCTATTAGGCCAGAGTAAGAGTTAAGACCTTAACCATTAGGTCAGAGTCTGAGTCTAAGACCTTAACCATTAGGCCAGAGTACGAGTCTAAGACCTTAGCTATTAAGCCAGAGTAAGAGTAAAAACCTTAGCTATTAGGCCAGAGTAAGAGTTAAGACCTTAAACATTAGGCCCGACTATGAATTTAAGACCTTAGCTATTAGGCCAGAGTAAGAGTTAATACCTTAACCATTAGGCCAGAGTATGAGTCTAAGACCTTAGCTATTAGGCCAGAGTAAGAGTTAAGACCTTAGCTATTAGGCCAGAGTAAGAGTTAAGACCCTAACCTTTAGGCCAGAGTACGAGTCTAAGGCCTTAGCTATTAGGCCAGAGTAAGAGTTAAGACCTAAGCTATTAGGCCAGAGTAAGAGTTAAGACCTTAGCTATTAGGCCAGAGTAAAAGTTAAGACCTTAACCTTTAGGCCAGAGTACGAGTCTAAGGCCTTAGCTATTAGGCCAGAGTAAGAGTTAAGACCTTAACCATTAGGCCATAGTACGAGTCTAAGACCATAGCTATTAGGCCAGAGTAAGAGTTAAGACCTTAGCTATTAGGCCAGAGTAAGAGTTAAGACCTTAACCATTAGGCCAGAGTACGAGTCTAAGACCTTAGCTAGTAGGCCAGAGTAAGAGTTAAGACCTTAACCAGTAGGCCAGAGTAAGAGTTAAGACCTTAACCTGTAGGCCATAGTACGAGTCTAAGACCTTAGCTATTATGCCAGAGTAAGAGTTAAGACCTTAGCTATTATGCCAGAGTAAGGGTTAAGACCTTAACCAGTAGGCCAGAGTAAGAGTTACGACCTTAACCATTATGCCAGAGTATGAGTCTAAGACCTTAGCTATTAGGCCAGAGTAAGAGTTAAGACCTTAACCATTAGGCCAGAGTACGAGTCTACGACCTTAGCTATTAGGCCAGAGTAAGAGTTAAGACCTTAACCATTAGGCCAGAGTACGAGTCTAAGACCTTAGCTAGTAGGCCAGAGTAAGAGTAAAAACCTTAGCTATTAGGCCAGAGTAAGAGTTAAGACCTTAACCATTAGGCCCGACTATGAATTTAAGACCTTAGCTATTAGGCCAGAGTAAGAGTTAATACCTTAACCATTAGGCCAGACTATGAGTCTAAGACCTTAGCTATTAGGCCAGAGTAAGAGTTAAGACCTTAGCTATTAGGCCAGAGTAAGAGTTAAGACCCTAACCTTTAGGCCAGAGTACGAGTCTAAGGCCTTAGCTATTAGGCCAGAGTAAGAGTTAAGACCTAAGCTATTAGGCCAGAGTAAGAGTTAAGACCTTAGCTATTAGTCTAGAGTAAGAGTTAAGACCTTAACCTTTAGGCCAGAGTACGAGTCTAAGGCCTTAGCTATTAGGCCAGAGTAAGAGTTAAGACCTTAACCATTAGGCCATAGTACGAGTCTAAGACCTTAGCTATTAGGCCAGAGTAAGAGTTAAGACCTTAGCTATTAGGCCAGAGTAAGAGTTAAGACCTTAACCATTAGGCCAGAGTACGAGTCTAAGACCTTAGCTATTATGCCAGAGTAAGAGTTAAGACCTTAGCTATTATGCCAGAGTAAGGGTTAAGACCTTAACCAGTAGGCCAGAGTAAGAGTTACGACCTTAACCATTATGCCAGAGTATGAGTCTAAGACCTTAGCTAGTAGGCCAGAGTAAGAGTTAAGACCTTAACCTGTAGGCCATAGTACGAGTCTAAGACCTTAGCTATTATGCCAGAGTAAGAGTTAAGACCTTAGCTATTATGCCAGAGTAAGGGTTAAGACCTTAACCAGTAGGCCAGAGTAAGAGTTACGACCTTAACCATTATGCCAGAGTATGAGTCTAAGACCTTAGCTATTAGGCCAGAGTAAGAGTTAAGACCTTAACCATTAGGCCAGAGTACGAGTCTACGACCTTAGCTATTAGGCCAGAGTAAGAGTTAAGACCTTAACCATTAGGCCAGAGTACAAGTCTAAGACCTTAGCTATCAGGCCAGAGTACGAGTCTAAGACCTTAGCTATTAGGCCAGAGTAAGAGTTAAAACCTTAACCATTAGGCCAGAGTACGAGTCTAAGACCTTAGCTATTAGGCAAGAGTAAGAGTAAAAACCTTAGCTATTAGGCCAGAGTAAGAGTTGAGACCTTAACCATTAGGCCAGAGTATGAATTTAAGACCTTAGCTATTCGGCCAGAGTAAGAGTTAAGACCTTAACCATTAGGCCAGAGTACGAGTCCAAGACCTTAGCTATTAGGCCAGAGTAAGAGTTAAGACCTTAGCTATTAGGCCAGAGTAAGAGTTAAGACCTTAACCTTTAGGCCAGAGTACGAGTCTAAGGCCTTAGATATTAGGCCAGAGTAAGAGTTAAGACCTTAACCATTAAGCCAGAGTTTGAGTCTAAGACCTTAGCTATTAGTTCAGAGTAAGTGTTAAGACCTTAACAGGTAGGCCAGAGTAAGAGTTAATATCTTAACCATTAGGCCAGAGTACGAGTCTAAGACCTTAGCTATTAGGCCAGAGTAAGAGTTAAGACCTTAACCATTAGGCCAGAGTAAGAATTAAGACCTTAACCATTAGGCCAGAGTAAGAGTCTAAGACCTTAGCTATTAGGCCAAAGTAAAAGTTAAGACCTTAGCTATTAGGCCAGAGTAAGAGTTAAGACCTTAACCATTAGGCCATAGTACGAGTCTAAGACCTTAGCTATTAGGCCAGAGTAAGAGTTAAGACCTTAGCTATTAGGCCAGAGTAAGAGTTAAGACCTTAACCAGTAGGCCGGAGTACGAGTCTAAGACCTTAGCTATTAGGCCAGAGTTAGAGTTAAGACCTTAACCAGTAGGCCAGAGTAAGAGTTAAGACATTTACCTGTAGGCCAGAGTAAGAGTTAAGACCTTAACCATTAGGGCAGAGTACAAGTCTAAGACCTTAGATATTAGGCCAGAGTATGAGTCTAAGACCTTAGCTATTAGGCCAGAGTAAGAGTTAAGACCTTAACCATTAGGCCAGAGTGCGAGTCAAAGACCTTAGCTATTAGGCCAGAGTAAGAGTTAAGACCTTAGCTATTAGGCCAGAGTAAGAGTTAAGACCTTAACCTTTAGGCTAGAGTACGATTCTAAGACCTTAGCTATAAGCCAGAGTAAGAGTTAAGACCTTAACCATTAGGCCAGAGTACGAGTCTAAGACCTTAGCTATTAGGCCAGAGTAAGAGTTAAGACCTTAACCAGTAGGGCAGAGTAAGAGTTAAAACCTTAATCATTAGGCCAGAGCACGAGTCTAAGACCTTAGCTATTAGGCCAGAGTAAGAGTTAAGACCTTAACCATTAGGCAGAGTACGAGTCTAAGACCTTCGCTATTAGGCCAGAGTAAGAGTTAAGACCTTAGCTATTAGGCCAGAGTAAGAGTTAAGACCTTAACCATTAGGCCATAGTACGAGTCTAAGACCTTAGCTATTAGGCCAGAGTAAGGGTTAAGACCATAGCTATTAGACCAGAGTAGGAGTTAAGACCTTAACCAGTAGGCCAGAGTACAAGTCTAAGACCTTAGCTAGTAGGCCAGACTAAGAGTTAAGACCTTGAGCATTAGGCCAGAGTACCAGTCTACGACCTTAGCTATTAGGCCAGACTAAAAGTTAAGACCTTAGCTATTAGGCCAGAGTAAGAGTTAAGACCTTAACCTGCAGGCCATAGTACAAGTCTAAGACCTTAGCTATTAGGCCAGAGTAAGAGTTAAGACCTTAACCAGCAGGCCAGAGTAAAACTTAAGACCTTAACCAGTTGGCCAGAGTAAGAGTTAAGACCTTAACCATTAGGCCAGAGTACGAGCCTAAGACCTTAGCTATTAGGCCAGAGTAAGAGTTAAGACCTTAACCAGTAGGCCAGAGTACGAGTCTAAGACCTTAGCTATTAGGCCAGAGTAAGAGTTAAGACCTTAGCTATTAGGCCAGAGTAAGAGTTAAGACCTTAACCATTAGGCCAGAGTACGAGTCTAAGACCTTAGCTATTAGGCCAGAGTACAAGTCTAAGACCTTAGCTATTAGGCCAGAGTACGAGTCTAAGACCTTAGCTATTAGGCCAGAGTAAGAGTTAAGACCTTAACCATTAGGCCAGACTAAGAGTTAAGACCTTAACCTGTTGGCCATAGTATAGGTCTAAGACCTTAGCTATTAGGCCAGACTAAAAGTTAAGACCTTAGCTATTAGGCCAGAGTAGGAGTTAAGACCTTAACCATTAGGCCATAGTACGAGTCTAAGACCTTAGCTATTAGGCCAGAGTAAGAGGTAAGACTTAAACCAGTAGGCCAGAGTAAGAGTTAAGACCTTAACCTGTAGGCCATAGTACTAGTCTAAGACCTTAGATATTAGGCCAGAGTAAGAGTTAAGACCTTAACCAGCAGGCCAGAGTAAGAGTTAAGACCTTAACCAGTAGGCCAGAGTAAGAGTTAAGACCTTAACCATTAGGCCAGAGTAGGAGCCGAAGACCTTAGCTATTAGGCCAGAGTAAGAGTTAAGACCTTAACCAGTAGGCCAGAGTAAGAGTTAAGACCTTAACCAGTAGGCCAGAGTAAAAGTTAAGACCTTAACCATTAGGCCAGAGTACGAGTCTAAGACCTTAGCTATTAGGCCAGAGTAAGAGTTAAGACCTTAGCTATTAGGCCAGAGTAAGAGTCTAAGACCTTAGCTATTAGCCCAGAGTAAGAGTTAAGACCTTAACCATTAGGCCAGACTAAGATTTAAGACCTTAACCAGTAGGCCATAGTACGAGTCTAAGACCTTAGCTATTAGGCCAGAGTAAGAGTTAAGACCTTAACCATTAGGCCAGAGTACGAGTCTAAGACCTTAGCTATTAGGCCAGAGTAAAAGTTAAGACCTTAGCTATTAGGCCAGAGTAAGAGTTAAGTAACCCTGGGCGCGACACTGCGCTTCGCCCACGTAGTGTACGTAGCGCTGCCTGCTTCGCAGTTTTCGAAGTAGGCGAAGCAGGCAGCGCCTACGCACACTACGTGGGCGAAGCGTAGCTGCCTGCCGCCCACCACCCGCCTCCCGCCCGCCGTACTTTTAAAAGAAAAAATTAATTTGTAATAAAGGAAATTAGGCACTTACCTGACGCGCGGCGTCTCCCGGGGCTCCCTCTTCCTGTTTTTCAATTTTCCTGACTAATGCGCATGCGCGGACGCCCGCGCATGCGCATTTCTCGCAAGAAATGCGCATGCGCGGGCGTCCGCGCATGCGCATTTGTCAGGAAAATTGAAAAACAGGAAGAGGGAGCCCCGGGAGACGCCGCGCGTCAGGTAAGTGCCTTTAATTTGCTTTATTACAAATTAATTTAATCTTTTAAAAGTAGGGTGGGTGGGTGGCGGGTGGCGCGTAGTGGGGCTACGCGAAGCGCGTAGTGTGCGTAGATTTGGGCACACTACGTGCTGCTTCACGTAGCCCCACTACGCCCACTACGCCCACCCTTAGAGTTAAGACATTAACAATTAGGCCATAGTACGAGTCTAAGACCTTAGATATTAGGCCAGAGTAAGAGTTAAGACTTTAACCAGTAGTCCAGAGTAAGAGTTAAGACCTTAACCTGTAGGCCATAGTACGAGTCTAAGACCTTAGCTATTAGGCCAGAGTAAGAGTTAAGACCTTAACCATTAGGCCAGAGTATGAGTCTAAGACCTTAGCTATTAGGCCAGAGTAAGAGTTAAGACCTTAACCAGTAGGACAGAGTAAGAGTTAAGACCTTAACCATTAGGCCATAGTACAAGTCTAAGACTTTAGCTATTAGGCCAGAGTAAGAGTTAAGACCTTAGCTATTAGGCCAGAGTAAGAGTTAAGACCTTAACCAGTAGGCCAGAGTACGAGTTTAAGACCTTAGCTATTATGCCAGAGTACGAGTCTAAGACCTTAGCTATTAGGCCAGAGTAAGAGTTAAGACCTTAACCATTAGGCCAGAGTACGAGTCTAAGACCTAAGCTATTAGGCCAGAGTAAGAGTTAAGACCTTAGCTATTAGGCCAGAGTAAGAGTTAAGATCTTAGCTATTAGGCCACAGTAAGTGTTAAGACCTTAACCATTAGGCCCGAGTACGAGTCTAAGACCTTAGCTATTAGGCCAGAGTAAGAGTTAAGACCTTAACCATTAAGCCAGAGTACGAGTCTAAGACCTTAGCTATTAGTTCAGAGTAAGTGTTAAGACCTTAACCAGTAGGCCAGAGTAAGAGATAAGATCTTAAGCATTAGGCCAGAGTACGAGTCTAAGACCTTAGCTATTAGGCCAGAGTAAGAGTTAAGACCTTAGCAACTAGGCCAGAGTAAGAGTTTAAGACCTTAGCTATTAGCCCAGAGTAAGAGTTAAGACCTTAACCATTAGGCCAGACTAAGAGTTAAGCCCTTAACCAGTAGGCCATAGTACGAGTCTAAGACCTTAGCTATTAGGCCAGAGTAAGAGTTAAGACCTTAACCAGCAGGCCAGAGTAAGAGTAAAGACCTTAACCAGTAGGCCAGAGTAAGAGTTAAGACCTTAACCATTAGGCCAGAGTACGAGCCGAAGACCTTAGCTATTAGGCCAGAGTAAGAGTTAAGACCTTAACCAGTAGGCCAGAGTAAGAGTTAAGACCTTAACCAGTAGGCCAGAGTAAAAGTTAAGACCTTAACCATTAGGCCAGAGTACGAGTCTAAGACCTTAGCTATTAGGCCAGAGTAAGAGTTAAGACCTTAGCTATTAGGCCAGAGTAAGAGTCTAAGACCTTAGCTATTAGCCCAGAGTAAGAGTTAAGACCTTAACCATTAGGCCAGACTAAGAGTTAAGACCTTAACCAGTAGGCCATAGTACGAGTCTAAGACCTTAGCTATTAGGCCAGAGTAAGAGTTAAGACCTTAACCATTAGGCCAGAGTACGAGTCTAAGACCTTAGCTATTAGGCCAGAGTAAAAGTTAAGACCTTAGCTATTAGGCCAGAGTAAGAGTTAAGACATTAACCATTAGGCCATAGTACGAGTCTAAGACCTTAGATATTAGGCCAGAGTAAGAGTTAAGACTTTAACCAGTAGTCCAGAGTAAGAGTTAAGACCTTAACCTGTAGGCCATAGTACTAGTCTAAGACCTTAGCTATTAGGCCAGAGTCAGAGTTAAGACCTTAACCAGCAGGCCAGAGTAAGAGTAAAGACCTTAACCAGTAGGCCAGAGTAAGAGTTAAGACCTTAACCATTAAGCCAGAGTACGAGTCTAAGACCTTAGCTATTAGGCCAGAGTAAGAGTTAAGACCTTAACCAGTAGGCCAGAGTAAGAGATAAGACCTTAACCATTAGGCCAGAGTATGAGTCTAAGACCTTAGCTATTAGGCCAGAGTAAGAGTTAAGACCTTAACCAGTAGGACAGAGTAAGAGTTAAGACCTTAACCATTAGGCCATAGTACAAGTCTAAGACTTTAGCTATTAGGCCAGAGTAAGAGTTAAGACCTTAGCTATTAGGCCAGAGTAAGAGTTAAGACCTTAACCAGTAGGCCAGAGTACGAGTTTAAGACCTTAGCTATTATGCCAGAGTACGAGCCTAAGACCTTAGCTATTAGGCCAGAGTAAGAGTTAAGACCTTAACCATTAGGCCAGAGTACGAGTCTAAGACCTAAGCTATTAGGCCAGAGTAAGAGTTAAGACCTTAGCTATTAGGCCAGAGTAAGAGTTAAGACCTTAACCTTTAGTCCAGAGTACGAGTCTAAGGCCTTAGCTATTAGGCCAGAGTAAGAGTTAAGATCTTAGCTATTAGGCCACAGTAAGTGTTAAGACCTTAACCATTAGGCCCGAGTACGAGTCTAAGACCTTAGCTATTAGGCCAGAGTAAGAGTTAAGACCTTAACCATTAAGCCAGAGTACGAGTCTAAGACCTTAGCTATTAGTTCAGAGTAAGTGTTAAGACCTTAACCAGTAGGCCAGAGTAAGAGTTAAGATCTTAAGCATTAGGCCAGAGTACGAGTCTAAGACGTTAGCTATTAGGCCAGAGTAAGAGTTAAGACCTTAGCAACTAGGCCAGAGTAAGAGTTTAAGACCTTAGCTATTAGCCCAGAGTAAGAGTTAAGACCTTAACCATTAGGCCAGACTAAGAGTTAAGACCTTAACCAGTAGGCCATAGTACGAGTCTAAGACCTTAGCTATTAGGCCAGAGTAAGAGTTAAGACCTTAACCATTAGGCCAGAGTATGAGTCTAAGACCTTAGCTATTAGGCCAGAGTAAAAGTTAAGACCTTAGCTATTAGGCCAGAGTAAGAGTTAAGACCTTAACCTGTAGGCCATAGTACTAGTCTAAGACCTTAGCTATTAGGCCAGAGTAAGAGTTAAGACCTTAACCAGCAGGCCAGAGTAAGAGTAAAGACCTTAACCAGTAGGCCAGAGTAAGAGTTAAGACCTTAACCATTAAGCCAGAGTACGAGTCTAAGACCTTAGCTATTAGGCCAGAGTAAGAATTAAGACCTTAACCAGTAGGCCAGAGTAAGAGTTAAGACCTTAACCATTAGGCCAGAGTATGAGTCTAAGACCTTATCTATTTGGCCAGAGTAAGAGTTAAGACCTTAACCAGTAGGACAGAGTAAGAGTTAAGACCTTAACCATTAGGCCATAGTACAAGTCTAAGACTTTAGCTATTAGCCCAGAGTAAGAGTTAAGACCTTAACCATTAGGCCAGAGTACGAGTCTAAGACCTTAGCTATTAGGCCAGAGTAAGAGTTAAGACCTTAACCATTAAGCCAGAGTACGAGTCTAAGACCTTAGCTATTAGGCCAGAGTAAGAGTTAAGACCTTAGCTATTAGGCCAGAGTAAGAGTTAAGACCTTAACCAGTAGGCCGGAGTATGAGTCTAAGACCTTAGCTATTAGGCCAGAGTAAGAGTTAAGACCTTAACCAGTAGGCCAGAGTAAGAGTTAAGACCTTTACCTGTAGGCCAGAGTAAGAGTTAAGACCTTAACCATTAGGCCAGAGTATGAGTCTAAGACCTTAGCTATTAGGCCAGAGTAAGATTTAAGACCTTAACCATTAGGCCAGAGTACGAGTCAAAGACCTTAGCTATTAGGCCAGAGTAAGAGTTAAGACCTTAGCTATTAGGCCACAGTAAGAGTTAAGACCTTAACCATTAGGCCAGAGTACGAGTCTAAGACCTTAGCTATTAGGCCAGAGTAATAATTAAGACCTTAGCTATTAGGCCAGAGTAAGAGTTAAGACCTTAACCTTTAGGCCAGAGTACGATTCTAAGACCTTATCTATTAGGCCAGAGTAAGAGTTAAGACCTTAACCATTAGGCCAGAGTACGAGTCTAAGACCTTAGCTATTAGGCCAGAGTAAGAGTTAAGACCTTAACCAGTAGGGCAGAGTAAGAGTTAAAACCTTAATCATTAGGCCAGAGCACAAGTCTAAGACCTTAGCTATTAGGCCAGAGTAAGAGTTAAGACCTTAACTATTAGGTCAGAGTACGAGTCTAAGACCTTAGCTATTAGGCCAGAGTAAGAGTTAAGACCTTAGCTATTAGGCCAGAGTAAGAGTTAAGACCTTAACCATTAGGCCATAGTATGAGTCTAAGACCTTAGCTTTTAGGCAAGAGTAAGGGTTAAGACCATAGCTATTAGACCAGAGTAAGAGTTAAGACCTTAACCAGTAGGCCAGAGTACAAGTCTAAGACCTTAGCTATTAGGCCAGACTAAGAGTTAAGACCTTAACCATTAGGCCAGAGTACGAGTCTAAGACCTTAGCTATTAGGCCAGACTAAAAGTTAAGACCTTAGCTATTAGGCCAGAGTATGAGTTAGGACCTTTACCATTAGGCCATAGTACGAGTCTAAGACCTTAGCTATTAGGCCAGAGCAAGAGTTAAGACTTAAACCAGAAGGCCAGAGTAAGAATTAAGACCTTAACCTGTAGGTCATAGTACAAGTCTAAGACCTTAGCTATTAGGCCAGAGTAAGAGTTAAGACCTTAACCAGCAGGCCAGAGTAAAAGTTAAGACCTTAACCAGTAGGCAAGAGTAAGAGTTAAGACCTTAACCATTAGGCCAGAGTACGAGCCTAAGACCTTAGCTATTAGGCCAGAGTAAGAGTTAAGACCTTATCCAGTAGGCCAGAGTAAGAGTTAAGACCTTAACCAGTAGGCCAGAGTAAAAGTTAAGACCTTAACCATTAGGCCAGAGTACGAGTCTAAGACCTTAGCTATTAGGCCAGAGTAAGAGTTAAGACCTTAACCATTAGGCCAGAGTACGAGTCTAAGACCTTAGCTATTACGCCAGAGTAAGAGTTAAGACCTTAACCATTAGGCCAGAGTAAGAGTCTAAGACCTTAGCTATTAGGCCAAAGTAAAAGTTAAGACCTTAGCTATTAGGCCAGAGTAAGAGTTAAGACCTTAACCATTAGGCCATAGTACGAGTCTAAGACCTTAGCTATTAGGCCAGAGTAAGAGTTAAGACCTTAGCTATTAGGCCAGAGTAAGAGTTAAGACCTTAACCAGTAGGCCGGAGTATGAGTCTAAGACCTTAGCTATTAGGCCAGAGTAAGAGTTAAGACCTTAACCAGTAGGCCAGAGTAAGAGTTAAGACCTTTACCTGTAGGCCAGAGTAAGAGTTAAGACCTTAACCATTAGGCCAGAGTACGAGTCTAAGACCTTAGCTATTAGGCCAGAGTATGAGTCTAAGACCTTAGCTATTAGGCCAGAGTAAGATTTAAGACCTTAACCATTAGGCCATAGTACGAGTCAAAGACCTTAGCTATTAGGCCAGAGTAAGAGTTAAGACCTTAACCAGTAGGGCAGAGTAAGAGTTAAAACCTTAATCATTAGGCCAGAGCACAAGTCTAAGACCTTAGCTATTAGGCCAGAGTAAGAGTTAAGACCTTAGCTATTAGGCCAGAGTAAGAGTTAAGACCTTAACCATTAGGCCATAGTATGAGTCTAAGACCTTAGCTTTTAGGCAAGAGTAAGGGTTAAGACCATAGCTATTAGACCAGAGTAAGAGTTAAGACCTTAACCAGTAGGCCAGAGTACAAGTCTAAGACCTTAGCTATTAGGCCAGACTAAGAGTTAAGACCTTAACCATTAGGCCAGAGTACGAGTCTAAGACCTTAGCTATTAGGCCAGAGTAAGAGTTAAGACCTTAACCAGTAGGGCAGAGTAAGAGTTAAAACCTTAATCATTAGGCCAGAGCACAAGTCTAAGACCTTAGCTATTAGGCCAGAGTAAGAGTTAAGACCTTAGCTATTAGGCCAAAGTAAAAGTTAAGACCTTAGCTATTAGGCCAGAGTAAGAGTTAAGACCTTAACCATTAGGCCATAGTACGAGTCTAAGACCTTAGCTATTAGGCCAGACTAAAAGTTAAGACCTTAGCTATTAGGCCAGAGCAAGAGTTAAGACTTAAACCAGAAGGCCAGAGTAAGAATTAAGACCTTAACCTGTAGGCCATAGTACAAGTCTAAGACCTTAGCTATTAGGCCAGAGTAAGAGTTAAGACCTTAACCAGCAGGCCAGAGTAAAAGTTAAGACCTTAACCAGTAGGCAAGTGTAAGAGTTAAGACCTTAACCATTAGGCCAGAGTACGATCCTAAGACCTTAGCTATTAGGCCAGAGTAAGAGTTAAGACCTTATCCAGTAGGCCAGAGTAAGAGTTAAGACCTTAACCAGTAGGCCAGAGTAAGAGTTAAGACCTTAATCTGTAGGACATAGTACGAGTCTAAGACCTTAGCTATTAGGCCAGAGTAAGAGTTAAGACCTTAACCATTAGGCCATAGTACGAGTCTAAGACCTTAGCTATTAGGCCAGAGTAAGAGTTAAGACCTTAGCTATTAGGCCAGAGTAAGAGTTAAGACCTTAACCAGTAGGCCGGAGTATGAGTCTAAGACCTTAGCTATTAGGCCAGAGTAAGAGTTAAGACCTTAACCAGTAGGCCAGAGTAAGAGTTAAGACCTTTACCTGTAGGCCAGAGTAAGAGTTAAGACCTTAACCATTAGGCCAGAGTACGTATAAGACCTTAGCTATTAGGCCAGAGTATGAGTCTAAGACCTTAGCTATTAGGCCACAGTAAGAGTTAAGACCTTAACCATTAGGCCAGAGTACGAGTCTAAGACCTTAGCTATTAGGCCAGAGTAATAATTAAGACCTTAACCAGTAGGACAGAGTAAGAGTTAAGACCTTAACCATTAGGCCAGAGTACGAGTCTAAGACCTTAGCTATTAGGCCAGAGTAAGAGTTAAGACCTTAACCAGTAGGGCAGAGTAAGAGTTAAAACCTTAATCATTAGGCCAGAGCACAAGTCTAAGGCCTTAGCTATTAGGCCAGAGTAAGAGTTAAGACCTTAACTATTAGGTCAGAGTACGAGTCTAAGACCTTAGCTATTAGGCCAGAGTAAGAGTTAAGACCTTAGCTATTAGGCCAGAGTAAGAGTTAAGACCTTAACCATTAGGCCATAGTATGAGTCTAAGACCTTAGCTTTTAGGCAAGAGTAAGGGTTAAGACCATAGCTATTAGACCAGAGTAAGAGTTAAGACCTTAACCAGTAGGCCAGAGTACAAGTCTAAGACCTTAGCTATTAGGCCAGACTAAGAGTTAAGACCTTAACCATTAGGCCAGAGTACGAGTCTAAGACCTTAGCTATTAGGCCAGACTAAAAGTTAAGACCTTAGCTATTAGGCCAGAGTAAGAGTTAAGACCTTTACCATTAGGCCATAGTACGAGTCTAAGACCTTAGCTATTAGGCCAGAGCAAGAGTTAAGACTTAAACCAGAAGGCCAGAGTAAGAATTAAGACCTTAACCTGTAGGCCATAGTACAAGTCTAAGACCTTAACCATTAGGCCAGAGTACGAGCCTAAGACTTTAGCTATTAGGCCAGAGTAAGAGTTAAGACCGTAACCAGTAGGCCAGAGTAAGAGTTAAGACCTTAACCAGTAGGCCAGAGTAAAAGTTAAGACCTTAACCATTAGGCCAGAGTACGAGTCTAAGACCTTAGCTATTAGGCCAGAGTAAGAGTTAAGACCTTAGCTATTAGGCCAGAGTAAGAGTCTAAGACCTTAGCTATTAGTCCAGAGTAAGAGTTAAGACCTTAACCATTAGGCCAGACTAAGAGTTAAGACCTTAACTAGTAGGCCATAGTACGAGTCTAAGACCTTAGCTATTAGGCCAGAGTAAGAGTTATGACCTTAACCATTAGGCCAGAGTACGGGTCTAAGACCTTAGCTATTAGGCCAGACTAAGAGGTAAGACCTTAGCTATTAGGCCAGAGTAAGAGTTAAGACCTTAACCATTAGGCCAGAGTACAAGTCTAAGACCTTAGCTATTAGGTCAGAGTAAGAGTTAAAACCTTAGCTATTAGGCCAGAGTAAGAGTCTAAGACCTTAGCTATTAGGCCAGAGTAAAAGTTAAGACCTTAACCATTAGGCCAGAGTAAGAGTTAAGACCTTAGCTATTAGGCCAGAGTAAGAGTTAAGACCTTAACCATTAGGCCAGAGTACGAGTCTAAGACCTTAGCTAGTAGGCCAGAGTAAGAGTTAAGACCTTAACCATTAGGCCATAGTACGAGTCTAAGACCTTAGCTATTAGGCCAGAGTAAGAGTTAAGACTTTAACCAGTAGTCCAGAGTAAGAGTTAAGACCTTAACCTGTAGGCCATAGTACTAGTCTAAGACCTTAGCTATTAGGCCAGAGTAAGAGTTAAGACCTTAACCAGCAGGCCAGAGTAAGAGTAAAGACCTTAACCAGTAGGCCAGAGTAAGAGTTAAGACCTTAACCATTAAGCCAGAGTACGAGTCTAAGACCTTAGCTATTAGGCCAGAGTAAGAGTTAAGACCTTAACCAGTAGGCCAGAGTAAGAGTTAAGACCTTAACCATTAGGCCAGAGTATGAGTCTAAGACCTTATCTATTAGGCCAGAGTAAGAGTTAAGACCTTAACCAGTAGGACAGAGTAAGAGTTAAGACCTTAACCATTAGGCCATAGTACAAGTCTAAGACTTTAGCTATTAGGCCAGAGTAAGAGTTAAGACCTTAGCTATTAGGCCAGAGTAAGAGTTAAGACCTTAACCAGTAGGCAAGAGTACGAGTCTAAGACCTTAGCTATTATGCCAGAGTACGAGTCTAAGACCTTAGGTATTAGCCCAGAGTAAGAGTTAAGACCTTAACCATTAGGCCAGAGTACGAGTCTAAGACCTTAGCTATTAGGCCAGAGTAAGAGTTAAGACCTTAACCATTAAGCCAGAGTACGAGTCTAAGACCTTAGCTATTAGTTCAGAGTACATGTTAAGACCTTAACCAGTAGGCCAGAGTAAGAGTTAAGATCTTAACCATTAGGCCAGAGTACGAGTCTAAGACCTTAGCTATTAGGCCGGAGTAAGAATTAAGACCTTAACCATTAGGCCAGAGTAAGAGTCTAAGACCTTAGCTATTAGGCCAAAGTAAAAGTTAAGACCTTAGCTATTAGGCCAGAGTAAGAGTTAAGACCTTAACCATTAGACCATAGTACGAGTCTAAGACCTTAGCTATTAGGCCAGAGTAAGAGTTAAGACCTTAGCTATTAGGCCAGAGTAAGAGTTAAGACCTTAACCAGTAGGCCGGAGTATGAGTCTAAGATCTTAGCTATTAGGCCAGAGTAAGAGTTAAGACCTTAACCAGTAGGCCAGAGTAAGAGTTAAGACCTTTACCTGTAGGCCAGAGTAAGAGTTAAGACCTTAACCATTAGGCCAGAGTACGAGTCTAAGACCTTAGCTATTAGGCCAGAGTATGAGTCTAAGACCTTAGCTATTAGGCCAGAGTAAGATTTAAGACCTTAACCATTAGGCCAGAGTACGAGTCAAAGACCTTAGCTATTAGGCCAGAGTAAGAGTTAAGACCTTAGCTATTAGGCCAGAGTAAGAGTTAAACCTTAACCATTAGGCCAGAGTACGAGTCTAAGACCTTAGCTATTAGGCCAGAGTAAGAATTAAGACCTTAGCTATTAGGCCAGAGTAAGAGTTAAGACCTTAACCTTTAGGCCAGAGTACGATTCTAAGACCTTAGCTATTAGGCCGGAGTAAGAGTTAAGACCTTAACCATTAGGCCAGAGTACGAGTCTAAGACCTTAGCTATTAGGCCAGAGTAAGAGTTAAGACCTTAACCAGTAGGGCAGAGTAAGAGTTAAAACCTTAATCATTAGGCCAGAGCACGATTCTAAGACCTTAGCTATTAGGCCAGAGTAAGAGTTAAGACCTTAACCATTAGGTCAGAGTCTGAGTCTAAGACCTTAGTGTAGGAGAGTGGAATCTGACTAATGGTTGCCCCCAACTTTTTGCCTGGTATTTAAGTGGTTTTTGACTAGTCTGGCTGGGATCCTGCTATCCAGGACCCCAGCCTATCTGCTTTCTCCCTAAAACTGTTGTGAGTACTCTAGGTACAAACATAATTGGATGCTGGACATGCCCTACCAGTCCCTTGTAGATGGTACCCTAGGTACCCAGGGCATGGGTCCCCCAGTAGGCCTACCAGGGCTGCAGCACTTATTGTGCCACCCTGGGACAGCCACCCAAACTGACACCACCAGGCCACTACTGTAGCCTGGGTAAGGTGGTGCTAGCACCCCTTACAGGGATGTAGGTACCCTATGTCCCATACCATTACAACACATATACTCTCATAGGTCACCCCTATGGCAGGCCCTGGTAATCCTACAGGGCTGGGTGCTGAGGTATGTGTGAGGGGGGACCCCTACGTGAGTAGGACCTCCCTGCAACCTTCATAAAACCGTTACTGGGTTGTTTGTAGTGTAGCCATACCATATACTCTAAACCGCATTATAAGTGAATCGCGTCATCGTGATAACTTGGGAATGGCTACACAGAACCATATCGTGTTTGGTGTCAAACATGAAGGAATCATACCCCCAGTCCAGCCATGGGCATGGGGGCACGATTCCCCCTTGCTAGGAGGGTGATATGGGAAAAGCGGTAGATTTTAGAAACCAATTTAAAAGTGCACGTGTACCACAAAATGGCTACTGTCCGCCACCTACACGACTCTGGCTGGCTGTTGCTGGGGAAAATCCCAGCCTCGCCAGCTGGACAATAGGGCTCCTGTGGCAGGGAGGTGCCAGCACCTCCCCAGACAGGATAATGTGGATTGGAACAGGGTGGGTGCACCAAATGTCCATTCAGAGTTGCACGTAGGCAGCTGCAGAGCCCCAATTCTGCATACACCGCCTGGAACCGGTTCAGGGGCATCCTGCCCCTCGCCCAGGCGGGAAACACACAAAGGGGAGTGGGTGTAGCCACCCTTTCCCGCCTCTACTCTGATTGGCAGGCTCTATTTTGGACCATCCCCTAATCTTGGGGATATATGGGAATAACTTTGCCCTAGAGCCTTAGATTCGTCCAGAACTTCACAGAACTGACCTTCGACGAGCTGCTGCCCAGCTGACTGAAGAAATCTCCCTTGGGATAAAGGAGTTATCCCCCTGCTTGGCAGGCACCTTAAAGACTACAAGATACCCGGTTGGAACTTCGTTGCTCTCATGACCTTCGATGCCTTCCAGCAACCTCGAGGTGGGTCTCCAGTGCATCCCAGCGTCCTGTGAGCGTGCCCAGCAAGTCTGAGCACCCTGGACCACGTGGGTGCCGAGATCCCTGCATACCCCGAGACACCGGCCACCTCTTGTCCAGCACATGACCCCGACGAGTGGGGAAGTTGTGCTTTGGCCCATTTCTGAGCCAACCATCCAGCAGCATTTGTGCCAACCCTCAGCTCCCTGGCCCGCTCCGGTGGCCCGTGGGAGCCCTTTTACGCACTCCATTTTGCTGCCTTCCACGGTCCCTTGTCCCTCGACTTGTGGGCCCTGACGGAGGACAATCTTTGTTTCCAAGAGTTCCCCTGGTTGCTCCAGGCCTGCTCTACGCTCCCTGCAAAGGAGAGCACCCTCAGACCTCGTGGGTCTGCACCAGCAGCTGCTTTGTTCATCTTGCGTGGGTTGCGGTTGCCAAGGCTTAGTGGATCCAATCGGGACACTAACACCGCAGCGACCCTCAGCCAACGTGGGATAGTCGCCCTCCAGAAGCTGGCCTTCCTTGAAGCCTCCCGGAGCCCGTGACTGCAGAGCCCAGCTGTATCTTCTACACCTGAAGCACCGACTTCCACGAGCTCCTTGCTGTGAGCTCCCTGGTCACTTGCTGTGACCCAGACTCTGTCCCCTCTGCTTTCAGGTTCATCTTTATCTTCTCTTCAACTTCAATCTTCACGACTTCAGCGACACTTTCAGCTAGCAGCAGTTTGGACTACTTTTCCATAGAAAATCAGCCCGCGACCCGACACCAGAATCGACCTATGCACCCGGCTTCCCTGGGGCAGGTAACAGTGGTACTTCGGTACTCCAGTGGTGGTGGGCTCTCCAAAGCCTTAAGTCTCAAGCCTTAACTTTGTACTGTTGCTAGAAGTGTCCTTTAACTTTAAATATTCAACCGCGACATTCTCCATAGGCTATCATTGCGATCCCGATAGCAGCTCTTTGCACTGCACGCGTCTCCCATGGGTCCCCTTCCTCTTAACTGTGGGTGGATTCCGAAGGGGCAAGCGATCCTGAATGCCCTAGGCATTGCCTGTAGAATTGTCGTGGTTCTTATACCACTATTTTAGTATATGGTTTGGTCCCCCCCTGGGGCCCATTGATTTCTGTGCTATTTATTGTGTTTAGAAATGCTTGTTTGAATTGTAACTTTGCCACTAGCCACATAAAGTGACTGTGGGATTCTGTCTAGAATAAATACATATATTTTATATATATACCTGTGTGGGCTACTCTTTCATTTGGTTATTCAAGAGGTTATTATGGTAAAACGATAAGCTTAACACTCCTTCAAGACTTAGCCTGAAGGCTGCTCTCCACAGCTACCACTAGGATAGCTTTCTTTAAAGGTTGTCTTAAACCTATCATCAATAGGAGTCGAATTGGACTGGTGCAAGGTGTCCCTATAACTAGGAACAGCATATGCCAGGCCAACTTCTCACATTGGTGGCAGCGGTGGGATTCAAGCTTGCCATTGTTTTACCAGATAACAAATTGAATTTCTAAAGTGAAAGCCACTTGGTACCAAAGGTACATATAAATTCAAGCTAGAATACAATAAGTTCTACTGAACTTAGAGTTGTGTGTAGAGGGTTTAGCACACCTTGACCAAAACTCAAGAGATCGTTCAGTAGGTCACACTTAGTGTAGGTAGATACATCACTACACTAAACATGTCTTCAAGTGGCACTAAGGCTATGGAAGGACCCCAGAGGGTCCCAGTAGATAAGTATGATAATTTCACCTTTGCTGAGCTCAGGGAAATGTGCACCCTTAGAAGACTGAAGACAGAAAGAGGTGCCAACACAAAACGTCTCAAGGAGATCCTGCTCATAGCAGACTTTATGGAGTCCATAGGATCCAGAGGGACGGACAGAGTGGGTGGGCACCCCTCAGAAGAGGACACTCCCATAGTGGAATCTGAAGAGGAACAGGAAGAGGATGAAAATCCTGACCTGGAAGAAACAGACCACTCACAGCATGGAGGTGATGGCCCCAGAGGCACTCCCTCCACCCTTAAAAGGGGAGTGGTGGATCCAAGAAGGAACAGATCCCCCTCAGTGGGATCCAACCATTCTCAGAGATCCAAAGGGTCCTCTGCCTCTTCTCAGAGAAGAGAATCCTCTCATGAGAGGAAATGCAGACTGATCAAATTTGAGCAGGCTAAGCTTCAGCTTAAAAGAGAACAGTTAGCATTAGACAGGGAAACCCTGGAGCTTCAGAAAGCTTCAAAGAAATGGGGTCTAGAGATCCCTGGTGGCAGTAATGAAACCCCTAGAGTTAGAGAGAGAGTCCCTGACAATAGGAACCTCCACAAGATTGTGCCCCCCTATCAGAATGGGGATGATATCCACAAATGGATATCTGCTCTTGAAAGGGCCTGTAGAGTACAGAGGGTCCCTGTAGAGCAGTGGGCAGCAATCCTGTGGCTCTCCTTTTCAGATAAAGGGAGAGACAAGCTCCTCTCTGTAAGAGAAGAGGATGCTGATGATTATTATACCTTGAAAGCTGCTTTAATAGATGGGTTTGGCTTAACCACTGATCAATACAGACTTAAGTTCAGAGACACCCAGAAAGCACAGAATCAAGATTGGGTAGACTTTGTGTATTGTGCAACCAAGGCACTGGAAGGTTGGTTAAATGGCAGTAAAGTTAATGATTATCAAGGATTGTATAATCTCATTATGAGGGAGCAGATTCTTAATAATTGTCAGAACCAACTTTTACACCAGCACCTGGTGGACTCTGATCTGACCTCTCCCCAAGAATTGGGAAAGAAGGCAGACAAATGGGTCAGAACCAGGATCAGGCCTAAGAACCAAGTTGGTGACCAGAAGAAGGATTCCACTAAACCCAAAGAGAAAGGTGGGGATGATAAACAAGAAAAATCCTCTGAAGGGCCCCAACAACCCAGTGCTGGGGGTGGGTCCCAAAATACTTCCTCTAATAACAAGAAACCATATTGCCATGTGTGTAAGAAACCTGGCCACTGGAAAACTGACTCCAGCTGTCCTAAGAATGGCAATAAAGAAAATGTTCCTCCAAAACCAGCTCCAACACCTCCTGTTACTACTAGTAGTAATCCCCCGGGTGATGGGAGTGCACCCAAAAACTTAGTTGGGTTCTCTTTGGGGACACCAGTGGACTCTGGCCTAACCAGGTCCCCTGCATTAGCAACTATGGTCTGTGATGGTGGCATGGGGTTTGCCAACTTTACCATGAGCCCCAGTATCCTGGGCAGGTACAGACAAGAACCAATAATCAATGGTCAGAAGGCTGTGGCCTATAAGGACACAGGGGCCAGTGTCACCATGGTGACCAAGAGGCTAGTGCCCCTAGATCAGCTTTTACCTGGGTTTAGCTATCAGGTGACCAACATTGATGGAATCAGGACAGATCATCCCATGGCAGTGGTAAATCTCAGCTGGGGAGGAGTCACTGGCCCCAAGAGAGTGGCAGTGTCCCCAAACTTGCCTGTAGATTGTCTACTGGGGAATGATCTAGAAATCTCAGCCTGGGCTGAGGTTGACCACAAGGCCCATTTGAAAATGGTAGGAATTCCTGAGAGAGTGGATGAGACCCTGGGGGGCTCACCTCCACCCAAGGAGAAAATAGAAAGAGTGAAGCCTGAAACTATGGATTACTCTACCCAAACAGAGAGCATAGGGGAGGAGGAGCAGTCTTCCCCCCACCAGACTACAGGTAAAGGTCCAGTTTCTCAGGGAACTGATCCTGCCCCTTGTGAAGTAACTGCCCCAGAAGTGGACAGGCCTGGCCTGCCCACCTCTCTGATGGCAGGGGATCCTTCCAAGGTGGTACCCAGTCTGGAGCAGGTATCCTGCCCCTCTCTACCCTGCCTCAGTCAGCCCAGGGCTGCAGAGGTCAGGGAGGTCAGTGGACCCTTATTGGGCCCCTGCCCAGAGGAACCCCCTCATCAACAGATTAGGGACACCCAGCAGAGTAGTTTCAGCCAGGTGAATATTCCTCTACAAACTGAGGGATCCCCCTTACCCCTAGGTATAGGCACCCCTCAAATGGATGTTGTTGAGCACAGGGAAACCTGGGGCCTAGCTGCCCCAAACCTTCCAGTGCCCTCCACTATTCCAGCCAAAGGGATCCAACCGCCAGCTGTAGGCAGCCAGAGGTTGACCCTTAGGGCCAGATATGACACCGTCATGGGCAGAAAGGCTTCCACAGTGGCCAGTGATCTGAGGAGGTTGAGACCAGCCCAAGTAGGGTCTCACTTCCAGACTCAGACACCCCCCAACAGCCCACCTCTGACCCAAAAACCAATACAGGTAATTTCCCTAGACTTTGGAGAAACTCTAGAACCCCTTGGGGTAGGATTTCCCAAGTGGACCATGACACAGGGAGCAACCATGTTAGTACAGGTTCTTCCTTATATGGCCACTCAGGAAATAAAGGCTTATCTGGACAAGGTTAGCCTTATCTCCTTTCGTTTGGGGGGGGGGGCATGTAGGAGAGTGGAATCTGACTAATGGTTGCCCCCAACTTTTTGCCTGATATTTAAGTGGTTTTTGACTAGTCTGGCTGGGATCCTGCTATCCAGGACCCCAGCCTATCTGCTTTCTCCCTAAAATGGTTGTGAGTACTCTAGGTACAAACATATTTGGATGCTGGACATGCCCTACCAGTCCCTTGTAGATGGTACCCTAGGTACCCAGGGCATGGGTCCCCCAGTAGGCCTACCAGGGCTGCAGCACTTATTGTGCCACCCTGGGACAGCCACCCAAACTGACACCACCAGGCCACTACTGTAGCCTGGGTAAGGTGGTGCTAGCACCCCTTACAGGGATGTAGGTATCCTATGTCCCATACCATTACAACACATATACTCTCATAGGTCACCCCTATGGCAGGCCCTGGTAATCCTACAGGGCTGGGTGCTGAGGTATGTGTGAGGGGGGACCCCTACGTGAGTAGGACCTCCCTGCAACCTTCGTAAAACCGTTACTGGGTTGTTTGTAGTGTAGCCATACCATATACTCTAAACCGCATTATAAGTGAATCGCGTCATCGTGATAACTTGGGAATGGCTACACAGAACCATATCGTGTTTGGTGTCAAATATGAAGGAATCATACCCCCAGTCCAGCCATGGGCATGGGGGCACGATTCCCCCTTGCTAGGAGGGTGATATGGGAAAAGCAGTAGATTTTAGAAACCAATTTAAAAGTCCACGTGTACCACAAAATGGCTACTGTCCGCCACCTACACGACTCTGGCTGGCTGTTGCTGGGGAAAATCCCAGCCTCGCCAGCTGGACAATAGGGCTCCTGTGGCAGGGAGGTGCCAGCACCTCCCCAGACAGGATAATGTGGATTGGAACAGGGTGGGTGCACCAAATGTCCATTCAGAGTTGCACGTAGGCAGCTGCAGAGCCCCAATTCTGCATACACCACCTGGAACCGGTTCAGGGGCATCCTGCCCCTCGCCCAGGCGGGAAACACACAAAGGGGAGTGGGTGTAGCCACCCTTTCCCGCCTCTACTCTGATTGGCAGGCTCTATTTTGGACCATCCCCTAATCTTGGGGATATATGGGAATAACTTTGCCCTAGAGCCTTAGATTCGTCCAGAACTTCACAGAACTGACCTTCGACGAGCTGCTGCCCAGCTGACTGAAGAAATCTCCCTTGGGATAAAGGAGTTATCCCCCTGCTTGGCAGGCACCTTAAAGACTACAAGATACCCGGTTGGAACTTCGTTGCTCTCACGACCTTCGACGCCTTCCAGCAACCTCGAGGTGGGTCTCCAGTGCATCCCAGCGTCCTGTGACCGTGCCCAGCAAGTCCGAGCACCCTGGACCACGTGGGTGCCGAGATCCCCGCATACCCCGAGACACTGGCCACCTCTTGTCCAGCACACGACCCCGACCAGTGGGGAAGTTGTGCTTTGGCCCATTTCTGAGCCAACCATCCAGCAGCATTTGTGCCGACCCTCAGCTCCCTGGCCCGCTCCGGTGGCCCGTGGGAGCCCTTTTACGCACTCCATTTTGCTGCCTTCCGCGGTCCCTTGTCCCTCGACTTGTGGGCCCTGACGGAGGACAATCTTTGTTTCCAAGAGTTCCCCTGGTTGCTCCAGGCCTGCTCTACGCTCCCTGCAAAGGAGAGCACCCTCAGACCTCGTGGGTCTGCACCAGCAGCTGCTTTGTTCATCTGGCGTGGGTTGCGGTTGCCAAGGCTTAGTGGATCCAATCGGGACACTAACACCGCAGCGACCCTCAGCCGACGTGGGACAGTCGCCCTCCAGAAGCTGGCCTTCCTTGAAGCCTCCCGGAGCCCGTGACTGCAGAGCCCAGCTGTATCTTCTACACCTGAAGCACCCGACTTCCACGAGCTCCTTGCTGTGAGCTCCCTGGTCACTTGCTGTGACCCAGACTCTGTCCCCTCTGCTTTCAGGTTCATCTTTATCTTCTCTTCAACTTCAATCTTCACGACTTCAGCGACACTTTCAGCTAGCAGCAGTTTGGACTACTTTTCCATAGAAAATCAGCCCGCGACCCGACACCAGAATCGACCTATGCACCCGGCTTCCCTGGGGCAGGTAACAGTGGTACTTCAGTACTCCAGTGGTGGTGGGCTCTCCAAAGCCTTAAGTCTCAAGCCTTAACTTTGTACTGTTGCTAGAAGTGTCCTTTAACTTTAAATATTCAACCGCGACATTCTCCATAGGCTATCATTGCGATCCCGATAGCAGCTCTTTGCACTGCACGCGTCTCCCGTGGGTCCCCTTCCTCTTAACTGTGGGTGGATTCCGAAGGGGCAAGCGATCCTGAATGCCCTAGGCATTGCCTGTAGAATTGTCGTGGTTCTTATACCACTATTTTAGTATATGGTTTGGTCCGCCCCTGGGGCCCATTGATTTCTGTGCTATTTATTGTGTTTAGAAATGCTTGTTTGAATTGTAACTTTGCCACTAGCCACATAAAGTGACTGTTGGATTCTGTCTAGAATAAATACATATATTTTATATATATACCTGTGTGGGCTACTCTTTCATTTGGTTATTCAAGAGGTTATTATGGTAAAACGATAAGCTTAACACTCCTTCAAGACTTAGCCTGAAGGCTGCTCTCCACAGCTACCACTAGGATAGCTTTCTTTAAAGGTTGTCTTAAACCTATCATCAATAGGAGTCGAATTGGACTGGTGCAAGGTGTCCCTATAACTAGGAACAGCATATGCCAGGCCAACTTCTCACACTTAGCTATTAGGCCAGAGTAAGAGTTAAGACCTTAGCTATTAGGCCAGAGTAAGAGTTAAGACCTTAACCATTAGGCCAGAGTATGAGTCTAAGACCTTAGCTATTAGGCCAGAGTAAAAGTTAAGACCTTAGCTATTAGGCCAGAGTAAGAGTTAAGACCTTAACCATTAGGCCATAGTACGAGTCTAAGACCTTAGCTATTAGGCCAGAGTAAGAGTTAAGACTTTAACCAGTAGTCCAGAGTAAGAGTTAAGACCTTAACCTGTAGGCCATAGTACTAGTCTAAGACCTTAGCTATTAGGCCATAGTAAGAGTTAAGACCTTAACCAGCAGGCCAGAGTAAGAGTAAAGACCTTAACCAGTAGGCCAGAGTAAGAGTTAAGACCTTAACCATTAAGCCAGAGTCTGAGTCTAAGACCTCAGCTATTAGGCCAGAGTAAGAGTTAAGACCTTAGCTATTAGGCCAGAGTAAGAGTTAAGACCTTAACCATTAGGCCAGAGTATGAGTCTAAGACCTTATCTATTAGGCCAGAGTAAGAGTTAAGACCTTAACCAGTAGGACAGAGTAAGAGTTAAGACCTTAACCATTAGGCCATAGTACAAGTCTAAGACTTTAGCTATTTGGCCAGAGTAAGAGTTAAGACCTTAGCTATTAGGCCAGAGTAAGAGTTAAGACCTTAACCAGTAGGCCAGAGTACGAGTCTAAGACCTTAGCTATTATGCCAGAGTACGATTCTAAGACCTTAGCTATTAGCCCAGAGTAAGAGTTAAGACCTTAACCATTAGGCCAGAGTACGAGTCTAAGACCTTAGCTATTAGGCCAGAGTAAGAGTTAAGACCTTAACCATTAAGTCAGAGTACGAGTCTAAGACCTTAGCTATTAGTTCAGAGTACGTGTTAAGACCTTAACCATTAGGCCATAGTAAGAGTCTAAGACCTTAGCTATTAGGCCAAAGTAAAAGTTTAGACCTTAGCTATTAGGCCAGAGTAAGAGTTAAGACCTTAACCATTAGGCCAGAGTACGAGCCTAAGACCTTAGCTATTAGGCCAGAGTAAGAATTAAGACCTTAGCTATTAGGCCAGAGTAAGAGTTAAGACCTTAACCTTTAGGCCAGAGTACGATTCTAAGACCTTAGCTATTAGGCCAGAGTAAGAGTTAAGACCTTAACCATTAGGCCAGAGTACCAGTCTAAGACCTTAGCTATTAGGCCAGAGTAAGAGTTAAGACCTTAACCAGTAGGGCAGAGTAAGAGTTAAAACCTTAATCATTAGGCCAGAGCACGAGTCTAAGACCTTAGCTATTAGGCCAGAGTAAGAGTTAAGACCTTAACCATTAGGTCAGAGTACGAGTCTAAGACCTTAGCTATTAGGCCAGAGTAAGAGTTAAGACCTTAGCTATTAGGCCAGAGTAAGAGTTGAGACCTTAACCATTAGGCCATAGTACGAGTCTAAGACCTTAGCTATTAGGCCAGAGTAAGGGTTAAGACCATAGCTATTAGACCAGAGTAAGAGTTAAGACCTTAACCAGTAGGCCAGAGTACAAGTCTAAAACCTTAGCTATTAGGCCAGACTAAGAGTTTAGACCTTAACCATTAGGCCAGAGTACGAGTCTAAGACCTTAGCTATTAGGCCAGAGTAAAAGTTAAGACCTTAGCTATTAGGCCAGAGTAAGAGTTAAGACCTTTACCATTAGGCCATAGTACGAGTCTAAGACCTTAGCTATTAGGCCAGAGCAAGTGTTAAGACTTAAACCAGAAGGCCAGAGTAAGAGTTAAGACCTTAACCTGTAGGCCATAGTACAAGTCTAAGACCTTAGCTATTAGGCCAGAGTAAGAGTTAAGACCTTAACCAGCAGGCCAGAGTAAAAGTTAAGACCTTAACCAGTAGGCCAGAGTAAGAGTTAAGACCTTAAACATTAGGCCAGAGTACGAGCCTAAGACCTTAGCTATTAGGCCAGAGTAAGAGTTAAGACCTTAACCAATAGGCCAGAGTAAGAGTTAAGACTTTAACCAGTAGGCCAGAGTAAAAGTTAAGACCTTAACCATTAGGCCAGAGTACGAGTCTAAGACCTTAGCTATTAGGCCAGAGGAAGAGTTAAGACCTTAGCTATTAGGCCAGAGTAAGAGTCTAAGACCTTAGCTATTAGCCCAGAGTAAGAGTTAAGACCTTAACCATTAGGCCAGACTAAGAGTTAAGACCTTAACCAGTAGGCCATAGTACGAGTCTAAGACCTTAGCTATTAGGCCAGAGTAAGATTTAAGACCTTAACCATTAGGCCAGAGTACGGGTCTAAGACCTTAGCTATTAGGCCAGACTAAGAGTTAAGACCTTAGCTATTAGGCCAGAGTAAGAGTTAAGACCTTAACCATTAGGCCAGAGTACAAGTCTAAGACCTTAGCTATTAGGTTAGAGTAAGAGTTAAAACCTTAGCTATTAGGCCAGAGTAAGAGTCTAATACCTTAGCTAGTAGGCCAGAGTAAAAGTTAAGACCTTAACCATTAGGTCAAAGTAAGAGTTAAGACCTTAACCTGTAGGCCATAGTACGAGTCTAAGACCTTAGCTATTATGCCAGAGTAAGAGTTAAGACCTTAGCTATTATGCCAGAGTAAGGGTTAAGACCTTAACCAGTAGGCCAGAGTAAGAGTTACAACCTTAACCATTAGGCCAGAGTATGAGTCTAAGACCTTAGCTATTAGGCCAGAGTAAGAGTTAAGACCTTAACCATTAGGCCAGAGTACGAGTCTACGACCTTCGCTATTAGGCCAGAGTAAAAGTTAAGACCTTAACCATTAGGCCAGAGTACGAGTCTAAGACCTTAGCTATCAGGCCAGAGTACGAGTCTAAGACATTAGCTATTAGGCCAGAGTAAGAGTTAAGACCTTAACCATTAGGCCAGAGTACGAGTCTACGACCTTCGCTATTAGGCCAGAGTAAGAGTTAAGACCTTAACCATTAGGCCAGAGTACGAGTCTAAGACCTTAGCTATTAGGCCAGAGTAAGAGTAAAAACCTTAGCTATTAGGCCAGAGTAAGAGTTAATACCTTAACCATTAGGCCAGAGTACGAGTCTAAGACCTTAGCTATTAGGCCAGAGTAAGAGTTAAGACCTTAGCTATTAGGCCAGAGTAAGAGTTAAGACCTTAACCTTTAGGCCAGAGTACGAGTCTAAGGCCTTAGCTATTAGGCCAGAGTAAGAGTTAAGACCTTAACCATTAGGCCATAGTACGAGTCTAAGACCTTAGCTATTAGGCCAGAGTCAGAGTTAAGACCTTAGCTATTAGGCCAGAGTAAGAGTTAAGACCTTAACCAGTAGGCCGGAGTACGAGTCTAAGACCTTAGCTATTAGGCCAGAGTAAGAGTTAAGACCTTAACCAGTAGGCCAGAGTAAGAGTTAAGACCTTTACCTGTAGGCCAGAGTAAGAGTTAAGATCTTAACCATTAGGCCAGAGTACGAGTCAAAGACCTTAGCTATTAGGCCAGAGTATGAGTCTAAGACCTTAGCTATTAGGCCAGAGTAAGAGTTAAGACCTTAACCATTAGGCCAGAGTATGAGTCAAAGACCTTAGCTATTAGGCCAGAGTAAGAGTTAAGACCTTAGCTATTAGGCCAGAGTAAGAGTTAAGACCTTAACCATTAGGCCAGAGTATGAGTCTAAGACCTTAGCTATTAGGCCAGAGTAAGAGTTAAGACCTTAACCATTAGGCCAGAGTACGAGTCTAAGATCTTAGCTATTAGGCCAGAGTAAGAGTTAAGACCTTAACCAGTAGGGCAGAGTAAGAGTTAAAACCTTAATCATTAGGTCAGAGCACGAGTCTAAGACCTTAGCTATTAGGCCAGAGTAAGAGTTAAGACCTTAACCATTAGGGCAAAGTACAAGTCTAAGACCTTAGCTATTAGGCCAGAGTAAGAGTTAAGACCTTAGCTATTAGGCCAGAGTAAGAGTTAAGACCTTAACCATTAGACCATAGTTCGAGTCTAAGACCTTAGCTATTAGGCCAGAGTAAGGGTTAAGACCATAGCTATTAGACCAGAGTAAGAGTTAAGACCTTAACCAGTAGGCCAGAGTACAAGTCTAAGACCTTAGCTATTAGGCCAGACTAAGAGTTAAGACCTTAACCATTAGGCCAGAGTACGAGTCTAAGACCTTAGCTATTAGGCCAGACTAAAAGTTAAGACCTTAGCTATTAGGCCAGAGTAAGAGTTAAGACCTTAACCATTAGGCCATAGTACGAGTCTAAGACCTTAGCTATTAGTCCAGAGTAAGAGTTAAGACTTAAACCAGTAGGCCAGAGTAAGAGTTAAGACCTTAACCTGTAGGCCATAGTACGAGTCTAAGACCTTAGCTATTAGGCCAGAGTAAGAGTTAAGACCTTAACCAGCAGGCCAGAGTAAGAGTTAAGACCTTAACCATTAGGCCAGAGTACGAGCCTAAGACCTTAGCTATTAGGCCAGAGTAAGACTTAAGACCTTAACCAGTAGGCCAGAGTAAGAGTTAAGACCTTAACCAGTAGGCCAGAGTAAAAGTTAAGACCTTAACCATTAGGCCAGAGTACGAGTCTAAGACCTTAGCTATTAGGCCAGAGTAAGAGTTAAGACCTTAGCTATTAGGCCAGAGTAAGAGTCTAAGACCTTAGCTATTAGCCCAGAGTAAGAGTTAAGACCTTAACCATAAGGCCAGACTAAGAGTTATGACCTTAACCAGTAGGCCGGAGTACGAGTCTAAGACCTTAGCTATTAGGCCAGAGTAAGAGTTAAGACCTTAACCAGTAGGCCAGAGTAAGAGTTAAGACCTTTACCTGTAGGCCATAGTACAAGTCTAAGACCTTAGCTATTAGGCCAGAGTAAGAGTTAAGACCTTAACCATTAGGCCAGAGTACGAGTCTAAGACCTTAGCTATTAGGCCAGAGTATGAGTCTAAGACCTTAGCTATTAGGCCAGAGTAAGAGTTAAGACCTTAACCATTAGGCCAGAGTATGAGTCAAAGACCTTAGCTATTAGGCCAGAGTAAGAGTTAAGACCTTAGCTATTAGGCCAGAGTAAGAGTTAAGACCTTAACCATTAGGCCAGAGTACGAGTCTAAGACCTTAGCTAATAGGCCAGAGTAAGAATTAAGACCTTAGCTATTAGGCCAGAGTAAGAGTTAAGACCTTAATCTTTAGGCCAGAGTACGATTCTAAGACCTTAGCTATTAGGCCAGAGTAAGAGTTAAGACCTTAACCATTAGGCCAGAGTACGAGTCTAAGACCTTAGCTATTAGGCCAGAGTAAGAGTTAAGACCTTAACCAGTAGGGCAGAGTAAGAGTTAAAACCTTAATCATTAGGCCAGAGCACGAGTCTAAGACCTTAGCTATTAGGCCAGAGTAAGAGTTAAGACCTTAACCATTAGGGCAGAGTACGAGTCTAAGACCTTAGCTATTAGGCCAGAGTACGAGTCTAAGACCTTAGCTATTAGGCCAGAGTAAGAGTTAAGACCTTAACCATTAAGCCAGAATACGAGTCTAAGACCTTAGCTATTAGTTCAGAGTACGTGTTAAGACCTTAACCAGTAGGCCAGAGTAAGAGTTAAGATCTCAACCATTAGGCCAGAGTACGAGTCTAAGACCTTAGCTATTAGGCCAGAGTATGAGTCTAAGACCTTAGCTATTAGGCCAGAGTAAGAGTTAAGACCTTAACCATTAGGCCAGAGTATGAGTCAAAGACCTTAGCTATTAGGCCAGAGTAAGAGTTAAGACCTTAGCTATTAGGCCAGAGTAAGAGTTAAGACCTTAACCATTAGGCCAGAGTACGAGTCTAAGACCTTAGCTAATAGGCCAGAGTAAGAATTAAGACCTTAGCTATTAGGCCAGAGTAAGAGTTAAGACCTTAATCTTTAGGCCAGAGTACGATTCTAAGACCTTAGCTATTAGGCCAGAGTAAGAGTTAAGACCTTAACCATTAGGCCAGAGTACGAGTCTAAGACCTTAGCTATTAGGCCAGAGTAAGAGTTAAGACCTTAACCAGTAGGGCAGAGTAAGAGGTAAAACCTTAATCATTAGGCCAGAGCACGAGTCTAAGACCTTAGCTATTAGGCCAGAGTAAGAGTTAAGACCTTAACCATTAGGGCAGAATACGAGTCTAAGACCTTAGCTATTAGGCCAGAGTACGAGTCTAAGACCTTAGCTAATAGGCCAGAGTAAGAGTTAAGACCTTAACCATTAAGCCAGAGTACGAGTCTAAGACCTTAGCTATTAGTTCAGAGTACGTGTTAAGACCTTAACCAGTAGGCCAGAGTAAGAGTTAAGATCTCAACCATTAGGCCAGAGTACGAGTCTAAGACCTTAGCTATTAGGCCAGAGTAAGAGTTAAGACCTTAACCATTAGGCCAGAGTAAGAGTCTAAGACCTTAGCTATTAGGCCAAAGTAAAAGTTTAGACCTTAGCTATTAGGCCAGAGTAAGAGTTAAGACCTTAACCATTAGGACATAGTACGAGTCTAAGACCTTAGCTATTAGGCCAGAGTAAGAGTTAAGACCTTAGCTATTAGGACAGAGTAAGAGTTAAGACCTTAACCAATAGGCCGGAGTATGAGTCTAAGACCTTAGCTATTAGGCCAGAGTAAGAGTTAAGACCTTAACCAGTAGGCCAGAGTAAGAGTTAAGACCTTTACCTGTAGGCCAGAGTAAGAGTTAAGACCTTAACCATTAGGCCAGAGTACGAGTCTAAGACCTTAGCTATTAGGCCAGAGTATGAGTCTAAGACCTTAGCTATTAGGCCAGAGTAAGATTTAAGACCTTAACCATTAGGCCAGAGTACGAGTCAAAGACCTTAGCTATTAGGTCAGAGTAAGAGTTAAGACCTTAGCTATTAGGCCAGAGTAAGAGTTAAGACCTTAACCATTAGGCCAGAGTACGAGCCTAAGACCTTAGCTATTAGGCCAGAGTAAGAATTAAGACCTTAGCTATTAGGCCAGAGTAAGAGTTAAGACCTTAACCTTTAGGCCGGAGTACGATTCTAAGACCTTAGCTATTAGGCCAGAGTAAGAGTTAAGACCTTAACCATTAGGCCAGAGTACGAGTCTAAGACCTTAGCTATTAGGCCAGAGTAAGAGTTAAGACCTTAACCAGTAGGGCAGAGTAAGAGTTAAAACCTTAATCATTAGGCCAGAGCACGAGTCTAAGACCTTAGCTATTAGGCCAGAGTAAGAGTTAAGACCTTCACCATTAGGTCAGAGTACGAGTCTAAGACCTTAGCTATTAGGCCAGAGTAAGAGTTAAGACCTTAACCATTAGGCCAGAGTACGAGTCTAAGACCTTAGCTATTAGGCCAGAGTAAGAGTTAAGACCTTAACCAGTAGGGCAGAGTAAGAGTTAAAACCTTAACCATTAGGCCAGAGTACGAGCCTAAGACCTTAGCTATTAGGCCAGAATAAGACTTAAGACCTTAACCAGTAGGCCAGAGTAAGAGTTAAGACCTTAACCAGTAGGCCAGAGTAAAAGTTAAGACCTTAACCATTAGGCCAGAGTACGAGTCTAAGACCTTAGCTATTAGGCCAGAGTAAGAGTTAAGACCTTAGCTATTAGGCCAGAGTAAGAGTCTAAGACCTTAGCTATTAGCCCAGAGTAAGAGTTAAGACCTTAACCATAAGGCCAGACTAAGAGTTATGACCTTAACCAGTAGGCCGGAGTACGAGTCTAAGACCTTAGCTATTAGGCCAGAGTAAGAGTTAAGACCTTAACCAGTAGGCCAGAGTAAGAGTTAAGACCTTTACCTGTAGGCCATAGTACAAGTCTAAGACCTTAGCTATTAGGCCAGAGTAAGAGTTAAGACCTTAACCATTAGGCCAGAGTACGAGTCTAAGACCTTAGCTATTAGGCCAGAGTATGAGTCTAAGACCTTAGCTATTAGGCCAGAGTAAGAGTTAAGACCTTAACCATTAGGCCAGAGTATGAGTCAAAGACCTTAGCTATTAGGCCAGAGTAAGAGTTAAGACCTTAGCTATTAGGCCAGAGTAAGAGTTAAGACCTTAACCATTAGGCCAGAGTACGAGTCTAAGACCTTAGCTAATAGGCCAGAGTAAGAATTAAGACCTTAGCTATTAGGCCAGAGTAAGAGTTAAGACCTTAACCTTTAGGCCAGAGTACGATTCTAAGACCTTAGCTATTAGGCCAGAGTAAGAGTTAAGACCTTAACCATTAGGCCAGAGTACGAGTCTAAGACCTTAGCTATTAGGCCAGAGTAAGAGTTAAGACCTTAACCAGTAGGGCAGAGTAAGAGTTAAAACCTTAATCATTAGGCCAGAGCACGAGTCTAAGACCTTAGCTATTAGGCCAGAGTAAGAGTTAAGACCTTAACCATTAGGGCAGAGTACGAGTCTAAGACCTTAGCTATTAGGCCAGAGTACGAGTCTAAGACCTTAGCTATTAGGCCAGAGTAAGAGTTAAGACCTTAACCATTAAGCCAGAGTACGAGTCTAAGACCTTAGCTATTAGTTCAGAGTACGTGTTAAGACCTTAACCAGTAGGCCAGAGTAAGAGTTAAGATCTCAACCATTAGGCCAGAGTACGAGTCTAAGACCTTAGCTATTAGGCCAGAGTAAGAGTTAAGACCTTAACCATTAGGCCAGAGTAAGAGTCTAAGACCTTAGCTATTAGGCCAAAGTAAAAGTTTAGACCTTAGCTATTAGGCCAGAGTAAGAGTTAAGACCTTAACCATTAGGACATAGTACGAGTCTAAGACCTTAGCTATTAGGCCAGAGTAAGAGTTAAGACCTTAGCTATTAGGACAGAGTAAGAGTTAAGACCTTAACCAATAGGCCGGAGTATGAGTCTAAGACCTTAGCTATTAGGACAGAGTAAGAGTTAAGACCTTAACCAGTAGGCCAGAGTAAGAGTTAAGACCTTTACCTGTAGGCCAGAGTAAGAGTTAAGACCTTAACCATTAGGCCAGAGTACGAGTCTAAGACCTTAGCTATTAGGCCAGAGTATGAGTCTAAGACCTTAGCTATTAGGCCAGAGTAAGATTTAAGACCTTAACCATTAGGCCAGAGTACGAGTCAAAGACCTTAGCTATTAGGCCAGAGTAAGAGTTAAGACCTTAGCTATTAGGCCAGAGTAAGAGTTAAGACCTTAACCATTAGGCCAGAGTACGAGCCTAAGACCTTAGCTATTAGGCCAGAGTAAGAATTAAGACCTTAGCTATTAGGCCAGAGTAAGAGTTAAGACCTTAACCTTTAGGCCGGAGTACGATTCTAAGACCTTAGCTATTAGGCCAGAGTAAGAGTTAAGACCTTAACCATTAGGCCAGAGTACGAGTCTAAGACCTTAGCTATTAGGCCAGAGTAAGAGTTAAGACCTTAACCAGTAGGGCAGAGTAAGAGTTAAAACCTTAATCATTAGGCCAGAGCACGAGTCTAAGACCTTAGCTATTAGGCCAGAGTAAGAGTTAAGACCTTAACCATTAGGTCAGAGTACGAGTCTAAGACCTTAGCTATTAGGCCAGAGTAAGAGTTAAGACCTTAGCTATTACGCCAGAGTAAGAGTTGAGACCTTAACCATTAGGCCATAGTACGAGTCTAAGACCTTAGCTATTAGGCCAGAGTAAGGGTTAAGACCATAGCTATTAGACCAGAGTAAGAGTTAAGACCTTAACCAGTAGGCCAGAGTACAAGTCTAAGACCTTAGCTATTAGGCCAGACTAAGAGTTTAGACCTTAACCATTAGGCCAGAGTACCAGTCTAAGACCTTAGCTATTAGGCCAGAGTAAAAGTTAAGACCTTAGCTATTAGGCCAGAGTAAGAGTTAAGACCTTTACCATTAGGCCATAGTACGAGTCTAAGACCTTAGCTATTAGGCCACAGCAAGAGTTAAGACTTAAACCAGAAGGCCAGAGTAAGAGTTAAGACCTTAACCTGTAGGCCATAGTACAAGTCTAAGACCTTCGCTATTAGGCCAGAGTAAGAGTTAAGACCTTAACCAGCAGGCCAGAGTAAAAGTTAAGACCTTAACCAGTAGGCCAGAGTAAGAGTTAAGACCTTAAACATTAGGCCAGAGTACGAGCCTAAGACCTTAGCTATTAGGCCAGAGTAAGAGTTAAGACCTTAACCAATAGGCCAGAGTAAGAGTTAAGACTTTAACCAGTAGGCCAGAGTAAAAGTTAAGACCTTAACCATTAGGCCAGAGTATGAGTCTAAGACCTTAGCTATTAGGCCAGAGTAAGAGTCTAAGACCTTAGCTATTAGCCCAGAGTAAGAGTTAAGACCTTAACCATTAGGCCAGACTAAGAGTTAAGACCTTAACCAGTAGGCCATAGTACGAGTCTAAGACCTTAGCTATTAGGCCAGAGTAAGAGTTAAGACCTTAACCATTAGGCCAGAGTACGGGTCTAAGACCTTAGCTATTAGGCCAGACTAAGAGTTAAGACCTTAGCTTTTAGGCCAGAGTAAGAGTTAAGACCTTAACCATTAGGCCAGAGTACAAGTCTAAGACCTTAGCTATTAGGTCAGAGTAAGAGTTAAAACCTTAGCTATTAGGCCAGAGTAAGAGTCTAAGACCTTAGCTATTAGGCCAGAGTAAAAGTTAAGACCTTAACCATTAGGCCAGAGTAAGAGTTAAGACCTTAGCTATTAGGCCAGAGTAAGAGTTAAGACCTTAACCATTAGGCCAGAGTACGAGTCTAAGACCTTAGCTAGTAGGCCAGAGTAAGAGTTAAGACCTTAACCATTAGGTCAAAGTAAGAGTTAAGACCTTAACCTGTAGGCCATAGTACGAGTCTAAGACCTTAGCTATTATGCCAGAGTAAGAGTTAAGACCTTAGCTATTATGCCAGAGTAAGGGTTAAGACCTTAACCAGTAGGCCAGAGTAAGAGTTACGACCTTAACCATTAGGCCAGAGTATGAGTCTAAGACCTTAGCTATTAGGCCAGAGTAAGAGTTAAGACCTTAACCATTAGGCCAGAGTACGAGTCTACGACCTTCGCTATTAGGCCAGAGTAAGAGTTAAGACCTTAACCATTAGGCCAGAGTACGAGTCTAAGACCTTAGCTATCAGGCCAGAGTACGAGTCTAAGACCTTAGCTATTAGGCTAGAGTAAGAGTTAAAACCTTAACCAGTATGCCGGAGTACGAGTCTAAGACCTTAGCTATTAGGCCAGAGTAAGAGTTAAGACCTTAACCAGTAGGCCAGAGTAAGAGTTAAGACCTTTACCTGTAGGCCAGAGTAAGAGTTAAGACCTTAACCATTAGGCCAGAGTACGAGTTTAAGACCTTAGCTATTAGGCCAGAGTATGAGGCTAAGACCTTAGCTATTAGGCCAGAGTAAGAGTTAAGACCTTAACCATTAGGCCAGAGTATGAGTCAAAGACCTTAGCTATTAGGCCAGAGTAAGAGTTAAGACCTTAGCTATTAGGCCAGAGTAAGAGTTAAGACCTTAACCATTAGGCCAGAGTACGAGTCTAAGACCTTAGCTATTAGGCCAGAGTAAGAATTAAGACCTTAGCTATTAGGCCAGAGTAAGAGTTAAGACCTTAGCTATTAGGCCAGAGTAAGAGTTAAGACCTTAGCTATTAGGCCAGAGTAAGAGTTAAGACCTTAACCATTAGGCCAGAGTACGAGCCTAAGACCTTAGCTATTAGGCCAGAGTAAGAATTAAGACCTTAGCTATTAGGCCAGAGTAAGAGTTAAGACCTTAACCTTTAGGCCAGAGTACGATTCTAAGACCTTAGCTATTAGGCCAGAGTAAGAGTTAAGACCTTAACCATTAGGCCAGAGTACGAGTCTAAGACCTTAGCTATTAGGCCAGAGTAAGAGTTAAGACCTTAACCAGTAGGGCAGAGTAAGAGTTAAAACCTTAATCATTAGGCCAGAGCACGAGTCTAAGACCTTAGCTATTAGGCCAGAGTAAGAGTTAAGACCTTAACCATTAGGTCAGAGTACGAGTCTAAGACCTTAGCTATTAGGCCAGAGTAAGAGTTAAGACCTTAGCTATTAGGCCAGAGTAAGAGTTGAGACCTTAACCATTAGGCCATAGTACGAGTCTAAGACCTTAGCTATTAGGCCAGAGTAAGGGTTAAGACCATAGCTATTAGACCAGAGTAAGAGTTAAGACCTTAACCAGTAGGCCAGAGTACAAGTCTAAGACCTTAGCTATTAGGCCAGAGTAAGAGTTTAGACCTTAACCATTAGGACAGAGTATGAGTCTAAGACCTTAGCTATTAGGCCAGAGTAAAAGTTAAGACCTTAGCTATTAGGCCAGAGCAAGTGTTAAGACTTAAACCAGAAGGCCAGAGTAAGAGTTAAGACCTTAACCTGTAGGCCATAGTACAAGTCTAAGACCTTAGCTATTAGGCCAGAGTAAGAGTTAAGACCTTAACCAGCAGGCCAGAGTAAAAGTTAAGACCTTAACCAGTAGGCCAGAGTAAGAGTTAAGACCTTAAACATTAGGCCAGAGTACGAGCCTAAGACCTTAGCTATTAGGCCAGAGTAAGAGTTAAGACCTTAACCAATAGGCCAGAGTAAGAGTTAAGACTTTAACCAGTAGGCCAGAGTAAAAGTTAAGACCTTAACCATTAGGCCAGAGTACGAGTCTAAGACCTTAGCTATTAGGCCAGAGTAAGAGTTAAGACCTTAGCTATTAGGCCAGAGTAAGAGTCT
Source organism: Triturus cristatus (assembly GCF_964204655.1). NCBI lineage: Eukaryota > Metazoa > Chordata > Amphibia > Caudata > Salamandridae > Triturus > Triturus cristatus. Next base: position 541,929,253 of record NC_140592.1, read on the forward strand.
AAGACCTTAGCTATTAGCCCAGAGTAAGAGTTAAGACCTTAACCATTAGGCCAGACTAAGAGTTAAGACCTTAACCAGTAGGCCATAGTACGAGTCTAAGACCTTAGCTATTAGGTTAGAGTAAGAGTTAAAACCTTAGCTATTAGGCCAGAGTAAGAGTCTAATACCTTAGCTATTAGGCCAGAGTAAAAGTTAAGACCTTAACCATTAGGCCAGAGTAAGAGTTAAGACCTTAGCTATTAGGCCAGAGTAAGAGTTAAGACCTTAACCATTAGGCCAGAGTACGAGTCTAAGACCTTAGCTAGTAGGCCAGAGTAAAAGTTAAGAACTTAACCATTAGGTCAAAGTAAGAGTTAAGACCTTAACCTGTAGGCCATAGTACGAGTCTAAGACCTTAGCTATTAGGCCAGAGTAAGAGTTAAGACCTTAACCAGTAGGCCAGAGTAAGAGTTAAGACCTTAGCTATTATGCCAGAGTAAGGGTTAAGACCTTAACCAGTAGGCCAGAGTAAGAGTTACAACCTTAACCATTAGGCCAGAGTATGAGTCTAAGACCTTAGCTATTAGGCCAGAGTAAGAGTTAAGACCTTAACCATTAGGCCAGAGTACGAGTCTACGACCTTCGCTATTAGGCCAGAGTAAGAGTTAAGACCTTAACCATTAGGCCAGAGTACGAGTCTAAGACCTTAGCTATCAGGCCAGAGTACGAGTCTAAGACATTAGCTATTAGGCCAGAGTAAGAGTTAAAACCTTAACCATTAGGCCAGAGTACGAGTCTAAGACCTTAGCTAATAGGCCAGAGTAAGAGTTAAGACCTTAACTATTAGGACAGACTAAGAGTTAAGACCTTAACCATTAGGCCAGAGTACGAGTCTAAGACCTTAGCTATTAGGCCAGAGTAAGAGTAAAAACCTTAGCTATTAGGCCAGAGTAAGAGTTAAGACCTTAACCATTAGGCCAGACTATGAATTTAAGATCTTAGCTATTAGGCCAGAGTAAGAGTTAAGACCTTAACCAGTAGGGCAGAGTAAGAGTTAAAACCTTAATCATTAGGTCAGAGCACGAGTCTAAGACCTTAGCTATTAGGCCAGAGTAAGAGTTAAGACCTTAACCATTAGGGCAAAGTACAAGTCTAAGACCTTAGCTATTAGGCCAGAGTAAGAGTTAAGACCTTAGCTATTAGGCCAGAGTAAGAGTTAAGACCTTAACCATTAGACCATAGTACGAGTCTAAGACCTTAGCTATTAGGCCAGAGTAAGGGTTAAGACCATAGCTATTAGACCAGAGTAAGAGTTAAGACCTTAACCAGTAGGCCAGAGTACAAGTCTAAGCCCTTAGCTATTAGGCCAGACTAAGAGTTAAGACCTTAACCATTAGGCCAGAGTACGAGTCTAAGACCTTAGCTATTAGGCCAGACTAAAAGTTAAGACCTTAGCTATTAGGCCAGAGTAAGAGTTAAGACCTTAACCATTAGGCCATAGTACGAGTCTAAGACCTTAGCTATTAGTCCAGAGTAAGAGTTAAGACTTAAACCAGTAGGCCAGAGTAAGAGTTAAGACCTTAACCTGTAGGCCATAGTACGAGTCTAAGACCTTAGCTATTAGGCCAGAGTAAGAGTTAAGACCTTAACCAGCAGGCCAGAGTAAAAGTTAAGACCTTAACCAGTAGGCCAGAGTAAGAGTTAAGACCTTAACCATTAGGCCAGAGTACGAGCCTAAGACCTTAGCTATTAGGCCAGAGTAAGACTTAAGACCTTAACCAGTAGGCCAGAGTAAGATTTAAGACCTTAACCAGTAGGCCAGAGTAAAAGTTAAGACCTTAACCATTAGGCCAGAGTACGAGTCTAAGACCTTAGCTATTAGGCCAGAGTAAGAGTTAAGACCTTAGCTATTAGGCCAGAGTAAGAGTCTAAGACCTTAGCTATTAGCCCAGAGTAAGAGTTAAGACCTTAACCATAAGGCCAGACTAAGAGTTGTGACCTTAACCAGTAGGCCGGAGTACGAGTCTAAGACCTTAGCTATTAGGCCAGAGTAAGAGTTAAGACCTTAACCAGTAGGCCAGAGTAAGAGTTAAGACCTTTACCTGTAGGCCATAGTACAAGTCTAAGACCTTAGCTATTAGGCCAGAGTAAGAGTTAAGACCTTAACCATTAGGCCAGAGTACGAGTCTAAGACCTTAGCTATTAGGCCAGAGTATGAGTCTAAGACCTTAGCTATTAGGCCAGAGTAAGAGTTAAGACCTTAACCATTAGGCCAGAGTATGAGTCAAAGACCTTAGCTATTAGGCCAGAGTAAGAGTTAAGACCTTAGCTATTAGGCCAGAGTAAGAGTTAAGACCTTAACCATTAGGCCAGAGTACGAGTCTAAGACCTTAGCTAATAGGCCAGAGTAAGAATTAAGACCTTAGCTATTAGGCCAGAGTAAGAGTTAAGACCTTAACCTTTAGGCCAGAGTACGATTCTAAGACCTTAGCTATTAGGCCAGAGTAAGAGTTAAGATCTTAACCATTAGGCCAGAGTACGAGTCTAAGACCTTAGCTATTAGGCCAGAGTAAGAGTTAAGACCTTAACCAGTAGGGCAGAGTAAGAGTTAAAACCTTAATCATTAGGCCAGAGCATGAGTCTAAGACCTTAGCTATTAGGCCAGAGTAAGAGTTAAGACCTTAACCATTAGGGCAGAGTACGAGTCTAAGACCTTAGCTATTAGGCCAGAGTACGAGTCTAAGACCTTAGCTATTAGGCCAGAGTAAGAGTTAAGACCTTAACCATTAAGCCAGAGTGCGAGTCTAAGACCTTAGCTATTAGTTCAGAGTACGTGTTAAGACCTTAACCAGTAGGCCAGAGTAAGAGTTAAGATCTCAACCATTAGGCCAGAGTACGAGTCTAAGACCTTAGCTATTAGGCCAGAGTAAGAGTTAAGACCTTAACCATTAGGCCAGAGTAAGAGTCTAAGACCTTAGCTATTAGGCCAAAGTAAAAGTTTAGACCTTCGCTATTAGGCCAGAGTAAGAGTTAAGACCTTAACCATTAGGACATAGTACGAGTCTAAGACCTTAGCTATTAGGCCAGAGTAAGAGTTAAGACCTTAGCTATTAGGACAGAGTAAGAGTTAAGACCTTAACCAATAGGCCGGAGTATGAGTCTAAGACCTTAACCAGTAGGCCAGAGTAAGAGTTAAGACCTTAACCAGTAGGCCAGAGTAAGAGTTAAGACCTTAACCATTAGGCCAGAGTACGAGTCTAAGACCTTAGCTATTAGGCCAGAGTATGAGTCTAAGACCTTAGCTATTAGGCCAGAGTAAGATTTAAGACCTTAACCATTAGGCCAGAGTACGAGTCAAAGACCTTAGCTATTAGGCCAGAGTAAGAGTTAAGACCTTAGCTATTAGGCCAGAGTAAGAGTTAAGACCTTAACCATTAGGCCAGAGTACGAGCCTAAGACCTTAGCTATTAGGCCAGAGTAAGAATTAAGACCTTAGCTATTAGGCCAGAGTAAGAGTTAAGACCTTAACCTTTAGGCCGGAGTACGATTCTAAGACCTTAGCTATTAGGCCAGAGTAAGAGTTAAGACCTTAACCATTAGGCCAGAGTACGAGTCTAAGACCTTAGCTATTAGGCCAGAGTAAGAGTTAAGACCTTAACCAGTAGGGCAGAGTAAGAGTTAAAACCTTAATCATTAGGCCAGAGCACGAGTCTAAGACCTTAGCTATTAGGCCAGAGTAAGAGTTAAGACCTTAACCAGTAGGCCATAGTACGAGTCTAAGACCTTAGCTATTAGGCCAGAGTAAAAGTTAAGACCTTAGCTATTAGGCCAGAGTAAGAGTTAAGACCTTTACCATTAGGCCATAGTATGAGTCTAAGACCTTAGCTATTAGGCCACAGCAAGAGTTAAGACTTAAACCAGAAGGCCAGAGTAAGAGTTAAGACCTTAACCTGTAGGCCATAGTACAAGTCTTAGACCTTCGCTATTAGGCCAGAGTAAGAGTTAAGACCTTAACCAGCAGGCCAGAGTAAAAGTTAAGACCTTAACCAGTAGGCCAGAGTAAGAGTTAAGACCTTAAACATTAGGCCAGAGTACGAGCCTAAGACCTTAGCTATTAGGCCAGAGTAAGAGTTAAGACCTTAACCAATAGGCCAGAGTAAGAGTTAAGACTTTAACCAGTAGGCCAGAGTAAAAGTTAAGACCTTAACCATTAGGCCAGAGTACGAGTCTAAGACCTTAGCTATTAGGCCAGAGTAAGAGTCTAAGACCTTAGCTATTAGCCCAGAGTAAGAGTTAAGACCTTAACCATTAGGCCAGACTAAGAGTTAAGACCTTAACCAGTAGGCCATAGTACGAGTCTAAGACCTTAGCTATTAGGCCAGAGTAAGAGTTAAGACCTTAACCATTAGGCCAGAGTACGGGTCTAAGACCTTAGCTATTAGGCCAGACTAAGAGTTAAGACCTTAGCTATTAGGCCAGAGTAAGAGTTAAGACCTTAACCATTAGGCCAGAGTACAAGTCTAAGACCTTAGCTATTAGGTCAGAGTAAGAGTTAAAACCTTAGCTATTAGGCCAGAGTAAGAGTCTAAGACCTTAACTATTAGGCCAGAGTAAAAGTTAGGACCTTAACCATTAGGCCAGAGTAAGAGTTAAGACCTTAGCTATTAGGCCAGAGTAAGAGTTAAGACCTTAACCATTAGGCCAGAGTACGAGTCTAAGACCTTAGCTAGTAGGCCAGAGTAAGAGTTAAGACCTTAACCATTAGGTCAAAGTAAGAGTTAAGACCTTAACCTGTAGGCCATAGTACGAGTCTAAGACCTTAGCTATTATGCCAGAGTAAGAGTTAAGACCTTAGCTATTATGCCAGAGTAAGGGTTAAGACCTTAACCAGTCGGCCAGAGTAAGAGTTACGACCTTAACCAGTAGGCCAGAGTATGAGTCTAAGACCTTAGCTATTAGGCCAGAGTAAGAGTTAAGACCTTAACCATTAGGCCAGAGTACGAGTCTACGACCTTCGCTATTAGGCCAGAGTAAGAGTTAAGACCTTAACCATTAGGCCAGAGTACGAGTCTAAGACCTTAGCTATCAGGCAAGAGTACGAGTCTAAGACCTTAGCTATTAGGCTAGAGTAAGAGTTAAAACCTTAACCAGTAGGCCGGAGTACGAGTCTAAGACCTTAGCTATTAGGCCAGAGTAAGAGTTAAGACCTTAACCAGTAGGCCAGAGTAAGAGTTAAGACCTTTACCTGTAGGCCAGAGTAAGAGTTAAGACCTTAACCATTAGGCCAGAGTACGAGTTTAAGACCTTAGCTATTAGGCCAGAGTATGAGTCTAAGACCTTAGCTATTAGGCCAGAGTAAGAGTTAAGACCTTAACCATTAGGCCAGAGTATGAGTCAAAGACCTTAGCTATTAGGCCAGAGTAAGAGTTAAGACCTTAGCTATTAGGCCAGAGTAGGAGTTAAGACCTTAACCATTAGGCCAGAGTACGAGTCTAAGACGTTAGCTATTAGGCCAGAGTAAGAATTAAGACCTTAGCTATTAGGCCAGAGTAAGAGTTAAGACCTTAGCTATTAGGCCAGAGTAAGAGTTAAGACCTTAACCATTAGGCCAGAGTACGAGCCTAAGACCTTAGCTATTAGGCCAGAGTAAGAATTAAGACCTTAGCTATTAGGCCAGAGTAAGAGTTAAGACCTTAACCTTTAGGCCAGAGTACGATTCTAAGACCTTAGCTATTAGGCCAGAGTAAGAGTTAAGACCTTAACCATTAGGCCAGAGTACGAGTCTAAGACCTTAGCTATTAGGCCAGAGTAAGAGTTAAGACCTTAACCAGTAGGGCAGAGTAAGAGTTAAAACCTTAATCATTAGGCCAGAGCACGAGTCTAAGACCTTAGCTATTAGGCCAGAGTAAGAGTTAAGACCTTAACCATTAGGTCAGAGTACGAGTCTAAGACCTTAACCAGTAGGCCAGAGTACAAGTCTAAGACCTTAGCTATTAGGCCAGACTAAGAGTTTAGACCTTAACCATTAGGCCAGAGTACGAGTCTAAGACCTTAGCTATTAGGCCAGAGTAAAAGTTAAGACCTTAGCTATTAGGCCAGAGCAAGTGTTAAGACTTAAACCAGAAGGCCAGAGTAAGAGTTAAGACCTTAACCTGTAGGCCATAGTACAAGTCTAAGACCTTAGCTATTAGGCCAGAGTAAGAGTTAAGACCTTAACCAGCAGGCCAGAGTAAAAGTTAAGACCTTGACCAGTAGGCCAGAGTAAGAGTTAAGACCTTAAACTTTAGGACAGAGTACGAGCCTAAGACCTTAGCTATTAGGCCAGAGTAAGAGTTAAGACCTTAACCAATAGGCCAGAGTAAGAGTTAAGACTTTAACCAGTAGGCCAGAGTAAAAGTTAAGACCTTAACCATTAGGCCAGAGTACGAGTCTAAGACCTTAGCTATTAGGCCAGAGTAAGAGTTAAGACCTTAGCTATTAGGCCAGAGTAAGAGTCTAAGACCTTAGCTATTAGCCCAGAGTAAGAGTTAAGACCTTAACCATTAGGCCAGACTAAGAGTTAAGACCTTAACCAGTAGGCCATAGTACGAGTCTAAGACCTTAGCTATTAGGTTAGAGTAAGAGTTAAAACCTTAGCTATTAGGCCAGAGTAAGAGTCTAATACCTTAGCTATTAGGCCAGAGTAAAAGTTAAGACCTTAACCATTAGGCCAGAGTAAGAGTTAAGACCTTAGCTATTAGGCCAGAGTAAGAGTTAAGACCTTAACCATTAGGCCAGAGTACGAGTCTAAGACCTTAGCTAGTAGGCCAGAGTAAAAGTTAAGACCTTAACCATTAGGTCAAAGTAAGAGTTAAGACCTTAACCTGTAGGCCATAGTACGAGTCTAAGACCTTAGCTATTATGCCAGAGTAAGAGTTAAGACCTTAGCTATTATGCCAGAGTAAGGGTTAAGACCTTAACCAGTAGGCCAGAGTAAGAGTTACAACCTTAACCATTAGGCCAGAGTATGAGTCTAAGACCTTAGCTATTAGGCCAGAGTAAGAGTTAAGACCTTAACCATTAGGCCAGAGTACGAGTCTACGACCTTCGCTATTAGGCCAGAGTAAGAGTTAAGACCTTAACCATTAGGCCAGAGTACGAGTCTAAGACCTTAGCTATCAGGCCAGAGTACGAGTCTAAGACATTAGCTATTAGGCCAGAGTAAGAGTTAAAACCTTAACCATTAGGCCAGAGTACGAGTCTAAGACCTTAGCTAATAGGCCAGAGTAAGAGTTAAGACCTTAACTATTAGGACAGACTAAGAGTTAAGACCTTAACCATTAGGCCAGAGTACGAGTCTAAGACCTTAGCTATTAGGCCAGAGTAAGAGTAAAAACCTTAGCTATTAGGCCAGAGTAAGAGTTAAGACCTTAACCATTAGGCCCGACTATGAATTTAAGACCTTAGCTATTAGGCCAGAGTAAGAGTTAATACCTTAACCATTAGGCCAGAGTACGAGTCTAAGACCTTAGCTATTAGGCCAGAGTAAGAGTTAAGACCTTAGCTATTAGGCCAGAGTAAGAGTTAAGACCTCAACCTTTAGGCCAGAGTACGAGTCTAAGGCCTTAGCTATTAGGCCAGAGTAAGAGTTAAGACCTTAGCTATTAGGCCAGAGTAAGAGTTAAGACCTTAACCTTTAGGCCAGAGTATGAGTCTAAGGCCTTAGCTATTAGGCCAGAGTAAGAGTTAAGACCTTAACCATTAGGCCATAGTACGAGTCTAAGACCTTAGCTATTAGGCCAGAGTAAGAGTTAAGACCTTAGCTATTAGGCCAGAGTAAGAGTTAAGACCTTAACCAGTAGGCCGGAGTACGAGTCTAAGACCTTAGCTATTAGGCCAGAGTAAGAGTTAAGACCTTAACCAGTAGGCCAGAGTAAGAGTTAAGACCTTTACCTGTAGGCCAGAGTAAGAGTTAAGACCTTAACCATTAGGCCAGAGTACGAGTCTAAGACCTTAGCTATTAGGCCAGAGTATGAGTCTAAGACCTTAGCTATTAGGCCAGAGTAAGAGTTAAGACCTAACCATTAGGCCAGAGTATGAGTCAAAGACCTTAGCTATTAGGCCAGAGTAAGAGTTAAGACCTTAGCTATTAGGCCAGAGTAAGAGTTAAGACCTTAACCATTAGGCCAGAGTACGAGTCTAAGACCTTAGCTATTAGGCCAGAGTAAGAATTAAGACCTTAGCTATTAGGCCAGAGTAAGAGTTAAGACCTTAACCTTTAGGCCAGAGTACGATTCTAAGACCTTAGCTATTAGGCCAGAGTAAGAGTTAAGACCTTAACCATTAGGCCAGAGTACGAGTCTAAGATCTTAGCTATTAGGCCAGAGTAAGAGTTAAGACCTTAACCAGTAGGGCAGAGTAAGAGTTAAAACCTTAATCATTAGGTCAGAGCACGAGTCTAAGACCTTAGCTATTAGGCCAGAGTAAGAGTTAAGACCTTAACCATTAGGGCAAAGTACAAGTCTAAGACCTTAGCTATTAGGCCAGAGTAAGAGTTAAGACCTTAGCTATTAGGCCAGAGTAAGAGTTAAGACCTTAACCATTAGACCATAGTACGAGTCTAAGACCTTAGCTATTAGGCCAGAGTAAGGGTTAAGACCATAGCTATTAGACCAGAGTAAGAGTTAAGACCTTAACCAGTAGGCCAGAGTACAAGTCTAAGACCTTAGCTATTAGGCCAGACTAAGAGTTAAGACCTTAACCATTAGGCCAGAGTACGAGTCTAAGACCTTAGCTATTAGGCCAGACTAAAAGTTAAGACCTTAGCTATTAGGCCAGAGTAAGAGTTAAGACCTTAACCATTAGGCCATAGTACGAGTCTAAGACCTTAGCTATTAGTCCAGAGTAAGAGTTAAGACTTAAACCAGTAGGCCAGAGTAAGAGTTAAGACCTTAACCTGTAGGCCATAGTACGAGTCTAAGACCTTAGCTATTAGGCCAGAGTAAGAGTTAAGACCTTAACCAGCAGGCCAGAGTAAAAGTTAAGACCTTAACCAGTAGGCCAGAGTAAGAGTTAAGACCTTAACCATTAGACCAGAGTACGAGCCTAAGACCTTAGCTATTAGGCCAGAGTAAGACTTAAGACCTTAACCAGTAGGCCAGAGTAAGAGTTAAGACCTTAACCAGTAGGCCAGAGTAAAAGTTAAGACCTTAACCATTAGGCCAGAGTACGAGTCTAAGACCTTAGCTATTAGGCCAGAGTAAGAGTTAAGACCTTAGCTATTAGGCCAGAGTAAGAGTCTAAGACCTTAGCTATTAGCCCAGAGTAAGAGTTAAGACCTTAACCATAAGGCCAGACTAAGAGTTATGACCTTAACCAGTAGGCCGGAGTACGAGTCTAAGACCTTAGCTATTAGGCCAGAGTAAGAGTTAAGACCTTAACCAGTAGGCCAGAGTAAGAGTTAAGACCTTTACCTGTAGGCCATAGTACAAGTCTAAGACCTTAGCTATTAGGCCAGAGTAAGAGTTAAGACCTTAACCATTAGGCCAGAGTACGAGTCTAAGACCTTAGCTATTAGGCCAGAGTATGAGTCTAAGACCTTAGCTATTAGGCCAGAGTAAGAGTTAAGACCTTAACCATTAGGCCAGAGTATGAGTCAAAGACCTTAGCTATTAGGCCAGAGTAAGAGTTAAGACCTTAGCTATTAGGCCAGAGTAAGAGTTAAGACCTTAACCATTAGGCCAGAGTACGAGTCTAAGACCTTAGCTAATAGGCCAGAGTAAGAATTAAGACCTTAGCTATTAGGCCAGAGTAAGAGTTAAGACCTTAACCTTTAGGCCAGAGTACGATTCTAAGACCTTAGCTATTAGGCCAGAGTAAGAGTTAAGACCTTAACCATTAGGCCAGAGTACGAGTCTAAGACCTTAGCTATTAGGCCAGAGTAAGAGTTAAGACCTTAACCAGTAGGGCAGAGTAAGAGTTAAAACCTTAATCATTAGGCCAGAGCACGAGTCTAAGACCTTAGCTATTAGGCCAGAGTAGGAGTTAAGACCTTAACCATTAGGCCAGAGTACGAGTCTAAGACCTTAGCTATTAGGCCAGAGTAAGAGTTAAGACCTTAACCATTAAGCCAGAGTACGAGTCTAAGACCTTAGCTATTAGTTCAGAGTACGTGTTAAGACCTTAACCAGTAGGCCAGAGTAAGAGTTAAGATCTCAACCATTAGGCCAGAGTATGAGTCTAAGACCTTAGCTATTAGGCCAGAGTAAGAGTTAAGACCTTAACCATTAGGCCAGAGTAAGAGTCTAAGACCTTAGCTATTAGGCCAAAGTAAAAGTTTAGACCTTAGCTATTAGGCCAGAGTAAGAGTTAAGACCTTAACCATTAGGACATAGTACGAGTCTAAGACCTTAGCTATTAGGCCAGAGTAAGAGTTAAGACCTTAGCTATTAGGACAGAGTAAGAGTTAAGACCTTAACCAATAGGCCGGAGTATGAGTCTAAGACCTTAGCTATTAGGCCAGAGTAAGAGTTAAGACCTTAACCAGTAGGCCAGAGTAAGAGTTAAGACCTTTACCTGTAGGCCAGAGTAAGAGTTAAGACCTTAACCATTAGGCCAGAGTACGAGTCTAAGACCTTAGCTATTAGGCCAGAGTATGAGTCTAAGACCTTAGCTATTAGGCCAGAGTAAGATTTAAGACCTTAACCATTAGGCCAGAGTACGAGTCAAAGACCTTAGCTATTAGGCCAGAGTAAGAGTTAAGACCTTAGCTATTAGGCCAGAGTAAGAGTTAAGACCTTAACCATTAGGCCAGAGTACGAGCCTAAGACCTTAGCTATTAGGCCAGAGTAAGAATTAAGACCTTAGCTATTAGGCCAGAGTAAGAGTTAAGACCTTAACCTTTAGGCCGGAGTACGATTCTAAGACCTTAGCTATTAGGCCAGAGTAAGAGTTAAGACCTTAACCATTAGGCCAGAGTACGAGTCTAAGACCTTAGCTATTAGGCCAGAGTAAGAGTTAAGACCTTAACCAGTAGGGCAGAGTAAGAGTTAAAACCTTAATCATTAGGCCAGAGCACGAGTCTAAGACCTTAGCTATTAGGCCAGAGTAAGAGTTAAGACCTTAACCATTAGGTCAGAGTACGAGTCTAAGACCTTAGCTATTAGGCCAGAGTAAGAGTTAAGACCTTAGCTATTAGGCCAGAGTAAGAGTTGAGACCTTAACCATTAGGCCATAGTACGAGTCTAAGACCTTAGCTATTAGGCCAGAGTAAGGGTTAAGACCATAGCTATTAGACCAGAGTACAAGTCTAAGACCTTAGCTATTAGGCCAGACTAAGAGTTTAGACCTTAACCATTAGGCCAGAGTACCAGTCTAAGACCTTAGCTATTAGGCCAGAGTAAAAGTTAAGACCTTAGCTATTAGGCCAGAGTAAGAGTTAAGACCTTTACCATTAGGCCATAGTACGAGTCTAAGACCTTAGCTATTAGGCCACAGCAAGAGTTAAGACTTAAACCAGAAGGCCAGAGTAAGAGTTAAGACCTTAACCTGTAGGCCATAGTACAAGTCTAAGACCTTCGCTATTAGGCCAGAGTAAGAGTTAAGTCCTTAACCAGCAGGCCAGAGTAAAAGTTAAGACCTTAACCAGTAGGCCAGAGTAAGAGTTAAGACCTTAAACATTAGGCCAGAGTACGAGCCTAAGACCTTAGCTATTAGGCCAGAGTAAGAGTTAAGACCTTAACCAATAGGCCAGAGTAAGAGTTAAGACTTTAACCAGTAGGCCAGAGTAAAAGTTAAGACCTTAACCATTAGGCCAGAGTACGAGTCTAAGACCTTAGCTATTAGGCCAGAGTAAGATTTGAGACCTTAACCATTAGGCCATAGTACGAGTCTAAGACCTTAGCTATTAGGCCAGAGTAAGGGTTAAGACCATAGCTATTAGACCAGAGTAAGAGTTAAGACCTTAACCAGTAGGCCAGAGTACAAGTCTAAGACCTTAGCTATTAGGCCAGACTAAGAGTTTAGACCTTAACCATTAGGCCAGAGTACCAGTCTAAGACCTTAGCTATTAGGCCAGAGTAAAAGTTAAGACCTTAGCTATTAGGCCAGAGTAAGAGTTAAGACCTTTACCATTAGGCCATAGTACGAGTCTAAGACCTTAGCTATTAGGCCACAGCAAGAGTTAAGACTTAAACCAGAAGGCCAGAGTAAGAGTTAAGACCTTAACCTGTAGGCCATAGTACAAGTCTAAGACCTTCGCTATTAGGCCAGAGTAAGAGTTAAGTCCTTAACCAGCAGGCCAGAGTAAAAGTTAAGACCTTAACCAGTAGGCCAGAGTAAGAGTTAAGACCTTAAACATTAGGCCAGAGTACGAGCCTAAGACCTTAGCTATTAGGCCAGAGTAAGAGTTAAGACCTTAACCAATAGGCCAGAGTAAGAGTTAAGACTTTAACCAGTAGGCCAGAGTAAAAGTTAAGACCTTAACCATTAGGCCAGAGTACGAGTCTAAGACCTTAGCTATTAGGCCAGAGTAAGAGTCTAAGACCTTAGCTATTAGCCCAGAGTAAGAGTTAAGACCTTAACCATTAGGCCAGACTAAGAGTTAAGACCTTAACCAGTAGGCCATAGTACGAGTCTAAGACCTTATCTATTAGGTCAGAGTAAGAGTTAAAACCTTAGCTATTAGGCCAGAGTAAGAGTCTAAGACCTTAGCTATTAGGCCAGAGTAAAAGTTAAGCCTTAACCATTAGGCCAGAGTAAGAGTTAAGACCTTAGCTATTAGGCCAGAGTAAGAGTTAAGACCTTAACCATTAGGCCAGAGTACGAGTCTAAGACCTTAGCTAGTAGGCCAGAGTAAGAGTTAAGACCTTAACCATTAGGTCAAAGTAAGAGTTAAGACCTTAACCTGTAGGCCATAGTACGAGTCTAAGACCTTAGCTATTATGCCAGAGTAAGAGTTAAGACCTTAGCTATTATGCCAGAGTAAGGGTTAAGACCTTAACCAGTAGGCCAGAGTAAGAGTTACGACCTTAACCATTAGGCCAGAGTATGAGTCTAAGACCTTAGCAATTAGGCCAGAGTAAGAGTTAAGACCTTAACCATTAGGTCAGAGTACGAGTCTACGACCTTCGCTATTAGGCCAGAGTAAGAGTTAAGACCTTAACCATTAGGCCAGAGTACGAGTCTAAGACCTTAGCTATCAGGCCAGAGTACGAGTCTAAGACCTTAGCTATTAGGCCAGAGTAAGAGTTAAAACCTTAACCAGTAGGCCGGAGTACGAGTCTAAGACCTTAGCTATTAGGCCAGAGTAAGAGTTAAGACCTTAACCAGTAGGCCAGAGTAAGAGTTAAGACCTTTACCTGTAGGCCAGAGTAAGAGTTAAGACCTTAACCATTAGGCCAGAGTACGAGTTTAAGACCTTAGCTATTAGGCCAGAGTATGAGTCTAAGACCTTAGCTATTAGGCCAGAGTAAGAGTTAAGACCTTAACCATTAGGCCAGAGTATGAGTCAAAGACCTTAGCTATTAGGCCAGAGTAAGAGTTAAGACCTTAGCTATTAGGCCAGAGTAAGAGTTAAGACCTTAACCATTAGGCCAGAGTACGAGTCTAAGACCTTAGCTATTAGGCCAGAGTAAGAATTAAGACCTTAGCTATTAGGCCAGAGTAAGAGTTAAGACCTTAACCTTTAGGCCAGAGTACAATTCTAAGACCTTAGCTATTAGGCCAGAGTAAGAGTTAAGACCTTAACCATTAGGCCAGAGTACGAGTCTAAGATCTTAGCTATTAGGCCAGAGTAAGAGTTAAGACCTTAACCAGTAGGGCAGAGTAGGAGTTAAAACCTTAATCATTAGGTCAGAGCACGAGTCTAAGACCTTAGCTATTAGGCCAGAGTAAGAGTTAAGACCTTAACCATTAGGGCAAAGTACAAGTCTAAGACCTTAGCTATTAGGCCAGAGTAAGAGTTAAGACCTTAGCTATTAGGCCAGAGTAAGAGTTAAGACCTTAACCATTAGACCATAGTACGAGTCTAAGACCTTAGCTATTAGGCCAGAGTAAGGGTTAAGACCATAGCTATTAGACCAGAGTAAGAGTTAAGACCTTAACCAGTAGGCCAGAGTACAAGTCTAAGACCTTAGTTATTAGGCCAGACTAAGAGTTAAGACCTTAACCATTAGGCCAGAGTACGAGTCTAAGACCTTAGCTATTAGGCCAGACTAAAAGTTAAGACCTTAGCTATTAGGCCAGAGTAAGAGTTAAGACCTTAACCATTAGGCCATAGTACGAGTCTAAGACCTTAGCTATTAGTCCAGAGTAAGAGTTAAGACTTAAACCAGAAAGACAGAGTAAGAGTTAAGACCTTAACCTGTTGGCCATAGTACAAATCTAAGACCTTAGCTATTAGGCCAGAGTAAGAGTTAAGACCTTAACCAGCAGGCCAGAGTAAAAGTTAAGACCTTAACCAGTAGGCCAGAGTAAGAGTTAAGACCTTAACCATTAGGCCAGAGTACGAGCCTAAGACCTTAGCTATTAGGCCAGAGTAAGACTTAAGACCTTAACCAGTAGGCCAGAGTAAGAGTTAAGACCTTAACCAGTAGGCCAGAGTAAAAGTTAAGACCTTAACCATTAGGCCAGAGTACGAGTCTAAGACCTTAGCTATTAGGCCAGAGTAAGAGTTAAGACCTTAGCTATTAGGCCAGAGTAAGAGTCTAAGACCTTAGCTATTAGCCCAGAGTAAGAGTTAAGACCTTAACCATAAGGCCAGACTAAGAGTTATGACCTTAACCAGTAGGCCGGAGTACGAGTCTAAGACCTTAGCTATTAGGCCAGAGTAAGAGTTAAGACCTTAACCAGTAGGCCAGAGTAAGAGTTAAGACCTTTACCTGTAGGCCATAGTACAAGTCTAAGACCTTAGCTATTAGGCCAGAGTAAGAGTTAAGACCTTTACCTGTAGGCCATAGTACAAGTCTAAGACCTTAGCTATTAGGCCAGAGTAAGAGTTAAGACCTTAACCATTAGGCCAGAGTACGAGCCTAAGACCTTAGCTATTAGGCCAGAGTAAGACTTAAGACCTTAACCAGTAGGCCAGAGTAAGAGTTAAGACCTTAACCAGTAGGCCAGAGTAAAAGTTAAGACCTTAACCATTAGGCCAGAGTACGAGTCTAAGACCTTAGCTATTAGGCCAGAGTAAGAGTTAAGACCTTAGCTATTAGCCCAGAGTAAGAGTTAAGACCTTAACCATAAGGCCAGACTAAGAGTTATGACCTTAACCAGTAGGCCGGAGTACGAGTCTAAGACCTTAGCTATTAGGCCAGAGTAAGAGTTAAGACCTTAACCAGTAGGCCAGAGTAAGAGTTAAGACCTTTACCTGTAGGCCATAGTACAAATCTAAGACCTTAGCTATTAGGCCAGAGTAAGAGTTAAGACCTTAACCATTAGGCCAGAGTACGAGTCTAAGACCTTAGCTATTAGGCCAGAGTATGAGTCTAAGACCTTAGCTATTAGGCCAGAGTAAGAGTTAAGACCTTAACCATTAGGCCAGAGTATGAGTCAAAGACCTTAGCTATTAGGCCAGAGTAAGAGTTAAGACCTTAGCTATTAGGCCAGAGTAAGAGTTAAGACCTTAACCATTAGGCCAGAGTACGAGTCTAAGACCTTAGCTAATAGGCCAGAATAAGAATTAAGACCTTAGCTATTAGGCCAGAGTAAGAGTTAAGACCTTAACCTTTAGGCCAGAGTACGATTCTAAGACCTTAGCTATTAGGCCAGAGTAAGAGTTAAGACCTTAACCATTAGGCCAGAGTACGAGTCTAAGACCTTAGCTATTAGGCCAGAGTAAGAGTTAAGACCTTAACCAGTAGGGCAGAGTAAGAGTTAAAACCTTAATCATTAGGCCAGAGCACGAGTCTAAGACCTTAGCTATTAGGCCAGAGTAAGAGTTAAGACCTTAACCATTAGGGCAGAGTACGAGTCTAAGACCTTAGCTATTAGGCCAGAGTACGAGTCTAAGACCCTAGCTATTAGGCCAGAGTAAGAGTTAAGACCTTAACCATTAAGCCAGAGTACGAGTCTAAGACCTTAGCTATTAGTTCAGAGTACGTGTTAAGACCTTAACCAGTAGGCCAGAGTAAGAGTTAAGACCTTAACCAGTAGGCCGGAGTACGAGTCTAAGACCTTAGCTATTAGGCCAGAGTAAGAGTTAAGACCTTAACCAGTAGGCCAGAGTAAGAGTTAAGACCTTTACCTGTAGGCCATAGTACAAGTCTAAGACCTTAGCTATTAGGCCAGAGTAAGAGTTAAGACCTTAACCATTAGGCCAGAGTACGAGTCTAAGACCTTAGCTATTAGGCCAGAGTATGAGTCTAAGACCTTAGCTATTAGGCCAGAGTAAGAGTTAAGACCTTAACCATTAGGCCAGAGTATGAGTCAAAGACGTTAGCTATTAGGCCAGAGTAAGAGTTAAGACCTTAGCTATTAGGCCAGAGTAAGAGTTAAGACCTTAACCATTAGGCCAGAGTACGAGTCTAAGACCTTAGCTAATAGGCCAGAATAAGAATTAAGACCTTAGCTATTAGGCCAGAGTAAGAGTTAAGACCTTAACCTTTAGGCCAGAGTACGATTCTAAGACCTTAGCTATTAGGCCAGAGTAAGACTTAAGACCTTAACCATTAGGCCAGAGTACGAGTCTAAGACCTTAGCTATTAGGCCAGAGTAAGAGTTAAGACCTTAACCAGTAGGGCAGAGTAAGAGTTAAAACCTTAATCATTAGGCCAGAGCACGAGTCTAAGACCTTAGCTATTAGGCCAGAGTAAGAGTTAAGACCTTAACCATTAGGGCAGAGTACGAGTCTAAGACCTTAGCTATTAGGCCAGAGTACGAGTCTAAGACCCTAGCTATTAGGCCAGAGTAAGAGTTAAGACCTTAACCATTAAGCCAGAGTACGAGTCTAAGACCTTAGCTATTAGTTCAGAGTACGTGTTAAGACCTTAACCAGTAGGCCAGAGTAAGAGTTAAGATCTTAACCATTTGGCCAGAGTACGAGTCTAAGACCTTAGCTATTAGGCCAGAGTAAGAGTTAAGACCTTAACCATTAGGCCAGAGTAAGAGTCTAAGACCTTAGCTATTAGGCCAAAGTAAAAGTTTAGACCTTAGCTATTAGGCCAGAGTAAGAGTTAAGACCTTAACCATTAGGCCATAGTATGAGTCTAAGACCTTAGCTATTAGGCCAGAGTAAGGGTTAAGACCTTAGCTATTAGGACAGAGTAAGAGTTAAGACCTTAACCAGTAGGCCAGAGTAAAAGTTAAGACCTTAACCATTAGGCCAGAGTACGAGTCTAAGACCTTAGCTATTAGGCCAGAGTAAGAGTCTAAGACCTTAGCTATTAGCCCAGAGTAAGAGTTAAGACCTTAACCATTAGGCCAGACTAAGAGTTAAGACCTTAACCAGTAGGCCATAGTACGAGTCTAAGACCTTAGCTATTAGGCCAGAGTAAGAGTTAAGACCTTAACCATTAGGCCAGAGTACGGGTCTAAGACCTTAGCTATTAGGCCAGACTAAGAGTTAAGACCTTAGCTATTAGGCCAGAGTAAGAGTTAAGACCTTAACCATTAGGCCAGAGTACAAGTCTAAGACCTTAGCTATTAGGTCAGAGTAAGAGTTAAAACCTTAGCTATTAGGCCAGAGTAAGAGTCTAAGACCTTAGCTATTAGGCCAGAGTAAAAGTTAAGACCTTAACCATTAGGCCAGAGTAAGAGTTAAGACCTTAGCTATTAGGCCAGAGTAAGAGTTAAGACCTTAACCATTAGGCCAGAGTATGAGTCTAAGACCTTAGCTAGTAGGCCAGAGTAAGAGTTAAGACCTTAACCATTAGGTCAAAGTAAGAGTTAAGACCTTAACCTGTAGGCCATAGTACGAGTCTAAGACCTTAGCTATTATGCCAGAGTAAGAGTTAAGACCTTAGCTATTATGCCAGAGTAAGGGTTAAGACCTTAACCAGTAGGCCAGAGTAAGAGTTACGACCTTAACCATTAGGCCAGAGTATGAGTCTAAGACCTTAGCTATTAGGCAAGAGTAAGAGTTAAGACCTTAACCATTAGGCCAGAGTACGAGTCTACGACCTTCGCTATTAGGCCAGAGTAAGAGTTAAGACCTTAACCATTAGGCCAGAGTACGAGTCTAAGACCTTAGCTATCAGGCCAGTGTACGAGTCTAAGACCTTAGCTATTAGGCCAGAGTAAGAGTTAAGACCTTAACCATTAGGCCAGAGTAAGAGTCTAAGACCTTAGCTATTAGGCCAAAGTAAAACTTTAGACCTTAGCTATTAGGCCAGAGTAAGAGTTAAGACCTTAACCATTAGGCCATATTATGAGTCTAAGACCTTAGCTATTAGGCCAGAGTAAGGGTTAAGACCTTAGCTATTAGGACAGAGTAAGAGTTAAGACCTTTACCTGTAGGCCAAAGTAAGAGTTAAGACCTTAACCATTAGGCCAGAGTACGAGTCTAAGACCTTAGCTATTAGGCCAGAGTATGAGTCTAAGACCTTAGCTATTAGGCCAGAGTAAGATTTAAGACCTTAACCATTAGGCCAGAGTACGAGTCAAAGACCTTAGCTATTAGGCCAGAGTAAGAGTTAAGACCTTAGCTATTAGGCCAGAGTAAGAGTTAAGACCTTAACCATTAGGCCAGAGTACGAGCCTAAGACCTTAGCTATTAGGCCAGAGTAAGAATTAAGACCTTAGCTATTAGGCCAGAGTAAGAGTTAAGACCTTAACCTTTAGGCCAGAGTACGATTCTAAGACCTTAGCTATTAGGCCAGAGTAAGAGTTAAGACCTTAACCATTAGGCCAGAGTACGAGTCTAAGACCTTAGCTATTAGGCCAGAGTAAGAGTTAAGACCTTAACCAGTAGGGCAGAGTAAGAGTTAAAACCTTAATCATTAGGCCAGAGCACGAGTCTAAGACCTTAGCTATTAGGCCAGAGTAAGAGTTAAGACCTTAACCATTAGGTCAGAGTACGAGTCTAAGACCGTAGCTATTAGGCCAGAGTAAGAGTTAAGACCTTAGCTATTAGGCCAGAGTAAGAGTTGAGACCTTAACCATTAGGTCATAGTACGAGTCTAAGACCTTAGCTATTAGGCCAGAGTAATGGTTAAGACCATAGCTATTAGACCAGAGTAAGAGTTAGGACCTTAAACAGTAGGCCAGAGTACAAGTCTAAGACCTTAGCTATTAGGCCAGACTAAGAGTTTAGACCTTAACCATTAGGCCAGAGTACGAGTCTAAGACCTTAGCTATTAGGCCAGAGTAAAAGTTAAGACCTTAGCTATTAGGCCAGAGTAAGAGTTAAGACCTTTACCATTAGGCCATAGTACGAGTCTAAGACCTTAGCTATTAGGCCAGAGCAAGAGTTAAGACTTAAACCAGAAGGCCAGAGTAAGAGTTAAGACCTTAACCTGTAGGCCATAGTACAAGTCTAAGACCTTAGCTATTAGGCCAGAGTAAGAGTTAAGACCTTAACCAGCAGGCCAGAGTACGAGTCTAAGACCTTAGCTAATAGGCCAGAGTAAGAATTAAGACCTTAGCTATTAGGCCAGAGTAAGAGTTAAGACCTTAACCTTTAGGCCAGAGTACGATTCTAAGACCTTAGCTATTAGGCCAGAGTAAGAGTTAAGACCTTAACCATTAGGCCAGAGTACGAGTCTAAGACCTTAGCTATTAGGCCAGAGTAAGAGTTAAGACCTTAACCAGTAGGGCAGAGTAAGAGTTAAAACCTTAATCATTAGGCCAGAGCACGAGTCTAAGACCTTAGCTATTAGGCCAGAGTAAGAGTCTAAGACCTTAGCTATTAGCCCAGAGTAAGAGTTAAGACCTTAACCATTAGGCCAGACTAAGAGTTAAGACCTTAACCAGTAGGCCATAGTACGAGTCTAAGACCTTAGCTATTAGGCCAGAGTAAGAGTTAAGACCTTAACCATTAGGCCAGAGTACGGGTCTAAGACCTTAGCTATTAGGCCAGACTAAGAGTTAAGACCTTAGCTATTAGGCCAGAGTAAGAGTTAAGACCTTAACCATTAGGCCAGAGTACAAGTCTAAGACCTTAGCTATTAGGTCAGAGTAAGAGTTAAAACCTTAGCTATTAGGCCAGAGTAAGAGTCTAAGACCTTAGCTATTAGGCCAGAGTAAAAGTTAAGACCTTAACCATTAGGCCAGAGTAAGAGTTAAGACCTTAGCTATTAGGCCAGAGTAAGAGTTAAGACCTTAACCATTAGGCCAGAGTATGAGTCTAAGACCTTAGCTAGTAGGCCAGAGTAAGAGTTAAGACCTTAACCATTAGGTCAAAGTAAGAGTTAAGACCTTAACCTGTAGGCCATAGTACGAGTCTAAGACCTTAGCTATTATGCCAGAGTAAGAGTTAAGACCTTAGCTATTATGCCAGAGTAAGGGTTAAGACCTTAACCAGTAGGCCAGAGTAAGAGTTACGACCTTAACCATTAGGCCAGAGTATGAGTCTAAGACCTTAGCTATTAGGCCAGAGTAAGAGTTAAGACCTTAACCATTAGGCCAGAGTACGAGTCTACGACCTTCGCTATTAGGCCAGAGTAAGAGTTAAGACCTTAACCATTAGGCCAGAGTACGAGTCTAAGACCTTAGCTATCAGGCCAGAGTACGAGTCTAAGACCTTAGCTATTAGGCCAGAGTAAGAGTTAAGACCTTAACCATTAGGCCAGAGTAAGAGTCTAAGACCTTAGCTATTAGGCCAAAGTAAAAGTTTAGACCTTAGCTATTAGGCCAGAGTAAGAGTTAAGACCTTAACCATTAGGCCATAGTATGAGTCTAAGACCTTAGCTATTAGGCCAGAGTAAGGGTTAAGACCTTAGCTATTAGGACAGAGTAAGAGTTAAGACCTTAACCAATAGGCCGGAGTATGAGTCTAAGACCTTAGCTATTAGGCCAGAGTAAGAGTTAAAACCTTAACCAGTAGGCCAGAGTAAGAGTTAAGACCTTTACCTGTAGGCCAGAGTAAGAGTTAAGACCTTAACCATTAGGCCAGAGTACGAGTCTAAGACCTTAGCTATTAGGCCAGAGTATGAGTCTAAGACCTTAGCTATTAGGCCAGAGTAAGATTTAAGACCTTAACCATTAGGCCAGAGTACGAGTCAAAGACCTTAGCTATTAGGCCAGAGTAAGAGTTAAGACCTTAGCTATTAGGCCAGAGTAAGAGTTAAGACCTTAACCATTAGGCCAGAGTACGAGCCTAAGACCTTAGCTATTAGGCCAGAGTAAGAATTAAGACCTTAGCTATTAGGCCAGAGTAAGAGTTAAGACCTTAACCTTTAGGACAGAGTACGATTCTAAGACCTTAGCTATTAGGCCAGAGTAAGAGTTAAGACCTTAACCATTAGGCCAGAGTAAGTGTCTAAGACCTTAGCTATTAGGCCAGAGTAAGAGTTAAGACCTTAACCATTAGGCCAGAGTAAGAGTTAAGACCTTAGCTATTAGGACAGAGTAAGAGTTAAGACCTTAACCAATAGGCCGGAGTATGAGTCTAAGACCTTAGCTATTAGGCCAGAGTAAGAGTTAAGACCTTAACCAGTAGGCCAGAGTAAGAGTTAAGACCTTTACCTGTAGGCCAGAGTAAGAGTTAAGACCTTAACCATTAGGCCAGAGTACGAGTCTAAGACCTTAGCTATTAGGCCAGAGTATGAGTCTAAGACCTTAGTGTAGGAGAGTGGAATCTGACTAATGGTTGCCCCCAACTTTTTGCCTGGTATTTAATTGGTTTTTGACTAGTCTGGCTGGGATCCTGCTATCCAGGACCCCAGCCTATCTGCTTTCTCCCTAAAACTGTTGTGAGTACTCTAGGTACAAACATAATTGGATGCTGGGCATGCCCTACCAGTCCCTGGTAGATGGTACCCTAGGTACCCAGGGCATGGGTCCCCCATTAGGCCTACCAGGGCTGCAGCACTTATTGTGCCACCCTGGGACAGCCACCCAAACTGACACCACCAGGCCACTACTGTAGCCTGGGTAAGGTGGTGCTAGCACCCCTTACAGGGATGTAGGTACCCTATGTCCCATACCATTACAACACATATACTCTCATAGGTCACCCCTATGGCAGGCCCTGGTAATCCTACAGGGCTGGGTGCTGAGGTATGTGTGAGGGGGGACCCCTACGTGAGTAGGACCTCTCTGCAACCTTCATAACACCGTTACTGGGTTGTTTGTAGTGTAGCCATACCATATACTCTTACCGCATTATAAGTTATTGCGTCATCGCTGTAACTTGGGACTGGCTACACAGAACCATATCGTGTTTGGTGTCAAACATGAAGGAATCATACCCCCAGTCCAGCCATGGGCATGGGGGCACGATTCCCCCTTGCTAGGAGGGTGATATGGGAAAAGCGGTAGATTTTAGACACCAATTTAAAAGTGCACGTGTACCACAAAATGGCTACTGTTCGCCACCTACACGACTCTGGCTGGCTGTTGCTGGGGAAAATCCCAGCCTCGCCAGCTGGACAATAGGGCTCCTGTGGCAGGGAGGTGCCAGTACCTCCCCAGACAGGATAATGTGGATTGGAACAGGGTGGGTGCACCAAATGTCCATTCAGAGTTGCACGTAGGCAGCTGCAGAGCCCCAATTCTGCATACACCGCCTGGAACCGGTTCAGGGGCATCCTGCCCCTCGCCCAGGTGGGAAACACACAAAGGGGAGTGGGTGTAGCCACCCTTTCCCGCCTCTACTCTGATTGGCAGGCTCTATTTTGGACCATCCCCTAATCTTGGGGATATATGGGAATAACTTTGCCCTAGAGCCTTAGATTCGTCCAGAACTTCACAGAACTGACCTTCGACGAGCTGCTGCCCAGCTGACTGAAGAAATCTCCCTTGGGATAAAGGAGTTATCCCCCTGCTTGGCAGGCACCTTAAAGACTACAAGATACCCGGTTGGAACTTCGTTGCTCTCACGACCTTCGATGCCTTCCAGCAACCTCGAGGTGGGTCTCCAGTGCATCCCAGCGTCCTCTGAGCGTGCCCAGCAAGTCTGAGCACCCTGGACCACGTGGGTGTCGAGATCCCCGCATACCCCGAGACACCGGCCACCTCTTGTCCAGCACACGACCCCGACCAGTGGGGAAGTTGTGCTTTGGCCCATTTCTGAGCCAATCATCCAGCAGCATTTGTGCCGACCCTCAGCTCCCTGGCCCGCTCCGGTGGCCCGTGGGAGCCCTTTTACGCACTCCATTTTGCTGCCTTCCGCGGTCCCTTGTCCCTCGACTTGTGGGCCCTGACGGAGGACAATCTTTGTTTCTAAGAGTTCCCCTGGTTGCTCCAGGCCTGCTCTACGCTCCCTGCAAAAGAGAGCACCCTCAGACCTCGTGGGTCTGCACCAGCAGCTGCTTTGTCTATCTTGCATGGGTTGCGGTTGCCAAGGCTTAGTGGATCCAATCGGGACACTAACACCGCAGTGACCCTCAGCCGACGTGGGACAGTCGCCCTCCAGAAGCTGGCCTTCCTTGAAGCCTCCCGGAGCCCGTGACTGCAGAGCCCAGCTGTACTTCCCACACCTGAAGCACCCGACTTCCACGAGCTCCTTGCTGTGAGCTCCCTGGTCACTTGCTGTGACCCAGACTCTGTCCCCTCTGCTTTCAGGTCCATCTTTATCTTCTCTTCAACTTCAATCTTCACGACTTCAGCGACACTCGCAGCTAGCAGCAGTTTGGACTACTTTTCCATAGAGAATCAGCCCGCGACCCGACACCAGAATCGACCTATGCACCCGGCTTCCCTGGGGCAGGTAACAGTGGTACTTCGGTACTCCCGTGGTGGTGGGCTCTCCAAAGCCTTAAGTCTCAAGCCTTAACTTTGTACTGTTGCTAGAAGTGTGCTTTAACTTTAAATATTCAACCGCGACATTCTCCATAGGCTAACATAGCGATCCCGATAGCAGCTCTTTGCACTGCACGCGTCTCCCGTGGGTCCCCTTCCTCTTAACTGTGGGTGGATTCTGAAGGGGCAAGCGATCCTGAATGCCCTAGGCATTGCCTGTAGAATTGTCGTGGTTCTTATACCACTATTTTAGTATATGGTTTGGTCCCCCCCTGGGGCCCATTGATTTCTGTGCTATTTATTGTGTTTATAAATGCTTGTTTGAATTGTAACTTTGCCACTAGCCACATAAAGTGACTGTGGGATTCTGTCTAGAATAAATACATATATTTTATATATATACCTGTGTGGGCTACTCTTTCATTTGGTTATTCAAGAGGTTATTATGGTAAAACAATAAGCTTAACACTCCTTCAAGACTTAGCCTGAAGGCTGCTCTCCACAGCTACCACTAGGATAGCTTTCTTTAAAGGTTGTCTTAAACCTATCATCAATAGGAGTCGAATTGGACTGGTGCAAGGTGTCCCTATAACTAGGAACAGCATATGCCAGGCCAACTTCTCACATTGGTGGCAGCGGTGGGATTCAAGCTTGCCATTGTTTTACCAGATAACAAATTGAATTTCTAAAGTGAAAGCCACTTGGTACCAAAGGTACATATAAATTCAAGCTAGAATACAATAAGTTCTACTGAACTTAGAGTTGTGTGTAGAGGGTTTAGCACACCTTGACTACAACTCAAGAGAGGGTTCAGTAGGCCACACTTAGTGTAGGTAGATACATCACTACACTAAACATGTCTTCAAGTGGCACTAAGGCTATGGAAGGACCCCAGAGGGTCCCAGTAGATAAGTATGATAATTTCACCTTTGCTGAGCTCAGGGAAATGTGCACCCTTAGGAGACTGAAGACAGAAAGAGGTGCCAACACAAAACGTCTCAAGGAGATCCTGCTCATAGCAGACTTTATGGAGTCCATAGGATCCAGAGGGACGGACAACGTGGGTGGGCACCCCTCAGAAGAGGACACTCCCAGAGTGGAATCTGAAGAGGAACAGGAAGAGGATGAAAATCCTGACCTGGAAGACACAAACCACTCACAGCATGGAGGTGATGGCCCAAGAGGCACTCCCTCCACCCTTAAAAGGGGAGTGGTGGATCCAAGAAGGAACAGATCCCCCTCAGTGGGATCCTACCATTCTAAAGGATCCAAAGGGTCCTCTGCCTCTTCTCAGAGAAGAGAATCCTCTCATGAGAGGAAATGCAGACTGATCAGATTTGAGCAGGCTAAGCTTGAGCTTAAAAGAGAACAGTTAGCATTGGACACGGAAACCCTGGAGCTTCAGAAAGCTTCAAGAAAGTGGGGTCTAGAGACCCCTGGTGGCAGTAATGAAACCCCTAGAGTTAGAGAGAGAGTCCCTGACAATAGGAACCTCCACAAGATTGTGCCCCCCTATCAGAATGGGGATGATATCCACAAATGGATATCTGCTCTTGAAAGGGCCTGTAGAGTACAGAGGGTCCCTGTAGAGCAGTGGGCAGCAATCCTGTGGCTCTCCTTTTCAGATAAAGGGAGAGACAAGCTCCTCTCTGTAAGAGAAGAGGATGCTGATGATTATTATATCTTGAAAGCTGCTTTAGTAGATGGGTTTGGCTTAACCACTGATCAATACAGACTTAAGTTCAGAGACACCCAGAAAGCACAAAATCAAGATTGGGTAGACTTTGTGGATTGTGCAACCAAGGCACTGGAAGGTTGGTTAAATGGCAGTAAAGTTAATGATTATCAAGGATTGTATAATCTCATTATGAGGGAGCAGATTCTTAATAATTGTCAGAACCAACTTTTACACCAGTACCTGGTGGACTCTGATCTGACCTCTCCCCAAGAATTGGGAAAGAAGGCAGACAAATGGGTCAGAACCAGGATCAGGCCTAAGAACCAAGTTGGTGACCAGAAGAAGGATTCCACTAAGCCCAAAGAGAAAGGTGGGGATGATAAACAAGAAAAGTCCTCTGAAGGGCCCCAACAAACCAGTGCTGGGGGTGGGTCCCAAAATCCTTCCTCTAATAACAAGAAACCATATTGCCATGTGTGTAAGAAACCTGGCCACTGGAAAACTGACTCCAGCTGTCCTAAGAATGGCAATAAAGAAAATGTTCCTCCAAAACCAGCTCCAACACCTCCTGTTACTACTAGTAGTAATCCCCCAGGTGGTGGGAGTGCACCCAAAAACTTAGTTGGGTTCTCTTTGGGGACACCAGTGGACTCTGGCCTAGCCAGGTCCCCTGCATTAGCAACTATGGTCTGTGATGGTGGCATGGGGTTTGCCAACTTTACCATGAGCCCCAGTATTCTGGGCAGGTACAGACAAGAACCAATAATCAATGGTCAGAAGGCTGTGGCCTATAAGGACACAGGGGCCAGTGTCACCATGGTGACCAAGAGGCTAGTGCCCCTAGATCAGCTTTTACCTGGGTTTAGCTATCAGGTGACCAACATTGATGGAATCAGGACAGATCATCCCATGGCAGTGATAAATCTCAGCTGGGGAGGAGTCACTGGCCCCAAGAGAGTGGCAGTGTCCCCAAACTTGCCTGTAGATTGTCTACTGGGGAATGATCTAGAAATCTCAGTCTGGGCTGAGGTTGACCACAAGGCCCATTTGAAAATGGTAGGAATTCCTGAGAGAGTGGATGAGACCCTGAGGGCCTCACCTCCACCCCAGGAGAGAATAGAAAGAGTGAAGCCTGAAACTATGGATCACTCTATACAAACAGAGAGCATAGGGGAGGAGGAGCAGTCTTCCCCCCACCAGACTAAAGGTACAGGTCCAGTTTCTCAGGGAACTGATCCTGCCCCTTGTGAAGTAACTGCCCCAGAAGTGGACAGGCCTGGCCTGCCCACCTCTCTGATGGCAGGGGATCCTTCCAAGGTGGTACCCAGTCTGGAGCAGGTATCCTGCCCCTCTCTACCCTGCCTCAGTCAGCCCAGGGTTGCAGAGGTCAGGGAGGTCAGTGGACCCTTATTGGGCCCCTGCCCAGAGGAACCCCCTCATCAACAGATTAGGGACACCCAGCAGAGTAGTTTCAGCCAGGTGAATATTCCTCTACAAACTGAGGGATCCCCCTTACCCCTAGGTATAGGCACCCCTCAAATGGATGTTGTTGAGCACAGGGAAACCTGGGGCCTAGCTGCCCCAAACCTTCCAGTGCCCTCCACTATTCCAGCCAAAGGGAGCCAACCCCCAGCTGTAGGCAGCCAGAGGTTGACCCTTAGGGCCAGATATGACACCGTCCTGGGCAGAAAGGCTTCCATAGTGGCCAGTGATCTGAGGAGGTTGAGACCAACCCAAGTAGGGTCCCACTTCCAGACTCAGACACCCCACCAGCCCACCTCTGACCCAAAAACCAATACAGGTAATTTCCCTAGACTTTGGAGAAACTCTAGAACCCCTTGGGGTAGGATTTCCCAAGTGGACCATGACACAGGGAGCAACCATGTTAGTACAGGTTCTTCCTTATATGGCCACTCAGGAAATAAAGGCTTATCTGGACAAGGTTAGCCTTATCTCCTTTCGTTTGGGGGGGGGGGGGGGTTATGTAGGAGAGTGGAATCTGACTAATGGTTGCCCCCAACTTTTTGCCTGGTATTTAAGTGGTTTTTGACTAGTCTGGCTGGGATCCTGCTATCCAGGACCCCAGCCTATCTGCTTTCTCCCTAAAACTGTTGTGAGTACTCTAGGTACAAACATAATTGGATGCTGGGCATGCCCTACCAGTCCCTGGTAGATGGTACATGGGTCCCCCAGTAGGCCTACCAGGGCTGCAGCACTTATTGTGCCACCCTGGGACAGCCACCCAAACTGACACCACCAGGCCACTACTGTAGCCTGGGTAAGGTGGTGCTAGCACCCCTTACAGGGATGTAGGTACCCTATGTCCCATACCATTACAACACATATACTCTCATAGGTCACCCCTACGGCAGGCCCTGGTAATCCTACAGGGCTGGGTGCTGAGATATGTGTGAGGGGGGACCCCTACGTGAGTAGGACCTCTCTGCAACCTTCGTAACACCGTTACTGGGTTGTTTGTAGTGTAGCCATACCATATACTCTTACCGCATTATAAGTTATTGCGTCATCGCTGTAACTTGGGACTGGCTACACAGAACCATATCGTGTTTGGTGTCAAACATGAAGGAATCATACCCCCAGTCCAGCCATGGGCATGGGGGCACGATTCCCCCTTGCTAGGAGGGTGATATGGGAAAAGCGGTAGATTTTAGACACCAATTTAAAAGTGCACGTGTACCACAAAATGGCTACTGTTCGCCACCTACACGACTCTGGCTGGCTGTTGCTGGGGAAAATCCCAGCCTCGCCAGCTGGACAATAGGGCTCCTGTGGCAGGGAGGTGCCAGCACCTCCCCAGACAGGATAATGTGGATTGGAACAGGGTGGGTGCACCAAATGTCCATTCAGAGTTGCACGTAGGCAGCTGCAGAGCCCCAATTCTGCATACACCGCCTGGAACCGGTTCAGGGGCATCCTGCCCCTCGCCCAGGCGGGAAACACACAAAGGGGAGTGGGTGTAGCCACCCTTTCCCGCCTCTACTCTGATTAGTAGGCTCTATTTTGGACCATCCCCTAATCTTGGGGATATATGGGAATAACTTTGCCCTAGAGCCTTAGATTCGTCCAGAACTTCACAGAACTGACCTTCAACGAGCTGCTGCCCAGCTGACTGAAGAAATCTCCCTTGGGATAAAGGAGTTATCCCCCTGCTTGGCAGGCACCTAAAAGACTACAAGATACCCGGTTGGAACTTCGTTGCTCTCACGACCTTCGACGCCTTCCAGCAACCTCGAGGTGGGTCTCCAGTGCATCCCAGCGTCCTGTGAGCGTGCCCAGCAAGTCTGAGCACCCTGGACCACGTGGGTGTTGAGATCCCCGCATACCCCGAGACACCGGCCACCTCTTGTCCAGCACACGACCCCGACCAGTGGGGAAGTTGTGCTTTGGCCCATTTCTGAGCAAACCATCCAGCAGCATTTGTGCCGACCCTCAGCTCCCTGGCCCGCTCCGGTGGCCCGTGGGAGCCCTTTTACGCACTCCATTTTGCTGCCTTCCGCGGTCCCTTGTCCCTCGACTTGTGGGCCCTGATGGAGGACAATCTTTGTTTCTAAGAGTTCCCCTGGTTGCTCCAGGCCTGCTCTACGCTCCCTGCAAAAGAGAGCACCCTCAGACCTCGTGGGTCTGCACCAGCATCTGCTTTGTCTATCTTGCGTGGGTTGCGGTTGCCAAGGCTTAGTGGATCCAATCGGGACACTAACACCGCAGCGACCCTCAGCCGACGTGGGACAGTCACCCTCCAGAAGCTGGCCTTCCTTGAAGCCTCCCGGAGCCCGTGACTGCAGAGCCCAGCTGTACTTCCCACACCTGAAGCACCCGACTTCCACGAGCTCCTTGCTGTGAGCTCCCTGGTCACTTGCTGTGACCCAGACTCTGTCCCCTCTGCTTTCAGGTCCATCTTTATCTTCTCTTCAACTTCAATCTTCACGACTTCAGCGACACTCGCAGCTAGCAGCAGTTTGGACTACTTTTCCATAGAGAATCAGCCCGCGACCCGACACCAGAATCGACCTATGCACCCGGCTTCCCTGGGGCAGGTAACAGTGGTACTTCGGTACTCCCGTGGTGGTGGGCTCTCCAAAGCCTTAAGTCTCAAGCCTTAACTTTGTACTGTTGCTAGAAGTGTCCTTTAACTTTAAATATTCAACCGCGACATTCTCCATAGGCTAACATAGCGATCCCGATAGCAGCTCTTTGCACTGCACGCGTCTCCCGTGGGTCCCCTTCCTCTTAACTGTGGGTGGATTCTGAAGGGGCAAGCGATCCTGAATGCCCTAGGCATTGCCTGTAGAATTGTCGTGGTTCTTATACCACTATTTTAGTATATGGTTTGGTCCCCCCCTGGGGCCCATTGATTTCTGTGCTATTTATTGTGTTTATAAATGCTTGTTTGAATTGTAACTTTGCCACTAGCCACATAAAGTGACTGTGGGATTCTGTCTAGAATAAATACATATATTTTACATATATACCTGTGTGGGCTACTCTTTCATTTGGTTATTCAAGAGGTTATTATGGTAAAACAATAAGCTTAACACTCCTTCAAGACTTAGCCTGAAGGCTGCTCTCCACAGCTACCACTAGGATAGCTTTCTTTAAAGGTTGTCTTAAACCTATCATCAATAGGAGTCGAATTGGACTGGTGCAAGGTGTCCCTATAACTAGGAACAGCATATGCCAGGCCAACTTCTCACACTTAGCTATTAGGCCAGAGTAAGATTTAAGACCTTAACCATTAGGCCAGAGTACGAGTCAAAGACCTTAGCTATTAGGCCAGAGTAAGAGTTAAGACCTTAGCTATTAGGCCAGAGTAAGAGTTAAGACCTTAACCATTAGGCCAGAGTACGAGCCTAAGACCTTAGCTATTAGGCCAGAGTAAGAATTAAGACCTTAGCTATTAGGCCAGAGTAAGAGTTAAGACCTTAACCTTTAGGCCAGAGTACGATTCTAAGACCTTAGCTATTAGGCCAGAGTAAGAGTTAAGACCTTAACCATTAGGCCAGAGTACGAGTCTAAGACCTTAGCTATTAGGCCAGAGTAAGAGTTAAGACCTTAACCAGTAGGGCAGAGTAAGAGTTAAAACCTTAATCATTAGGCCAGAGCACGAGTCTAAGACCTTAGCTATTAGGCCAGAGTAAGAGTTAAGACCTTAACCATTAGGTCAGAGTACGAGTCTAAGACCTTAGCTATTAGGCCAGAGTAAGAGTTAAGACCTTAGCTATTAGGCCAGAGTAAGAGTTGAGACCTTAACCATTAGGCCATAGTACGAGTCTAAGACCTTAGCTATTAGGCCAGAGTAAGAGTTAAGACCTTAGCTATTAGGCCAGAGTAAGAGTTAAGACCTTAACCATTAGGCCAGAGTACGAGCCTAAGACCTTAGCTATTAGGCCAGAGTAAGAATTAAGACCTTAGCTATTAGGCCAGAGTAAGAGTTAAGACCTTAACCTTTAGGCCAGAGTACGATTCTAAGACCTTAGCTATTAGGCCAGAGTAAGAGTTAAGACCTTAACAATTAGGCCAGAGTACGAGTCTAAGACCTTAGCTATTAGGCCAGAGTAAGAGTTAAGACCTTAACCAGTAGGGCAGAGTAAGAGTTAAAACCTTAATCATTAGGCCAGAGCACGAGTCTAAGACCTTAGCTATTAGGCCAGAGTAAGAGTTAAGACCTTAGCTATTAGGCCTGAGTAAGAGTTGAGACCTTAACCATTAGGCCATAGTACGAGTCTAAGACCTTAGCTATTAGGCCAGAGTAAGGGTTAAGACCATAGCTATTAGACCAGAGTAAGAGTTAAGACCTTAACCAGTAGGCCGGGAGTACAAGTCTAAGACCTTAGCTATTAGGCCAGACTAAGAGTTTAGACCTTAACCATTAGGCCAGAGTACGAGTCTAAGACCTTAGCTATTAGGCCAGAGTAAAAGTTAAGACCTTAGCTATTAGGCCAGAGTAAGAGTTAAGACCTTTACCATTAGGCCATAGTACGAGTCTAAGACCTTAGCTATTAGGCCGGAGCAAGAGTTAAGACTTAAACCAGAAGGCCAGAGTAAGAGTTAAGACCTTAACCTGTAGGCCATAGTACAAGTCTAAGACCTTAGCTATTAGGCCAGAGTAAGAGTTAAGACCTTAACCAGCAGGCCAGAGTAAAAGTTAAGACCTTAACCAGTAGGCCAGAGTAAGAGTTAAGACCTTAAACATTAGGCCAAAGTACGAGCCTAAGACCTTAGCTATTAGGCCAGAGTAAGAGTTAAGACCTTAACCAATAGGCCAGAGTAAGAGTTAAGACTTTAACCAGTAGGCCAGAGTAAAAGTTAAGACCTTAACCATTAGGCCAGAGTACGAGTCTAAGACCTTAGCTATTAGGCCAGAGTAAGAGTTAAGACCTTAGCTATTAGGCCAGAGTACAAGTCTAAGACCTTAGCTATTAGGCCAGATTAAGAGTTAAGACCTTAACCATTAGGCCAGACTAAGAGTTAAGACCTTAACCAGTAGGCCATAGTACGAGTCTAAGACCTTAGCTATTAGGCCAGAGTAAGAGTTAAGACCTTAACCATTAGGCCAGAGTACGGGTCTACGACCTTAGCTATTAGGCCAGACTAAGAGTTAAGACCTTAGCTATTAGGCCAGAGTAAGAGTTAAGACCTTAACCATTAGGCCAGAGTACAAGTCTAAGACCTTAGCTATTAGGTCAGAGTAAGAGTTAAAACCTTAGCTATTAGGCCAGAGTAAGAGTCTAAGACCTTAGCTATTAGGCCAGAGTAAAAGTTAAGACCTTAACCATTAGGCCAGAGTAAGAGTTAAGACCTTAGCTATTAGGCCAGAGTAAGAGTTAAGACCTTAACCATTAGGCCAGAGTACGAGTCTAAGACCTTAGCTAGTAGGCCAGAGTAAGAGTTAAGACCTTAACCATTAGGTCAAAGTAAGAGTTAAGACCTTAACCTGTAGGCCATAGTACGAGTCTAAGACCTTAGCTATTATGCCAGAGTAATAGTTAAGACCTTAGCTATTATGCCAGAGTAAGGGTTAAGACCTTAACCAGTAGGCCAGAGTAAGAGTTACAACCTTAACCATTAGGCCAGAGTATGAGTCTAAGACCTTAGCTATTAGGCCAGAGTAAGAGTTAAGACCTTAACCATTAGGCCAGAGTACGAGTCTACGACCTTCGCTATTAGGCCAGAGTAAGAGTTAAGACCTTAACCATTAGGCCAGAGTACGAGTCTAAGACCTTAGCTATCAGGCCAGAGTACGAGTCTAAGACCTTAGCTATTAGGCCAGAGTAAGAGTTAAAACCTTAACCATTAGGCCAGAGTACGAGTCTAAGACCTTAGCTAATAGGCCAGAGTAAGAGTTAAGACCTTAACTATTAGGACAGACTAAGAGTTAAGACCTTAACCATTAGGCCAGAGTACGAGTCTAAGACCTTAGCTATTAGGCCAGAGTAAGAGTAAAAACCTTAGCTATTAGGCCAGAGTAAGAGTTAAGACCTTAACCATTAGGCCCGACTATGAATTTAAGACCTTAGCTATTAGGCCAGAGTAAGAGTTAATACCTTAACCATTAGGCCAGAGTACGAGTCTAAGACCTTAGCTATTAGGCCAGAGTAAGAGTTAAGACCTTAGCTATTAGGCCAGAGTAAGAGGTAAGACCTTAACCTTTAGGCCAGAGTACGAGTCTAAGGCCTTAGCTATTAGGCCAGAGTAAGAGTTAAGACCTTAGCTATTAGGCCAGAGTAAGAGTTAAGACCTTAGCTATTAGGCCAGAGTAAGAGTTAAGACCTTAACCTTTAGGCCAGAGTACGAGTCTAAGGCCTTAGCTATTAGGCCAGAGTAAGAGTTAAGACCTTAACCATTAGGCCATAGTACGAGTCTAAGACCTTAGCTATTAGGCCAGAGTAAGAGTTAAGACCTTAGCTATTAGGCCAGAGTAAGAGTTAAGACCTTAACCAGTAGGCCGGAGTACGAGTCTAAGACCTTAGTTATTAGGCCAGAGTAAGAGTTAAGACCTTAACCAGTAGGCCAGAGTAAGAGTTAAGACCTTTACCTGTAGGCCAGAGTAAGAGTTAAGACCTTAACCATTAGGCCAGAGTACGAGTCTAAGACCTTAGCTATTAGGCCAGAGTATGAGTCTAAGACCTTAGCTATTAGGCCAGAGTAAGGGTTAAGACCTTAACCATTAGGCCAGAGTATGAGTCAAAGACCTTAGCTATTAGGCCAGAGTAAGAGTTAAGACCTTAGCTATTAGGCCAGAGTAAGAGTTAAGACCTTAACCATTAGGCCAGAGTACGAGTCTAAGACCTTAACCTTTAGGCCAGAGTACGATTCTAAGACCTTAGCTATTAGGCCAGAGTAAGAATTAAGACCTTAGCTATTAGGCCAGAGTACGAGTTAAGACCTTAACCTTTAGGCCAGAGTACGATTCTAAGACCTGAGGTATTAGGCCAGAGTAAGAGTTAAGACCTTAACCATTAGGCCAGAGTACGAGTCTAAGATCTTAGCTATTAGGCCAGAGTAAGAGTTAAGACCTTAGCTATTAGGCCAGAGTAAGAGTTAAGACCTTAACCATTAGACCATAGTACGAGTCTAAGACCTTAGCTATTAGGCCAGAGTAAGGGTTAAGACCATAGCTATTAGACCAGAGTAAGAGTTAAGACCTTAACCAGTAGGCCAGAGTACAAGTCTAAGACCTTAGCTATTAGGCCAGACTAAGAGTTAAGACCTTAACCATTAGGCCAGAGTACGAGTCTAAGACCTTAGCTGTTAGGCCAGACTAAAAGTTAAGACCTTAGCTATTAGGCCAGAGTAAGAGTTAAGACCTTAACCTGTAGGCCATAGTACAAGTCTAAGACCTTAGCTATTAGGCCAGAGTAAGAGTTAAGACCTTAACCAGCAGGCCAGAGTAAAAGTTAAGACCTTAACCAGTAGGCCAGAGTAAGAGTTAAGACCTTAAACATTAGGCCAAAGTACGAGCCTAAGACCTTAGCTATTAGGCCAGAGTAAGAGTTAAGACCTTAACCAATAGGCCAGAGTAAGAGTTAAGACTTTAACCAGTAGGCCAGAGTAAAAGTTAAGACCTTAACCATTAGGCCAGAGTACGAGTCTAAGACCTTAGCTATTAGGCCAGAGTAAGAGTTAAGACCTTAGCTATTAGGCCAGAGTACAAGTCTAAGACCTTAGCTATTAGGCCAGATTAAGAGTTAAGACCTTAACCATTAGGCCAGACTAAGAGTTAAGACCTTAACCAGTAGGCCATAGTACGAGTCTAAGACCTTAGCTATTAGGCCAGAGTAAGAGTTAAGACCTTAACCATTAGGCCAGAGTACGGGTCTACGACCTTAGCTATTAGGCCAGACTAAGAGTTAAGACCTTAGCTATTAGGCCAGAGTAAGAGTTAAGACCTTAACCATTAGGCCAGAGTACAAGTCTAAGACCTTAGCTATTAGGTCAGAGTAAGAGTTAAAACCTTAGCTATTAGGCCAGAGTAAGAGTCTAAGACCTTAGCTATTAGGCCAGAGTAAAAGTTAAGACCTTAACCATTAGGCCAGAGTAAGAGTTAAGACCTTAGCTATT
This sequence comes from Triturus cristatus, assembly GCF_964204655.1. Classification (NCBI taxonomy): domain Eukaryota; kingdom Metazoa; phylum Chordata; class Amphibia; order Caudata; family Salamandridae; genus Triturus; species Triturus cristatus. Next base: position 541,964,303 of record NC_140592.1, read on the forward strand.
AGGCCAGAGTAAGAGTTAAGACCTTAACCATTAGGCCAGAGTACGAGTCTAAGACCTTAGCTAGTAGGCCAGAGTAAGAGTTAAGACCTTAACCATTAGGTCAAAGTAAGAGTTAAGACCTTAACCTGTAGGCCATAGTACGAGTCTAAGACCTTAGCTATTATGCCAGAGTAATAGTTAAGACCTTAGCTATTATGCCAGAGTAAGGGTTAAGACCTTAACCAGTAGGCCAGAGTAAGAGTTACAACCTTAACCATTAGGCCAGAGTATGAGTCTAAGACCTTAGCTATTAGGCCAGAGTAAGAGTTAAGACCTTAACCATTAGGCCAGAGTACGAGTCTACGACCTTCGCTATTAGGCCAGAGTAAGAGTTAAGACCTTAACCATTAGGCCAGAGTACGAGTCTAAGACCTTAGCTATCAGGCCAGAGTACGAGTCTAAGACCTTAGCTATTAGGCCAGAGTAAGAGTTAAAACCTTAACCATTAGGCCAGAGTACGAGTCTAAGACCTTAGCTAATAGGCCAGAGTAAGAGTTAAGACCTTAACTATTAGGACAGACTAAGAGTTAAGACCTTAACCATTAGGCCAGAGTACGAGTCTAAGACCTTAGCTATTAGGCCAGAGTAAGAGTAAAAACCTTAGCTATTAGGCCAGAGTAAGAGTTAAGACCTTAACCATTAGGCCCGACTATGAATTTAAGACCTTAGCTATTAGGCCAGAGTAAGAGTTAATACCTTAACCATTAGGCCAGAGTACGAGTCTAAGACCTTAGCTATTAGGCCAGAGTAAGAGTTAAGACCTTAGCTATTAGGCCAGAGTAAGAGGTAAGACCTTAACCTTTAGGCCAGAGTACGAGTCTAAGGCCTTAGCTATTAGGCCAGAGTAAGAGTTAAGACCTTAGCTATTAGGCCAGAGTAAGAGTTAAGACCTTAGCTATTAGGCCAGAGTAAGAGTTAAGACCTTAACCTTTAGGCCAGAGTACGAGTCTAAGGCCTTAGCTATTAGGCCAGAGTAAGAGTTAAGACCTTAACCATTAGGCCATAGTACGAGTCTAAGACCTTAGCTATTAGGCCAGAGTAAGAGTTAAGACCTTAGCTATTAGGCCAGAGTAAGAGTTAAGACCTTAACCAGTAGGCCGGAGTACGAGTCTAAGACCTTAGTTATTAGGCCAGAGTAAGAGTTAAGACCTTAACCAGTAGGCCAGAGTAAGAGTTAAGACCTTTACCTGTAGGCCAGAGTAAGAGTTAAGACCTTAACCATTAGGCCAGAGTACGAGTCTAAGACCTTAGCTATTAGGCCAGAGTATGAGTCTAAGACCTTAGCTATTAGGCCAGAGTAAGGGTTAAGACCTTAACCATTAGGCCAGAGTATGAGTCAAAGACCTTAGCTATTAGGCCAGAGTAAGAGTTAAGACCTTAGCTATTAGGCCAGAGTAAGAGTTAAGACCTTAACCATTAGGCCAGAGTACGAGTCTAAGACCTTAACCTTTAGGCCAGAGTACAATTCTAAGACCTTAGCTATTAGGCCAGAGTAAGAATTAAGACCTTAGCTATTAGGCCAGAGTACGAGTTAAGACCTTAACCTTTAGGCCAGAGTACGATTCTAAGACCTGAGGTATTAGGCCAGAGTAAGAGTTAAGACCTTAACCATTAGGCCAGAGTACGAGTCTAAGATCTTAGCTATTAGGCCAGAGTAAGAGTTAAGACCTTAGCTATTAGGCCAGAGTAAGAGTTAAGACCTTAACCATTAGACCATAGTACGAGTCTAAGACCTTAGCTATTAGGCCAGAGTAAGGGTTAAGACCATAGCTATTAGACCAGAGTAAGAGTTAAGACCTTAACCAGTAGGCCAGAGTACAAGTCTAAGACCTTAGCTATTAGGCCAGACTAAGAGTTAAGACCTTAACCATTAGGCCAGAGTACGAGTCTAAGACCTTAGCTATTAGGCCAGACTAAAAGTTAAGACCTTAGCTATTAGGCCAGAGTAAGAGTTAAGACCTTAACCATTAGGCCATAGTACGAGTCTAAGACCTTAGCTATTAGTCCAGAGTAAGAGTTAAGACCTTAACCATTAGGCCATAGTACAAGTCTAAGACCTTAGCTATTAGGCCAGAGTAAGAGTTAAGACCTTAACCAGCAGGCCAGAGTAAAAGTTAAGACCTTAACCTGTAGGCCATAGTACAAGTCTAAGACCTTAGCTATTAGGCCAGAGTAAGAGTTAAGACCTTAACCAGCAGGCCAGAGTAAAAGTTAAGACCTTAACCAGTAGGCCAGAGTAAGAGTTAAGACCTTAACCATTAGGCCAGAGTACGAGCCTAAGACCTTAGCTATTAGGCCAGAGTAAGACTTAAGACCTTAACCAGTAGGCCAGAGTAAGAGTTAAGACCTTAACCAGTAGGCCAGAGTAAAAGTTAAGACCTTAACCATTAGGCCAGAGTACGAGTCTAAGACCTTAGCTATTAGGCCAGAGTAAGAGTTCAGACCTTAACCAGTAGGCCAGAGTAAGAGTTAAGACCTTAACCATTAGGCCATAGTACGAGTCTAAGACCTTAGCTATTAGGCCAGAGTAAGAGTTAAGACCTTAGCTATTTGGCCTACTGGTTAAGGTCTTAACTCTTACTCTGGCCTGAGTACGAGTCTAAGACCTTAGCTATTAGGCCAGAGTACGAGTCTAAGACCTTAGCTATTAGGCCAGAGTAAGAGTTAAGACCTTAACCATTAGGTCAGAGTACGAGTCTAAGACCTTAGCTATTAGGCCAGAGTAAGAGTTAAGACCTTAGCTATTAGGCCAGAGTAAGAGTTAAGACCTTAACCAGTAGGCCAGAGTACGAGTCTAAGACCTTAGCTATTAGGCCAGAGTACGAGTCTAAGACCTTAGCTATTATGCCAGAGTAAGAGTTAAGACCTTAGCTATTAGGCCAGAGTAAGAGTTAAGACCTTAACCATTAGGGCAGAGTATGAGTCTAAGACCTTAGTTATTAGGCCAGAGTAAGAGTTAAGACCTTAGCTATTAGGCCAGAGTAAGAGTTAAGACCTTAACCATTAGGCCATAGTACGAGTCTAAGACCTTAGCTATTAGGCCAGAGTAAGAGTTAAGACTTAAACCAGTAGGCCAGAGTAAGAGTTAAGACCTTAACCTGTAGGCCAGAGTAAGAGTTAAGACCTTAACCTGTAGGCCATAGTACAAGTCTAAGACCTTAGCTATTAGGCCAGAGTAAGAGTTAAGACCTTAACCAGCAGGCCAGAGTAAAAGTTAAGACCTTATCCAGTAGGCCAGAGTAAGAGTTAAAACCTTAACCATTAGGCAATAGTACGAGCCTAAGACCTTAGCTATTAGGCCAGAGTAAGACTTAAGACCCTAACCAGTAGGCCAGAGTAAGAGTTAAGACCTTAACCAGTAGGCCAGATTAAAAGTTAAGACCTTAACCATTAGGCCAGATTACGAGTCTAAGACCTTAGCTATTAGGCCAGAGTAAGAGTTAAGACCTTAGCTATTAGCCCAGAGTAAGAGTTAAGACCTTAACCATAAGGCCAGACTAAGAGTTAAGACCTTAACCAGTAGGCCATAGTACGAGTCTAAGACCTTAGCTATTAGGCCAGAGTAAGAGTTAAGACCTTAACCATTAGGCCAGAGTATGAGTTAAGACCTTAACCATTAGGCCAGAGTACGAGTCTAAGACCTTAGCTATTAGGCCAGAGTAAGAGTTAAAACCTTAGCTATTAGGCCAGAGTAAGAGTCTAAGACCTTAGCTATTAGGCCAGAGTAAAAGTTAAGACCTTAACCATTAGGCCAGAGTAAGAGTTAAGACCTTAGCTATTAGGCCAGAGTAAGAGTTAAGACCTTAACCATTAGGCCAGAGTACGAGTCTAAGACCTTAGCTAGTAGGCCAGAGTAAGAGTTAAGACCTTAACCAGTAGGCCAGAGTAAGAGTTAAGACCTTAACCTGTAGGCCATAGTACGAGTCTAATACCTTAGCTATTATGCCAGAGTAAGAGTTAAGACCTTAGCTATTATGCCAGAGTAAGGGTTAAGACCTTAACCAGTAGGCCAGAGTAAGAGTTACGACCTTAACCATTAGGCCAGAGTATGAGTCTAAGACCTTACCTATTAGGCCAGAGTAAGAGTTAAGACCTTAACCATTAGGGCAGAGTACGAGTCTAAGACCTTAGCTATTAGGCCAGAGTACGAGTTAAGACCTTAGCTATTAGGCCAGAGTAAGAGTTAAGAACTTAACCATTAGGCCATAGTACGAGTCTAAGACCTTAGCTATTAGGCCATAGTAAGAGTTAAGACTTAAACCAGTAGGCCAGAGTAAGAGTTAAGACCTTAACCTGTAGGCCAGAGTAAGAGTTAAGACCTTAACCTGTAGGCCATAGTACAAGTCTAAGACCTTAGCTATTAGGCCAGAGTAAGAGTTAAGACCTTAACCAGCAGGCCAGAGTAAAAGTTAAGACCTTAACCAGTAGGCCAGAGTAAGAGTTAAAACCTTAACCATTAGGCAATAGTACGAGCCTAAGACCTTAGCTATTAGGCCAGAGTAAGACTTAAGACCCTAACCAGTAGGCCAGAGTCAGAGTTAAGACCTTAACCAGTAGGCCAGATTAAAAGTTAAGACCTTAACCATTAGGCCAGAGTACGAGTCTAAGACCTTAGCTATTAGGCCAGAGTAAGAGTTAAGACCTTAGCTATTAGCCCAGAGTAAGAGTTAAGACCTTAACCATAAGGCCAGACTAAGAGTTAAGACCTTAACCAGTAGGCCATAGTACGAGTCTAAGACCTTAGCTATTAGGCCAGAGTACGAGTTAAGACCTTAACCATTAGGCCAGAGTACGAGTTAAGACCTTAACCATTAGGCCAGAGTACGAGTCTAAGACCTTAGCTATTAGGCCAGAGTAAGAGTTAAAACCTTAGCTATTAGGCCAGAGTAAGAGTCTAAGACCTTAGCTATTAGGCCAGAGTAAAAGTTAATACCTTAACCATTAGGCCAGAGTAAGAGTTAAGACCTTAGCTATTAGGCCAGAGTAAGAGTTAAGACCTTAACCATTAGGCCAGAGTACGAGTCTAAGACCTTAGCTAGTAGGCCAGAGTAAGAGTTAAGACCTTAACCAGTAGGCCAGAGTAAGAGTTAAGACCTTAACATCTAGGCCATAGTACGAGTCTAATACCTTAGCTATTATGCCAGAGTAAGAGTTAAGACCTTAGCTATTATGCCAGAGTGCGAGTCTAAGACCTTAGCTAATAGGCCCGAGTAAGAGTTAAGACCTTAACTATTAGGACAGACTAAGAGTTAAGACCTTAACCATTAGGCCAGAGTACGAGTCTAAGACCTTAGCTATTAGGCCAGAGTAAGAGAAAAAACCTTAGCTATTAGGCCAGAGTAAGAGTTAAGACCTTAACCATTAGGCCAGAGTATGAATGTAAGACCTTAGCTATTAGGCCAGAGTAAGAGTTCAGACCTTAACCATTAGGCCAGAGTTCGAGTCTAAGACCTTAGCTATTAGGCCAGAGTAAGAGTTAAGACCTTAACCAGTAGGCCAGAGTAAGAGTTAAGACCTTAACCATTAGGCCCAAGTACGAGTCTAAGACCTTAGCTATTATGCCAGAGTAAGAGTTAAGACCTTAACCATTAGGCCAGAGTACGAGTCTAAGATCTTAGCTATTAGGCCAGAGTAAGAGTTAAGACCTTAACCATTAGGCCAGAGTACGAGTCTAAGACCTTAGCTATTAGGCCAGAGTATGAGTCTAAGACCTTAGCTATTAGGCCAGAGTAAGAGTTAAGTCCTTAACCATTAGGCCAGAGTATGAGTCAAAGACCTTAGCTATTAGGCCAGAGTAAGAGTTAAGACCTTAGCTATTAGGCCAGAGTAAGAGTTAAGACCTTAACCATTAGGCCAGAGTACGAGTCTAAGACCTTAGCTAATAGGCCAGAGTAAGAATTAAGACCTTAGCTATTAGGCCAGAGTAAGAGTTAAGACCTTAACCTTTAGGCCAGAGTACGATTCTAAGACCTTAGCTATTAGGCCAGAGTAAGAGTTAAGACCTTAACCAGTAAGTCAGAGTAAGAGTTAAAACCTTAATCATTAGGCCAGAGCACGAGTCTAAGACCTTAGCTATTAGGCCAGAGTAAGAGTCTAAGACCTTAGCTATTAGCCCAGAGTAAGAGTTAAGACCTTAACCATGAGGCCAGACTAAGAGTTAAGACCTTAATGAGTAGGCCATAGTACGAGTCTAAGACCTTAGCTATTAGGCCAGAGTAAGAGTTAAGACCTTAACCATTAGGCCAGAGTACGAGTTAAGACCTTAACCATTAGGCCAGAGTACGAGGCTAAGACCTTAGCTATTAGGCCAGAGTGAGAGTTAAAACCTTAGCTATTAGGCCAGAGTAAGAGTTAAGACTTTAACCAGTAGGCCAGAGTAAGAGTTAAGACCTTAACCTGTAGGCCATAGTACTAGTCTAAGACCTTAGCTATTAGGCCAGAGTAAGAGTTAAGACCTTAACCATTAGGCCAGAGTACGAGTCTAAGACCTTAGCTATTAGGCCAGACTAAAAGTTAAGACCTTAGCTATTAGGCCAGAGTAAGAGTTAAGACCTTAACCATTAGGCCATAGTATGTGTCTAAGACCTTAGCTATTAGGCCAGAGTAAGAGTTAAGACCTTAACTAGTAGGCCAGAGTAAGAGTTAAGACCTTAACCTGTAGGCCAGAGTAAGAGTTAAGACCTTAACCATTAGGCCAGAGTACGAGTCTAAGACCTTAGCTATTAGGCCAGAGTAAGAGTTCAGACCTTAACCAGTAGGCCAGAGTAAGAGTTAAGACCTTAACCATTAGGCCATAGTACGAGTCTAAGACCTTAGCTATTAGGCCAGAGTAAGAGTTAAGACCGTAGCTATTTGGCCTACTGGTTAAGGTCTTAACTCTTACTCTGGCCTGAGTACGAGTCTAAGACCTTAGCTATTAGGCCAGAGTACGAGTCTAAGACCTTAGCTATTAGGCCAGAGTAAGAGTTAAGACCTTAACCATTAGGCCAGAGTACGAGTCTAAGACCTTAGCTATTAGGCCAGAGTAAGAGTTAAGACCTTAGCTATTAGGCCAGAGTAAGAGTTAAGACCTTAACCAGTAGGCCAGAGTACGAGTCTAAGACCTTAGCTATTAGGCCAGAGTACGAGTCTAAGACCTTAGCTATTAGGCCAGAGTAAGAGTTCAGACCTTAATCAGTAGGCCAGAGTAAGAGTTAAGACCTTAACCATTAGGCCATAGTACGAGTCTAAGACCTTAGCTATTAGGCCAGAGTAAGAGTTAAGACCTTAGCTATTAGGCCAGAGTAAGAGTTAAGACCTTAACCATTAGGCCATAGTACGAGTCTAAGACCTTAGCTATCAGGCCATAGTAAGAGTTAAGACTTAAACTAGTAGGCCAGAGTAAGAGTTAAGACCTTAACCTGTAGGCCAGAGTAAGAGTTAAGACCTTAACCTGTAGGCCATAGTACAAGTCTAAGACCTTAGCTATTAGGCCAGAGTAAGAGTTAAGACCTTAACCAGCAGGCCAGAGTAAAAGGTAAGACCTTAACCAGTAGGCCAGAGTAAGAGTTAAAACCTTAACCATTAGGCAATAGTACGAGCCTAAGACCTTAGCTATTAGGCCAGAGTAAGACTTAAGACCCTAACCAGTAGTCCAGAGTCAGAGTTAAGACCTTAACCAGTAGGCCAGAGTAAAAGTTAAGACCTTAACCATTAGGCCAGAGTACGAGTCTAAGACCTTAGCTATTAGGCCAGAGTAAGAGTTAAGACCTTAGCTATTAGCCCAGAGTAAGAGTTAAGACCTTAACCATAAGGCCAGACTAAGAGTTAAGACCTTAACCAGTAGGCCATAGTACGAGTCTAAGACCTAGCTATTAGGCCAGAGTAAGAGTTAAGACCTTAACCATTAGGTCAAAGTAAGAGTTAAGACCTTAACCTGTAGGCCATAGTACGAGTCTAAGACCTTAGCTATTATGCCAGAGTAAGAGTTAAGACCTTAGCTATTATGCCAGAGTAAGGGTTAAGACCTTAACCAGTAGGCCAGAGTAAGAGTTACAACCTTAACCATTAGGCCAGAGTATGAGTCTAAGACCTTAGCTATTAGGCCAGAGTAAGAGTTAAGACCTTAACCATTAGGCCAGAGTACGAGTCTACGACCTTCGCTATTAGGCCAGAGTAAGAGTTAAGACCTTAACCATTAGGCCAGAGTACGAGTCTAAGACCTTAGCTATCAGGCCAGAGTACGAGTCTAAGACCTTAGCTAATAGGCCAGAGTAAGAGTTAAGACCTTAACTATTAGGACAGACTAAGAGTTAAGACCTTAACCATTAGGCCAGAGTACGAGTCTAAGACCTTAGCTATTAGGCCAGAGTAAGAGTAAAAACCTTAGCTATTAGGCCAGAGTAAGAGTTAAGACCTTAACCATTAGGCCCGACTATGAATTTAAGACCTTAGCTATTAGGCCAGAGTAAGAGTTAATACCTTAACCATTAGGCCAGAGTACGAGTCTAAGACCTTAGCTATTAGGCCAGAGTAAGAGTTAAGACCTTAGCTATTAGGCCAGAGTAAGAGGTAAGACCTTAACCTTTAGGCCAGAGTACGAGTCTAAGGCCTTAGCTATTAGGCCAGAGTAAGAGTTAAGACCTTAGCTATTAGGCCAGAGTAAGAGTTAAGACCTTAGCTATTAGGCCAGAGTAAGAGTTAAGACCTTAACCTTTAGGCCAGAGTACGAGTCTAAGGCCTTAGCTATTAGGCCAGAGTAAGAGTTAAGACCTTAACCATTAGGCCAAAGTACGAGTCTAAGACCTTAGCTATTAGGCCAGAGTAAGAGTTAAGACCTTAGCTATTAGGCCAGAGTAAGAGTTAAGACCTTAACCAGTAGGCCGGAGTACGAGTCTAAGACCTTAGCTATTAGGCCAGAGTAAGAGTTAAGACCTTAACCAGTAGGCCAGAGTAAGAGTTAAGACCTTTACCTGTAGGCCAGAGTAAGAGTTAAGACCTTAACCATTAGGCCAGAGTACGAGTCTAAGACCTTAGCTATTAGGCCAGAGTATGAGTCTAAGACCTTAGCTATTAGGCCAGAGTAAGAGTTAAGACCTTAACCATTAGGCCAGAGTATGAGTCAAAGACCTTAGCTATTAGGCCAGAGTAAGAGTTAAGACCTTAGCTATTAGGCCAGAGTAAGAGTTAAGACCTTAACCATTAGGCCAGAGTACGAGTCTAAGACCTTAGCTATTAGGCCAGAGTAAGAATTAAGACCTTAGCTATTAGGCCAGAGTACGAGTTAAGACCTTAACCTTTAGGCCAGAGTACGATTCTAAGACCTTAGCTATTAGGCCAGAGTAAGAGTTAAGACCTTAACCATTAGGCCAGAGTACGAGCCTAAGATCTTAGCTATTAGGCCAGAGTAAGAGTTAAGACCTTAACCAGTAGGGCAGAGTAAGAGTTAAAACCTTAATCATTAGGTCAGAGCACGAGTCTAAGACCTTAGCTATTAGGCCAGAGTAAGAGTTAAGACCTTAACCATTAGGGCAAAGTACAAGTCTAAGACCTTAGCTATTAGGCCAGAGTAAGAGTTAAGACCTTAGCTATTAGGCCAGAGTAAGAGTTAAGACCTTAACCATTAGACCATAGTACGAGTCTAAGACCTTAGCTATTAGGCCAGAGTAAGGGTTAAGACCATAGCTATTAGACCAGAGTAAGAGTTAAGACCTTAACCAGTAGGCCAGAGTACAAGTCTAAGACCTTAGCTATTAGGCCAGACTAAGAGTTAAGACCTTAACCATTAGGCCAGAGTACGAGTCTAAGACCTTAGCTATTAGGCCAGACTAAAAGTTAAGACCTTAGCTATTAGGCCAGAGTAAGAGTTAAGACCTTAACCATTAGGACATAGTACGAGTCTAAGACCTTAGCTATTAGTCCAGAGTAAGAGTTAAGACCTTAACCATTAGGCCATAGTACAAGTCTAAGACCTTAGCTATTAGGCCAGAGTAAGAGTTAAGACCTTAACCAGCAGGCCAGAGTAAAAGTTAAGACCTTAACCTGTAGGCCATAGTACAAGTCTAAGACCTTAGCTATTAGGCCAGAGTAAAAGTTAAGACCTTAACCAGCAGGCCAGAGTAAAAGTTAAGACCTTAACCAGTAGGCCAGAGTAAGAGTTAAGACCTTAACCATTAGGCCAGAGTACGAGCCTAAGACCTTAGCTATTAGGCCAGAGTAAGACTTAAGACCTTAACCAGTAGGCCAGAGTAAGAGTTAAGACCTTAACCAGTAGGCCAGAGTAAAAGTTAAGACCTTAACCATTAGGCCAGAGTACGAGTCTAAGACCTTAGCTATTAGGCCAGAGTAAGAGTTAAGACCTTAGCTATTAGGCCAGAGTAAGAGTCTAAGACCTTAGCTATTCGCCCAGAGTAAGAGTTAAGACCTTAACCATAAGGCCAGACTAAGAGTTATGACCTTAACCAGTAGGCCGGAGTACGAGTCTAAGACCTTAGCTATTAGGCCAGAGTAAGAGTTAAGACCTTAACCAGTAGGCCAGAGTAAGAGTTAAGACCTTTACCTGTAGGCCATAGTACAAGTCTAAGACCTTAGCTATTAGGCCAGAGTAAGAGTTAAGACCTTAGCCATTAGGCCAGAGTACGAGTCTAAGACCTTAGCTATTAGGCCAGAGTATGAGTCTAAGACCTTAGCTATTAGGCCAGAGTAAGAGTTAAGACCTTAACCTTTAGGCCAGAGTACGATTCTAAGACCTTAGCTATTAGGCCAGAGTAAGAGTTAAGACCTTAACCATTAGGCCAGAGTACGAGTCTAAGACCTTAGCTATTAGGCCAGAGTAAGAGTTAAGACCTTAACCAGTAGGGCAGAGTAAGAGTTAAAACCTTAATCATTAGGCCAGAGCACGAGTCTAAGACCTTAGCTATTAGGCCAGAGTAAGAGTTAAGACCTTAACCATTAGGGCAGAGTACGAGTCTAAGACCTTAGCTATTAGGCCAGAGTAAGAGTTAAGACCTTAGCTATTAGGCCAGAGTAAGAGTTAAGACCTTAACCATTAGGCCATAGTACGAGTCTAAGACCTTAGCTATTAGGCCAGAGTAAGAGTTAAGACATTAACCAGCAGGCCAGAGTAAAAGTTAAGACGTTAACCAGTAGGCCAGAGTAAGAGTTAAAACCTTAACCATTAGGCCATAGTACGAGCCTAAGACCTTAGCTATTAGGCCAGAGTAAGACTTAAGACCTTAACCAGTAGGCCAGAGTAAGAGTTAAGACCTTAACCAGTAGGCCAGAGTAAAAGTTAAGACCTTAACCATTAGGCCATAGTATGAGTCTAAGACCTTAGCTATTAGGCCAGAGTAAGAGTTAAGACCTTAGCTATTAGGCCAGAGTAAGAGTCTAAGACCTTAGCTATTAGCCCAGAGTAAGAGTTAAGACCTTAACCATAAGGCCAGACTAAGAGTTAAGACCTTAACCAGTAGGCCATAGTACGAGTTTAAGACCTTAGATATTAGGCCAGAGTAAGAGTTAAGACCTTGACCATTAGGCCAGAGTACAAGTTAAGACCTTAACCATTAGGCCAGAGTACAAGTTAAGACCTTAGCTATTAGGCCAGAGTAAGAGTTAAAACCTTAGCTATTAGGCCAGAGTAAGAGTCTAAGACCTTAGCTATTAGGCCAGAGTAAAAGTTAAGACCTTAACCATTAGGCCAGAGTAAGAGTTAAGACCTTAGCTATTAGGCCAGAGTAAGAGTTAAGACCTTAACCATCAGGCCAGAGTACGAGTCTAAGACCTTAGCTAGTAGGCCAGAGTAAGAGTTAAGACCTTAACCAGTAGGCAAGAGTAAGAGTTAAGACCTTAACCTGTAGGCCATAGTACGAGTTTAAGACCTTAGCTATTAGGCCAGAGTAAGAGTTAAGACCTTAACCATTAGGCCAGAGTACGAGTCTAAGACCTTAGCTATTAGGCCAGAGTAAGAGTTAAGACCTTAACCAGTAGGGCAGAGTAAGAGTTAAAACCTTAATCATTAGGCCAGAGCACGAGTCTAAGACCTTAGCTATTAGGCCAGAGTAAGAGTTAAGACCTTAACCATTAGGGCAGAGTACGAGTCTAAGACCTTAGTTATTAGGCCAGAGTAAGAGTTAAGACCTTAGCTATTAGGCCAGAGTAAGAGTTAAGACCTTAACCATTAGGCCATAGTACGAGTCTAAGACCTTAGCTATTAGGCCAGAGTAAGAGTTAAGACTTAAACCAGTAGGCCAGAGTAAGAGTTAAGACCTTAACCTGTAGGCCAGAGTAAGAGTTAAGACCTTAACCTGTAGGCCATAGTACAAGTCTAAGACCTTAGCTATTAGGCCAGAGTAAGAGTTAAGACCTTAACCAGCAGGCCAGAGTAAAAGTTAAGACCTTATCCAGTAGGCCAGAGTAAGAGTTAAAACCTTAACCATTAGGCAATAGTACGAGCCTAAGACCTTAGCTATTAGGCCAGAGTAAGACTTAAGACCCTAACCAGTAGGCCAGAGTAAGAGTTAAGACCTTAACCAGTAGGCCAGAGTAAAAGTTAAGACCTTAACCATTAGGCCAGAGTACGAGTCTAAGACCTTAGCTATTAGGCCAGAGTAAGAGTTAAGACCTTAACCATTAGGCCAGAGTACGAGTCTAAGACCTTAGCTAGTAGGCCAGAGTAAGAGTTAAGACCTTAACCAGTAGGCCAGAGTAAGAGTTAAGACCTTAACCTGTAGGCCATAGTACGAGTCTAAGACCTTAGCTATTAGGCCAGAGTAAGAGTTAAGACCTTAGCTATTAGCCCAGAGTAAGAGTTAAGACCTTAACCATAAGGCCAGACTAAGAGTTAAGACCTTAACCAGTAGGCCATAGTACGAGCCTAAGACCTTAGCTATTAGGCCAGAGTAAGACTTAAGACCCTAACCAGTAGGCCAGAGTCAGAGTTAAGACCTTAACCAGTAGGCCAGAGTAAAAGTTAAGACCTTAACCATTAGGCCAGAGTACGAGTCTAAGACCTTAGCTATTAGGCCAGAGTAAGAGTTAAGACCTTAGCTATTAGCCCAGAGTAAGAGTTAAGACCTTAACCATAAGGCCAGACTAAGAGTTAAGACCTTAACCAGTAGGCCATAGTACGAGTCTAAGACCTTAGCTATTAGGCCAGAGTAAGAGTTAAGACCTTAACCATTAGGCCAGAGTACGAGTTAAGACCTTAACCATTAGGCCAGGGTACGAGTCTAAGACCTTAGCTATTAGGCCAGAGTAAGAGTTAAAACCTTAGCTATTAGGCCAGAGTAAGAGTCTAAGACCTTAGCTATTAGGCCAGAGTAAAAGTTAATACCTTAACCATTAGGCCAGAGTAAGAGTTAAGACCTTATCTATTAGGCCAGAGTAAGAGTTAAGACCTTAACCATTAGGCCAGAGTACGAGTCTAAGACCTTAGCTAGTAGGCCAGAGTAAGAGTTAAGACCTTAACCAGTAGGCCAGAGTAAGAGTTAAGACCTTAACATTTAGGCCATAGTACGAGTCTAATACCTTAGCTGTTATGCCAGAGTAAGAGTTAAGACCTTAGCTATTATGCCAGAGTAAGGGTTAAGACCTTAACCAGTAGGCCAGAGTAAGAGTTACGACCTTAACCATTAGGCCAGAGTATGAGTCTAAGACCTTAGCTATTAGGCCAGAGTAAGAGTTAAGACCTTAACCATTAGGCCAGAGTACGAGTCTAAGACCTTAGCTATCAGGCCAGAGTACGAGTCTAAGACCTTAGCTATTAGGCCAGAGTAAGAGTTAAAACCTTAACCATTAGGCCAGAGTACGAGTCTAAGACCTTAGCTAATAGGCCCGAGTAAGAGTTAAGACCTTAACTATTAGGACAGACTAAGAGTTAAGACCTTAACCATTAGGCCAGAGTACGAGTCTAAGACCTTAGCTATTAGGCCAGAGTAAGAGAAAAAACCTTAGCTATTAGGCCAGAGTAAGAGTTAAGACCTTAACCATTAGGCCAGAGTATGAATGTAAGACCTTAGCTATTAGGCCAGAGTAAGAGTTCAGACCTTAACCATTAGGCCAGAGTTCGAGTCTAAGACCTTAGCTATTAGGCCAGAGTAAGAGTTAAGACCTTAACCAGTAGGCCAGAGTAAGAGTTAAGACCTTAACCATTAGGCCCAAGTACGAGTCTAAGACCTTAGCTATTATGCCAGAGTAAGAGTTAAGACCTTAACCATTAGGCCAGAGTACGAGTCTAAGATCTTAGCTATTAGGCCAGAGTAAGAGTTAAGACCTTAACCATTAGGCCAGAGTACGAGTCTAAGACCTTAGCTATTAGGCCAGAGTATGAGTCTAAGACCTTAGCTATTAGGCCAGAGTAAGAGTTAAGTCCTTAACCATTAGGCCAGAGTATGAGTCAAAGACCTTAGCTATTAGGCCAGAGTAAGAGTTAAGACCTTAGCTATTAGGCCAGAGTAAGAGTTAAGACCTTAACCATTAGGCCAGAGTACGAGTCTAAGACCTTAGCTAATACGCCAGAGTAAGAATTAAGACCTTAGCTATTAGGCCAGAGTAAGAGTTAAGACCTTAACCTTTAGGCCAGAGTACGATTCTAAGACCTTAGCTATTAGGCCAGAGTAAGAGTTAAGACCTTAACCAGTAGGGCAGAGTAAGAGTTAAAACCTTAATCATTAGGCCAAAGCACGAGTCTAAGACCTTAGCTATTAGGCCAGAGTAAGAGTCTAAGACCTTAGCTATTAGCCCAGAGTAAGAGTTAAGACCTTAACCATGAGGCCAGACTAAGAGTTAAGACCTTAATGAGTAGGCCATAGTACGAGTCTAAGACCTTAGCTATTAGGCCAGAGTAAGAGTTAAGACCTTAACCATTAGGCCAGAGTACGAGTCTAAGACCTTAGCTATTAGGCCAGAGTATGAGTCTAAGACCTTAGCTATTAGGCCAGAGTAAGAGTTAAGACCTTAACCATTAGGCCAGAGTATGAGTCAAAGACTTAGCTATTAGGCCAGAGTAAGAGTTAAGACCTTAGCTATTAGGCCAGAGTAAGAGTTAAGACCTTAACCATTAGGCCAGAGTACGAGTCTAAGACCTTAGCTATTAGGCCAGAGTAAGAATTAAGACCTTAGCTATTAGGCCAGAGTACGAGTTAAGACCTTAACCTTTAGGCCAGAGTACGATTCTAAGACCTTAGCTATTAGGCCAGAGTAAGAGTTAAGACCTTAACCATTAGGCCAGAGTACGAGTCTAAGATCTTAGCTATTAGGCCAGAGTAAGAGTTAAGACCTTAACCAGTAGGGCAGAGTAAGAGTTAAAACCTTAATCATTAGGTCAGAGCACGAGTCTAAGACCTTAGCTATTAGGCCAGAGTAAGAGTTAAGACCTTAACCATTAGGGCAAAGTACAAGTCTAAGACCTTAGCTATTAGGCCAGAGTAAGAGTTAAGACCTTAGCTATTAGGCCAGAGTAAGAGTTAAGACCTTAACCATTAGACCATAGTACGAGTCTAAGACCTTAGCTATTAGGTCAGAGTAAGGGTTAAGACCATAGCTATTAGACCAGAGTAAGAGTTAAGACCTTAACCAGTAGGCCAGAGTACAAGTCTAAGACCTTAGCTATTAGGCCAGACTAAGAGTTAAGACCTTAACCATTAGGCCAGAGTACGAGTCTAAGACCTTAGCTATTAGGCCAGACTAAAAGTTAAGACCTTAGCTAATAGGCCAGAGTAAGAGTTAAGACCTTAACTATTAGGACAGACTAAGAGTTAAGACCTTAACCATTAGGCCAGAGTACGAGTCTAAGACCTTAGCTATTAGGCCAGAGTAAGAGTAAAAACCTTAGCTATTAGGCCAGAGTAAGAGTTAAGACCTTAACCATTAGGCCCAACTATGAATTTAAGACCTTAGCTATTAGGCCAGAGTAAGAGTTAATACCTTAACCATTAGGCCAGAGTACGAGTCTAAGACCTTAGCTATTAGGCCAGAGTAAGAGTTAAGACCTTAGCTATTAGGCCAGAGTAAGAGGTAAGACCTTAACCTTTAGGCCAGAGTACGAGTCTAAGGCCTTAGCTATTAGGCCAGAGTAAGAGTTAAGACCTTAGCTATTAGACCAGAGTAAGAGTTAAGACCTTAGCGATTAGGCCAGAGTAAGAGTTAAGACCTTAACCTTTAGGCCAGAGTACGAGTCTAAGGCCTTAGCTATTAGGCCAGAGTAAGAGTTAAGACCTTAACCATTAGGCCATAGTACGAGTCTAAGACCTTAGCTATTAGGCCAGAGTAAGAGTTAAGACCTTAGCTATTAGGCCAGAGTAAGAGTTAAGACCTTAACCAGTAGGCCGGAGTACGAGTCTAAGACCTTAGCTTTTAGGCCAGAGTAAGAGTTAAGACCTTAACCAGTAGGCCAGAGTAAGAGTTAAGACCTTTACCTGTAGGCCAGAGTAAGAGTTAAGACCTTAACCATTAGGCCAGAGTACGAGTCTAAGACCTTAGCTATTAGGCCAGAGTATGAGTCTAAGACCTTAGCTATTAGGCCAGAGTAAGAGTTAAGACCTTAACCATTAGGCCAGAGTATGAGTCAAAGACCTTAGCTATTAGGCCAGAGTAAGAGTTAAGACCTTAGCTATTAGGCCAGAGTAAGAGTTAAGACCTTAACCATTAGGCCAGAGTACGAGTCTAAGACCTTAGCTATTAGGCCAGAGTAAGAGTTAAGACCTTAACCATTAGGCCAGAGTACGAGTTAAGACCTTAACCATTAGGCCAGAGTACGAGGCTAAGACCTTAGCTATTAGGCCAGAGTGAGAGTTAAAACCTTAGCTATTAGGCCAGAGTAAGAGTTAAGACTTTAACCAGTAGGCCAGAGTAAGAGTTAAGACCTTAACCTGTAGGCCATAGTACTAGTCTAAGACCTTAGCTATTAGGCCAGAGTAAGAGTTAAGACCTTAACCATTAGGCCAGAGTACGAGTCTAAGACCTTAGCTATTAGGCCAGACTAAAAGTTAAGACCTTAGCTATTAGGCCAGAGTAAGAGTTAAGACCTTAACCATTAGGCCATAGTATGTGTCTAAGACCTTAGCTATTAGGCCAGAGTAAGAGTTAAGACCTTAACTAGTAGGCCAGAGTAAGAGTTAAGACCTTAACCTGTAGGCCAGAGTAAGAGTTAAGACCTTAACCATTAGGCCAGAGTACGAGTCTAAGACCTTAGCTATTAGGCCAGAGTAAGAGTTCAGACCTTAACCAGTAGGCCAGAGTAAGAGTTAAGACCTTAACCATTAGGCCATAGTACGAGTCTAAGACCTTAGCTATTAGGCCAGAGTAAGAGTTAAGACCTTAGCTATTTGGCCTACTGGTTAAGGTCTTAACTCTTACTCTGGCCTGAGTACGAGTCTAAGACCTTAGCTATTAGGCCAGAGTACGAGTCTAAGACCTTAGCTATTAGGCCAGAGTACGAGTCTAAGACCTTAGCTATTAGGCCAGAGTAAGAGTTAAGACCTTAACCATTAGGCCAGAGTACGAGTCTAAGACCTTAGCTATTAGGCCAGAGTAAGAGTTAAGACCTTAGCTATTAGGCCAGAGTAAGAGTTAAGACCTTAACCAGTAGGCCAGAGTACGAGTCTAAGACCTTAGCTATTAGGCCAGAGTACGAGTCTAAGACCTTAGCTATTATGCCAGAGTAAGAGTTAAGACCTTAGCTATTAGGCCAGAGTAAGAGTTAAGACCTTAACCATTAGGGCAGAGTACGAGTCTAAGACCTTAGTTATTAGGCCAGAGTAAGAGTTAAGACCTTAGCTATTAGGCCAGAGTAAGAGTTAAGACCTTAACCATTAGGCCATAGTACGAGTCTAAGACCTTAGCTATTAGGCCAGAGTAAGAGTTAAGACTTAAACCAGTAGGCCAGAGTAAGAGTTAAGACCTTAACCTGTAGGCCAGAGTAAGAGTTAAGACCTTAACCTGTAGGCCATAGTACAAGTCTAAGACCTTAGCTATTAGGCCAGAGTAAGAGTTAAGACCTTAACCAGCAGGCCAGAGTAAAAGTTAAGACCTTATCCAGTAGGCCAGAGTAAGAGTTAAAACCTTAACCATTAGGCAATAGTACGAGCCTAAGACCTTAGCTATTAGGCCAGAGTAAGAGTTAAGACCTTAACCATTAGGGCAGAGTACGAGTCTAAGACCTTAGTTATTAGGCCAGAGTAAGAGTTAAGACCTTAGCAATTAGGCCAGAGTAAGAGTTAAGACCTTAACCAGTAGGCCAGAGTACGAGTCTAAGACCTTAGCTATTAGGCCAGAGTACGAGTCTAAGACCTTAGCTATTAGGCCAGAGTAAGAGTTCAGACCTTAACCAGTAGGCCAGAGTAAGAGTTAAGACCTTAACCATTAGGCCATAGTATGAGTCTAAGACCTTAGCTATTAGGCCAGAGTAAGAGTTAAAACCTTAGCTATTAGGCCAGAGTAAGAGTTAAGACCTTAACCAGTAGGCCAGAGTACGAGTCTAAGACCTTAGCTATTAGGCCAGAGTAAGAGTTGAGACCTTAACCATTAGGCCAGAGTACGAGTCTAAGACCTTAGCTATTAGGCCAGAGTAAGAGTTAAGACCTTAGCTATTAGGCCAGAGTACGAGTTAAGACCTTAACCAGTAGGCCAGAGTAAGAGTTAAGACCTTAACCATTAGGCCCAAGTACGAGTCTAAGACCTTAGCTATTATGCCAGAGTAAGAGTTAAGACCTTAACCATTAGGCCAGAGTACGAGTCTAAGATCTTAGCTATTAGGCCAGAGTAAGAGTTAAGACCTTAACCATTAGGCCAGAGTACGAGTCTAAGACCTTAGCTATTAGGCCAGAGTATGAGTCTAAGACCTTAGCTATTAGGCCAGAGTAAGAGTTAAGTCCTTAACCATTAGGCCAGAGTATGAGTCAAAGACCTTAGCTATTAGGCCAGAGTAAGAGTTAAGACCTTAGCTATTAGGCCAGAGTAAGAGTTAAGACCTTAACCATTAGGCCAGAGTACGAGTCTAAGACCTTAGCTAATAGGCCAGAGTAAGAATTAAGACCTTAGCTATTAGGCCAGAGTAAGAGTTAAGACCTTAACCTTTAGGCCAGAGTACGATTCTAAGACCTTAGCTATTAGGCCAGAGTAAGAGTTAAGACCTTAACTATTAGGCCAGAGTAAGAGTTAAGACCTTAACCATTAGGCCATAGTACGAGTCTAAGACTTTAGCTATTAGGCCAGAGTAAGAGTTTAGACTTAAACCAGTAGGCCAGAGTAAGAGTTAAGACCTTAACCTGTAGGCCATAGTGCAAGTCTAAGACCTTAGCTATTAGGCCAGAGTAAGAGTTAAGACATTAACCAGCAGGCCAGAGTAAAAGTTAAGACCTTAACCAGTAGGCCAGAGTAAGAGTTAAAACCCTAACCATTAGGCCATAGTACGAGCCTAAGACCTTAGCTATTAGTCCAGAGTAAGACTTAAGACCTTAACCAGTAGGCCAGAGTAAGAGTTAAGACCTTAACCAGTAGGCCAGAGTAAAAGTTAAGACCTTAACCATTAGGCCAGAGTACGAGTCTAAGACCTTAGCTATTAGGCCAGAGTAAGAGTTAAGACCTTAGCTATTAGGCCAGAGTAAGAGTCTAAGACCTTAGCTATTAGCCCAGAGTAAGAGTTAAGACCTTAACCATGAGGCCAGACTAAGAGTTAAGACCTTAATGAGTAGGCCATAGTACGAGTCTAAGACCTTAGCTATTAGGCCAGAGTAAGAGTTAAGACCTTAACCATTAGGCCAGAGTACGAGTTAAGACTTTAACCATTAGGCCAGAGTACGAGGCTAAGACCTTAGCTATTAGGCCAGAGTAAGAGTTAAGACTTTAACCAGTAGGCCAGAGTAAGAGTTAAGACCTTAACCTGTAGGCCATAGTACTAGTCTAAGACCTTAGCTATTAGGCCAGAGTAAGAGTTAAGACCTTAACCATTAGGCCAGAGTACGAGTCTAAGACCTTAGCTATTAGGCCAGACTAAAAGTTAAGACCTTAGCTATTAGGCCAGAGTAAGAGTTAAGACCTTAACCAGTAGGCCAGAGTACGAGTCTAAGACCTTAGCTATTAGGCCAGAGTAAGAGTTAAGACCTTAGCAATTAGGCCAGAGTAAGAGTTAAGACCTTAACCAGTAGGCCAGAGTACGAGTCTAAGACCTTAGCTATTAGGCCAGAGTACGAGTCTAAGACCTTAGCTATTAGGCCAGAGTAAGAGTTCAGACCTTAACCAGTAGGCCAGAGTAAGAGTTAAGACCTTAACCATTAGGCCATAGTATGAGTCTAAGACCTTAGCTATTAGGCCAGAGTAAGAGTTAAAACCTTAGCTATTAGGCCAGAGTAAGAGTTAAGACCTTAACCAGTAGGCCAGAGTACGAGTCTAAGACCTTAGCTATTAGGCCAGAGTACGAGTCTAAGACCTTAGCTATTAGGCCAGAGTAAGAGTTGAGACCTTAACCATTAGGCCAGAGTACGAGTCTAAGACCTTAGCTATTAGGCCAGAGTAAGAGTTAAGACCTTAGCTATTAGGCCAGAGTAAGAGTTAAGACCTTAACCAGTAGGCCAGAGTAAGAGTTAAGACCTTAACCATTAGGCCCAAGTACGAGTCTAAGACCTTAGCTATTATGCCAGAGTAAGAGTTAAGACCTTAACCATTAGGCCAGAGTACGAGTCTAAGATCTTAGCTATTAGGCCAGAGTAAGAGTTAAGACCTTAACCATTAGGCCAGACTAAGAGTTAAGACCTTAACCTGTAGACCATAGTACGAGTCTAAGACCTTAGCTATTAGGCCAGAGTAAGAGTTAAGACCTTAACCATTAGGCCAGACTAAGAGTTAAGACCTTAACCTGTAGACCATAGTACGAGTCTAAGACCTTAGCTATTAGGCCAGAGTAAGAGTTAAGACCTTAACTATAGGCCAGAGTACGAGTCTAAAACCTTAGCTATTAGGCCAGACTAAAAGTTAAGACCTTAGCTATTAGGCCAGAGTAAGAGTTAAGACCTTAACCTTTAGGCCAGAGTACGATTCTAAGACCTTAGCTATTAGGCCAGAGTAAGAGTTAAGACCTTAACCTGTAGGCCATAGTACTAGTCTAAGACTTAAGCTATTAGGCCAGAGTAAGATTTAAGACCTTAACCAGCTGGCCAGAGTAAGAGTTAAGACCTTAACTAGTAGGCCAGAGTAAGAGTTAAGACCTTAACCATCAGGCCAGAGTACGAGTCTAAGACCTTAGCTATTAGGCCAGAGTAAGAGTTAAGACCTTAACCAGTAGGCCAGAGTAAGTGTTAAGACCTTAACCATTAGGCCATAGTACGAGTCTAAGACCTTAGCTATTAGGCCAGAGTAAGAGTTAAGACCTTAACCATTAGGCCAGACTAAGAGTTAAGACCTTAACCAGTAGGCCATAGTACGAGTCTAAGACCTTAGCTATTAGGCCAGAGTAAGAGTTAAGACCTTAACCATTAGGCCAGAGTACGAGTCTAAGACCTTAGCTATTAGGCCAGAGTAAGAGTTAAGACCTTAACCATTAGGCCAGAGTACGAGTCTAAGACCTTAGCTATGAGGCCAGAGTAAGTGTTAAAACCTTAGCTAAAAGGCCAGAGTAAGAGTCTAAGACCTTAGCTATTAGGCCAGAGTAAAAGTTAAGACCTTAACCATTAGGCCAGAGTAAGAGTTAAGACCTTAGCTATTAGGCCAGAGTAAGAGTTAAGACCTTAACCATTAGGCCAGAGTATGAGTCTAAGACCTTAGCTAGTAGGCCAGAGTAAGAGTTAAGACCTTAACCAGTAGGCCAGAGTAAGAGTAAAGACCTTAACCTGTAGGCCATAGTACGAGTCTAAGACCTTAGCTATTATGCCAGAGTAAGGGTTAAGACCTTAGCTATTATGCCAGAGTAAGGGTTAAGACCTTAACCAGTAGGCCAGAGTAAGAGTTACGACCTTAACCATTAGGCCAGAGTATGAGTCTAAGACCTTAGCTATTAGGCCAGAGTAAGAGTTAAGACCTTAACCATTAGGCCAGAGTACGAGTCTACGACCTTAGCTATTAGGCCAGAGTAAGAGTTAAGACCTTAACCATTAGGCCAGAGTACGAGTCTAAGACCTTAGCTATTAGGCCAGAGTAAGAGTTAAGACCTTAACCATTAGGCCAGAGTATGAGTCTAAGACCTTAGCTATTAGGCCAGAGTAAGAGTAAAAACCTTAGCTATTAGGCCAGAGTAAGAGTTAAGATCTTAACCAGTAGGCCAGAGTATGAATTTAAGACCTTAGCTATTAGGCCAGAGTACGAGTCTAAGACCTTAGCTATTAGGCCAGAGTACGAGTCTAAGACCTTAGCTATTAGGCCAGAGTAAGAGTTCAGACCTTAACCAGTAGGCCAGAGTAAGAGTTAAGACCTTAACCATTAGGCCATAGTATGAGTCTAAGACCTTAGCTATTAGGCCAGAGTAAGAGTTAAAACCTTAGCTATTAGGCCAGAGTAAGAGTTAAGACCTTAACCAGTAGGCCAGAGTACGAGTCTAAGACCTTAGCTATTAGGCCAGAGTACGAGTCTAAGACCTTAGCTATTAGGCCAGAGTAAGAGTTGAGACCTTAACCATTAGGCCAGAGTACGAGTCTAAGACCTTAGCTATTAGGCCAGAGTAAGAGTTAAGACCTTAGCTATTAGGCCAGAGTAAGAGTTAAGACCTTAGCTATTATGCCAGAGTAAGGGTTAAGACCTTAACCAGTAGGCCAGAGTAAGAGTTAAGACCTTAACCAGTAGGCCAGAGTACGAGTCTAAGACCTTAGCTATTAGGCCAGAGTACGAGTCTAAGACCTTAGCTATTAGGCCAGAGTAAGAGTTCAGACCTTAACCAGTAGGCCAGAGTAAGAGTTAAGACCTTAACCATTAGGCCATAGTATGAGTCTAAGACCTTAGCTATTAGGCCAGAGTAAGAGTTAAAACCTTAGCTATTAGGCCAGAGTAAGAGTTAAGACCTTAACCAGTAGGCCAGAGTACGAGTCTAAGACCTTAGCTATTAGGCCAGAGTACGAGTCTAAGACCTTAGCTATTAGGCCAGAGTAAGAGTTGAGACCTTAACCATTAGGCCAGAGTACGAGTCTAAGACCTTAGCTATTAGGCCAGAGTAAGAGTTAAGACCTTAGCTATTAGGCCAGAGTAAGAGTTAAGACCTTAACCAGTAGGCCAGAGTAAGAGTTAAGACCTTAACCATTAGGCCCAAGTACGAGTCTAAGACCTTAGCTATTATGCCAGAGTAAGAGTTAAGACCTTAACCATTAGGCCAGAGTACGAGTCTAAGATCTTAGCTATTAGGCCAGAGTAAGAGTTAAGACCTTAACCATTAGGCCAGACTAAGAGTTAAGACCTTAACCTGTAGACCATAGTACGAGTCTAAGACCTTAGCTATTAGGCCAGAGTAAGAGTTAAGACCTTAACCATTAGGCCAGACTAAGAGTTAAGACCTTAACCTGTAGACCATAGTACGAGTCTAAGACCTTAGCTATTAGGCCAGAGTAAGAGTTAAGACCTTAACCATTAGGCCAGAGTACGAGTCTAAAACCTTAGCTATTAGGCCAGACTAAAAGTTAAGACCTTAGCTATTAGGCCAGAGTAAGAGTTAAGACCTTAACCTTTAGGCCAGAGTACGATTCTAAGACCTTAGCTATTAGGCCAGAGTAAGAGTTAAGACCTTAACCTGTAGGCCATAGTACTAGTCTAAGACTTAAGCTATTAGGCCAGAGTAAGATTTAAGACCTTAACCAGCTGGCCAGAGTAAGAGTTAAGACCTTAACTAGTAGGCCAGAGTAAGAGTTAAGACCTTAACCATCAGGCCAGAGTACGAGTCTAAGACCTTAGCTATTAGGCCAGAGTAAGAGTTAAGACATTAACCAGTAGGCCAGAGTAAGTGTTAAGACCTTAACCATTAGGCCATAGTACGAGTCTAAGACCTTAGCTATTAGGCCAGAGTAAGAGTTAAGACCTTAACCATTAGGCCAGACTAAGAGTTAAGACCTTAACCAGTAGGCCATAGTACGAGTCTAAGACCTTAGCTATTAGGCCAGAGTAAGAGTTAAGACCTTAACCATTAGGCCAGAGTACGAGTCTAAGACCTTAGCTATTAGGCCAGAGTAAGAGTTAAGACCTTAACCATTAGGCCAGAGTACGAGTCTAAGACCTTAGCTATGAGGCCAGAGTAAGTGTTAAAACCTTAGCTAAAAGGCCAGAGTAAGAGTCTAAGACCTTAGCTATTAGGCCAGAGTAAAAGTTAAGACCTTAACCATTAGGCCAGAGTAAGAGTTAAGACCTTAGCTATT
Organism: Triturus cristatus; assembly: GCF_964204655.1. Classification (NCBI taxonomy): domain Eukaryota; kingdom Metazoa; phylum Chordata; class Amphibia; order Caudata; family Salamandridae; genus Triturus; species Triturus cristatus. The sequence goes on from NC_140592.1 coordinate 541,988,641, forward strand.
AGGCCAGAGTAAGAGTTAAGACCTTAACCATTAGGCCAGAGTACGAGTCTAAGACCTTAGCTAGTAGGCCAGAGTAAGAGTTAAGACCTTAACCAGTAGGCCAGAGTAAGAGTAAAGACCTTAACCTGTAGGCCATAGTACGAGTCTAAGACCTTAGCTATTATGCCAGAGTAAGAGTTAAGACCTTAGCTATTATGCCAGAGTAAGGGTTAAGACCTTAACCAGTAGGCCAGAGTAAGAGTTACGACCTTAACCATTAGGCCAGAGTATGAGTCTAAGACCTTAGCTATTAGGCCAGAGTAAGAGTTAAGACCTTAACCATTAGGCCAGAGTACGAGTCTACGACCTTAGCTATTAGGCCAGAGTAAGAGTTAAGACCTTAACCATTAGGCCAGAGTACGAGTCTAAGACCTTAGCTATTAGGCCAGAGTAAGAGTTAAGACCTTAACCATTAGGCCAGAGTATGAGTCTAAGACCTTAGCTATTAGGCCAGAGTAAGAGTAAAAACCTTAGCTATTAGGCCAGAGTAAGAGTTAAGATCTTAACCAGTAGGCCAGAGTATGAATTTAAGACCTTAGCTATTAGGCCAGAGTAAGAGTTAAGACCTTAACCATTAGGCCAGAGTACGAGTCTAAGACCTTAGCTATTAGGCCAGAGTAAGAGTAAAAACCTTAGCTATTAGGCCAGAGTAAGAGTTAAGACCTTAACCATTAGGCCAGAGTATGAATTTAAGACCTTAGCTATTAGGCCAGAGTAAGAGTTAAGACCTTAACCATTAGGCCAGAGTACGAGTCTAAGACCTTAGCTATTAGGCCAGAGTAAGAGTTAAGACCTTAGCTATTAGGCCAGAGTAAGAGTTAAGACCTTAAACTTTAGGCCAGAGTACAAGTCTAAGGCCTTAGCTATTAGGCTAGAGTAAGAGTTAAGACCTTAGCTATTAGGCCAGAGTAAGAGTTAAGACCTTAACCAGAAGGCCAGAGTAAGAGTTAAGACCTTAACCATTAGGCCCAAGTATGAGTTTAAGACCTTAGCTATTATGCCAGAGTAAGAGTTAAGACCTTAAGCATTAGGCCAGAGTACGAGTCTAAGATCTTAGCTATTAGGCCAGAGTAAGAGTTAAGACCTTAGCTATTAAGGCAGAGTAAGAGTTAAGACCTTAACCATTAGGCCATAGTACGAGTCTAAGACCTTAGCTATTAGGCCAGAGTAAGAGTTAAGACCTGACCTATTAGGCCAGAGTAAGAGTTAAGACCTTAACCATTAGGCCAGAGTACGAGTCTAATACCTTTGCTATTAGGCCAGAGTAATAGTTAAGACCTTAGCTATTTGGCCAGAGTAAGAGTTAAGAGCTTAACCTGTAGGCCAGAGTACGAGTCTAAGACCTTAGCTATTAGGCCAGAGTAAGAGTGAAGACATTAGCTATTAGGCCACAGTAAGTGTTAAGACCTTAACCATTAGGCCAGAGTACGAGTCTAAGACCTTAGCTATTAGGCCAGAGTAAGAGTTAAGACCTTAACCATTATGCCAGAGTACGAGTCTAAGACCTTAGCTATTAGGCAAGAGTAAAAGTTAAGACCTTAGCTATTAGGCCAGAGTAAGAGTTAAGACCTTAACCATTAGGCCATAGTACGAGTCTAAGACCTTAGCTATTAGGCCAGAGTAAGAGTTAAGACCTTAACCAGCAGGCCAGAATAAGAGTTAAGACCTTAACCATTAGGCCAGAGTACAAGTCTAGGACCTTAGCTATTAGGCCAGAGTAAGAGTTAAGACTTTAACCAGTAGGCCAGAGTAAGAGTTAAGACCTTAACCTGTAGGCCATAGTACTAGTCTAAGACCTTAGCTATTAGGCCAGAGTAAGAGTTAAGACCTTAACCATTAGGCCATAGTATGAGTCTAAGACCTTAGCTATTAGGCCAGAGTAAGAGTTAAGACCTTAACTAGTAGGCCAGAGTAAGAGTTAAGACCTTAACCTGTAGGCCAGAGTAAGAGTTAAGACCTTAACCATTAGGCCAGAGTACGAGTCTAAGACCTTAACCAGTAGGCCAGAGTAAGAGTTAAGACCTTAACCATTAGGCCATAGTACGAGTCTAAGACCTTAGCTATTAGGCCAGAGTAAGAGTTAAGACCTTAGCTATTAGGCCAGAATATGAGTCTAAGACCTTAGCTAGTAGGCCAGAGTAAGAGTTAAGACCTTAACCATTAGGCCAGAGTACGAGTCTAAGACCTTAGCTATTAGGCCAGAGTAAGAGTTAAGACCTTAGCTATTAGGCCAGAGTAAGAGTTAAGACCTTAACCAGTAGGCCAGAGTACTAGTCTAAGACCTTAGCTATTAGGCCAGAGTACGAGTCTAAGACCTTAGCTATTAGGCCAGAGTAAGAGTTCAGACCTTAACCAGTAGGCCAGAGTAAGAGTTAAGACCTTAACCATTAGGCCATAGTACGAGTCTAAGACCTTAGCTATTAGGCCAGAGTAAGAGTTAAGACCTTAGCTATTAGGCCAGAGTAAGAGTTAAGACATTAGCTATTAGGCCAGAGTATGAGTCTAAGACCTTAGCTATTAGGCCAGAGTAAGAGTTGAGACCTTAACCATTAGGCCAGAGTACGAGTCTAAGACCTTAGCTATTAGGACAGAGTAAGAGTTAAGACCTTAGCTATTAGGCCAGAGTAAGAGTTAAGACCTTAACCAGTAGGCCAGAGTGCGAGTCTAAGACCTTAGCTATTAGGCCAGAGTACGAGTCTAAGACCTTAGCTATTAGGCCAGAGTAAGAGTTAAGACCTTAACCATTAGGCCAGACCAAGAGTTAAGACCTTAACCTGTAGACAATAGTACGAGTCTAAGACCTTAGCTATTAGGCCAGAGTAAGAGTTAAGACCTTAACCATTAGGCCAGAGTACGAGTCTAAAACCTTAGCTATTAGGCCAGACTAAAAGTTAAGACCTTAGCTATTAGGCCAGAGTAAGAGTTAAGACTTTAAACAGTAGGGCAGAGTAAGAGTTAAGACCTTAACCTGTAGGCCATAGTACTATTCTAAGACTTAAGCTATTAGGCCAGAGTAAGATTTAAGACCTTAACCAGCTGGCCAGAGTAAGAGTTAAGACCTTAACCAGTAGGCCAGAGTAAGAGTTAAGACCTTAACCATCAGGCCAGAGTACGAGTCTAAGACCTTAGCTATTAGGCCAGAGTAAGAGTTAAGACCTTAACCAGTAGGCCAGAGTAAGTGTTAAGACCTTAACCATTAGGCCATAGTACGAGTCTAAGACCTTAGCTATTAGGCCAGAGTAAGAGTTAAGACCTTAACTATTAGGCCAGAGTAAGAGTTAAGACATTAACCAGTAGGCCAGAGTACGAGTCTAAGACCTTAGCTATTAGGCCAGAGTACGAGTCTAAGACCTTAGCTATTAGGCCAGAGTAAGAGTTAAGACCCTAACCATTAGGCCAGAGTACGAGTCTAAGACCTTAGCTATTAGGCCAGAGTAAGAGTTAAGACCTTAACCATTAGGCCAGAGTACGAGTCTAAGACCTTAGCTATTAGGCCAGAGTAAGAGTTAAGACCTTAGCTATTAGGCCAGAGTAAGAGTTAAGACATTAACCTTTAGGCCAGAGTACGAGTCTAAGGCCTTAGCTACTAGGCCAGAGTAAGAGTTAAGACCTTAGCTATTAGGCAGAAGTATGAGTTTAAGACCTTAGCTATTATGCCAGAGTAAGAGTTAAGACCTTAAGCATTAGGCCATAGTACGAGTCTAATATCTTAGCTATTAGGCCAGAGTAAGAGTTAAGACCTTAACCATTAGGCCATAGTACGAGTCTAAGACCTTAGCTATTAGGCCAGAGTAAGAGTTAAGACCTTACCTATTAGGCCAGAGTATGAGTTAAGACCTTAACCATTAGGCGAGAGTACGAGTCGAATACCTTAGCTATTAGGCCAGAGTAATAGTTAAGACCTTAGCTATTAGGCCAGAGTAAGAGTTAAGAGCTTAACCTGTAGGCCAGAGTACGAGTCTAAGACCTTAGCTATTAGGCCAGAGTAAGAGTGAAGACATTAGCTATTAGGCCAGAGTACGAGTCTAAGACCTTAGCTATTAGGCCAGAGTAAAAGGTAAGAACTTAGCTATTAGGCCAGAGTAAGAGTTAAGACCTTAACCATTAGGCCATAGTATGAGTCTAAGACCTTAGCTATTAGGCCAGATTAAGAGTTAAGACCTTAACCAGCAGGCCAGTTTAAGAGTTAAGACCTTAACCATTAGGCCAGAGTACAAGTCTAGGACCTTAGCTAATAGGCCAGAGTAAGAGTTAAGACTTTAACCAGTAGGCCAGAGTAAGAGTTAAGACCTTAACCTGTAGGCCATAGTACTAGTCTAAGACCTTAGCTATTAGGCCAGAGTAAGAGTTAAGACCTTAACCAGCAGGCCAGAGTAAGAGTTAAGACCTTAAAAATTAGGCCAGAGTACGAGTCTAAGACCTTAGCTATTAGGCCAGAGTAAGAGTTAAGACCTTAACTAGTAGGCCAGAGTAAGTGTTAAGATCTTAACCTGTAGGCCAGAGTAAGAGTTAAGACCTTAACCATTAGGCCAGAGTACGAGTCTAAGACCTTAGCTATTAGGCCAGACTAAGTGTTAAGACCTTAACCATTAGGCCAGAGTACAAGTCTAGGACCTTAGCTATTAGGCCAGAGTAAGAGTTAAGACTTTAACCAGTAGGCCAGAGTAAGATTTAAGACCTTAATCTGTAGGCCATAGTACTAGTCTAAGACCTTAGCTATTAGGCCAGAGTAAGAGTTAAGACCTTAACCATTAGGCCAGAGTACGAGTCTAAGACCTTAGCTATTAGGCCAGACTAAAAGTTAAGACCTTAGCTATTAGGCCAGAGTAAGAGTTAAGACCTTAACCATTAGGCCATAGTATGAGTCTAAGACCTTAGCTATTAGGCCAGAGTAAGAGTTAAGACCTTAACTAGTAGGCCAGAGTAAGAGTTAAGACCTTAACCTGTAGGCCAGAGTAAGAGTTAAGACCTTAACCATTAGGCCAGAGTACGAGTCTAAGACCTTAGCTATTAGGCCAGAGTAAGAGTTCAGACCTTAACCAGTAGGCCAGAGTAAGAGTTAAGACCTTAACCATTAGGCCATAGTACGAGTCTAAGACCTTAGCTATTAGGCCAGAGTAAGAGTTAAGACCTTAGCTATTAGGCCAGAGTAAGAGTTAAGACCTTAGCCAGTAGGCCAGAGTACGAGTTTAAGACCTTAGCTATTAGGCCAGAGTAAGAGTTAAGACCTTAACCATTAGGCCAGAGTACGAGTCTAAGACCTTATCTATTAGGCCAGAGTAATAGTTAAGACCTTAGCTATTAGGCCAGAGTAAGAGTTAAGAGCTTAACCTGTAGGCCAGAGTACGAGTCTAAGACCTTAGCTATTAGGCCAGAGTAAGAGTGAAGACATTAGCTATTATGCCACAGTAAGTGTTAAGACCTTAACCATTAGGCCAGAGTACGAGTCTAAGACCTTAGCTATTAGGCCAGAGTAAGAGTTAAGACCTTAACCATTATGCCAGAGTACGAGTCTAAGACCTTAGCTATTAGGCGAGAGTAAAAGTTAAGACCTTAGCTATTAGGCCAGAGTAAGAGTTAAGACCTTAACCATTAGGCCATAGTACGAGTCTAAGACCTTAGCTATTAGGCCAGAGTAAGAGTTAAGACCTTAACAAGCAGGCCAGAATAAGAGTTAAGACCTTAACCATTAGGCCAGAGTACAAGTCTAGGACCTTAGCTATTAGGCCAGAGTAAGAGTTAAGACTTTAACCAGTAGGCCAGAGTGCGAGTCTAAGACCTTAGCTATTAGGCCAGACTAAAAGTTAAGACCTTAGCTATTAGGCCAGAGTAAGAGTTAAGACCTTAACCATTAGGCCATAGTATGAGTCTAAGACCTTAGCTATTTGGCCAGAGTAAGAGTTAAGACCTTAACTAGTAGGCCAGAGTAGGAGTTAAGACCTTAACCTGTAGGCCAGAGTAAGAGTTAAGACCTTAACCATTAGGCCATAGTACGAGTCTAAGACCTTAGCTATTAGGCCAGAGTAAGAGTTAAGACCTTAACTAGTAGGCCAGAGTAAGTGTTAAGACCTTAACCTGTAGGCCAGAGTAAGAGTTAAGACCTTAACCATTAGGCCAGAGTACGAGTCTAAGACCTTAGCTATTAGGCCAGAGTAAGTGTTAAGACCTTAACCATTAGGCCAGAGTACAAGTCTAGGACCTTAGCTATTAGGCCAGAGTAAGAGTTAAGACTTTAACCAGTAGGCCAGAGTAAGATTTAAGACCTTAACCTGTAGGCCATAGTACTAGTCTAAGACCTTAGCTATTAGGCCAGAGTAAGAGTTAAGACCTTAACCATTAGGCCAGAGTACGAGTCTAAGACCTTAGCTATTAGGCCAGACTAAAAGTTAAGACCTTAGCTATTAGGCCAGAGTAAGAGTTAAGACCTTAACCATTAGGCCATAGTATGAGTCTAAGACCTTAGCTATTAGGCCAGAGTAAGAGTTAAGACCTTAACTAGTAGGCCAGAGTAAGAGTTAAGACCTTAACCTGTAGGCCAGAGTAAGAGTTAAGACCTTAACCATTAGGCCAGAGTACGAGTCTAAGACCTTAGCTATTAGGCCAGAGTAAGAGTTCAGACCTTAACCAGTAGGCCAGAGTAAGAGTTAAGACCTTAACCATTAGGCCATAGTACGAGTCTAAGACCTTAGCTATTAGGCCAGAGTAAGAGTTAAGACCTTAGCTATTAGGCCAGAGTAAGAGTTAAGACCTTAGCCAGTAGGCCAGAGTACGAGTTTAAGACCTTAGCTATTAGGTCAGAGTACGAGTCTAAGACCTTAGCTATTAGGCCAGAGTAAGAGTTAAGACCTTAACCATTAGGCCAGAGTACGAGTCTAAGATCTTATCTATTAGGCCAGAGTAATAGTTAAGACCTTAGCTATTAGGCCAGAGTAAGAGTTGAGAGCTTAACCTGTAGGCCAGAGTACGAGTCTAAGACCTTAGCTATTAGGCCAGAGTAAGAGTGAAGACATTAGCTATTAGGCCACAGTAAGTGTTAAGACCTTAACCATTAGGCCAGAGTACGAGTCTAAGACCTTAGCTATTAGGCCAGAGTAAGAGTTAAGACCTTAACCATTATGCCAGAGTACGAGTCTAAGACCTTAGCTATTAGGCGAGAGTAAAAGTTAAGACCTTAGCTATTAGGCCAGAGTAAGAGTTAAGACCTTAACCATTAGGCCATAGTACGAGTCTAAGACCTTAGCTATTAGGCCAGAGTAAGAGTTAAGAACTTAACAAGCAGGCCAGAATAAGAGTTAAGACCTTAACCATTAGGCCAGAGTACAAGTCTAGGACCTTAGCTATTAGGCCAGAGTAAGAGTTAAGACTTTAACCAGTAGGCCAGAGTAAGAGTTAAGACCTTAACCTGTAGGCCATAGTACTAGTCTAAGACCTTAGCTATTAGGCCAGAGTAAGAGTTAAGACCTTAACCATTAGGCCAGAGTGCGAGTCTAAGACCTTAGCTATTAGGCCAGACTAAAAGTTAAGACCTTAGCTATTAGGCCAGAATAAGAGTTAAGACCTTAACCATTAGGCCATAGTATGAGTCTAAGACCTTAGCTATTAGGCCAGAGTAAGAGTTAAGACCTTAACTAGTAGGCCAGAGTAGGAGTTAAGACCTTAACCTGTAGGCCAGAGTAAGAGTTAAGACCTTAACCATTAGGCCAGAGTACGAGTCTAAGACCTTAGCTATTAGGCCAGAGTAAGAGTTCAGACCTTAACCAGTAGGCCAGAGTAAGAGTTAAGACCTTAACCATTAGGCCATAGTACGAGTCTAAGACCTTAGCTATTAGGCCAGAGTAAGAGTTAAGACCTTAGCTATTAGGCCAGAGTATGAGTCTAAGACCTTAGCTATTAGGCCAGAGTAAGAGTTAATACCTTAACCATTAGGCCAGAGTACGAGTCTAAGACCTTAGCTATTAGGCCAGAGTAAGAGTTAAGACCTTAGCTATTAGGCCAGAGTAAGAGTTAAGACCTTAACCAGTAGGCCAGAGTACGAGTCTAAGACCTTAGCTATTAGGCCAGACTACGAGTCTAAGACCTTAGCTATTAGGCCAGAGTAAGAGTTCAGACCTTAACCAGTAGGCCAGAGTAAGAGTTAAGACCTTAACCATTAGGCCATAGTACGAGTCTAAGACCTTAGCTATTAGGCCAGAGTAAGAGTTAAGACCTTAGCTATTAGGCCAGAGTAAGAGTTAAGACCTTAACCAGTAGGCCAGAGTACGAGTCTAAGACCTTAGCTATTAGGCCAGAGAACGAGTCTAAGACCTTAGCTATTAGGCCAGAGTAAGAGTTGAGACCTTAACCATTAGGCCAGAGTACGAGTCTAAGACCTTAGCTATTAGGCCAGAGTAAGAGTTAAGACCTTAGCTATTAGGCCAGACTAAGAGTTAAGACCTTAACCAGTAGGCCAGAGTGCGAGTCTAAGACCTTAGCTATTAGGCCAGAGTACGAGTCTAAGACCTTAGCTATTAGGCCAGAGTAAGAGTTAAGACCTTAACCATTAGGCCAGACTAAGAGTTAAGACCTTAACCTGTAGACAATAGTACGAGTCTAAGACCTTAGCTATTAGGCCAGAGTAAGAGTTAAGACCTTAACCATTAGGCCAGAGTACGAGTCTAAAACCTTAGCTATTAGGCCAGACTACAAGTTAAGACCTTAGCTATTAGGCCAGAGTAAGAGTTAAGACCTTAACCATTAAGCCATAGTACGAGTCTAAGACCTTAGCTATTAGGCCAGAGTAAGATTTAAGACCTTAACCAGCTGGCCAGAGTAAGAGTTAAGACCTTAACCAGTAGGCCAGAGTAAGAGTTAAGACCTTAACCATCAGGCCAGAGTACGAGTCTAAGACCTTAGCTATTAGGCCAGAGTAAGAGTTAAGACCTTAACCAGTAGGCCAGAGTAAGTGTTAAGACCTTAACCATTAGGCCATAGTACGAGTTTAAGACCTTAGCTATTAGGCCAGAGTAAGAGTTAAGACCTTAACTATTAGGCCAGAGTAAGAGTTAAGACATTAACCAGTAGGCCAGAGTACGAGTCTAAGACCTTAGCTATTAGGCCAGAGTACGAGTCTAAGACCTTAGCTATTAGGCCAGAGTAAGAGTTAAGACCCTAACCATTAGGCCAGAGTACGAGTCTAAGACCTTAGCTATTAGGCCAGAGTAAGAGTTAAGACCTCAACCATTAGGCCAGAGTACGAGTCTAAGACCTTAGCTATTAGGCCAGAGTAAGAGTTAAGACCTTAGCTATTAGGCCAGAGTAAGAGTTAAGACATTAACCTTTAGGCCAGAGTACAAGTCTAAGGCCTTAGCTATTAGGCCAGAGTAAGAGTTAAGACCTTAGCTATTAGGCCAGAGTAAGAGTTAAGACCTTAACCAGAAGGCCAGAGTAAGAGTTAAGACCTTAACTATTAGGCCGAAGTATGAGTTTAAGACCTTAGCTATTATGCCAGAGTAAGAGTTAAGACCTTACGCATTAGGCCAGAGTACGAGTCTAAGATCTTAGCTATTAGGCCAGAGTAAGAGTTAAGACCTTAGCTATTAGGCCAGAGTAAGAGTTAAGACCTTAACCATTATTGATGAATACAAGCCCCAGCTAGGCCCGCAAGAGACAAGGGTTCGCTCTTCTGTAACGAAATCTATAAGGAAGTTGGCACGGAAACTGCAAAGTACAAAAACAACGTTTATTAACCCTTAAGGGTGGTCCTACAATCCACACAACACTCTTCAGTATTGCAAGGAGTAGCACACAGAACTTGCGTACATTGTCCCCTTTTATACACAACAGAGGGGCTCATGAGTGGGTGGATACCACAGAGTTGAAGAACATTACCATTTAGGGTCATTCTCGATACCAAATCAATACATGGGCGGAGCTAACATACTCCTTGGGCCCGCGAAAACACATGGTCAAGCAAAGCTAATTATAACAGATGTGGTCAAGTCTGGGCATGCGCCAGACGGACAAGAGGGAGCTATTTATAACTGTTGCTAGGCAGATTACAAGAGCAACTAACACAGAGGTCGGACTCTCCTCGTGGTGAACACGTGGCAGCATGTCAATACAAAATGGAGTCTGGACTTCGGCCAACATAATGAGGAAAACACGATAAAAGGGAAACACTAATGTTTTCAGTAAATGCTTAATCACATTCTGCCTTAATTTACAACAGACGACCCTTTCAGCATTTACTGAAGACATCTGGCTTCCAAGAATAATCATCGTATATGTCAATTATCATCATTCCTTTAACCTCTTTAGCTAGACCCTTCTGGCGGGCAACATCGGCAATAGCTTTCTTGTCTGGAATGCAGAATGAAATGCATACGGAACAGCACAATGGTCCACATTGAATACACATACAGAAAAGGAACAGAATTGCTACAATAATACAGAGACCAGTTAGAACCTTCCAACCCCAGGCAGTAACCAACGCCCAAAACCATCCAGAAAAGGACCAAGTGCCGTTTTCCGTGTGGATTTCAGCTGCTATTTTATGCAGCTTATTAATGGCGTTATAAACGGATGGCGTATGATCAGGGATGAACACACAGCAGCTACTTCCAATAATTTTACAGGCTCCTCCTCGATCAGCTAGCATCACATCCAATACCATACGATTCTGTAATGCAACAATCCTGGTAATCTGTAATTCTTCCGTAAGATTCCCAAGAGCAGCAGCAGTCTGATTAGTCACAGCTTCTACCACTCTTGTTAATCTTCGGATCTTCCTACTATTCAGAGCGGCTCCAACAAAGAAAAACAGTCCTAAATTAAAATCAATATACTGTTGCAAGCTGGTATCTGTTTGATCCACCTCATCAATAGATAGAGTACGTTTATATCTATTTACAGTCACATTATTCAGCAATTTCAAATCCTTATGATATGACGCAGGTGCTAAGAATACAGGAGGTAATAGGAATGATACATAGCATACCCCAGACCACCCAGCCGGCAAACGGTAATAACCTTTATTTCCACATACAAAAGAGGTATTATGGGATGCTAGGAAGGTGCTGTTATTTAACCCATCAATGTTTAACACAGTTATACAATCACTGACACCGACAGGGATAAAACCCACACTCTGGACGCACAGGTCCGCTTGGGCTTGTGCTACTTGGATTACAAATTTATCCTTCCCCACAGTGTCTCTGGTGTTCGTGAAGATATAGGGGATGGATTCATTGTCTGGTCGGTACTCTTCCCATTCCCAAATTGTCCCATTCGCTTGTGGATATCCATTCTTGTCCTGATGGCATTCTTTATTAAGTCTGAAAAGCAATCGTCCCACTGTCGGTTTTCGAGTGGCAAACAACAGAGTGTACCATGCTCTACAAGAGCCATTGTGAGAGAAAGGAAGTGGTATGAATGGCGTGCCTCCTTTCTTCTGATGGGCTGGCATCATCCCACATATCCAACAGTTCGTAGCATTTGTAGCAACGTGGGTGTGATGCAGCATCTGAATGAAAGTGTTATTCAGATAGGATTGTCGATGCTTCAACTCTTGATATGGCAATGTATAAAAGTAGTGCTCCGCAGGCACTGGAGTCGTCAACACAAGTGTCTCTCGGGCTGGAGTTGCCTCCTCCACAAACCATGTGGTTATACCAATGATAGCTACTGTTAGCATGAACCCCAACGCACAAAGAATTTTCTTCTTCTCCATGTCAAAGGAAACAATACCCTGATATCTTCCTGAAACTAAAAGTCTGTCAGAACTCTTCCCCTTGGGCAGCGGTTGATTTCTTCACCAGCGGGCCAAGACGGGTGTCGCTACACTAATGCAGGGCTGATCCCCCCCCTTGCCTCATTGGCTCTCCGTTTCACTAACCCAAGGGCCGTTCTGACTAGGCCTGGGCAAAAATTTCGTTCCGTTCGCGGAAATTGCGATATTTTGACATTTTTGCGTTCCGCGGAGAGCGCGAAAATGTCAAAAATTCCGGTTTCCGCAGCTTGGCGATAATTTGTTTCTTGCTCGCGCTGTAAAATGATACATTCTCGCGCGCGCGCGATCGCCTTACCTGAATCCCTGCGTTCGCCGACAAGTTTTCTTGATCCGGTCGCGTTCTCCATGAGATGTTGTATTGTTTTTAGCCATTTGCGCTGTCTCGCGACAGTTCGCGCCCGCAGTGACGTCATGCGTCGCGCGATCACGTCTTTCTTCTCGCGATCATGCACCGCGAGAACAACTCAAAACAAGATGGCCGCGCCCGCAAGCAGCCACATGGGTAAGTTGGCGACCCGCAACCATGCAGAAAATCGCGCGAACATGCCGGAAAAAAACTTCCGCATCTTCGCGATATTTCTGCTTGTTTGCGATAATTTTAAACATTCTCGCGATAATTTGCGAAGGTTAATTCCGCAAATTCCGCCCACCCCTAGTTCTGACAGTATGTCCCGGTACTGGAAACCTCACTTCCTTGGTCGCAGATGATATCGCCTTCCTCCAGAAGTCGTATGGTCCGGAAAGAGCTCTTCCGTGTCGTTTGGCTCTGCAGCACGGCCTGTCTCTGCTGCTAGGATGTCTCGTTGATCGGTCAGCACGGCAGACTCCACCAATCCGGGCGGTACCTTTCGACAGTGCAGGGAATGAATCCAATTCTTCCTGTTCGAGACTCGCACTGCCGTCCTCGTTGCAAGAAGGACTTGCTCAGGTCCGACCCATCTCGGCTCCAAACTGTTCGTTCTGTCAAAGATCTTCACCATGACATGATCCCCAGGCCGGAGACCATGTCCTTCGCCGGTAGACCGATCAGGGAGCGCCTCTCGGACCTGTTGATGAATAGAAACCAAGTTATCCGTTAACTGTGCCAGATAATCACTCATCATCACACAAGGTACATCATACACAGCCTTAGGCCTTGGTGGACCCCAAATATTCATTGGGCGTCCAAATACAATCTCATAGGGTGTAAGGCCGGTTCGAGAGTGTGGCACCGACCTAATTGACAATAACGCCAGTGGCAAAGCGTCTGGCCAAGTCAAAGACGTTGAAGCTTGAATTTTGGCGATCTTAAGCTTCAGTGTACCATTATATTTCTCGACTAGTCCTGCAGACTGAGGGTGGAACACGGCATGGAACTTCTGGGTGATGCCTAGGCCCTTCAAGACATACTTTATAACATCTGCTACAAAGTGAGGGCCATTATCACTCCACAGAAGTCTACAGACGCCGTATCGGGGGAAAAACTCTTTCAGCAATAGCTTCGCTGTAGTCATTGCAGTATTGTCTTTCGCAGGGTACGCCTCGACCCATTTACTGAAGGCGCAAACCACTACTAGAACATACTTCAAATTGTTACAGCGCTCAAGCTGGATGTAATCCATCTGCAGAACCTCAAAGGGTGCAGTGGGTGTCGCAAATCCTCCTGCTGGAGTTCGTGTGCCTTTCCCTGGGTTATACTTCAGACAGATCATACAGGTCTGCACCACCCTCTTTGCCGTGCTAGCAATCTCTGGATGCTCCCAGACTTGGGTAAGCAATTTCACAATTGCGGAAGCTCCAACATGTGCTAGCCCATGTGCCATCTGGACCATAGGTTGTACAAAAGCCGTGGGTAATTTCCATCTATCCATCTGCTTATTTCTCCAGCAACCCTCGTCATCCAGTTCTCCTTCGCTAGCCCATTGTTCCCGCTCTTTGTCAGAAGCGGTCTTTTGTATTTCTCGCACTTCCTCCTTCGCATCATGCCATCTCTCCACCTGTGACTTCACTACATACATGGCAGTAGTACCGGGCTGCATCGCAGTCTCCCGTGCTACTCGATCCGCTAACGCATTCCCTTCTCCAACCTTATCAACTACTTTCCTATGGGCACTACACTTAACAATGGCAATTTTCTTTGGGTATGTCAATGCAGTTAAAAGATTGTGGACTAACTCCCCATGCATTATCTGTACCCCATGTGACGTTAGAAACCCTCTCTCCTTCCAGAGTAGGCCGAAATCGTGCGCTACTCCGAAGGCATAGCGGCTGTCTGTGTAAACATTCACGCACAATCCTGTACTGAGCTCACACGCTCGTGTTAACGCTATCAGTTCCGCTGCTTGAGCCGATTTCTGTGGTATGCGTGCTGTCTCCACTATCGTGTGTAATGTGGTAATTGCATATGCTGCTGAAGTCGTACCATCTGGTAGCTTCAGGCATGATCCATCTACCCACAACTCTCCATCTACATCTGAAAAGGGCGTATCCTGGAGATCAATACGACCCTTTGTTTGTTCCTCAGTCACAAGAATACAATCATGCGCTTTCTGTGCCTCAGGCTGGGTCTCGGGGTATGGCAACAATGTGGCCGGGTTTAATGTCACGCACCTTTTTAACGTAATGTGAGGAGCTAAAAGCGTCAACTCATATCCCGTTAAACGGGCACTGGTCAAATGCTGCGTCTTTGTTTGATTAAGCAGGACATCAACAGCGTGGGGAACTAACACCAACAGTTTATGGGACAATACAATTCCTTCACTCTGCCGTATTGACACAGCTGTCGCCGCAACCGAGCGAAAACACCCCGGCAATGCTCGGGCGACAGGATCAAGTACAGCCGAAAAGTATGCACAAGGGCGCTGCTTATCGCCGTGCATCTGCACTAAGACTGATAATGCACATCCATCTTTCTCATGCACATACAACGAAAAGGGTTTTGCATAATCAGGGGTCCCTAACACTGGTGCTGAACAAAGGGCCTGTCTCAATTGCTGAAAAGCAGCGTCACACTCATCTGACCAGGGGATCGGGATGGGCGTGTCTTTTGTCAAGAGAGCTAGTAATGGCTTAGCTATGTGTGAAAACCCCAATATCCACTGTCTACAAAAAGAAACAAGACCCAAAAATGCACGCACGTCCTTCTGCGTGGATGGCCTTGGTGTGTCCAAAATTACTTGGATACGATCTGGTGTGAGTGCACGCCCCTCCTTAGACAAAAGGTGACCCAAATAAGTCACCTTTGGTCTACAGAATTGCAATTTCTTCCTAGAGACCTTGTGATTGTGGGATGCTAAAAAGGAAAGTAAGGCTATCGTGCTTTTCTCGCACAACTCCAGGGTGTCAGCCGCCAACAGGATGTCATCGACATATTGAATGAGGGCGACCCCCTCAAGTAAAACAAAGGAATCCAACTGTCGCTTCAAAGCCTGACTATAAATACTAGGGCTTTCTGTATAGCCTTGGGGAATTCTACAAAAACGATAAGATCTATTGTTTAATGTAAACCCAAAAAGAAATCGGCTATCAGGGTGAATGGGGATAGAAAAGAAGGCATTTTTCAAATCAATCACTGAGAACATGGTCGCCGTAGGCGGGACCAAGGTAAGCAACGTCGTGATATCGGAAACCACCGGGTACTGAGGTATCACGATCTTGTTTACCTCCCTCAAATCAATTATAAACCGATAGACTTTTGCATCCGTGTCCTTTTTCAAAATTGGGAGAATCGGACTGTTACAGATATTATAGGGAACTTCTTCCACTACCCCCACTGCGATCAGGTCTTGCACAATCTGTATGAGAGCCTCCTCGCCCTCCTGGGAAATACGATACTGTGGGAGGCGTGGTAGTACCGCCCCCTCCTGGACACTAATGTGGACCGGAGGAATCACCATTTGTCCGACATCTGTGTCCGAAGTCGCCCATAAAGCTTGGGGGAGGGTAGCCAACAACGCATCCTCTGAGATCGTACACATCCGCCCAGATCGGGGGTAGTTGTCATTTAAAATCACCCTCACACCCTCAGGGGAACAACGAATTGTAGCCCTAAAGTACTTTAACATATCAAGGCCCATAATGTTATCCGGTGTGTACGGAGCAAGCAGAAACGGACAAGGCGCAGAAAAACAATCAACTTTAAATGCAAGGGGCTGTGAAAGAGGGCTTCGGGAGAGTGTACCGTCAAACCCTACCGATGTAACTATTGAGCCGGATGGGGGAGCCCCCGGAACCAAGTACCTAGACAATGCACTACGTGTCGCTCCTGTATCCACTAGGAACTGATCAGTAGAACCTAAAACCTCAGCCGATACATAAGGACCCGTCTGATCGACCGGCACCTCAACTGATTCGGACCCCCATCCTACGCATTCCTATGCATGCTGAGAATCATGATATCCTGAGCGATCGATGTCCGATACATGATACTGGTGCTGGCGATCAAAAACATTTGAGCTATCTCGGTGCTGTCCAGCGGTATCGAAACGGACATTATCGTTGGAATTCCCTCTAAAGTTCGAGAAGCCCCCTCTACCTCTCGGGCCACCCGGAGTGTGCCCCTGACGCGAAGCACGCAACGCTGGGCAATCCCTGGCCCAATGGCCCAACTGCTTGCAATACGCACACTGGTTCCTATTCAAATCCGATCGGCCCGAAGGGGGACCATAAGATCCGCCCCTTCCCCTATTATTATTACCCCGGCGGGGCGGGCCATATACTTGTGCTAACATCACTTTAGTTTTAAGATCTTTCGATTTCTTCTCCTCCTGGCCCTTCGCCTCGTGCTCCTGACGCTCATAATACTGGGCAATGGTCAGAAGGGCCGTCGGAGTCGCGGAGGACCAAGAACTCTCACTCGCTTTTAACCGGGCCGCAACTGCCGGCAGCAGATTAGCCACATATTTGTCCGCAAAAAGGTGGCGGCCCGTGTCGTCAGTAAGCGACTGGCCACTAAAATCATGGAACGTTTCCTCAAAACGCGTAAAGAAGTCCGCGACTGACTCGTCAACTTTCTGTTTACATGCAGCTAACATATTCCAGTCAATCTTTTTAGGGGGGATAATCGTCTTCAACTTAGCCACAATAGCCGCAGGGAGATCTAAAATATTCTGGGGTGGTTTCTGTGCGGGCTTCCGTTCCCTATCCTCATCCTCAAGGTCAGACCACCGGGCCTTGAAGGCAACCGCATCATCTACCTTCCGAACAGAGCGCCACGTATCCGGCGGTAGGATAAGGCCAAAGAATAGGTCTATATCCGCTAAGGTCATAATGCAAGAATTCAAGGCCCCCTCGACTTCTTCATAGAAGGCCGCTGGATTCTTGCGGGGGTCGGGCAGCGCATTTTTTAATGCCATAACATCGGCCCTATGCCATGGAGTATAAACCCAATTATATACAAAATATCCCCTTGCATCGGCGGAGTTAACATCCGAGCTAGTCCCTGCTCCCTTAGGAGGAACATACAAAGGCGCCGCCTCTCGCATTGGTTTAGCATGCACTATGTCATCCTTATCTGACTGGGAGGCGGATGGGTGGCCCCCTGCTGCAGACGAATCCGACTGCTTCTCCTCCTCCGTTTGTTGACGTGCTTTCTCTCTAAGGGCCAGCACTTCGTCCCGCAAAGCGAACAGCCGCCGAGCCGCCTCAGAAGCCTTAGGGGGAGAAAAAACACCATTACGTAATGCTCCGGCATCCGAAGACACGTCGGCAGGCTCAAGGACACTAGAATATTTTCGGAAAGCAGCAATTACTTCTTCTGAAAAATGAGACAGAAAATACACCCTCTCTCTATCTTGCCACGACCCCCAAGCATGGAACAACTCATCCATAGACATCTTGCCCTTAAGTGCACGAAGGGAAAGTTTCCGAAGCTCAGCCATATACTCGGCCGATAACATGGACCGTGTGTCGACCTTACCCGGAGCCGGGCCAGAATCTTGCGGCCGTGGAGCAGATGCGCCAACATAAGGGGGCGGAGAGCGATCTAGTAAATAAAAATCGTCATCAAGATTATTAAGGACAGGATAAAGCGGCTGACGAACAACATATTGACCCGAAACTTGTAGCCTACGCTCTTTCTCTTGTCTGTCCGTTTGCTCTTTGTCCTCCCGACGCTTCGCTTCCTGCGCTCGCATATGATCATTCTTTCGTTGCTCCTTATCAAACAGCGCTTTCTCATGTTTCTCTTGCTCACGCACTTCCTTCACCCATAATCGCACACACTCAAACATATCCTGACGAGCACGTCGCTTACACATACACTGTTCCACATACTCAATCTTACGTATATCAAACGATCCATACAAAGGCCATCGCAACTCAGGATCCTTCCTAGTATATTTCCTCCATAACGTGCTGTACATTATGGAAGAAAGACCATGCTTCACGTACATATCCCTATTAGGAGTCCCCTCTGGGGGAGCTGGAGCAGATTCCTCGAGGTTCAACCGGTTCCCAAGACAGCAGCACCACTTACGAAGTGCGCTAAAAGCAGGCATGCTAGGAATAATGCAAAATATGCAGTATTATCAAGAAAAATGGCACTTAATCGTTGCGCCGTTCAAAGTTTACACAGCTCCGGAGAAATTTCTCCACATTACCTGCCTATATGTGTTGCAACGCATATATTTTCACAAAGACAAATTCAAAATATGACTAGTCACCATCAATCAAACTCAAATAGCCAGACCAGGCTTCAAAACTCGGAGCAAGTACCGTACAACGGTTCTTACCAATCAAGAGTCCAGGTTCCAACTGCCAAGCTCCACAATCGCCCAAACGGCTCTCACGGCAGGACCGACAGAAGAGGTCTCAGTCGATGACCGGCGCCACCCAGATGGTCAGCTCGGAAGGGAAGGAAGAAAAACCTCGGGATGCCAAGGCTAAGACGCCGCTGGCAGTGATCACGTCCCCGGCCAAACTCCTCACCTTCGTCGCGACCAGTCCTTCGGGCATCCGAGTCGCCGATGAGCCCCACGTGACGGGCGCCAATTGATGAATACAAGCCCCAGCTAGGCCCGCAAGAGACAAGGGTTCGCTCTTCTGTAACGAAATCTATAAGGAAGTTGGCACGGAAACTGCAAAGTACAAAAACAACGTTTATTAACCCTTAAGGGTGGTCCTACAATCCACACAACACTCTTCAGTATTGCAAGGAGTAGCACACAGAACTTGCGTACATTGTCCCCTTTTATACACAACAGAGGGGCTCATGAGTGGGTGGATACCACAGAGTTGAAGAACATTACCATTTAGGGTCATTCTCGATACCAAATCAATACATGGGCGGAGCTAACATACTCCTTGGGCCCGCGAAAACACATGGTCAAGCAAAGCTAATTATAACAGATGTGGTCAAGTCTGGGCATGCGCCAGACGGACAAGAGGGAGCTATTTATAACTGTTGCTAGGCAGATTACAAGAGCAACTAACACAGAGGTCGGACTCTCCTCGTGGTGAACACGTGGCAGCATGTCAATACAAAATGGAGTCTGGACTTCGGCCAACATAATGAGGAAAACACGATAAAAGGGAAACACTAATGTTTTCAGTAAATGCTTAATCACATTCTGCCTTAATTTACAACATTAGGCCATAGTACGAGTCTAAGACCTTAGCTATTAGGCCAGAGTAAGAGTTAAGACCTTACCTATTAGGCCAGAGTATGAGTTAAGACCTTAACCATTAGGCCAGAGTACGAGTCAAAGACCTTAGCTATTAGGCCAGAGTAAGAGTTAAGACCTTAGCTATTAGGCCAGAGTAAGAGTTAAGACCTTAACCATTAGGCCAGAGTACGAGCCTAAGACCTTAGCTATTAGGCCAGAGTAAGAATTAAGACCTTAGCTATTAGGCCAGAGTAAGAGTTAAGACCTTAACCTTTAGGCCAGAGTACGATTCTAAGACCTTAGCTATTAGGCCAGAGTAAGAGTTAAGACCTTAACCATTAGGTCAGAGTACGAGTCTAAGACCTTAGCTATTAGGCCAGAGTAAGAGTAAAGACCTTAACCAGTAGGCCAGAGTAAGAGTTAAGACCTTAACCATTAAGCCAGAGTAGGAGTCTAAGACCTTAGCTATTAGGCCAGAGTAAGAGTTAAGACCTTAACTAGTAGGCCAGAGTAAGTGTTAAGACCTTAACCTGTAGGCCAGAGTAAGAGTTAAGACCTTAACCATTAGGCCAG
Source organism: Triturus cristatus (assembly GCF_964204655.1). NCBI lineage: Eukaryota > Metazoa > Chordata > Amphibia > Caudata > Salamandridae > Triturus > Triturus cristatus. The sequence continues at coordinate 542,008,603 of NC_140592.1, forward strand.
AGTACGAGTCTAAGACCTTAGCTATTAGGCCAGAGTAAGTGTTAAGACCTTAACCATTAGGCCAGAGTACAAGTCTAGGACCTTAGCTATTAGGCCAGAGTAAGAGTTAAGACTTTAACCAGTAGGCCAGAGTAAGATTTAAGACCTTAACCTGTAGGCCATAGTACTAGTCTAAGACCTTAGCTATTAGGCCAGAGTAAGAGTTAAGAACTTAACCATTAGGCCAGAGTACGAGTCTAAGACCTTATCTATTAGGCCAGAGTAAGAGTTAAGACCTTAGCTATTAGGCCAGAGTAAGAGTTAAGACCTTAACCAGTAGGCCAGAGTACGAGTCTAAGACCTTAGCTATTAGGCCAGACTAAAAGTTAAGACCTTAGCTATTAGGCCAGAGTAAGAGTTAAGACCTTAACCATTAGGCCATAGTATGAGTCTAAGACCTTAGCTATTAGGCCAGAGTAAGAGTTAAGACCTTAACTAGTAGGCCAGAGTAAGAATTAAGACCTTAACCTGTAGGCCAGAGTAAGAGTTAAGACCTTAACCATTAGGCCAGAGTACGAGTCTAAGACCTTAGCTATTAGGCCAGAGTAAGAGTTCAGACCTTAACCAGTAGGCCAGAGTAAGAGTTAAGACCTTAACCATTAGGCCATAGTACGAGTCTAAGACCTTAGCTATTAGGCCAGAGTAAGAGTTAAGACCTTAGCTATTAGGCCAGAGTAAGAGTTAAGACCTTAGCCAGTAGGCCAGAGTACGAGTTTAAGACCTTAGCTATTAGGTCAGAGTACGAGTCTAAGACCTTAGCTATTAGGCCAGAGTAAGAGTTAAGACCTTAACCATTAGGCCAGAGTACGAGTCTAAGACCTTATCTATTAGGCCAGAGTAATAGTTAAGACCTTAGCTATTAGGCCAGAGTACGAGTCTAAGACCTTAGCTATTAGGCCAGACTAAGTGTTAAGACCTTAACCATTAGGCCAGAGTACAAGTCTAGGACCTTAGCTATTAGGCCAGAGTAAGAGTTAAGACTTTAACCAGTAGGCCAGAGTAAGATTTAAGACCTTAACCTGTAGGCCATAGTACTAGTCTAAGACCTTAGCTATTAGGCCAGAGTAAGAGTTAAGACCTTAACCATTAGGCCAGAGTACGAGTCTAAGACCTTAGCTATTAGGCCAGACTAAAAGTTAAGACCTTAGCTATTAGGCCAGAGTAAGAGTTAAGACCTTAACCATTAGGCCATAGTATGAGTCTAAGACCTTAGCTATTAGGCCAGAGTAAGAGTTAAGACCTTAACTAGTAGGCCAGAGTAAGAGTTAAGACCTTAACCTGTAGGCCAGAGTAAGAGTTAAGACCTTAACCATTAGGCCAGAGTACGAGTCTAAGACCTTAGCTATCAGGCCAGAGTAAGAGTTCAGACCTTAACCAGTAGGCCAGAGTAAGAGTTAAGACCTTAACCATTAGGCCATAGTACGAGTCTAAGACCTTAGCTATTAGGCCAGAGTAAGAGTTAAGACCTTAGCTATTAGGCCAGAGTAAGAGTTAAGACCTTAGCCAGTAGGCCAGAGTACGAGTTTAAGACCTTAGCTATTAGGCCAGAGTAAGAGTTAAGACCTTAACCATTAGGCCAGAGTACGAGTCTAAGACCTTATCTATTAGGCCAGAGTAATAGTTAAGACCTTAGCTATTAGGCCAGAGTAAGAGTTAAGAGCTTAACCTGTAGGCCAGAGTACGAGTCTAAGACCTTAGCTATTAGGCCAGAGTAAGAGTGAAGACATTAGCTATTATGCCACAGTAAGTGTTAAGACCTTAACCATTAGGCCAGAGTACGAGTCTAAGACCTTAGCTATTAGGCCAGAGTAAGAGTTAAGACCTTAACCATTATGCCAGAGTACGAGTCTAAGACCTTAGCTATTAGGCGAGAGTAAAAGTTAAGACCTTAGCTATTAGGCCAGAGTAAGAGTTAAGACCTTAACCATTAGGCCATAGTACGAGTCTAAGACCTTAGCTATTAGGCCAGAGTAAGAGTTAAGACCTTAACAAGCAGGCCAGAATAAGAGTTAAGACCTTAACCATTAGGCCAGAGTACAAGTCTAGGACCTTAGCTATTAGGCCAGAGTAAGAGTTAAGACTTTAACCAGTAGGCCAGAGTGCGAGTCTAAGACCTTAGCTATTAGGCCAGACTAAAAGTTAAGACCTTAGCTATTTGGCCAGAGTAAGAGTTAAGACCTTAACTAGTAGGCCAGAGTAGGAGTTAAGACCTTAACCTGTAGGCCAGAGTAAGAGTTAAGACCTTAACCATTAGGCCATAGTACGAGTCTAAGACCTTAGCTATTAGGCCAGAGTAAGAGTTAAGACCTTAACTAGTAGGCCAGAGTAAGTGTTAAGACCTTAACCTGTAGGCCAGAGTAAGAGTTAAGACCTTAACCATTAGGCCAGAGTACGAGTCTAAGACCTTAGCTATTAGGCCAGAGTAAGTGTTAAGACCTTAACCATTAGGCCAGAGTACAAGTCTAGGACCTTAGCTATTAGGCCAGAGTAAGAGTTAAGACTTTAACCAGTAGGCCAGAGTAAGAGTTAAGACCTTAACCTGTAGGCCATAGTACTAGTCTAAGACCTTAGCTATTAGGCCAGAGTAAGAGTTAAGACCTTAACCATTAGGCCAGAGTGCGAGTCTAAGACCTTAGCTATTAGGCCAGACTAAAAGTTAAGACCTTAGCTATTAGGCCAGAATAAGAGTTAAGACCTTAACCATTAGGCCATAGTATGAGTCTAAGACCTTAGCTATTAGGCCAGAGTAAGAGTTAAGACCTTAACTAGTAGGCCAGAGTAGGAGTTAAGACCTTAACCTGTAGGCCAGAGTAAGAGTTAAGACCTTAACCATTAGGCCAGAGTACGAGTCTAAGACCTTAGCTATTAGGCCAGAGTAAGAGTTCAGACCTTAACCAGTAGGCCAGAGTAAGAGTTAAGACCTTAACCATTAGGCCATAGTACGAGTCTAAGACCTTAGCTATTAGGCCAGAGTAAGAGTTAAGACCTTAGCTATTAGGCCAGAGTATGAGTCTAAGACCTTAGCTATTAGGCCAGAGTAAGAGTTAATACCTTAACCATTAGGCCAGAGTACGAGTCTAAGACCTTAGCTATTAGGCCAGAGTAAGAGTTAAGACCTTAGCTATTAGGCCAGAGTAAGAGTTAAGACCTTAACCAGTAGGCCAGAGTACGAGTCTAAGACCTTAGCTATTAGGCCAGACTACGAGTCTAAGACCTTAGCTATTAGGCCAGAGCAAGAGTTCAGACCTTAACCAGTAGGCCAGAGTAAGAGTTAAGACCTTAACCATTAGGCCATAGTACGAGTCTAAGACCTTAGCTATTAGGCCAGAGTAAGAGTTAAGACCTTAGCTATTAGGCCAGAGTAAGAGTTAAGACCTTAACCAGTAGGCCAGAGTACGAGTCTAAGACCTTAGCTATTAGGCCAGAGAACGAGTCTAAGACCTTAGCTATTAGGCCAGAGTAAGAGTTGAGACCTTAACCATTAGGCCAGAGTACGAGTCTAAGACCTTAGCTATTAGGCCAGAGTAAGAGTTAAGACCTTAGCTATTAGGCCAGACTAAGAGTTAAGACCTTAACCAGTAGGCCAGAGTGCGAGTCTAAGACCTTAGCTATTAGGCCAGAGTACGAGTCTAAGACCTTAGCTATTAGGCCAGAGTAAGAGTTAAGACCTTAACCATTAGGCCAGACTAAGAGTTAAGACCTTAACCTGTAGACAATAGTACGAGTCTAAGACCTTAGCTATTAGGCCAGAGTAAGAGTTAAGACCTTAACCATTAGGCCAGAGTACGAGTCTAAAACCTTAGCTATTAGGCCAGACTACAAGTTAAGACCTTAGCTATTAGGCCAGAGTAAGAGTTAAGACCTTAACCATTAAGCCATAGTACGAGTCTAAGACCTTAGCTATTAGGCCAGAGTAAGATTTAAGACCTTAACCAGCTGGCCAGAGTAAGAGTTAAGACCTTAACCAGTAGGCCAGAGTAAGAGTTAAGACCTTAACCATCAGGCCAGAGTACGAGTCTAAGACCTTAGCTATTAGGCCAGAGTAAGAGTTAAGACCTTAACCAGTAGGCCAGAGTAAGTGTTAAGACCTTAACCATTAGGCCATAGTACGAGTTTAAGACCTTAGCTATTAGGCCAGAGTAAGAGTTAAGACCTTAACTATTAGGCCAGAGTAAGAGTTAAGACATTAACCAGTAGGCCAGAGTACGAGTCTAAGACCTTAGCTATTAGGCCAGAGTACGAGTCTAAGACCTTAGCTATTAGGCCAGAGTAAGAGTTAAGACCCTAACCATTAGGCCAGAGTACGAGTCTAAGACCTTAGCTATTAGGCCAGAGTAAGAGTTAAGACCTCAACCATTAGGCCAGAGTACGAGTCTAAGACCTTAGCTATTAGGCCAGAGTAAGAGTTAAGACCTTAGCTATTAGGCCAGAGTAAGAGTTAAGACATTAACCTTTAGGCCAGAGTACAAGTCTAAGGCCTTAGCTATTAGGCCAGAGTAAGAGTTAAGACCTTAGCTATTAGGCCAGAGTAAGAGTTAAGACCTTAACCAGAAGGCCAGAGTAAGAGTTAAGACCTTAACTATTAGGCCGAAGTATGAGTTTAAGACCTTAGCTATTATGCCAGAGTAAGAGTTAAGACCTTACGCATTAGGCCAGAGTACGAGTCTAAGATCTTAGCTATTAGGCCAGAGTAAGAGTTAAGACCTTAGCTATTAGGCCAGAGTAAGAGTTAAGACCTTAACCATTAGGCCATAGTACGAGTCTAAGACCTTAGCTATTAGGCCAGAGTAAGAGTTAAGACCTTACCTATTAGGCCAGAGTATGAGTTAAGACCTTAACCATTAGGCCAGAGTACGAGTCAAAGACCTTAGCTATTAGGCCAGAGTAAGAGTTAAGACCTTAGCTATTAGGCCAGAGTAAGAGTTAAGACCTTAACCATTAGGCCAGAGTACGAGCCTAAGACCTTAGCTATTAGGCCAGAGTAAGAATTAAGACCTTAGCTATTAGGCCAGAGTAAGAGTTAAGACCTTAACCTTTAGGCCAGAGTACGATTCTAAGACCTTAGCTATTAGGCCAGAGTAAGAGTTAAGACCTTAACCATTAGGTCAGAGTACGAGTCTAAGACCTTAGCTATTAGGCCAGAGTAAGAGTAAAGACCTTAACCAGTAGGCCAGAGTAAGAGTTAAGACCTTAACCATTAAGCCAGAGTAGGAGTCTAAGACCTTAGCTATTAGGCCAGAGTAAGAGTTAAGACCTTAACTAGTAGGCCAGAGTAAGTGTTAAGACCTTAACCTGTAGGCCAGAGTAAGAGTTAAGACCTTAACCATTAGGCCAGAGTACGAGTCTAAGACCTTAGCTATTAGGCCAGAGTAAGTGTTAAGACCTTAACCATTAGGCCAGAGTACAAGTCTAGGACCTTAGCTATTAGGCCAGAGTAAGAGTTAAGACTTTAACCAGTAGGCCAGAGTAAGACTTAAGACCTTAACCTGTAGGCCATAGTACTAGTCTAAGACCTTAGCTATTAGGCCAGAGTAAGAGTTAAGAACTTAACCATTAGGCCAGAGTACGAGTCTAAGACCTTATCTATTAGGCCAGAGTAAGAGTTAAGACCTTAGCTATTAGGCCAGAGTAAGAGTTAAGACCTTAACCAGTAGGCCAGAGTACGAGTCTAAGACCTTAGCTATTAGGCCAGACTAAAAGTTAAGACCTTAGCTATTAGGCCAGAGTAAGAGTTAAGACCTTAACCATTAGGCCATAGTATGAGTCTAAGACCTTAGCTATTAGGCCAGAGTAAGAGTTAAGACCTTAACTAGTAGGCCAGAGTAAGAGTTAAGACCTTAACCTGTAGGCCAGAGTAAGAGTTAAGACCTTAACCATTAGGCCAGAGTACGAGTCTAAGACCTTAGCTATTAGGCCAGAGTAAGAGTTCAGACCTTAACCAGTAGGCCAGAGTAAGAGTTAAGACCTTAACCATTAGGCCATAGTACGAGTCTAAGACCTTAGCTATTAGGCCAGAGTAAGAGTTAAGACCTTAGCTATTAGGCCAGAGTAAGAGTTAAGACCTTAGCCAGTAGGCCAGAGTACGAGTTTAAGACCTTAGCTATTAGGTCAGAGTACGAGTCTAAGACCTTAGCTATTAGGCCAGAGTAAGAGTTAAGACCTTAACCATTAGGCCAGAGTACGAGTCTAAGACCTTATCTATTAGGCCAGAGTAATAGTTAAGACCTTAGCTATTAGGCCAGAGTAAGAGTTAAGAGCTTAACCTGTAGGCCAGAGTATGAGTCTAAGACCTTAGCTATTAGGCCAGAGTAAGAGTGAAGACATTAGCTATTAGGCCACAGTAAGTGTTAAGACCTTAACCATTAGGCCAGAGTACGAGTCTAAGACCTTAGCTATTAGGCCAGAGTAAGAGTTAAGACCTTAACCATTATGCCAGAGTACGAGTCTAAGACCTTAGCTATTAGGCGAGAGTAAAAGTTAAGACCTTAGCTATTAGGCCAGAGTAAGAGTTAAGACCTTAACAAGCAGGCCAGAATAAGAGTTAAGACCTTAACCATTAGGCCAGAGTACAAGTCTAGGACCTTAGCTATTAGGCCAGAGTAAGAGTTAAGACCTTAACTAGTAGGCCAGAGTAAGTGTTAAGACCTTAACCTGTAGGCCAGAGTAAGAGTTAAGACCTTAGCCAGTAGGCCAGAGTACGAGTTTAAGACCTTAGCTATTAGACCAGAGTACAAGTCTAGGACCTTAGCTATTAGGCCAGAGTAAGAGTTAAGACTTTAACCAGTAGGCCAGAGTAAGATTTAAGACCTTAACCTGTAGGCCATAGTACTAGTCTAAGACCTTAGCTATTAGGCCAGAGTAAGAGTTAAGACCTTAACCATTATGCCAGAGTACGAGTCTAAGACCTTAGCTATTAGGCGAGAGTAAAAGTTAAGACCTTAGCTATTAGGCCAGAGTAAGAGTTAAGACCTTAACAAGCAGGCCAGAATAAGAGTTAAGACCTTAACCATTAGGCCAGAGTACAAGTCTAGGACCTTAGCTATTAGGCCAGAGTAAGAGTTAAGACCTTAACTAGTAGGCCAGAGTAAGTGTTAAGACCTTAACCTGTAGGCCAGAGTAAGAGTTAAGACCTTAGCCAGTAGGCCAGAGTACGAGTTTAAGACCTTAGCTATTAGGCCAGAGTACAAGTCTAGGACCTTAGCTATTAGGCCAGAGTAAGAGTTAAGACTTTAACCAGTAGGCCAGAGTAAGATTTAAGACCTTAACCTGTAGGCCATAGTACTAGTCTAAGACCTTAGCTATTAGGCCAGAGTAAGAGTTAAGACCTTAACCATTAGGCCAGAGTACGAGTCTAAGACCTTAGCTATTAGGCCAGACTAAAAGTTAAGACCTTAGCTATTAGGCCAGAGTAAGAGTTAAGACCTTAACCATTAGGCCAGAGTACAAGTCTAAGACCTTAGCTATTAGGCCAGACTAAAAGTTAAGACCTTAGCTATTAGGCCAGAGTAAGAGTTAAGACCTTAACTAGTAGGCCAGAGTAAGAGTTAAGACCTTAACCTGTAGGCCAGAGTAAGAGTTAAGACCTTAACCATTAGGCCAGAGTACGAGTCTAAGACCTTAGCTATTAGGCCAGAGTAAGAGTTCAGACCTTAACCAGTAGGCCAGAGTAAGAGTTAAGACCTTAACCATTAGGCCATAGTACGAGTCTAAGACCTTAGCTATTAGGCCAGAGTAAGAGTTAAGACCTTAGCTATTAGGCCAGAGTAAGAGTTAAGACCTTAGCCAGTAGGCCAGAGTACGAGTTTAAGACCTTAGCTATTAGGTCAGAGTACGAGTCTAAGACCTTAGCTATTAGGCCAGAGTAAGAGTTAAGACCTTAACCATTAGGCCAGAGTACGAGTCTAAGACCTTATCTATTAGGCCAGAGTAATAGTTAAGACCTTAGCTATTAGGCCAGAGTAAGAGTTAAGAGCTTAACCTGTAGGCCAGAGTACGAGTCTAAGACCTTAGCTATTAGGCCAGAGTAAGAGTGAAGACATTAGCTATTAGGCCACAGTAAGTGTTAAGACCTTAACCATTAGGCCAGAGTACGAGTCTAAGACCTTAGCTATTAGGCCAGAGTAAGAGTTAAGACCTTAACCATTATGCCAGAGTACGAGTCTAAGACCTTAGCTATTAGGCGAGAGTAAAAGTTAAGACCTTAGCTATTAGGCCAGAGTAAGAGTTAAGACCTTAACCATTAGGCCATAGTACGAGTCTAAGACCTTAGCTATTAGGCCAGAGTAAGAGTTAAGACCTTAACAAGCAGGCCAGAATAAGAGTTAAGACCTTAACCATTAGGCCAGAGTACAAGTCTAGGACCTTAGCTATTAGGCCAGAGTAAGAGTTAAGACTTTAACCAGTAGGCCAGAGTAAGAGTTAAGACCTTAACCTGTAGGCCATAGTACTAGTCTAAGACCTTAGCTATTAGGCCAGAGTAAGAGTTAAGACCTTAACCATTAGGCCAGAGTGCGAGTCTAAGACCTTAGCTATTAGGCCAGACTAAAAGTTAAGACCTTAGCTATTAGGCCAGAGTAAGAGTTAAGACCTTAACCATTAGGCCATAGTATGAGTCTAAGACCTTAGCTATTAGGCCAGAGTAAGAGTTAAGACCTTAACTAGTAGGCCAGAGTAGGAGTTAAGACCTTAACCTGTAGGCCAGAGTAAGAGTTAAGACCTTAACCATTAGGCCAGAGTACGAGTCTAAGACCTTAGCTATTAGGCCAGAGTAAGAGTTCAGACCTTAACCAGTAGGCCAGAGTAAGAGTTAAGACCTTAACCATTAGGCCATAGTACGAGTCTAAGACCTTAGCTATTAGGCCAGAGTAAGAGTTAAGACCTTAGCTATTAGGCCAGAGTATGAGTCTAAGACCTTAGCTATTAGGCCAGAGTAAGAGTTAAGACCTTAACCATTAGGCCAGAGCACGAGTCTAAGACCTTAGCTATTAGGCCAGAGTAAGAGTTAAGACCTTAGCTATTAGGCCAGAGTAAGAGTTAAGACCTTAACCAGTAGGCCAGAGTACGAGTCTAAGACCTTAGCTATTAGGCCAGACTACGAGTTTAAGACCTTAGCTAGTAGGCCAGAGTAAGAGTTGAGACCTTAACCATTAGGCCAGAGTACGAGTCTAAGACCTTAGCTATTAGGCCAGAGTAAGAGTTAAGACCTTAGCTATTAGGCCAGAGTGCGAGTCTAAGACCTTAGCTATTAGGCCAGAGTACGAGTCTAAGACCTTAGCTATTAGGCCAGAGTAAGAGTTAAGACCTTAACCATTAGGCCAGAGTACGAGTCTAAAACCTTAGCTATTAGGCCAGACTAAAAGTTAAGACCTTAGCTATTAGGCCAGAGTAAGAGTTAAGACCTTAACCATTAAGCCATAGTACGAGTCTAAGACCTTAGCTATTAGGCCAGAGTAAGAGTTAAGACTTTAAACAGTAGGGCAGAGTAAGAGTTAAGACCTTAACCTGTAGGCCATAGTACTAGTCTAAGACTTAAGCTATTAGGCCAGAGTAAGATTTAAGACCTTAACCAGCTGGCCAGAGTAAGAGTTAAGACCTTAACCAGTAGGCCAGAGTAAGAGTTAAGACCTTAACCATCAGGCCAGAGTACGAGTCTAAGACCTTAGCTATTAGGCCAGAGTAAGAGTTAAGACCTTAACCAGTAGGCCAGAGTAAGTGTTAAGACCTTAACCATTAGGCCATAGTACGAGTTTAAGACCTTAGCTATTAGGCCAGAGTAAGAGTTAAGACCTTAACTATTAGGCCAGAGTAAGAGTTAAGACATTAACCAGTAGGCCAGAGTACGAGTCTAACCTTAGCTATTAGGCCAGAGTACGAGTCTAAGACCTTAGCTATTAGGCCAGAGTAAGAGTTAAGACCCTAACCATTAGGCCAGAGTACGAGTCTAAGACCTTAGCTATTAGGCCAGAGTAAGAGTTAAGACCCTAACCATTAGGCCAGAGTACGAGTTTAAGACCTTAGCTATTAGGTCAGAGTACGAGTCTAAGACCTTAGCTATTAGGCCAGAGTAAGAGTTAAGACCTTAACCATTAGGCCAGAGTACGAGTCTAAGACCTTATCTATTAGGCCAGAGTAATAGTTAAGACCTTAGCTATTAGGCCAGAGTAAGAGTTAAGAGCTTAACCTGTAGGCCAGAGTATGAGTCTAAGACCTTAGCTATTAGGCCAGAGTAAGAGTGAAGACATTAGCTATTAGGCCACAGTAAGTGTTAAGACCTTAACCATTAGGCCAGAGTACGAGTCTAAGACCTTAGCTATTAGGCCAGAGTAAGAGTTAAGACCTTAACCATTATGCCAGAGTACGAGTCTAAGACCTTAGCTATTAGGCGAGAGTAAAAGTTAAGACCTTAGCTATTAGGCCAGAGTAAGAGTTAAGACCTTAACAAGCAGGCCAGAATAAGAGTTAAGACCTTAACCATTAGGCCAGAGTACAAGTCTAGGACCTTAGCTATTAGGCCAGAGTAAGAGTTAAGACCTTAACTAGTAGGCCAGAGTAAGTGTTAAGACCTTAACCTGTAGGCCAGAGTAAGAGTTAAGACCTTAGCCAGTAGGCCAGAGTACGAGTTTAAGACCTTAGCTATTAGACCAGAGTACAAGTCTAGGACCTTAGCTATTAGGCCAGAGTAAGAGTTAAGACTTTAACCAGTAGGCCAGAGTAAGATTTAAGACCTTAACCTGTAGGCCATAGTACTAGTCTAAGACCTTAGCTATTAGGCCAGAGTAAGAGTTAAGACCTTAACCATTATGCCAGAGTACGAGTCTAAGACCTTAGCTATTAGGCGAGAGTAAAAGTTAAGACCTTAGCTATTAGGCCAGAGTAAGAGTTAAGACCTTAACAAGCAGGCCAGAATAAGAGTTAAGACCTTAACCATTAGGCCAGAGTACAAGTCTAGGACCTTAGCTATTAGGCCAGAGTAAGAGTTAAGACCTTAACTAGTAGGCCAGAGTAAGTGTTAAGACCTTAACCTGTAGGCCAGAGTAAGAGTTAAGACCTTAGCCAGTAGGCCAGAGTACGAGTTTAAGACCTTAGCTATTAGGCCAGAGTACAAGTCTAGGACCTTAGCTATTAGGCCAGAGTAAGAGTTAAGACTTTAACCAGTAGGCCAGAGTAAGATTTAAGACCTTAACCTGTAGGCCATAGTACTAGTCTAAGACCTTAGCTATTAGGCCAGAGTAAGAGTTAAGACCTTAACCATTAGGCCAGAGTACGAGTCTAAGACCTTAGCTATTAGGCCAGACTAAAAGTTAAGACCTTAGCTATTAGGCCAGAGTAAGAGTTAAGACCTTAACCATTAGGCCAGAGTACAAGTCTAAGACCTTAGCTATTAGGCCAGACTAAAAGTTAAGACCTTAGCTATTAGGCCAGAGTAAGAGTTAAGACCTTAACTAGTAGGCCAGAGTAAGAGTTAAGACCTTAACCTGTAGGCCAGAGTAAGAGTTAAGACCTTAACCATTAGGCCAGAGTACGAGTCTAAGACCTTAGCTATTAGGCCAGAGTAAGAGTTCAGACCTTAACCAGTAGGCCAGAGTAAGAGTTAAGACCTTAACCATTAGGCCATAGTACGAGTCTAAGACCTTAGCTATTAGGCCAGAGTAAGAGTTAAGACCTTAGCTATTAGGCCAGAGTAAGAGTTAAGACCTTAGCCAGTAGGCCAGAGTACGAGTTTAAGACCTTAGCTATTAGGTCAGAGTACGAGTCTAAGACCTTAGCTATTAGGCCAGAGTAAGAGTTAAGACCTTAACCATTAGGCCAGAGTACGAGTCTAAGACCTTATCTATTAGGCCAGAGTAATAGTTAAGACCTTAGCTATTAGGCCAGAGTAAGAGTTAAGAGCTTAACCTGTAGGCCAGAGTACGAGTCTAAGACCTTAGCTATTAGGCCAGAGTAAGAGTGAAGACATTAGCTATTAGGCCACAGTAAGTGTTAAGACCTTAACCATTAGGCCAGAGTACGAGTCTAAGACCTTAGCTATTAGGCCAGAGTAAGAGTTAAGACCTTAACCATTATGCCAGAGTACGAGTCTAAGACCTTAGCTATTAGGCGAGAGTAAAAGTTAAGACCTTAGCTATTAGGCCAGAGTAAGAGTTAAGACCTTAACCATTAGGCCATAGTACGAGTCTAAGACCTTAGCTATTAGGCCAGAGTAAGAGTTAAGACCTTAACAAGCAGGCCAGAATAAGAGTTAAGACCTTAACCATTAGGCCAGAGTACAAGTCTAGGACCTTAGCTATTAGGCCAGAGTAAGAGTTAAGACTTTAACCAGTAGGCCAGAGTAAGAGTTAAGACCTTAACCTGTAGGCCATAGTACTAGTCTAAGACCTTAGCTATTAGGCCAGAGTAAGAGTTAAGACCTTAACCATTAGGCCAGAGTGCGAGTCTAAGACCTTAGCTATTAGGCCAGACTAAAAGTTAAGACCTTAGCTATTAGGCCAGAGTAAGAGTTAAGACCTTAACCATTAGGCCATAGTATGAGTCTAAGACCTTAGCTATTAGGCCAGAGTAAGAGTTAAGACCTTAACTAGTAGGCCAGAGTAGGAGTTAAGACCTTAACCTGTAGGCCAGAGTAAGAGTTAAGACCTTAACCATTAGGCCAGAGTACGAGTCTAAGACCTTAGCTATTAGGCCAGAGTAAGAGTTCAGACCTTAACCAGTAGGCCAGAGTAAGAGTTAAGACCTTAACCATTAGGCCATAGTACGAGTCTAAGACCTTAGCTATTAGGCCAGAGTAAGAGTTAAGACCTTAGCTATTAGGCCAGAGTATGAGTCTAAGACCTTAGCTATTAGGCCAGAGTAAGAGTTAAGACCTTAACCATTAGGCCAGAGCACGAGTCTAAGACCTTAGCTATTAGGCCAGAGTAAGAGTTAAGACCTTAGCTATTAGGCCAGAGTAAGAGTTAAGACCTTAACCAGTAGGCCAGAGTACGAGTCTAAGACCTTAGCTATTAGGCCAGACTACGAGTTTAAGACCTTAGCTAGTAGGCCAGAGTAAGAGTTGAGACCTTAACCATTAGGCCAGAGTACGAGTCTAAGACCTTAGCTATTAGGCCAGAGTAAGAGTTAAGACCTTAGCTATTAGGCCAGAGTGCGAGTCTAAGACCTTAGCTATTAGGCCAGAGTACGAGTCTAAGACCTTAGCTATTAGGCCAGAGTAAGAGTTAAGACCTTAACCATTAGGCCAGAGTACGAGTCTAAAACCTTAGCTATTAGGCCAGACTAAAAGTTAAGACCTTAGCTATTAGGCCAGAGTAAGAGTTAAGACCTTAACCATTAAGCCATAGTACGAGTCTAAGACCTTAGCTATTAGGCCAGAGTAAGAGTTAAGACTTTAAACAGTAGGGCAGAGTAAGAGTTAAGACCTTAACCTGTAGGCCATAGTACTAGTCTAAGACTTAAGCTATTAGGCCAGAGTAAGATTTAAGACCTTAACCAGCTGGCCAGAGTAAGAGTTAAGACCTTAACCAGTAGGCCAGAGTAAGAGTTAAGACCTTAACCATCAGGCCAGAGTACGAGTCTAAGACCTTAGCTATTAGGCCAGAGTAAGAGTTAAGACCTTAACCAGTAGGCCAGAGTAAGTGTTAAGACCTTAACCATTAGGCCATAGTACGAGTTTAAGACCTTAGCTATTAGGCCAGAGTAAGAGTTAAGACCTTAACTATTAGGCCAGAGTAAGAGTTAAGACATTAACCAGTAGGCCAGAGTACGAGTCTAACCTTAGCTATTAGGCCAGAGTACGAGTCTAAGACCTTAGCTATTAGGCCAGAGTAAGAGTTAAGACCCTAACCATTAGGCCAGAGTACGAGTCTAAGACCTTAGCTATTAGGCCAGAGTAAGAGTTAAGACCTCAACCATTAGGCCAGAGTACGAGTCTAAGACCTTAGCTATTAGGCCAGAGTAAGAGTTAAGACCTTAGCTATTAGGCCAGAGTAAGAGTTAAGACATTAACCTTTAGGCCAGAGTACGAGTCTAAGGCCTTAGCTATTAGGCCAGAGTAAGAGTTAAGACCTTAGCTATTAGGCCAGAGTAAGAGTTAAGACCTTAAGCAGAAGGCCAGAGTAAGAGTTAAGACCTTAACTATTAGGCCGAAGTATGAGTTTAAGACCTTAGCTATTATGCCAGAGTAAGAGTTAAGACCTTACGCATTAGGCCAGAGTACGAGTCTAAGATCTTAGCTATTAGGCCAGAGTAAGAGTTAAGACCTTAGCTATTAGGCCAGAGTAAGAGTTAAGACCTTAACCATTAGGCCATAGTACGAGTCTAAGACCTTAGCTATTAGGCCAGAGTAAGAGTTAAGACCTTACCTATTAGGCCAGAGTATGAGTTAAGACCTTAACCATTAGGCCAGAGTACGAGTCAAAGACCTTAGCTATTAGGCCAGAGTAAGAGTTAAGACCTTAGCTATTAGGCCAGAGTAAGAGTTAAGACCTTAACCATTAGGCCAGAGTACGAGCCTAAGACCTTAGCTATTAGGCCAGAGTAAGAATTAAGACCTTAGCTATTAGGCCAGAGTAAGAGTTAAGACCTTAACCTTTAGGCCAGAGTACGATTCTAAGACCTTAGCTATTAGGCCAGAGTAAGAGTTAAGACCTTAACCATTAGGCCAGAGTACGAGTCTAAGACCTTAGCTATTAGGCCAGAGTAAGAGTTAAGACCTTAACCAGTAGGGCAGAGTAAGAGTTAAAACCTTAATCATTAGGCCAGAGCACGAGTCTAAGACCTTAGCTATTAGGCCAGAGTAAGAGTTAAGACCTTAACCATTAGGTCAGAGTACGAGTCTAAGACCTTAGCTATTAGGCCAGAGTAAGAGTAAAGACCTTAACCAGTAGGCCAGAGTAAGAGTTAAGACCTTAACCATTAAGCCAGAGTAGGAGTCTAAGACCTTAGCTATTAGGCCAGAGTAAGAGTTAAGACCTTAACTAGTAGGCCAGAGTAAGTGTTAAGACCTTAACCTGTAGGCCAGAGTAAGAGTTAAGACCTTAACCATTAGGCCAGAGTACAAGTCTAGGACCTTAGCTATTAGGCCAGAGTAAGAGTTAAGACTTTAACCAGTAGGCCAGAGTAAGATTTAAGACCTTAACCTGTAGGCCATAGTACTAGTCTAAGACCTTAGCTATTAGGCCAGAGTAAGAGTTAAGACCTTAACCATTAGGCCAGAGTACGAGTCTAAGACCTTAGCTATTAGGCCAGACTAAAAGTTAAGACCTTAGCTATTAGGCCAGAGTAAGAGTTAAGACCTTAACCATTAGGCCATAGTATGAGTCTAAGACCTTAGCTATTAGGCCAGAGTAAGAGTTAAGACCTTAACCAGTAGGCCAGAGTAAGAGTTAAGACCTTAACCATTAGGCCAGAGTACGAGTCTAAGACCTTAGCTATTAGGCCAGAGTAAGAGTTAAGACCTTAGCTATTAGGCCAGAGTAAGAGTTAAGACCTTAGCCAGTAGGCCAGAGTACGAGTTTAAGACCTTAGCTATTAGGTCAGAGTACGAGTCTAAGACCTTAGCTATTAGGCCAGAGTAAGAGTTAAGACCTTAACCATTAGGCCAGAGTACGAGTCTAAGACCTTAGCTATTAGGCCAGAGTAAGAGTTAAGACCTTAGCTATTAGGCCAGAGTAAGAGTTAAGACCTTAACCAGTAGGCCAGAGTACGAGTCTAAGACCTTAGCTATTAGGCCAGAGTATGAGTCTAAGACCTTAGCTATTAGGCCAGAGTAAGAGTTAAGACCTTAACCATTAGGCCAGACTAAGAGTTAAGACCTTAACCTGTAGACCATAGTACGAGTCTAAGACCTTAGCTATTAGGCCAGAGTAAGAGTTAAGACCTTAACCATTAGGCCAGAGTACGAGTCTAAGACCTTAGCTATTAGGCCAGACTAAAAGTTAATACTTTAAACAGTAGGGCAGAGTAAGAGTTAAGACCTTAACATGTAGGCCATAGTACTAGTCTAAGACTTGTGCTATTAGGCCAGAGTAAGATTTATGACCTTAACCAGCTGGCCAGAGTAAGAGTTAAGACCTTAACCAGTAGGCCAGAGTAAGAGTTAAGACCTTATCCATCAGGCCAGAGTACGAGTCTAAGACCTTAGCTATTAGGCCAGAGTAAGAGTTAAGACCTTAACCAGTAGGCCAGAGTAAGAGTTAAGACCTTAACCATTAGGCCATAGTACGAGTCTAAGACCTTAACTATTAGGCCAGAGTAAGAGTTAAGACCTTAACTATTAGTCCAGAGTAAGAGTTAAGACATTAACCAGTAGGCCAGAGTACGAGTCTAAGACCTTAGCTATTAGGCCAGAGTACGAGTCTAAGGCCTTAGCTATTAGGCCAGAGTAAGAGTTAAGACCTTAGCTATTAGGCCAGAGTAAGAGTTAAGACCTTAACCAGAAGGCCAGAGTAAGAGTTAAGACCTTAACTATTAGGCCGAAGTATGAGTTTAAGACCTTAGCTATTATGCCAGAGTAAGGGTTAAGACCTTAAGCATTAGGCCAGAGTACGAGTCTAAGATCTTAGCTATTAGGCCAGAGTAAGAGTTAAGACCTTAGCTATTAGGCCAGAGTAAGAGTTAAGACCTTAACCATTAGGCCATAGTACGAGTCTAAGACCTTAGCTATTAGGCCAGAGTAAGAGTTAAGACCTTACCTATTAGGCCAGAGTATGAGTTAAGACCTTAACCATTAGGCCAGAGTACGAGTCGAATACCTTAGCTATTAGGCCAGAGTAATAGTTAAGACCTTAGCTATTAGGCCAGAGTAAGAGTTAAGAGCTTAACCTGTAGGCCAGAGTACGAGTCTAAGACCTTAGCTATTAGGCCAGAGTAAGAGTGAAGACATTAGCTATTAGGCCATTGTAAGTGTTAAGACCTTAACCATTATGCCAGAGTACGAGTCTAAGACCTTAGCTATTAGGCCAGAGTAAACGTTAAGACCTTAGCTATTAGGCCAGAGTAAGAGTTAAGACCTTAACCATTAGGCCATAGTATGAGTCTAAGACCTTAGCTATTGAGCCAGAGTAAGAGTTAAGACCTTAACCAGCAGGCCAGTTTAAGAGTTAAGACCTTAACCATTAGGCCAGAGTACAAGTCTAGGACCTTAGCTATTAGGCCACAGTAAGAGTTAAGACTTTAACCAGTAGGCCAGAGTAAGAGTTAAGACCTTAACCTGTAGGCCATAGTACTAGTCTAAGACCTTAGCTATTAGGCCAGAGTAAGAGTTAAGACCTTAACCAGCAGGCCAGAGTAAGAGTTAAGACCTTAAAAATTAGGCCAGAGTACGAGTCTAAGACCTTAGCTATTAGGCCAGAGTAAGAGTTAAGACCTTAACTAGTAGGCCAGAGTAAGTGTTAAGACCTTAACCTGTAGGCCAGAGTAAGAGTTAAGACCTTAACCATTAGGCCAGAGTACGAGTCTAAGACCTTAGCTATTAGGCCAGAGTAAGTGTTAAGACCTTAACCATTAGGCCAGAGTACAAGTCTAGGAACTTAGCTATTAGGCCAGAGTAAGAGTTAAGACTTTAACCAGTAGGCCAGAGTAAGATTTAAGACCTTAACCATTAGGCCAGAGTACGAGTCTAAGACCTTAGCTATTAGGCCAGACTAAAAGTTAAGACCTTAGCTATTAGGCCAGAGTAAGAGTTAAGACCTTAACCATTAGGCCATAGTATGAGTCTAAGACCTTAGCTATTAGGCCAGAGTAAGAGTTAAGACCTTAACTAGTAGGCCAGAGTAAGAGTTAAGACCTTAACCTGTAGGCCAGAGTAAGAGTTAAGACCTTAACCATTAGGCCAGAGTACGAGTCTAAGACCTTAGCTATTAGGCCAGAGTAAGAGTTCAGACCTTAACCAGTAGGCCAGAGTAAGAGTTAAGACCTTAACCATTAGGCCATAGTACGAGTCTAAGACCTTAGCTATTAGGCCAGAGTAAGAGTTAAGACCTTAGCTATTAGGCCAGAGTAAGAGTTAAGACCTTAGCCAGTAGGCCAGAGTACGAGTTTAAGACCTTAGCTATTAGGTCAGAGTACGAGTCTAAGACCTTAGCTATTAGGCCAGAGTAAGAGTTAAGACCTTAACCATTAGGCCAGAGTACGAGTCTAAGACCTTATCTATTAGGCCAGAGTAAGAGTTAAGACCTTAGTTATTAGGCCAGAGTAAGAGTTAAGACCTTAACCAGTAGGCCAGAGTACGAGTCTAAGACCTTAGCTATTAGGCCAGAGTATGAGTCTAAGACCTTAGCTATTAGGCCAGAGTAAGAGTTAAGACCTTAACCATTAGGCCAGACTAAGAGTTAAGACCTTATCCTGTAGACCATAGTACGAGTCTAAGACCTTAGCTATTAGGCCAGAGTAAGAGTTAAGACCTTAACCATTAGGCCAGAGTACGAGTCTAAAACCTTAGCTATTAGGCCAGACTAAAAGTTAAGACCTTAGCTATTAGGTCAGAGTAAGAGTTAAGACCTTAACCATTAAGCCATAGTACGAGTCTAAGACCTTAGCTATTAGGCCAGAGTAAGAGTTAATACTTTAAACAGTAGGGCAGAGTAAGAGTTAAGACCTTAACCAGTAGGCCCCAGTAAGAGTTAAGACCTTATCCATCAGGCCAGAGTACGAGTAAAAGACCTTAGCTATTAGGCCAGAGTAAGAGTTAAGACCTTAGCTATTAGGCCAGAGTAAGAGTTAAGACATTAACCTTTAGGCCAGAGTACGAGTCTAAGGCCTTGGCTATTAGGCCAGAGTAAGAGTTAAGACCTTAGCTATTAGGCCAGAGTAAGAGTTAAGACCTTAACCAGAAGGCCAGAGTAAGAGTTAAGACCTTAACCATTAGGCCCAAGTATGAGTTTAAGACCTTAGCTATTATGCCAGAGTAAGAGTTAAGACCTTAAGCATTAGGCCAGAGTACGAGTCTAAGATCTTAGCTATTAGGCCAGAGTAAGAGTTAAGACCTTAAACAGTAGGCCAGAGTACGAGTCTAAGACCTTAGCTATTAGGCCAGAGTATGAGTCTAAGACCTTAGCTATTAGGCCAGAGTAAGAGTTAAGACCTTAGCTATTAGGCCAGAGTAAGAGTTAAGACCTTAACTAGTAGGCCAGAGTAAGTGTTAAGACCTTAACCTGTAGGCCAGAGTAAGAGTTAAGACCTTAACCATTAGGCCAGAGTACGAGTCTAAGACCTTAGCTATTAGGCCAGAGTAAGTGTTAAGACCTTAACCATTAGGCCAGAGTACAAGTCTAGGACCTTAGCTATTAGGCCAGAGTAAGAGTTAAGACTTTAACCAGTAGGCCAGAGTAAGATTTAAGACCTTAACCTGTAGGCCATATACTAGTTTAAGACCTTAGCTATTAGGCCAGAGTAAGAGTTAAGACCTTAACCATTAGGCCAGAGTACGAGTCTAAGACCTTAGCTATTAGGCCAGACTAAAAGTTAAGACCTTAGCTATTAGGCCAGAGTAAGAGTTAAGACCTTAACCATTAGGCCATAGTATGAGTCTAAGACCTTAGCTATTAGGCCAGAGTAAGACTTAAGACCTTAACTATTAGGCCAGAGTAAGAGTTAAGACCTTAACCTGTAGGCCAGAGTAAGAGTTAAGACCTTAACCATTAGGCCAGAGTACGAGTCTAAGACCTTAGCTATTAGGCCAGAGTAAGAGTTAAGACCTTAACCATTAGGCCAGAGTACGAGTCTAGAACCTTAGCTATTAGGCCAGACTAAAAGTTAAGACCTTAGCTATTAGGTCAGAGTAAGAGTTAAGACCTTAACCATTAAGCCATAGTACGAGTCTAAGACCTTAGCTATTAGGCCAGAGTAAGAGTTAATACTTTAAACAGTAGGGCAGAGTAAGAGTTAAGACCTTAACATGTAGGCCATAGTACTGGTCTAAGACTTAAGCTATTAGGCCAGAGTAAGATTTAAGACCTTAACCAGCTGGCCAGAGTAAGAGTTAAGACCTTAACCAGTAGGCCCCAGTAAGAGTTAAGACCTTATCCATCAGGCCAGAGTACGAGTCTAAGACCTTAGCTATTAGGCCAGAGTAAGAGTTAAGACCTTAGCTATTAGGCCAGAGTAAGAGTTAAGACATTAACCTTTAGGCCAGAGTACGAGTCTAAGGCCTTAGCTATTAGGCCAGAGTAAGAGTTAAGACCTTAGCTATTAGGCCAGAGTAAGAGTTAAGACCTTAACCAGAAGGCCAGAGTAAGAGTTAAGACCTTAACCATTAGGCCCAAGTATGAGTTTAAGACCTTAGCTATTATGCCAGAGTAAGAGTTAAGACCTTAAGCATTAGGCCAGAGTACGAGTCTAAGATCTTAGCTATTAGGCCAGAGTAAGAGTTAAGACCTTAACCAGTAGGCCAGAGTACGAGTCTAAGACCTTAGCTATTAGGCCAGAGTAAGAGTTAAGACCTTAGCTATTAGGCCAGAGTAAGAGTTAAGACCTTAACCATTAGGCCATAGTACTAGTCTAAGACCTTAGCTATTAGGCCAGAGTAAGAGTTAAGACCTTAACCTGTAGGCCAGAGTAAGAGTTAAGACCTTAACCATTAGGCCAGAGTACGAGTCTAAGACCTTAGCTATTAGGCCAGAGTATGAGTTCAGACCTTAACCAGTAGGCCAGAGTAAGAGTTAAGACCTTAACCATTAGGCCATAGTACGAGTCTAAGACCTTAGCTATTAGGCCAGAGTAAGAGTTAAGACCTTAGCTATTAGGCCAGAGTAAGAGTTAAGACCTTAACCAGTAGGCCAGAGTATGAGTCTAAGACCTTAGCTATTAGGCCAGAGTACGAGTCTAAGACCTTAGCTATTAGGCCAGAGCAAGAGTTAAGACCTTAACCATTAGGCCAGAGTACGAGTCTAAGACCTTAGCTATTAGGCCAGAGTAAGAGTTAAGACCTTAGCTATTAGGCCAGAGTAAGAGTTAAGACCTTAACTAGTAGGCCAGAGTAAGTGTTAAGACCTTAACCTGTAGGCCAGAGTAAGAGTTAAGACCTTAACCATTAGGCCAGAGTACGAGTCTAAGACCTTAGCTATTAGGCCAGAGTAAGTGTTAAGACCTTAACCATTAGGCCAGAGTACAAGTCTAGGACCTTAGCTATTAGGCCAGAGTAAGAGTTAAGACTTTAACCAGTAGGCCAGAGTAAGATTTAAGACCTTAACCTGTAGGCCATAGTACTAGTCTAAGACCTTAGCTATTAGGCCAGAGTAAGAGTTAAGACCTTAACCATTAGGCCAGAGTACGAGTCTAAGACCTTAGCTATTAGGCCAGACTAAAAGTTAAGACCTTAGCTATTAGGCCAGAGTAAGAGTTAAGACCTTAACCATTAGGCCATAGTATGAGTCTAAGACCTTAGCTATTAGGCCAGAGTAAGAGTTAAGACCTTAACCAGTAGGCCAGAGTAAGAGTTAAGACCTTAACCATTAGGCCAGAGTACAAGTCTAGGACCTTAGCTATTAGGCCAGAGTAAGAGTTAAGATTTTAACCAGTAGGCCAGAGTAAGAGTTAAGACCTTAACCTGTAGGCCATAGTACTAGTCTAAGACCTTAGCTATTAGGCCAGAGTAAGAGTTAAGACCTTAACCAGCAGGCCAGAGTAAGAGTTAAGACCTTAAAAATTAGGCCAGAGTACGAGTCTAAGACCTTAGCTATTAGGCCAGAGTAAGAGTTAAGACCTTAACTAGTAGGCCGGAGTAAGAGTTAAGACCTTAACCTGTAGGCCAGAGTAAGAGTTAAGACCTTAACCTTTAGGCCAGAGTACGAGTCTAAGACCTTAGCTATTAGGCCAGAGTAAGAGTTCAGACCTTAACCAGTAGGCCAGAGTAAGAGTTAAGACCTTAACCATTAGGCCATAGTACGAGTCTAAGACCTTAGCTATTAGGCCAGAGTAAGAGTTAAGACCTTAGCTATTAGGCCAGAGTAAGAGATAAGACCTTAACCAGTAGGCCAGAGTACGAGTCTAAGACCTTAGCTATTAGGCCAGAGTAAGAGTTAAGACCTTAGCTATTAGGCCAGAGTAAGAGTTAAGACCTTAACCATTAGGCCATAGTACTAGTCTAAGACCTTAGCTATTAGGCCAGAGTAAGAGTTAGGACCTTAACCTGTAGGCCAGAGTAAGAGTTAAGACCTTAACCATTAGGCCAGAGTACGAGTCTAAGACCTTAGCTATTAGGCCAGAGTATGAGTTCAGACCTTAACCAGTAGGCCAGAGTAAGAGTTAAGACCTTAACCATTAGGCCATAGTACGAGTCTAAGACCTTAGCTATTAGGCCAGAGTAAGAGTTAAGACCTTAGCTATTAGGCCAGAGTAAGAGTTAAGACCTTAACCAGTAGGCCAGAGTATGAGTCTAAGACCTTAGCTATTAGGCCAGAGTACGAGTCTAAGACCTTAGCTATTAGGCCAGAGCAAGAGTTAAGACCTTAACCATTAGGCCAGAGTACGAGTCTAAGACCTTAGCTATTAGGCCAGAGTAAGAGTTAAGACCTTAGCTATTAGGCCAGAGTAAGAGTTAAGACCTTAACTAGTAGGCCAGAGTAAGTGTTAAGACCTTAACCTGTAGGCCAGAGTAAGAGTTAAGACCTTAACCATTAGGCCAGAGTACGAGTCTAAGACCTTAGCTATTAGGCCAGAGTAAGTGTTAAGACCTTAACCATTAGGCCAGAGTACAAGTCTAGGACCTTAGCTATTAGGCCAGAGTAAGAGTTAAGACTTTAACCAGTAGGCCAGAGTAAGATTTAAGACCTTAACCTGTAGGCCATAGTACTAGTCTAAGACCTTAGCTATTAGGCCAGAGTAAGAGTTAAGACCTTAACCATTAGGCCAGAGTACGAGTCTAAGACCTTAGCTATTAGGCCAGACTAAAAGTTAAGACCTTAGCTATTAGGCCAGAGTAAGAGTTAAGACCTTAACCATTAGGCCATAGTATGAGTCTAAGACCTTAGCTATTAGGCCAGAGTAAGAGTTAAGACCTTAACCAGTAGGCCAGAGTAAGAGTTAAGACCTTAACCATTAGGCCAGAGTACAAGTCTAGGACCTTAGCTATTAGGCCAGAGTAAGAGTTAAGATTTTAACCAGTAGGCCAGAGTAAGAGTTAAGACCTTAACCTGTAGGCCATAGTACTAGTCTAAGACCTTAGCTATTAGGCCAGAGTAAGAGTTAAGACCTTAACCAGCAGGCCAGAGTAAGAGTTAAGACCTTAAAAATTAGGCCAGAGTACGAGTCTAAGACCTTAGCTATTAGGCCAGAGTAAGAGTTAAGACCTTAACTAGTAGGCCGGAGTAAGAGTTAAGACCTTAACCTGTAGGCCAGAGTAAGAGTTAAGACCTTAACCTTTAGGCCAGAGTACGAGTCTAAGACCTTAGCTATTAGGCCAGAGTAAGAGTTCAGACCTTAACCAGTAGACCAGAGTAAGAGTTAAGACCTTAACCATTAGGCCATAGTACGAGTCTAAGACCTTAGCTATTAGGCCAGAGTAAGAGTTAAGACCTTAGCTATGAGGCCAGAGTAAGAGATAAGACCTTAACCAGTAGGCCAGAGTACGAGTCTAAGACCTTAGCTATTAGGCCAGAGTACGAGTCTAAGACCTTAGCTATTAGGCCAGAGTAAGAGTTAAGACCTTAACCATTAGGCCAGTGTACGAGTCTAAGACCTTAGCTATTAGGCCAGAGTAAGAGTTAAGACCTTAGCTATTAGGCCAGAGTAAGAGTTAAGACCTTAACCAGTAGGCCAGAGTACGAGTCTAAGACCTTAGCTATTAGGCCAGAGTACGAGTCAAGACCTTAACCATTAGGCCAGACTAAGAGTTAAGACCTTAACCTGTAGACCATAGTACGAGTCTAAGACCTTAGCTATTAGGCCAGAGTAAGAGTTAAGACCTTAACCATTAGGCCAGAGTACGAGTCTAAAACCTTAGCTATTAGGCCAGACTAAAAGTTAAGACCTTAGCTATTAGGCCAGAGTAAGAGTTAAGACCTTAGCTTTTAGGCCAGAGTAAGAGTTAAGACCTTAACCAGTAGGCCAGAGTACGAGTCTAAGACCTTAGTTATTAGGCCAGAGTACGAGTCTAAGACCTTAGCTATTAGGCCAGAGTAAGAGTTAAGACCTTAACCATTAGGCCAGAGTATGAGTCAAAGACCTTAGCTATTAGGCCAGAGTAAGAGTTAAGACCTTAACCAGTAGGCCAGAGTAAGAGTTAAGACCTTAACCTGTAGGCCAGAGTAAGAGTTAAGACCTTAACCATTAGGCCAGAGTACGAGTCTAAGACCTTAGCTATTAGGCCAGAGTAAGAGTTAAGACCTTAACCATTAAGCCATAGTACGAGTCTAAGACCTTAGCTATTAGGCCAGAGTAAGAGTTAAGACTTTAAACAGTAGGGCAGAGTAAGAGTTAAGACCTTAACATGTAGGCCATAGTACTGGTCTAAGACTTAAGCTATTAGGCCAGAGTAAGATTTAAGACCTTAACCAGCTGGCCAGAGTAAGAGTTAAGACCTTAACCAGTAGGCCCCAGTAAGAGTTAAGACCTTATCCATCAGGCCAGAGTACGAGTCTAAGACCTTAGCTATTAGGCCAGAGTAAGAGTTAAGACCTTATCTATTAGGCCAGAGTAAGAGTTAAGACATTAACCTTTAGGCCAGAGTACGAGTCTAAGGCCTTAGCTATTAGGCCAGAGTAAGAGTTAAGACCTTAGCTATTAGGCCAGAGTAAGAGTTAAGACCTTAACCAGAAGGCCAGAGTAAGAGTTAAGACCTTAACCATTAGGCCCAAGTATGAGTTTAAGACCTTAGCTATTATGCCAGAGTAAGAGTTAAGACCTTAAGCATTAGGCCAGAGTACGAGTCTAAGATCTTAGCTATTAGGCCAGAGTAAGAGTTAAGACCTTAAACAGTAGGCCAGAGTACGAGTCTAAGACCTTAGCTATTAGGCCAGAGTATGAGTCTAAGACCTTAGCTATTAGGCCAGAGTAAGAGTTAAGACCTTAGCTATTAGGCCAGAGTAAGAGTTAAGACCTTAACTAGTAGGCCAGAGTAAGTGTTAAGACCTTAACCTGTAGGCCAGAGTAAGAGTTAAGACCTTAACCATTAGGCCAGAGTACGAGTCTAAGACCTTAGCTATTAGGCCAGAGTAAGTGTTAAGACCTTAACCATTAGGCCAGAGTACAAGTCTAGGACCTTAGCTATTAGGCCAGAGTAAGAGTTAAGACTTTAACCAGTAGGCCAGAGTAAGATTTAAGACCTTAACCTGTAGGCCATATACTAGTTTAAGACCTTAGCTATTAGGCCAGAGTAAGAGTTAAGACCTTAACCATTAGGCCAGAGTACGAGTCTAAGACCTTAGCTATTAGGCCAGACTAAAAGTTAAGACCTTAGCTATTAGGCCAGAGTAAGAGTTAAGACCTTAACCATTAGGCCATAGTATGAGTCTAAGACCTTAGCTATTAGGCCAGAGTAAGAGTTAAGACCTTAACTATTAGGCCAGAGTAAGAGTTAAGACCTTAACCTGTAGGCCAGAGTAAGAGTTAAGACCTTAACCATTAGGCCAGAGTACGAGTCTAAGACCTTAGCTATTAGGCCAGAGTAAGAGTTAAGACCTTAACCATTAGGCCAGAGTACGAGTCTAGAACCTTAGCTATTAGGCCAGACTAAAAGTTAAGACCTTAGCTATTAGGTCAGAGTAAGAGTTAAGACCTTAACCATTAAGCCATAGTACGAGTCTAAGACCTTAGCTATTAGGCCAGAGTAAGAGTTAATACTTTAAACAGTAGGGCAGAGTAAGAGTTAAGACCTTAACATGTAGGCCATAGTACTGGTCTAAGACTTAAGCTATTAGGCCAGAGTAAGATTTAAGACCTTAACCAGCTGGCCAGAGTAAGAGTTAAGACCTTAACCAGTAGGCCCCAGTAAGAGTTAAGACCTTATCCATCAGGCCAGAGTACGAGTCTAAGACCTTAGCTATTAGGCCAGAGTAAGAGTTAAGACCTTAGCTATTAGGCCAGAGTAAGAGTTAAGACATTAACCTTTAGGCCAGAGTACGAGTCTAAGGCCTTAGCTATTAGGCCAGAGTAAGAGTTAAGACCTTAGCTATTAGGCCAGAGTAAGAGTTAAGACCTTAACCAGAAGGCCAGAGTAAGAGTTAAGACCTTAACCATTAGGCCCAAGTATGAGTTTAAGACCTTAGCTATTATGCCAGAGTAAGAGTTAAGACCTTAAGCATTAGGCCAGAGTACGAGTCTAAGATCTTAGCTATTAGGCCAGAGTAAGAGTTAAGACCTTAACCAGTAGGCCAGAGTACGAGTCTAAGACCTTAGCTATTAGGCCAGAGTAAGAGTTAAGACCTTAGCTATTAGGCCAGAGTAAGAGTTAAGACCTTAACCATTAGGCCATAGTACTAGTCTAAGACCTTAGCTATTAGGCCAGAGTAAGAGTTAAGACCTTAACCTGTAGGCCAGAGTAAGAGTTAAGACCTTAACCATTAGGCCAGAGTACGAGTCTAAGACCTTAGCTATTAGGCCAGAGTATGAGTTCAGACCTTAACCAGTAGGCCAGAGTAAGAGTTAAGACCTTAACCATTAGGCCATAGTACGAGTCTAAGACCTTAGCTATTAGGCCAGAGTAAGAGTTAAGACCTTAGCTATTAGGCCAGAGTAAGAGTTAAGACCTTAACCAGTAGGCCAGAGTATGAGTCTAAGACCTTAGCTATTAGGCCAGAGTACGAGTCTAAGACCTTAGCTATTAGGCCAGAGCAAGAGTTAAGACCTTAACCATTAGGCCAGAGTACGAGTCTAAGACCTTAGCTATTAGGCCAGAGTAAGAGTTAAGACCTTAGCTATTAGGCCAGAGTAAGAGTTAAGACCTTAACTAGTAGGCCAGAGTAAGTGTTAAGACCTTAACCTGTAGGCCAGAGTAAGAGTTAAGACCTTAACCATTAGGCCAGAGTACGAGTCTAAGACCTTAGCTATTAGGCCAGAGTAAGTGTTAAGACCTTAACCATTAGGCCAGAGTACAAGTCTAGGACCTTAGCTATTAGGCCAGAGTAAGAGTTAAGACTTTAACCAGTAGGCCAGAGTAAGATTTAAGACCTTAACCTGTAGGCCATAGTACTAGTCTAAGACCTTAGCTATTAGGCCAGAGTAAGAGTTAAGACCTTAACCATTAGGCCAGAGTACGAGTCTAAGACCTTAGCTATTAGGCCAGACTAAAAGTTAAGACCTTAGCTATTAGGCCAGAGTAAGAGTTAAGACCTTAACCATTAGGCCATAGTATGAGTCTAAGACCTTAGCTATTAGGCCAGAGTAAGAGTTAAGACCTTAACCAGTAGGCCAGAGTAAGAGTTAAGACCTTAACCATTAGGCCAGAGTACAAGTCTAGGACCTTAGCTATTAGGCCAGAGTAAGAGTTAAGATTTTAACCAGTAGGCCAGAGTAAGAGTTAAGACCTTAACCTGTAGGCCATAGTACTAGTCTAAGACCTTAGCTATTAGGCCAGAGTAAGAGTTAAGACCTTAACCAGCAGGCCAGAGTAAGAGTTAAGACCTTAAAAATTAGGCCAGAGTACGAGTCTAAGACCTTAGCTATTAGGCCAGAGTAAGAGTTAAGACCTTAACTAGTAGGCCGGAGTAAGAGTTAAGACCTTAACCTGTAGGCCAGAGTAAGAGTTAAGACCTTAACCTTTAGGCCAGAGTACGAGTCTAAGACCTTAGCTATTAGGCCAGAGTAAGAGTTCAGACCTTAACCAGTAGGCCAGAGTAAGAGTTAAGACCTTAACCATTAGGCCATAGTACGAGTCTAAGACCTTAGCTATTAGGCCAGAGTAAGAGTTAAGACCTTAGCTATTAGGCCAGAGTAAGAGATAAGACCTTAACCAGTAGGCCAGAGTACGAGTCTAAGACCTTAGCTATTAGGCCAGAGTAAGAGTTAAGACCTTAGCTATTAGGCCAGAGTAAGAGTTAAGACCTTAACCATTAGGCCATAGTACTAGTCTAAGACCTTAGCTATTAGGCCAGAGTAAGAGTTAGGACCTTAACCTGTAGGCCAGAGTAAGAGTTAAGACCTTAACCATTAGGCCAGAGTACGAGTCTAAGACCTTAGCTATTAGGCCAGAGTATGAGTTCAGACCTTAACCAGTAGGCCAGAGTAAGAGTTAAGACCTTAACCATTAGGCCATAGTACGAGTCTAAGACCTTAGCTATTAGGCCAGAGTAAGAGTTAAGACCTTAGCTATTAGGCCAGAGTAAGAGTTAAGACCTTAACCAGTAGGCCAGAGTATGAGTCTAAGACCTTAGCTATTAGGCCAGAGTACGAGTCTAAGACCTTAGCTATTAGGCCAGAGCAAGAGTTAAGACCTTAACCATTAGGCCAGAGTACGAGTCTAAGACCTTAGCTATTAGGCCAGAGTAAGAGTTAAGACCTTAGCTATTAGGCCAGAGTAAGAGTTAAGACCTTAACTAGTAGGCCAGAGTAAGTGTTAAGACCTTAACCTGTAGGCCAGAGTAAGAGTTAAGACCTTAACCATTAGGCCAGAGTACGAGTCTAAGACCTTAGCTATTAGGCCAGAGTAAGTGTTAAGACCTTAACCATTAGGCCAGAGTACAAGTCTAGGACCTTAGCTATTAGGCCAGAGTAAGAGTTAAGACTTTAACCAGTAGGCCAGAGTAAGATTTAAGACCTTAACCTGTAGGCCATAGTACTAGTCTAAGACCTTAGCTATTAGGCCAGAGTAAGAGTTAAGACCTTAACCATTAGGCCAGAGTACGAGTCTAAGACCTTAGCTATTAGGCCAGACTAAAAGTTAAGACCTTAGCTATTAGGCCAGAGTAAGAGTTAAGACCTTAACCATTAGGCCATAGTATGAGTCTAAGACCTTAGCTATTAGGCCAGAGTAAGAGTTAAGACCTTAACCAGTAGGCCAGAGTAAGAGTTAAGACCTTAACCATTAGGCCAGAGTACAAGTCTAGGACCTTAGCTATTAGGCCAGAGTAAGAGTTAAGATTTTAACCAGTAGGCCAGAGTAAGAGTTAAGACCTTAACCTGTAGGCCATAGTACTAGTCTAAGACCTTAGCTATTAGGCCAGAGTAAGAGTTAAGACCTTAACCAGCAGGCCAGAGTAAGAGTTAAGACCTTAAAAATTAGGCCAGAGTACGAGTCTAAGACCTTAGCTATTAGGCCAGAGTAAGAGTTAAGACCTTAACTAGTAGGCCGGAGTAAGAGTTAAGACCTTAACCTGTAGGCCAGAGTAAGAGTTAAGACCTTAACCTTTAGGCCAGAGTACGAGTCTAAGACCTTAGCTATTAGGCCAGAGTAAGAGTTCAGACCTTAACCAGTAGACCAGAGTAAGAGTTAAGACCTTAACCATTAGGCCATAGTACGAGTCTAAGACCTTAGCTATTAGGCCAGAGTAAGAGTTAAGACCTTAGCTATGAGGCCAGAGTAAGAGATAAGACCTTAACCAGTAGGCCAGAGTACGAGTCTAAGACCTTAGCTATTAGGCCAGAGTACGAGTCTAAGACCTTAGCTATTAGGCCAGAGTAAGAGTTAAGACCTTAACCATTAGG
The DNA here is from genome assembly GCF_964204655.1 of Triturus cristatus. Lineage (NCBI taxonomy): Eukaryota > Metazoa > Chordata > Amphibia > Caudata > Salamandridae > Triturus > Triturus cristatus. The sequence goes on from NC_140592.1 coordinate 542,038,210, forward strand.
CCAGTGTACGAGTCTAAGACCTTAGCTATTAGGCCAGAGTAAGAGTTAAGACCTTAGCTATTAGGCCAGAGTAAGAGTTAAGACCTTAACCAGTAGGCCAGAGTACGAGTCTAAGACCTTAGCTATTAGGCCAGAGTACGAGTCAAGACCTTAACCATTAGGCCAGACTAAGAGTTAAGACCTTAACCTGTAGACCATAGTACGAGTCTAAGACCTTAGCTATTAGGCCAGAGTAAGAGTTAAGACCTTAACCATTAGGCCAGAGTACGAGTCTAAAACCTTAGCTATTAGGCCAGACTAAAAGTTAAGACCTTAGCTATTAGGCCAGAGTAAGAGTTAAGACCTTAGCTTTTAGGCCAGAGTAAGAGTTAAGACCTTAACCAGTAGGCCAGAGTACGAGTCTAAGACCTTAGCTATTAGGCCAGAGTACGAGTCTAAGACCTTAGCTATTAGGCCAGAGTAAGAGTTAAGACCTTAACCATTAGGCCAGAGTATGAGTCAAAGACCTTAGCTATTAGGCCAGAGTAAGAGTTAAGACCTTAACCAGTAGGCCAGAGTAAGAGTTAAGACCTTAACCTGTAGGCCAGAGTAAGAGTTAAGACCTTAACCATTAGGCCAGAGTACGAGTCTAAGACCTTAGCTATTAGGCCAGAGTAAGAGTTAAGACCTTAACCATTAAGCCATAGTACGAGTCTAAGACCTTAGCTATTAGGCCAGAGTAAGAGTTAAGACTTTAAACAGTAGGGCAGAGTAAGAGTTAAGACCTTAACATGTAGGCCATAGTACTGGTCTAAGACTTAAGCTATTAGGCCAGAGTAAGATTTAAGACCTTAACCAGCTGGCCAGAGTAAGAGTTAAGACCTTAACCAGTAGGCCCCAGTAAGAGTTAAGACCTTATCCATCAGGCCAGAGTACGAGTCTAAGACCTTAGCTATTAGGCCAGAGTAAGAGTTAAGACCTTAGCTATTAGGCCAGAGTAAGAGTTAAGACATTAACCTTTAGGCCAGAGTACGAGTCTAAGGCCTTAGCTATTAGGCCAGAGTAAGAGTTAAGACCTTAGCTATTAGGCCAGAGTAAGAGTTAAGACCTTAACCAGAAGGCCAGAGTAAGAGTTAAGACCTTAACCATTAGGCCCAAGTATGAGTTTAAGACCTTAGCTATTATGCCAGAGTAAGAGTTAAGACCTTAAGCATTAGGCCAGAGTACGAGTCTAAGATCTTAGCTATTAGGCCAGAGTAAGAGTTAAGACCTTAACCAGTAGGCCAGAGTACGAGTCTAAGACCTTAGCTATTAGGCCAGAGTATGAGTCTAAGACCTTAGCTATTAGGCCAGAGTAAGAGTTAAGACCTTAGCTATTAGGCCAGAGTAAGAGTTAAGACCTTAACTAGTAGGCCAGAGTAAGTGTTAAGACCTTAACCTGTAGGCCAGAGTAAGAGTTAAGACCTTAACCATTAGGCCAGAGTACGAGTCTAAGACCTTAGCTATTAGGCCAGAGTAAGTGTTAAGACCTTAACCATTAGGCCAGAGTACAAGTCTAGGACCTTAGCTATTAGGCCAGAGTAAGAGTTAAGACTTTAACCAGTAGGCCAGAGTAAGATTTAAGACCTTAACCTGTAGGCCATATACTAGTCTAAGACCTTAGCTATTAGGCCAGAGTAAGAGTTAAGACCTTAACCATTAGGCCAGAGTACGAGTCTAAGACCTTAGCTATTAGGCCAGACTAAAAGTTAAGACCTTAGCTATTAGGCCAGAGTAAGAGTTAATACCTTAACCATTAGGCCATAGTATGAGTCTAAGACCTTAGCTATTAGGCCAGAGTAAGAGTTAAGACCTTAACTATTAGGCCAGAGTAAGAGTTAAGACCTTAACCTGTAGGCCAGAGTAAGAGTTAAGACCTTAACCATTAGGCCAGAGTACGAGTCTAAGACCTTAGCTTTTAGGCCAGAGTAAGAGTTAAGACCTTAACCATTAGGCCAGAGTACGAGTATAGAACCTTAGCTATTAGGCCAAACTAAAAGTTAAGACCTTAGCTATTAGGTCAGAGTAAGAGTTAAGACCTTAACCATTAAGCCATAGTACGAGTCTAAGACCTTAGCTATTAGGCCAGAGTAAGAGTTAATACTTTAAACAGTAGGGCAGAGTAAGAGTTAAGACCTTAACATGTAGGCCATAGTACTGGTCTAAGACTTAAGCTATTAGGCCAGAGTAAGATTTAAGACCTTAACCAGCTGGCCAGAGTAAGAGTTAAGACCTTAACCAGTAGGCCCCAGTAAGAGTTAAGACCTTATCCATCAGGCCAGAGTACGAGTCTAAGACCTTAGCTATTAGGCCAGAGTAAGAGTTAAGACCTTAGCTATTAGGCCAGAGTAAGAGTTAAGACATTAACCTTTAGGCCAGAGTACGAGTCTAAGGCCTTAGCTATTAGGCCAGAGTAAGAGTTAAGACCTTAGCTATTAGGCCAGAGTAAGAGTTAAGACCTTAACCAGAAGGCCAGAGTAAGAGTTAAGACCTTAACCATTAGGCCCAAGTATGAGTTTAAGACCTTAGCTATTATGCCAGAGTAAGAGTTAAGACCTTAAGCATTAGGCCAGAGTACGAGTCTAAGATCTTAGCTATTAGGCCAGAGTAAGAGTTAAGACCTTAACCAGTAGGCCAGAGTACGAGTCTAAGACCTTAGCTATTAGGCCAGAGTATGAGTCTAAGACCTTAGCTATTAGGCCAGAGTAAGAGTTAAGACCTTAGCTATTAGGCCAGAGTAAGAGTTAAGACCTTAACCATTAGGCCATAGTACTAGTCTAAGACCTTAGCTATTAGGCCAGAGTAAGAGTTAAGACCTTAACCTGTAGGCCAGAGTAAGAGTTAAGACCTTAACCATTAGGCCAGAGTACGAGTCTAAGACCTTAGCTATTAGGCCAGAGTATGAGTTCAGACCTTAACCAGTAGGCCAGAGTAAGAGTTAAGACCTTAACCATTAGGCCATAGTACGAGTCTAAGACCTTAGCTATTAGGCCAGAGTAAGAGTTAAGACCTTAGCTATTAGGCCAGAGTAAGAGTTAAGACCTTAACCAGTAGGCCAGAGTATGAGTCTAAGACCTTAGCTATTAGGCCAGAGTACGAGTCTAAGACCTTAGCTATTAGGCCAGAGTAAGAGTTAAGACCTTAACCATTAGGCCAGAGTACGAGTCTAAGACCTTAGCTATTAGGCCAGAGTAAGAGTTAAGACCTTAGCTATTAGGCCAGAGTAAGAGTTAAGACCTTAACTAGTAGGCCAGAGTAAGTGTTAAGACCTTAACCTGTAGGCCAGAGTAAGAGTTAAGACCTTAACCATTAGGCCAGAGTACGAGTCTAAGACCTTAGCTATTAGGCCAGAGTAAGTCTTAAGACCTTAACCATTAGGCCAGAGTACAAGTCTAGGACCTTAGCTATTAGGCCAGAGTAAGAGTTAAGACTTTAACCAGTAGGCCAGAGTAAGATTTAAGACCTTAACCTGTAGGCCATATTACTAGTCTAAGACCTTAGCTATTAGGCCAGAGTAAGAGTTAAGACCTTAACCATTAGGCCAGAGTACGAGTCTAAGACCTTAGCTATTAGGCCAGACTAAAAGTTAAGACCTTAGCTATTAGGCCAGAGTAAGAGTTAAGACCTTAACCATTAGGCCATAGTATGAGTCTAAGACCTTAGCTATTAGGCCAGAGTAAGAGTTAAGACCTTAACCAGTAGGCCAGAGTAAGAGTTAAGACCTTAACCATTAGGCCAGAGTACAAGTCTAGGACCTTAGCTATTAGGCCAGAGTAAGAGTTAAGATTTTAACCAGTAGGCCAGAGTAAGAGTTAAGACCTTAACCTGTAGGCCATAGTACTAGTCTAAGACCTTAGCTATTAGGCCAGAGTAAGAGTTAAGACCTTAACCAGCAGGCCAGAGTAAGAGTTAAGACCTTAAAAATTAGGCCAGAGTACGAGTCTAAGACCTTAGCTATTAGGCCAGAGTAAGAGTTAAGACCTTAACTAGTAGGCCAGAGTAAGAGTTAAGACCTTAACCTGTAGGCCAGAGTAAGAGTTAAGACCTTAACCTTTAGGCCAGAGTATGAGTCTAAGACCTTAGCTATTAGGCCAGAGTAAGAGTTCAGACCTTAACCAGTAGGCCAGAGTAAGAGTTAAGACCTTAACCATTAGGCCATAGTACGAGTCTAAGACCTTAGCTATTAGGCCAGAGTAAGAGTTAAGACCTTAACCATTAGGCCAGAGTACGAGTCTAGAACCTTAGCTATTAGGCCAAACTAAAAGTTAAGACCTTAGCTATTAGGTCAGAGTAAGAGTTAAGACCTTAACCATTAAGCCATAGTACGAGTCTAAGACCTTAGCTATTAGGCCAGAGTAAGAGTTAATACTTTAAACAGTAGGGCAGAGTAAGAGTTAAGACCTTAACATGTAGGCCATAGTACTGGTCTAAGACTTAAGCTATTAGGCCAGAGTAAGATTTAAGACCTTAACCAGCTGGCCAGAGTAAGAGTTAAGACCTTAACCAGTAGGCCCCAGTAAGAGTTAAGACCTTATCCATCAGGCCAGAGTACGAGTCTAAGACCTTAGCTATTAGGCCAGAGTAAGAGTTAAGACCTTAGCTATTAGGCCAGAGTAAGAGTTAAGACATTAACCTTTAGGCCAGAGTACGAGTCTAAGGCCTTAGCTATTAGGCCAGAGTAAGAGTTAAGACCTTAGCTATTAGGCCAGAGTAAGAGTTAAGACCTTAACCAGAAGGCCAGAGTAAGAGTTAAGACCTTAACCATTAGGCCCAAGTATGAGTTTAAGACCTTAGCTATTATGCCAGAGTAAGAGTTAAGACCTTAAGCATTAGGCCAGAGTACGAGTCTAAGATCTTAGCTATTAGGCCAGAGTAAGAGTTAAGACCTTAACCAGTAGGCCAGAGTACGAGTCTAAGACCTTAGCTATTAGGCCAGAGTATGAGTCTAAGACCTTAGCTATTAGGCCAGAGTAAAAGTTAAGACCTTAGCTATTAGGCCAGAGTAAGAGTTAAGACCTTAACCATTAGGCCATAGTACTAGTCTAAGACCTTAGCTATTAGGCCAGAGTAAGAGTTAAGACCTTAACCTGTAGGCCAGAGTAAGAGTTAAGACCTTAACCATTAGGCCAGAGTACGAGTCTAAGACCTTAGCTATTAGGCCAGAGTATGAGTTCAGACCTTAACCAGTAGGCCAGAGTAAGAGTTAAGACCTTAACCATTAGGCCATAGTACGAGTCTAAGACCTTAGCTATTAGGCCAGAGTAAGAGTTAAGACCTTAGCTATTAGGCCAGAGTAAGAGTTAAGACCTTAACCAGTAGGCCAGAGTATGAGTCTAAGACCTTAGCTATTAGGCCAGAGTACGAGTCTAAGACCTTAGCTATTAGGCCAGAGTAAGAGTTAAGACCTTAACCATTAGGCCAGAGTACGAGTCTAAGACCTTAGCTATTAGGCCAGAGTAAGAGTTAAGACCTTAGCTATTAGGCCAGAGTAAGAGTTAAGACCTTAACTAGTAGGCCAGAGTAAGTGTTAAGACCTTAACCTGTAGGCCAGAGTAAGAGTTAAGACCTTAACCATTAGGCCAGAGTACGAGTCTAAGACCTTAGCTATTAGGCCAGACTAAAAGTTAAGACCTTAGCTATTAGGCCAGAGTAAGAGTTAAGACCTTAACCATTGGGCCATAGTATGAGTCTAAGACCTTAGCTATTAGGCCAGAGTAAGAGTTAAGACCTTAACCAGTAGGCCAGAGTAAGAGTTAAGACCTTAACCATTAGGCCAGAGTACAAGTCTAGGACCTTAGCTATTAGGCCAGAGTAAGAGTTAAGATTTTAACCAGTAGGCCAGAGTAAGAGTTAAGACCTTAACCTGTAGGCCATAGTACTAGTCTAAGACCTTAGCTATTAGGCCAGAGTAAGAGTTAAGACCTTAACCAGCAGGCCAGAGTAAGAGTTAAGACCTTAAAAATTAGGCCAGAGTACGAGTCTAAGACCTTAGCTATTAGGCCAGAGTAAGAGTTAAGACCTTAACTAGTAGGCCAGAGTAAGAGTTAAGACCTTAACCTGTAGGCCAGAGTAAGAGTTAAGACCTTAACCTTTAGGCCAGAGTATGAGTCTAAGACATTAGCTATTAGGCCAGAGTAAGAGTTCAGACCTTAACCAGTAGGCCAGAGTAAGAGTTAAGACCTTAACCATTAGGCCATAGTACGAGTCTAAGACCTTAGCTATTAGGCCAGAGTAAGAGTTAAGACCTTAGCTATTAGGCCAGAGTAAGAGATAAGACCTTAACCAGTAGGCCAGAGTACGAGTCTAAGACCTTAGCTATTAGGCCAGAGTACGAGTCTAAGACCTTAGCTATTAGGCCAGAGTAAGAGTTAAGACCTTAACCATTAGGCCAGTGTACGAGTCTAAGACCTTAGCTATTAGGCCAGAGTAAGAGTTAAGACCTTAGCTATTAGGCCAGAGTAAGAGTTAAGACCTTAACCAGTAGGCCAGAGTACGAGTCTAAGACCTTAGCTATTAGGCCAGAGTACGAGTCAAGACCTTAACCATTAGGCCAGACTAAGAGTTAAGACCTTAACCTGTAGACCATAGTACGAGTCTAAGACCTTAGCTATTAGGCCAGAGTAAGAGTTAAGACCTTAACCATTAGGCCAGAGTACGAGTCTAAAACCTTAGCTATTAGGCCAGACTAAAAGTTAAGACCTTAGCTATTAGGCCAGAGTAGGAGTTAAGACCTTAGCTATTAGGCCAGAGTAAGAGTTAAGACCTTAACCAGTAGGCCAGAGTACGAGTCTAAGACCTTAGCTATTAGGCCAGAGTACGAGTCTAAGACCTTAGCTATTAGACCAGAGTAAGAGTTAAGACCTTAACCATTAGGCCAGAGTATGAGTCAAAGACCTTAGCTATTAGGCCAGAGTAAGAGTTAAGACCTTAACCAGTAGGCCAGAGTAAGAGTTAAGACCTTAACCTGTAGGCCAGAGTAAGAGTTAAGACCTTAACCATTAGGCCAGAGTACGAGTCTAAGACCTTAGCTATTAGGCCAGAGGAAGAGTTCAGACCTTAACCAGTAGGGCAGAGTAAGAGTTAAGACCTTAACCATTAGGCCATAGTATGAGTCTAAGACCTTAGCTATTAGGCCAGAGTAAGAGTTAAGACCTTAGCTATTAGGCCAGAGTAAGAGTTAAGACCTTAACCAGTAGGCCAGAGTACGAGTCTAAGACCTTAGCTATTAGGCCAGAGTACGAGTCTAAGACCTTAGCTATTAGGCCAGAGTAAGTGTTAAGACCTTAACCATTAGGCCAGAGTACGAGTCTAAGACCTTAGCTATTAGGCCAGAGTAAGAGTTAAGACCTTAGCTATTAGGCCAGAGTAAGAGTTAAGACCTTAACCGGTAGGCCAGAGTACGAGTCTAAGACCTTAGCTATTAGGCCAGAGTACGAGTCTAAGACCTTAGCTATTAGGCCAGAGTAAGTGTTAAGACCTTAACCATTAGGCCAGATAAGAGTTAAGACTTTAACCTGTAGACCATAGTACGAGTCTAAGACCTTAGCTATTAGGCCAGAGTAAGAGTTAAGACATTAACCTTTAGGCCAGAGTACGAGTCTAAGGCCTTAGCTATTAGGCCAGAGTAAGAGTTAAGACCTTAGCTATTAGGCCAGAGTAAGAGTTAAGACCTTAACCAGAAGGCCAGAGTAAGAGTTAAGACCTTAACTATTAGGCCGAAGTATGAGTTTAAGACCTTAGCTATTATGCCAGAGTAAGGGTTAAGACCTTAAGCATTAGGCCAGAGTACGAGTCTAAGATCTTAGCTATTAGGCCAGAGTAAGAGTTAAGACCTTAGCTATTAGGCCAGAGTAAGAGTTAAGACCTTAACCATTAGGCCATAGTACGAGTCTAAGACCTTAGCTATTAGGCCAGAGTAAGAGTTAAGACCTTACCTATTAGGCCAGAGTATGAGTTAAGACCTTAACCATTAGGCCAGAGTACGAGTCGAATACCTTAGCTATTAGGCCAGAGTAATAGTTAAGACCTTAGCTATTAGGCCAGAGTAAGAGTTAAGAGCTTAACCTGTAGGCCAGAGTACGAGTCTAAGACCTTAGCTATTAGGCCAGAGTAAGAGTGAAGACATTAGCTATTAGGCCATTGTAAGTGTTAAGACCTTAACCATTAGGCCAGAGTACGAGTCTAAAACCTTAGCTATTAGGCCAGAGTAAGAGTTAAGACCTTAACCATTATGCCAGAGTACGAGTCTAAGACCTTAGCTATTAGGCCAGAGTAAAAGTTAAGACCTTAGCTATTAGGCCAGAGTAAGAGTTAAGACCTTAACCATTAGGCCATAGTATGAGTCTAAGACCTTAGCTTTTGAGCCAGAGTAAGAGTTAAGACCTTAACCAGCAGGCCAGTTTAAGAGTTAAGACCTTAACCATTAGGCCAGAGTACAAGTCTAGGACCTTAGCTATTAGGCCAGAGTAAGAGTTAAGACTTTAACCAGTAGGCCAGAGTAAGAGTTAAGACCTTAACCTGTAGGCCATAGTACTAGTCTAAGACCTTAGCTATTAGGCCACAGTAAGAGTTAAGACCTTAACCAGCAGGCCAGAGTAAGAGTTAAGACCTTAAAAATTAGGCCAGAGTACGAGTCTAAGACCTTAGCTATTAGGCCAGAGTAAGAGTTAAGACCTTAACCAGTAGGCCAGAGTACGAGTCTAAAACCTTAGCTATTAGGCCAGACTAAAAGTTAAGACCTTAGCTATTAGGCCAGAGTAAGAGTTCAGACCTTAACCAGTAGGCCAGAGTAAGAGTTAAGACCTTAACCATTAGGCCATAGTACGAGTCTAAGACCTTAGCTATTAGGCCAGAGTAAGAGTTAAGACCTTAACCAGTAGGCCAGAGTACGAGTCTAAAACCTTAGCTATTAGGCCAGACTAAAAGTTAAGACCTTAGCTATTAGGCCAGAGTAAGAGTTCAGACCTTAACCAGTAGGCCAGAGTAAGAGTTAAGACCTTAACCATTAGGCCAGAGTACAAGTCTAAGACCTTAGCTATTAGGCCAGAGTAAGAGTTCAGACCTTAACCAGTAGGCCAGAGTAAGAGTTAAGACCTTAACCATTAGGCCATAGTACGAGTCTAAGACCTTAGCTATTAGGCCAGAGTAAGAGTTAAGACCTTAGCTATTAGGCCAGAGTAAGAGATAAGACCTTAACCAGTAGGCCAGAGTACGAGTCTAAGACCTTAGCTATTAGGCCAGAGTACGAGTCTAAGACCTTAGCTATTAGGCCAGAGTAAGAGTTAAGACCTTAACCATTAGGCCAGTGTACGAGTCTAAGACCTTAGCTATTAGGCCAGAGTAAGAGTTAAGACCTTAGCTATTAGGCCAGAGTAAGAGTTAAGACCTTAACCAGTAGGCCAGAGTACGAGTCTAAGACCTTAGCTATTAGGCCAGAGTACGAGTCAAGACCTTAACCATTAGGCCAGACTAAGAGTTAAGACCTTAACCTGTAGACCATAGTACGAGTCTAAGACCTTAGCTATTAGGCCAGAGTAAGAGTTAAGACCTTAACCATTAGGCCAGAGTACGAGTCTAAAACCTTAGCTATTAGGCCAGACTAAAAGTTAAGACCTTAGCTATTAGGCCAGAGTAAGAGTTAAGACCTTAGCTATTAGGCCAGAGTAAGAGTTAAGACCTTAACCAGTAGGCCAGAGTACGAGTCTAAGACCTTAGCTATTAGGCCAGAGTACGAGTCTAAGACCTTAGCTATTAGGCCAGAGTAAGAGTTAAGACCTTAACCATTAGGCCAGAGTATGAGTCAAAGACCTTAGCTATTAGGCCAGAGTAAGAGTTAAGACCTTAACCAGTAGGCCAGAGTAAGAGTTAAGACCTTAACCTGTAGGCCAGAGTAAGAGTTAAGACCTTAACCATTAGGCCAGAGTACGAGTCTAAGACCTTAGCTATTAGGCCAGAGGAAGAGTTCAGACCTTAACCAGTAGGGCAGAGTAAGAGTTAAGACCTTAACCATTAGGCCATAGTACGAGTCTAAGACCTTAGCTATTAGGCCAGAGTAAGAGTTAAGACCTTAGCTATTAGGCCAGAGTAAGAGTTAAGACCTTAACCAGTAGGCCAGAGTACGAGTCTAAGACCTTAGCTATTAGGCCAGAGTACGAGTCTAAGACCTTAGCTATTACGCCAGAGTAAGTGTTAAGACCTTAACCATTAGGCCAGAGTACGAGTCTAAGACCTTAGCTATTAGGCCAGAGTAAGAGTTAAGACCTTAGCTATTAGGCCAGAGTAAGAGTTAAGACCTTAACCAGTAGGCCAGAGTACGAGTCTAAGACCTTAGCTATTAGGCCAGAGTACGAGTCTAAGACCTTAGCTATTAGGCCAGAGCAAGAGTTAAGACCTTAACCATTAGGCCAGATAAGAGTTAAGACTTTAACCTGTAGACCATAGTACGAGTCTAAGACCTTAGCTATTAGGCCAGAGTAAGAGTTAAGACATTAACCTTTAGGCCAGAGTACGAGTCTAAGGCCTTAGCTATTAGGCCAGAGTAAGAGTTAAGACCTTAGCTATTAGGCCAGAGTAAGAGTTAAGACCTTAACCAGAAGGCCAGAGTAAGAGTTAAGACCTTAACTATTAGGCCGAAGTATGAGTTTAAGACCTTAGCTATTATGCCAGAGTAAGGGTTAAGACCTTAAGCATTAGGCCAGAGTACGAGTCTAAGATCTTAGCTATTAGGCCAGAGTAAGAGTTAAGACCTTAGCTATTAGGCCAGAGTAAGAGTTAAGACCTTAACCATTAGGCCATAGTACAAGTCTAAGACCTTAGCTATTAGGCCAGAGTAAGAGTTAAGACCTTACCTATTAGGCCAGAGTATGAGTTAAGACCTTAACCATTAGGCCAGAGTACGAGTCGAATACCTTAGCTATTAGGCCAGAGTAATAGTTAAGACCTTAGCTATTAGGCCAGAGTAAGAGTTAAGAGCTTAACCTGTAGGCCAGAGTACGAGTCTAAGACCTTAGCTATTAGGCCAGAGTAAGAGTGAAGACATTAGCTATTAGGCCATTGTAAGTGTTAAGACCTTAACCATTAGGCCAGAGTACGAGTCTAAAACCTTAGCTATTAGGCCAGAGTAAGAGTTAAGACCTTAACCATTATGCCAGAGTACGAGTCTAAGACCTTAGCTATTAGGCCAGAGTAAAAGTTAAGACCTTAGCTATTAGGCCAGAGTAAGAGTTAAGACCTTAACCATTAGGCCATAGTATGTGTCTAAGACCTTAGCTATTGAGCCAGAGTAAGAGTTAAGACCTTAACCAGCAGGCCAGTTTAAGAGTTAAGACCTTAACCATTAGGCCAGAGTACAAGTCTAGGACCTTAGCTATTAGGCCAGAGTAAGAGTTAAGACTTTAACCAGTAGGCCAGAGTAAGAGTTAAGACCTTAACCTGTAGGCCATAGTACTAGTCTAAGACCTTAGCTATTAGGCCAGAGTAAGAGTTAAGACCTTAACCAGCAGGCCAGAGTAAGAGTTAAGACCTTAAAAATTAGGCCAGAGTACGAGTCTAAGACCTTAGCTATTAGGCCAGAGTAAGAGTTAAGACCTTAACCAGTAGGCCAGAGTACGAGTCTAAAACCTTAGCTATTAGGCCAGACTAAAAGTTAAGACCTTAGCTATTAGGCCAGAGTAAGAGTTCAGACCTTAACCAGTAGGCCAGAGTAAGAGTTAAGACCTTAACCATTAGGCCATAGTACGAGTCTAAGACCTTAGCTATTAGGCCAGAGTAAGAGTTAAGACCTTAACCAGTAGGCCAGAGTACGAGTCTAAAACCTTAGCTATTAGGCCAGACTAAAAGTTAAGACCTTAGCTATTAGGCCAGAGTAAGAGTTCAGACCTTAACCAGTAGGCCAGAGTAAGAGTTAAGACCTTAACCATTAGGCCAGAGTACAAGTCTAGGACCTTAGCTATTAGGCCAGAGTAAGAATTAAGACTTTAACCAGTAGGCCAGAGTAAGATTTAAGACCTTAACCTGTAGGCCATATACTAGTCTAAGACCTTAGCTATTAGGCCAGAGTAAGAGTTAAGACCTTAACCATTAGGCCAGAGTACGAGTCTAAGACCTTAGCTATTAGGCCAGACTAAAAGTTAAGACCTTAGCTATTAGGCCAGAGTAAGAGTTAAGACCTTAACCATTAGGCCATAGTATGAGTCTAAGACCTTAGCTATTAGGCCAGAGTAAGAGTTAAGACCTTAACTAGTAGGCCAGAGTAAGAGTTAAGACCTTAACCTGTAGGCCAGAGTAAGAGTTAAGACCTTAACCATTAGGCCAGAGTACGAGTCTAAGACCTTAGCTATTAGGCCAGAGTAAGAGTTCAGACCTTAACCAGTAGGCCAGAGTAAGAGTTAAGACCTTAACCATTAGGCCATAGTACGAGTCTAAGACCTTAGCTATTAGGCCAGAGTAAGAGTTAAGACCTTAGCTATTAGGCCAGAGTAAGAGTTAAGACCTTAGCCAGTAGGCCAGAGTACGAGTTTAAGACCTTAGCTATTAGGTCAGAGTACGAGTCTAAGACCTTAGCTATTAGGCCAGAGTAAGAGTTAAGACCTTAACCATTAGGCCAGAGTACGAGTCTAAGACCTTATCTATTAGGCCAGAGTAAGAGTTAAGACCTTAGTTATTAGGCCAGAGTAAGAGTTAAGACCTTAACCAGTAGGCCAGAGTACGAGTCTAAGACCTTAGCTATTAGGCCAGAGTATGAGTCTAAGACCTTAGCTATTAGGCCAGAGTAAGAGTTAAGACCTTAACCATTAGGCCAGACTAAGAGTTAAGACCTTAACCTGTAGACCATAGTACGAGTCTAAGACCTTAGCTATTAGGCCAGAGTAAGAGTTAAGACCTTAACCATTAGGCCAGAGTACGAGTCTAAAACCTTAGCTATTAGGCCAGACTAAAAGTTAAGACCTTAGCTATTAGGTCAGAGTAAGAGTTAAGACCTTAACCATTAAGCCATAGTATGAGTCTAAGACCTTAGCTATTAGGCCAGAGTAAGAGTTAATACTTTAAACAGTAGGGCAGAGTAAGAGTTAAGACCTTAACATGTAGGCCATAGTACTAGTCTGAGACTTAAGCTATTAGGCCAGAGTAAGATTTAAGACCTTAACCAGTAGGCCCCAGTAAGAGTTAAGACCTTATCCATCAGGCCAGAGTACGAGTCTAAGACCTTAGCTATTAGGCCAGAGTAAGAGTTAAGACCTTAGCTATTAGGCCAGAGTAAGAGTTAAGACATTAACCTTTAGGCCAGAGTACGAGTCTAAGGCCTTAGCTATTAGGCCAGAGTAAGAGTTAAGACCTTAGCTATTAGGCCAGAGTAAGAGTTAAGACCTTAACCAGAAGGCCAGAGTAAGAGTTAAGACCTTAACCATTAGGCCCAAGTATGAGTTTAAGACCTTAGCTATTATGCCAGAGTAAGAGTTAAGACCTTAAGCATTAGGCCAGAGTACGAGTCTAAGATCTTAGCTATTAGGCCAGAGTAAGAGTTAAGACCTTAACCAGTAGGCCAGAGTACGAGTCTAAGACCTTAGCTATTAGGCCAGAGTATGAGTCTAAGACCTTAGCTATTAGGCCAGAGTAAGAGTTAAGACCTTAGCTATTAGGCCAGAGTAAGAGTTAAGACCTTAACCATTAGGCCATAGTACTAGTCTAAGACCTTAGCTATTAGGCCAGAGTAAGAGTTAAGACCTTACCTATTAGGCCAGAGTAAGAGTTAAGACCTTAACCATTAGGCCAGAGTACGAGTCTAATACCTTAGCTATTAGGCCAGAGTAATAGTTAAGACCTTAGCTATTAGGCCAGAGTAAGAGTTAAGAGCTTCTCCTGTAGGCCAGAGTACGAGTCTAAGACCTTAGCTATTAGGCCAGAGTAAGAGTGAAGACATTAGCTATTAGGCCATTGTAAGTGTTAAGACCTTAACCATTAGGCCAGAGTACGAGTCTAAGACCTTAGCTATTAGGCCAGAGTAAGAGTTAAGACCTTAACCATTATGCCAGAGTACGAGTCTAAGACCTTAGCTATTAGGCCAGAGTAAGAGTTAAGACATTAACCTTTAGGCCAGAGTACGAGTCTAAGGCCTTAGCTATTAGGCCAGAGTAAGAGTTAAGACCTTAGCTATTAGGCCAGAGTAAGAGTTAAGACCTTAACCAGAAGGCCAGAGTAAGAGTTAAGACCTTAACTATTAGGCCGAAGTATGAGTTTAAGACCTTAGCTATTATGCCAGAGTAAGGGTTAAGACCTTAAGCATTAGGCCAGAGTACGAGTCTAAGATCTTAGCTATTAGGCCAGAGTAAGAGTTAAGACCTTAGCTATTAGGCCAGAGTAAGAGTTAAGACCTTAACCATTAGGCCATAGTACGAGTCTAAGACCTTAGCTATTAGGCCAGAGTAAGAGTTAAGACCTTACCTATTAGGCCAGAGTATGAGTTAAGACCTTAACCATTAGGCCAGAGTACGAGTCGAATACCTTAGCTATTAGGCCAGAGTAATGGTTAAGACCTTAGCTATTAGGCCAGAGTAAGAGTTAAGAGCTTAACCTGTAGGCCAGAGTACGAGTCTAAGACCTTAGCTATTAGGCCAGAGTAAGAGTGAAGACATTAGCTATTAGGCCATTGTAAGTGTTAAGACCTTAACCATTAGACCAGAGTACGAGTCTAAAACCTTAGCTATTAGGCCAGAGTAAGAGTTAAGACCTTAACCATTATGCCAGAGTACGAGTCTAAGACCTTAGCTATTAGGCCAGAGTAAAAGTTAAGACCTTAGCTATTAGGCCAGAGTAAGAGTTAAGACCTTAACCATTAGGCCATAGTATGAGTCTAAGACCTTAGCTATTGAGCCAGAGTAAGAGTTAAGACCTTAACCAGCAGGCCAGTTTAAGAGTTAAGACCTTAACCATTAGGCCAGAGTACAAGTCTAGGACCTTAGCTATTAGGCCAGAGTAAGAGTTAAGACTTTAACCAGTAGGCCAGAGTAAGAGTTAAGACCTTAACCTGTAGGCCATAGTACTAGTCTAAGACCTTAGCTATTAGGCCAGAGTAAGAGTTAAGACCTTAACCAGCAGGCCAGAGTAAGAGTTAAGACCTTAAAAATTAGGCCAGAGTACGAGTCTAAGACCTTAGCTATTAGGCCAGAGTAAGAGTTAAGACCTTAACCATTAAGCCATAGTATGAGTCTAAGACCTTAGCTATTAGGCCAGAGTAAGAGTTAATACTTTAAACAGTAGGGCAGAGTAAGAGTTAAGACCTTAACATGTAGGCCATAGTACTAGTCTGAGACTTAAGCTATTAGGCCAGAGTAAGATTTAAGACCTTAACCAGTAGGCCCCAGTAAGAGTTAAGACCTTATCCATCAGGCCAGAGTACGAGTCTAAGACCTTAGCTATTAGGCCAGAGTAAGAGTTAAGACCTTAGCTATTAGGCCAGAGTAAGAGTTAAGACATTAACCTTTAGGCCAGAGTACGAGTCTAAGGCCTTAGCTATTAGGCCAGAGTAAGAGTTAAGACCTTAGCTATTAGGCCAGAGTAAGAGTTAAGACCTTAACCAGAAGGCCAGAGTAAGAGTTAAGACCTTAACCATTAGGCCCAAGTATGAGTTTAAGACCTTAGCTATTATGCCAGAGTAAGAGTTAAGACCTTAAGCATTAGGCCAGAGTACGAGTCTAAGATCTTAGCTATTAGGCCAGAGTAAGAGTTAAGACCTTAACCAGTAGGCCAGAGTACGAGTCTAAGACCTTAGCTATTAGGCCAGAGTATGAGTCTAAGACCTTAGCTATTAGGCCAGAGTAAGAGTTAAGACCTTAGCTATTAGGCCAGAGTAAGAGTTAAGACCTTAACCATTAGGCCATAGTACTAGTCTAAGACCTTAGCTATTAGGCCAGAGTAAGAGTTAAGACCTTACCTATTAGGCCAGAGTAAGAGTTAAGACCTTAACCATTAGGCCAGAGTACGAGTCTAATACCTTAGCTATTAGGCCAGAGTAATAGTTAAGACCTTAGCTATTAGGCCAGAGTAAGAGTTAAGAGCTTCTCCTGTAGGCCAGAGTACGAGTCTAAGACCTTAGCTATTAGGCCAGAGTAAGAGTGAAGACATTAGCTATTAGGCCATTGTAAGTGTTAAGACCTTAACCATTAGGCCAGAGTACGAGTCTAAGACCTTAGCTATTAGGCCAGAGTAAGAGTTAAGACCTTAACCATTATGCCAGAGTACGAGTCTAAGACCTTAGCTATTAGGCCAGAGTAAGAGTTAAGACATTAACCTTTAGGCCAGAGTACGAGTCTAAGGCCTTAGCTATTAGGCCAGAGTAAGAGTTAAGACCTTAGCTATTAGGCCAGAGTAAGAGTTAAGACCTTAACCAGAAGGCCAGAGTAAGAGTTAAGACCTTAACTATTAGGCCGAAGTATGAGTTTAAGACCTTAGCTATTATGCCAGAGTAAGGGTTAAGACCTTAAGCATTAGGCCAGAGTACGAGTCTAAGATCTTAGCTATTAGGCCAGAGTAAGAGTTAAGACCTTAGCTATTAGGCCAGAGTAAGAGTTAAGACCTTAACCATTAGGCCATAGTACGAGTCTAAGACCTTAGCTATTAGGCCAGAGTAAGAGTTAAGACCTTACCTATTAGGCCAGAGTATGAGTTAAGACCTTAACCATTAGGCCAGAGTACGAGTCGAATACCTTAGCTATTAGGCCAGAGTAATGGTTAAGACCTTAGCTATTAGGCCAGAGTAAGAGTTAAGAGCTTAACCTGTAGGCCAGAGTACGAGTCTAAGACCTTAGCTATTAGGCCAGAGTAAGAGTGAAGACATTAGCTATTAGGCCATTGTAAGTGTTAAGACCTTAACCATTAGACCAGAGTACGAGTCTAAAACCTTAGCTATTAGGCCAGAGTAAGAGTTAAGACCTTAACCATTATGCCAGAGTACGAGTCTAAGACCTTAGCTATTAGGCCAGAGTAAAAGTTAAGACCTTAGCTATTAGGCCAGAGTAAGAGTTAAGACCTTAACCATTAGGCCATAGTATGAGTCTAAGACCTTAGCTATTGAGCCAGAGTAAGAGTTAAGACCTTAACCAGCAGGCCAGTTTAAGAGTTAAGACCTTAACCATTAGGCCAGAGTACAAGTCTAGGACCTTAGCTATTAGGCCAGAGTAAGAGTTAAGACTTTAACCAGTAGGCCAGAGTAAGAGTTAAGACCTTAACCTGTAGGCCATAGTACTAGTCTAAGACCTTAGCTATTAGGCCAGAGTAAGAGTTAAGACCTTAACCAGCAGGCCAGAGTAAGAGTTAAGACCTTAAAAATTAGGCCAGAGTACGAGTCTAAGACCTTAGCTATTAGGCCAGAGTAAGAGTTAAAGACCTTAACCAGTAGGCCAGAGTACGAGTCTAAAACCTTAGCTATTAGGCCAGACTAAAAGTTAAGACCTTAGCTATTAGGCCAGAGTAAGAGTTCAGACCTTAACCAGTAGGCCAGAGTAAGAGTTAAGACCTTAACCATTAGGCCATAGTACGAGTCTAAGACCTTAGCTATTAGGCCAGAGTAAGAGTTAAGACCTTAACCAGTAGGCCAGAGTACGAGTCTAAAACCTTAGCTATTAGGCCAGACTAAAAGTTAAGACCTTAGCTATTAGGCCAGAGTAAGAGTTCAGACCTTAACCAGTAGGCCAGAGTAAGAGTTAAGACCTTAACCATTAGGCCAGAGTACAAGTCTAGGACCTTAGCTATTAGGCCAGAGTAAGAGTTAAGACTTTAACCAGTAGGCCAGAGTAAGATTTAAGACCTTAACCTGTAGGCCATATACTAGTCTAAGACCTTAGCTATTAGGCCAGAGTAAGAGTTAAGACCTTAACCATTAGGCCAGAGTACGAGTCTAAGACCTTAGCTATTAGGCCAGACTAAAAGTTAAGACCTTAGCTATTAGGCCAGAGTAAGAGTTAAGACCTTAACCATTAGGCCATAGTATGAGTCTAAGACCTTAGCTATTAGGCCAGAGTAAGAGTTAAGACCTTAACTAGTAGGCCAGAGTAAGAGTTAAGACCTTAACCTGTAGGCCAGAGTAAGAGTTAAGACCTTAACCATTAGGCCAGAGTACGAGTCTAAGACCTTAGCTATTAGGCCAGAGTAAGAGTTCAGACCTTAACCAGTAGGCCAGAGTAAGAGTTAAGACCTTAACCATTAGGCCATAGTACGAGTCTAAGACCTTAGCTATTAGGCCAGAGTAAGAGTTAAGACCTTAGCTATTAGGCCAGAGTAAGAGTTAAGACCTTAGCCAGTAGGCCAGAGTACGAGTTTAAGACCTTAGCTATTAGGTCAGAGTACGAGTCTAAGACCTTAGCTATTAGGCCAGAGTAAGAGTTAAGACCTTAACCATTAGGCCAGAGTACGAGTCTAAGACCTTATCTATTAGGCCAGAGTAAGAGTTAAGACCTTAGTTATTAGGCCAGAGTAAGAGTTAAGACCTTAACCAGTAGGCCAGAGTACGAGTCTAAGACCTTAGCTATTAGGCCAGAGTATGAGTCTAAGACCTTAGCTATTAGGCCAGAGTAAGAGTTAAGACCTTAACCATTAGGCCAGACTAAGAGTTAAGACCTTAACCTGTAGTCCATAGTACGAGTCTAAGACCTTAGCTATTAGGCCAGAGTAAGAGTTAAGACCTTAACCATTAGGCCAGAGTACGAGTCTAAAACCTTAGCTATTAGGCCAGACTAAAAGTTAAGACCTTAGCTATTAGGTCAGAGTAAGAGTTAAGACCTTAACCATTAAGCCATAGTACGAGTCTAAGACCTTAGCTATTAGGCCAGAGTAAGAGTTAATACTTTAAACAGTAGGGCAGAGTAAGAGTTAAGACCTTAACATGTAGGCCATAGTACTAGTCTAAGACTTAAGCTATTAGGCCAGAGTAAGATTTAAGACCTTAACCAGTAGGCCCCAGTAAGAGTTAAGACCTTATCCATAAGGCCAGAGTACGAGTCTAAGACCTTATCTATTAGGCCAGAGTAAGAGTTAAGACCTTAGTTATTAGGCCAGAGTAAGAGTTAAGACCTTAACCAGTAGGCCAGAGTACGAGTCTAAGACCTTAGCTATTAGGCCAGAGTATGAGTCTAAGACCTTAGCTATTAGGCCAGAGTAAGAGTTAAGACCTTAACCAGCAGGCCAGTTTAAGAGTTAAGACCTTAACCATTAGGCCAGAGTACAAGTCTAGGACCTTAGCTATTAGGCCAGAGTAAGAGTTAAGACTTTAACCAGTAGGCCAGAGTAAGAGTTAAGACCTTAACCTGTAGGCCATAGTACTAGTCTAAGACCTTAGCTATTAGGCCAGAGTAAGAGTTAAGACCTTAACCAGCAGGCCAGAGTAAGAGTTAAGACCTTAAAAATTAGGCCAGAGTACGAGTCTAAGACCTTAGCTATTAGGCCAGAGTAAGAGTTAAGACCTTAACCAGTAGGCCAGAGTACGAGTCTAAAACCTTAGCTATTAGGCCAGACTAAAAGTTAAGACCTTAGCTATTAGGCCAGAGTAAGAGTTCAGACCTTAACCAGTAGGCCAGAGTAAGAGTTAAGACCTTAACCATTAGGCCATAGTACGAGTCTAAGACCTTAGCTATTAGGCCAGAGTAAGAGTTAAGACCTTAACCAGTAGGCCAGAGTACGAGTCTAAAACCTTAGCTATTAGGCCAGACTAAAAGTTAAGACCTTAGCTATTAGGCCAGAGTAAGAGTTCAGACCTTAACCAGTAGGCCAGAGTAAGAGTTAAGACCTTAACCATTAGGCCAGAGTACAAGTCTAGGACCTTAGCTATTAGGCCAGAGTAAGAGTTAAGACTTTAACCAGTAGGCCAGTGTAAGATTTAAGACCTTAACCTGTAGGCCATATACTAGTCTAAGACCTTAGCTATTAGGCCAGAGTAAGAGTTAAGACCTTAACCATTAGGCCAGAGTACGAGTCTAAGACCTTAGCTATTAGGCCAGACTAAAAGTTAAGACCTTAGCTATTAGGCCAGAGTAAGAGTTAAGACCTTAACCATTAGGCCATAGTATGAGTCTAAGACCTTAGCTATTAGGCCAGAGTAAGAGTTAAGACCTTAACTAGTAGGCCAGAGTAAGAGTTAAGACCTTAACCTGTAGGCCAGAGTAAGAGTTAAGACCTTAACCATTAGGCCAGAGTACGAGTCTAAGACCTTAGCTATTAGGCCAGAGTAAGAGTTCAGACCTTAACCAGTAGGCCAGAGTAAGAGTTAAGACCTTAACCATTAGGCCATAGTACGAGTCTAAGACCTTAGCTATTAGGCCAGAGTAAGAGTTAAGACCTTAGCTATTAGGCCAGAGTAAGAGTTAAGACCTTAGCCAGTAGGCCAGAGTACGAGTTTAAGACCTTAGCTATTAGGTCAGAGTACGAGTCTAAGACCTTAGCTATTAGGCCAGAGTAAGAGTTAAGACCTTAACCATTAGGCCAGAGTACGAGTCTAAGACCTTATCTATTAGGCCAGAGTAAGAGTTAAGACCTTAGTTATTAGGCCAGAGTAAGAGTTAAGACCTTAACCAGTAGGCCAGAGTACGAGTCTAAGACCTTAGCTATTAGGCCAGAGTATGAGTCTAAGACCTTAGCTATTAGGCCAGAGTAAGAGTTAAGACCTTAACCATTAGGCCAGACTAAGAGTTAAGACCTTAACCTGTAGACCATAGTACGAGTCTAAGACCTTAGCTATTAGGCCAGAGTAAGAGTTAAGACCTTAACCATTAGGCCAGAGTACGAGTCTAAAACCTTAGCTATTAGGCCAGACTAAAAGTTAAGACCTTAGCTATTAGGTCAGAGTAAGAGTTAAGACCTTAACCATTAAGCCATAGTACGAGTCTAAGACCTTAGCTATTAGGCCAGAGTAAGAGTTAATACTTTAAACAGTAGGGCAGAGTAAGAGTTAAGACCTTAACATGTAGGCCATAGTACTAGTCTGAGACTTAAGCTATTAGGCCAGAGTAAGATTTAAGACCTTAACCAGTAGGCCCCAGTAAGAGTTAAGACCTTATCCATCAGGCCAGAGTACGAGTCTAAGACCTTAGCTATTAGGCCAGAGTAAGAGTTAAGACCTTAGCTATTAGGCCAGAGTAAGAGTTAAGACATTAACCTTTAGGCCAGAGTACGAGTCTAAGGCCTTAGCTATTAGGCCAGAGTAAGAGTTAAGACCTTAGCTATTAGGCCAGAGTAAGAGTTAAGACCTTAACCAGAAGGCCAGAGTAAGAGTTAAGACCTTAACCATTAGGCCCAAGTATGAGTTTAAGACCTTAGCTATTATGCCAGAGTAAGAGTTAAGACCTTAAGCATTAGGCCAGAGTACGAGTCTAAGATCTTAGCTATTAGGCCAGAGTAAGAGTTAAGACCTTAACCAGTAGGCCAGAGTACGAGTCTAAGACCTTAGCTATTAGGCCAGAGTATGAGTCTAAGACCTTAGCTATTAGGCCAGAGTAAGAGTTAAGACCTTAGCTATTAGGCCAGAGTAAGAGTTAAGACCTTAACCATTAGGCCATAGTACTAGTCTAAGACCTTAGCTATTAGGCCAGAGTAAGAGTTAAGACCTTACCTATTAGGCCAGAGTAAGAGTTAAGACCTTAACCATTAGGCCAGAGTACGAGTCTAATACCTTAGCTATTAGGCCAGAGTAATAGTTAAGACCTTAGCTATTAGGCCAGAGTAAGAGTTAAGAGCTTCTCCTGTAGGCCAGAGTACGAGTCTAAGACCTTAGCTATTAGGCCAGAGTAAGAGTGAAGACATTAGCTATTAGGCCATTGTAAGTGTTAAGACCTTAACCATTAGGCCAGAGTACGAGTCTAAGACCTTAGCTATTAGGCCAGAGTAAGAGTTAAGACCTTAACCATTATGCCAGAGTACGAGTCTAAGACCTTAGCTATTAGGCCAGAGTAAGAGTTAAGACATTAACCTTTAGGCCAGAGTACGAGTCTAAGGCCTTAGCTATTAGGCCAGAGTAAGAGTTAAGACCTTAGCTATTAGGCCAGAGTAAGAGTTAAGACCTTAACCAGAAGGCCAGAGTAAGAGTTAAGACCTTAACTATTAGGCCGAAGTATGAGTTTAAGACCTTAGCTATTATGCCAGAGTAAGGGTTAAGACCTTAAGCATTAGGCCAGAGTACGAGTCTAAGATCTTAGCTATTAGGCCAGAGTAAGAGTTAAGACCTTAGCTATTAGGCCAGAGTAAGAGTTAAGACCTTAACCATTAGGCCATAGTACGAGTCTAAGACCTTAGCTATTAGGCCAGAGTAAGAGTTAAGACCTTACCTATTAGGCCAGAGTATGAGTTAAGACCTTAACCATTAGGCCAGAGTACGAGTCGAATACCTTAGCTATTAGGCCAGAGTAATGGTTAAGACCTTAGCTATTAGGCCAGAGTAAGAGTTAAGAGCTTAACCTGTAGGCCAGAGTACGAGTCTAAAACCTTAGCTATTAGGCCAGACTAAAAGTTAAGACCTTAGCTATTAGGCCAGAGTAAGAGTTCAGACCTTAACCAGTAGGCCAGAGTAAGAGTTAAGACCTTAACCATTAGGCCATAGTACGAGTCTAAGACCTTAGCTATTAGGCCAGAGTAAGAGTTAAGACCTTAACCAGTAGGCCAGAGTACGAGTCTAAAACCTTAGCTATTAGGCCAGACTAAAAGTTAAGACCTTAGCTATTAGGCCAGAGTAAGAGTTCAGACCTTAACCAGTAGGCCAGAGTAAGAGTTAAGACCTTAACCATTAGGCCAGAGTACAAGTCTAGGACCTTAGCTATTAGGCCAGAGTAAGAGTTAAGACTTTAACCAGTAGGCCAGAGTAAGATTTAAGACCTTAACCTGTAGGCCATATACTAGTCTAAGACCTTAGCTATTAGGCCAGAGTAAGAGTTAAGACCTTAACCATTAGGCCAGAGTACGAGTCTAAGACCTTAGCTATTAGGCCAGACTAAAAGTTAAGACCTTAGCTATTAGGCCAGAGTAAGAGTTAAGACCTTAACCATTAGGCCATAGTATGAGTCTAAGACCTTAGCTATTAGGCCAGAGTAAGAGTTAAGACCTTAACTAGTAGGCCAGAGTAAGAGTTAAGACCTTAACCTGTAGGCCAGAGTAAGAGTTAAGACCTTAACCATTAGGCCAGAGTACGAGTCTAAGACCTTAGCTATTAGGCCAGAGTAAGAGTTCAGACCTTAACCAGTAGGCCAGAGTAAGAGTTAAGACCTTAACCATTAGGCCATAGTACGAGTCTAAGACCTTAGCTATTAGGCCAGAGTAAGAGTTAAGACCTTAGCTATTAGGCCAGAGTAAGAGTTAAGACCTTAGCCAGTAGGCCAGAGTACGAGTTTAAGACCTTAGCTATTAGGTCAGAGTACGAGTCTAAGACCTTAGCTATTAGGCCAGAGTAAGAGTTAAGACCTTAACCATTAGGCCAGAGTACGAGTCTAAGACCTTATCTATTAGGCCAGAGTAAGAGTTAAGACCTTAGTTATTAGGCCAGAGTAAGAGTTAAGACCTTAACCAGTAGGCCAGAGTACGAGTCTAAGACCTTAGCTATTAGGCCAGAGTATGAGTCTAAGACCTTAGCTATTAGGCCAGAGTAAGAGTTAAGACCTTAACCATTAGGCCAGACTAAGAGTTAAGACCTTAACCTGTAGTCCATAGTACGAGTCTAAGACCTTAGCTATTAGGCCAGAGTAAGAGTTAAGACCTTAACCATTAGGCCAGAGTACGAGTCTAAAACCTTAGCTATTAGGCCAGACTAAAAGTTAAGACCTTAGCTATTAGGTCAGAGTAAGAGTTAAGACCTTAACCATTAAGCCATAGTACGAGTCTAAGACCTTAGCTATTAGGCCAGAGTAAGAGTTAATACTTTAAACAGTAGGGCAGAGTAAGAGTTAAGACCTTAACATGTAGGCCATAGTACTAGTCTAAGACTTAAGCTATTAGGCCAGAGTAAGATTTAAGACCTTAACCAGTAGGCCCCAGTAAGAGTTAAGACCTTATCCATAAGGCCAGAGTACGAGTCTAAGACCTTATCTATTAGGCCAGAGTAAGAGTTAAGACCTTAGTTATTAGGCCAGAGTAAGAGTTAAGACCTTAACCAGTAGGCCAGAGTACGAGTCTAAGACCTTAGCTATTAGGCCAGAGTATGAGTCTAAGACCTTAGCTATTAGGCCAGAGTAAGAGTTAAGACCTTAACCAGCAGGCCAGTTTAAGAGTTAAGACCTTAACCATTAGGCCAGAGTACAAGTCTAGGACCTTAGCTATTAGGCCAGAGTAAGAGTTAAGACTTTAACCAGTAGGCCAGAGTAAGAGTTAAGACCTTAACCTGTAGGCCATAGTACTAGTCTAAGACCTTAGCTATTAGGCCAGAGTAAGAGTTAAGACCTTAACCAGCAGGCCAGAGTAAGAGTTAAGACCTTAAAAATTAGGCCAGAGTACGAGTCTAAGACCTTAGCTATTAGGCCAGAGTAAGAGTTAAGACCTTAACCAGTAGGCCAGAGTACGAGTCTAAAACCTTAGCTATTAGGCCAGACTAAAAGTTAAGACCTTAGCTATTAGGCCAGAGTAAGAGTTCAGACCTTAACCAGTAGGCCAGAGTAAGAGTTAAGACCTTAACCATTAGGCCATAGTACGAGTCTAAGACCTTAGCTATTAGGCCAGAGTAAGAGTTAAGACCTTAACCAGTAGGCCAGAGTACGAGTCTAAAACCTTAGCTATTAGGCCAGACTAAAAGTTAAGACCTTAGCTATTAGGCCAGAGTAAGAGTTCAGACCTTAACCAGTAGGCCAGAGTAAGAGTTAAGACCTTAACCATTAGGCCAGAGTACAAGTCTAGGACCTTAGCTATTAGGCCAGAGTAAGAGTTAAGACTTTAACCAGTAGGCCAGTGTAAGATTTAAGACCTTAACCTGTAGGCCATAT
The DNA here is from genome assembly GCF_964204655.1 of Triturus cristatus. Lineage (NCBI taxonomy): Eukaryota > Metazoa > Chordata > Amphibia > Caudata > Salamandridae > Triturus > Triturus cristatus. The sequence goes on from NC_140592.1 coordinate 542,063,166, forward strand.
ACTAGTCTAAGACCTTAGCTATTAGGCCAGAGTAAGAGTTAAGACCTTAACCATTAGGCCAGAGTACGAGTCTAAGACCTTAGCTATTAGGCCAGACTAAAAGTTAAGACCTTAGCTATTAGGCCAGAGTAAGAGTTAAGACCTTAACCATTAGGCCATAGTATGAGTCTAAGACCTTAGCTATTAGGCCAGAGTAAGAGTTAAGACCTTAACTAGTAGGCCAGAGTAAGAGTTAAGACCTTAACCTGTAGGCCAGAGTAAGAGTTAAGACCTTAACCATTAGGCCAGAGTACGAGTCTAAGACCTTAGCTATTAGGCCAGAGTAAGAGTTCAGACCTTAACCAGTAGGCCAGAGTAAGAGTTAAGACCTTAACCATTAGGCCATAGTACGAGTCTAAGACCTTAGCTATTAGGCCAGAGTAAGAGTTAAGACCTTAGCTATTAGGCCAGAGTAAGAGTTAAGACCTTAGCCAGTAGGCCAGAGTACGAGTTTAAGACCTTAGCTATTAGGTCAGAGTACGAGTCTAAGACCTTAGCTATTAGGCCAGAGTAAGAGTTAAGACCTTAACCATTAGGCCAGAGTACGAGTCTAAGACCTTATCTATTAGGCCAGAGTAAGAGTTAAGACCTTAGTTATTAGGCCAGAGTAAGAGTTAAGACCTTAACCAGTAGGCCAGAGTACGAGTCTAAGACCTTAGCTATTAGGCCAGAGTATGAGTCTAAGACCTTAGCTATTAGGCCAGAGTAAGAGTTAAGACCTTAACCATTAGGCCAGACTAAGAGTTAAGACCTTAACCTGTAGACCATAGTACGAGTCTAAGACCTTAGCTATTAGGCCAGAGTAAGAGTTAAGACCTTAACCATTAGGCCAGAGTACGAGTCTAAAACCTTAGCTATTAGGCCAGACTAAAAGTTAAGACCTTAGCTATTAGGTCAGAGTAAGAGTTAAGACCTTAACCATTAAGCCATAGTACGAGTCTAAGACCTTAGCTATTAGGCCAGAGTAAGAGTTAATACTTTAAACAGTAGGGCAGAGTAAGAGTTAAGACCTTAACATGTAGGCCATAGTACTAGTCTGAGACTTAAGCTATTAGGCCAGAGTAAGATTTAAGACCTTAACCAGTAGGCCCCAGTAAGAGTTAAGACCTTATCCATCAGGCCAGAGTACGAGTCTAAGACCTTAGCTATTAGGCCAGAGTAAGAGTTAAGACCTTAGCTATTAGGCCAGAGTAAGAGTTAAGACATTAACCTTTAGGCCAGAGTACGAGTCTAAGGCCTTAGCTATTAGGCCAGAGTAAGAGTTAAGACCTTAGCTATTAGGCCAGAGTAAGAGTTAAGACCTTAACCAGAAGGCCAGAGTAAGAGTTAAGACCTTAACCATTAGGCCCAAGTATGAGTTTAAGACCTTAGCTATTATGCCAGAGTAAGAGTTAAGACCTTAAGCATTAGGCCAGAGTACGAGTCTAAGATCTTAGCTATTAGGCCAGAGTAAGAGTTAAGACCTTAACCAGTAGGCCAGAGTACGAGTCTAAGACCTTAGCTATTAGGCCAGAGTATGAGTCTAAGACCTTAGCTATTAGGCCAGAGTAAGAGTTAAGACCTTAGCTATTAGGCCAGAGTAAGAGTTAAGACCTTAACCATTAGGCCATAGTACTAGTCTAAGACCTTAGCTATTAGGCCAGAGTAAGAGTTAAGACCTTACCTATTAGGCCAGAGTAAGAGTTAAGACCTTAACCATTAGGCCAGAGTACGAGTCTAATACCTTAGCTATTAGGCCAGAGTAATAGTTAAGACCTTAGCTATTAGGCCAGAGTAAGAGTTAAGAGCTTCTCCTGTAGGCCAGAGTACGAGTCTAAGACCTTAGCTATTAGGCCAGAGTAAGAGTGAAGACATTAGCTATTAGGCCATTGTAAGTGTTAAGACCTTAACCATTAGGCCAGAGTACGAGTCTAAGACCTTAGCTATTAGGCCAGAGTAAGAGTTAAGACCTTAACCATTATGCCAGAGTACGAGTCTAAGACCTTAGCTATTAGGCCAGAGTAAGAGTTAAGACATTAACCTTTAGGCCAGAGTACGAGTCTAAGGCCTTAGCTATTAGGCCAGAGTAAGAGTTAAGACCTTAGCTATTAGGCCAGAGTAAGAGTTAAGACCTTAACCAGAAGGCCAGAGTAAGAGTTAAGACCTTAACTATTAGGCCGAAGTATGAGTTTAAGACCTTAGCTATTATGCCAGAGTAAGGGTTAAGACCTTAAGCATTAGGCCAGAGTACGAGTCTAAGATCTTAGCTATTAGGCCAGAGTAAGAGTTAAGACCTTAGCTATTAGGCCAGAGTAAGAGTTAAGACCTTAACCATTAGGCCATAGTACGAGTCTAAGACCTTAGCTATTAGGCCAGAGTAAGAGTTAAGACCTTACCTATTAGGCCAGAGTATGAGTTAAGACCTTAACCATTAGGCCAGAGTACGAGTCGAATACCTTAGCTATTAGGCCAGAGTAATGGTTAAGACCTTAGCTATTAGGCCAGAGTAAGAGTTAAGAGCTTAACCTGTAGGCCAGAGTACGAGTCTAAGACCTTAGCTATTAGGCCAGAGTAAGAGTGAAGACATTAGCTATTAGGCCATTGTAAGTGTTAAGACCTTAACCATTAGACCAGAGTACGAGTCTAAAACCTTAGCTATTAGGCCAGAGTAAGAGTTAAGACCTTAACCATTATGCCAGAGTACGAGTCTAAGACCTTAGCTATTAGGCCAGAGTAAAAGTTAAGACCTTAGCTATTAGGCCAGAGTAAGAGTTAAGACCTTAACCATTAGGCCATAGTATGAGTCTAAGACCTTAGCTATTGAGCCAGAGTAAGAGTTAAGACCTTAACCAGCAGGCCAGTTTAAGAGTTAAGACCTTAACCATTAGGCCAGAGTACAAGTCTAGGACCTTAGCTATTAGGCCAGAGTAAGAGTTAAGACTTTAACCAGTAGGCCAGAGTAAGAGTTAAGACCTTAACCTGTAGGCCATAGTACTAGTCTAAGACCTTAGCTATTAGGCCAGAGTAAGAGTTAAGACCTTAACCAGCAGGCCAGAGTAAGAGTTAAGACCTTAAAAATTAGGCCAGAGTACGAGTCTAAGACCTTAGCTATTAGGCCAGAGTAAGAGTTAAGACCTTAACCAGTAGGCCAGAGTACGAGTCTAAAACCTTAGCTATTAGGCCAGACTAAAAGTTAAGACCTTAGCTATTAGGCCAGAGTAAGAGTTCAGACCTTAACCAGTAGGCCAGAGTAAGAGTTAAGACCTTAACCATTAGGCCATAGTACGAGTCTAAGACCTTAGCTATTAGGCCAGAGTAAGAGTTAAGACCTTAACCAGTAGGCCAGAGTACGAGTCTAAAACCTTAGCTATTAGGCCAGACTAAAAGTTAAGACCTTAGCTATTAGGCCAGAGTAAGAGTTCAGACCTTAACCAGTAGGCCAGAGTAAGAGTTAAGACCTTAACCATTAGGCCAGAGTACAAGTCTAGGACCTTAGCTATTAGGCCAGAGTAAGAGTTAAGACTTTAACCAGTAGGCCAGAGTAAGATTTAAGACCTTAACCTGTAGGCCATATACTAGTCTAAGACCTTAGCTATTAGGCCAGAGTAAGAGTTAAGACCTTAACCATTAGGCCAGAGTACGAGTCTAAGACCTTAGCTATTAGGCCAGACTAAAAGTTAAGACCTTAGCTATTAGGCCAGAGTAAGAGTTAAGACCTTAACCATTAGGCCATAGTATGAGTCTAAGACCTTAGCTATTAGGCCAGAGTAAGAGTTAAGACCTTAACTAGTAGGCCAGAGTAAGAGTTAAGACCTTAACCTGTAGGCCAGAGTAAGAGTTAAGACCTTAACCATTAGGCCAGAGTACGAGTCTAAGACCTTAGCTATTAGGCCAGAGTAAGAGTTCAGACCTTAACCAGTAGGCCAGAGTAAGAGTTAAGACCTTAACCATTAGGCCATAGTACGAGTCTAAGACCTTAGCTATTAGGCCAGAGTAAGAGTTAAGACCTTAGCTATTAGGCCAGAGTAAGAGTTAAGACCTTAGCCAGTAGGCCAGAGTACGAGTTTAAGACCTTAGCTATTAGGTCAGAGTACGAGTCTAAGACCTTAGCTATTAGGCCAGAGTAAGAGTTAAGACCTTAACCATTAGGCCAGAGTACGAGTCTAAGACCTTATCTATTAGGCCAGAGTAAGAGTTAAGACCTTAGTTATTAGGCCAGAGTAAGAGTTAAGACCTTAACCAGTAGGCCAGAGTACGAGTCTAAGACCTTAGCTATTAGGCCAGAGTATGAGTCTAAGACCTTAGCTATTAGGCCAGAGTAAGAGTTAAGACCTTAACCATTAGGCCAGACTAAGAGTTAAGACCTTAACCTGTAGTCCATAGTACGAGTCTAAGACCTTAGCTATTAGGCCAGAGTAAGAGTTAAGACCTTAACCATTAGGCCAGAGTACGAGTCTAAAACCTTAGCTATTAGGCCAGACTAAAAGTTAAGACCTTAGCTATTAGGTCAGAGTAAGAGTTAAGACCTTAACCATTAAGCCATAGTACGAGTCTAAGACCTTAGCTATTAGGCCAGAGTAAGAGTTAATACTTTAAACAGTAGGGCAGAGTAAGAGTTAAGACCTTAACATGTAGGCCATAGTACTAGTCTAAGACTTAAGCTATTAGGCCAGAGTAAGATTTAAGACCTTAACCAGTAGGCCCCAGTAAGAGTTAAGACCTTATCCATAAGGCCAGAGTACGAGTCTAAGACCTTAGCTATTAGGCCAGAGTAAGAGTTAAGACCTTAGCTATTAGGCCAGAGTAAGAGTTAAGACATTAACCTTTAGGCCAGAGTACGAGTCTAAGGCCTTAGCTATTAGGCCAGAGTAAGAGTTAAGACCTTAGCTATTAGGCCAGAGTAAGAGTTAAGACCTTAACCAGAAGGCCAGAGTAAGAGTTAAGACCTTAACCATTAGGCCCAAGTATGAGTTTAAGACCTTAGCTATTATGCCAGAGTAAGAGTTAAGACCTTAAGCATTAGGCCAGAGTACGAGTCTAAGACCTTAGCTATTAGGCCAGAGTATGAGTCTAAGACCTTAGCTATTAGGCCAGAGTAAGAGTTAAGACCTTAGCTATTAGGCCAGAGTAAGAGTTAAGACCTTAACCATTAGGCCATAGTACTAGTCTAAGACCTTAGCTATTAGGCCAGAGTAAGAGTTAAGACCTTACCTATTAGGCCAGAGTAAGAGTTAAGACCTTAACCATTAGGCCAGAGTACGAGTCTAATACCTTAGCTATTAGGCCAGAGTAATAGTTAAGACCTTAGCTATTAGGCCAGAGTAAGAGTTAAGAGCTTCTCCTGTAGGCCAGAGTATGAGTCTAAGACCTTAGCTATTAGGCCAGAGTAAGAGTGAAGACATTAGCTATTAGGCCATTGTAAGTGTTAAGACCTTAACCATTAGGCCAGAGTACGAGTCTAAGACCTTAGCTATTAGGCCAGAGTAAGAGTTAAGACCTTAACCATTATGCCAGAGTACGAGTCTAAGACCTTAGCTATTAGGCCAGAGTAAAAGTTAAGACCTTAGCTATTAGGCCAGAGTAAGAGTTAAGACCTTAACCATTAGGCCATAGTACGAGTCTAAGACCTTAGCTATTAGGCCAGAGTAAGAGTTAAGACCTTAACCAGCAGGCCAGAGTAAGAGTTAAGACCTTAACCATTAGGCCAGAGTACAAGTCTAGGACCTTAGCTATTAGGCCAGAGTAAGAGTTAAGATTTTAACCAGTAGGCCAGAGTAAGAGTTAAGACCTTAACCTGTAGGCCATAGTACTAGTCTAAGACCTTAGCTATTAGGCCAGAGTAAGAGTTAACACCTTAACCAGCAGGCCAGAGTAAGAGTTAAGACCTTAAAAATTAGGCCAGAGTACGAGTCTAAGACCTTAGCTATTAGGCCAGAGTAAGAGTTAAGACCTTAACTAGTAGGCCAGAGTAAGAGTTAAGACCTTAACCTGTAGGCCAGAGTAAGAGTTAAGACCTTGACCTTTAGGCCAGAGTACGAGTCTAAGACCTTAGCTATGAGGCCAGAGTAAGAGTTCAGACCTTAACCAGTAGGCCAGAGTAAGAGTTAAGACCTTAACCATTAGGCCATAGTACGAGTCTAAGACCTTAGCTATTAGGCCAGAGTAAGAGTTAAGACCTTAGCTATTAGGCCAGAGTAAGAGTTAAGACCTTAACCAGTAGGCCAGAGTACGAGTCTAAGACCTTAGCTATTAGGCCAGAGTACGAGTCTAAGACCTTAGCTATTAGGCCAGAGTAAGAGTTAAGACCTTAACCATTAGGCCAGTGGACGAGTCTAAGACCTTAGCTATTAGGCCAGAGTAAGAGTTAAGACCTTAGCTATTAGGCCAGAGTAAGAGTTAAGACCTTAACCAGTAGGCCAGAGTACGAGTCTAAGACCTTAGCTATTAGGCCAAAGTACGAGTCTAAGAACTTAGCTATTAGGCCAGAGTAAGAGTCAAGACCTTAACCATTAGGCCAGACTAAGAGTTAAGACCTTAACCTGTAGACCATAGTACGAGTCTAAGACCTTAGCTATTAGGCCAGAGTAAGAGTTAAGACCTTAACCATTAGGCCAGAGGACGAGTCTAAAACCTTAGCTATTAGGCCAGACTAAAAGTTAAGACCTTAGCTATTAGGCCAGAGTAAGAGTTAAGACCTTAGCTATTAGGCCAGAGTAAGAGTTAAGACCTTAACCAGTAGGCCAGAGTACGAGTCTAAGACCTTAGCTATTAGGCCAGAGTACGAGTCTAAGACCTTAGCTATTAGGCCAGAGTAAGAGTTAAGACCTTAACCATTAGGTAAGAGTATGAGTCAAAGACCTTAGCTATTAGGCCAGAGTAAGAGTTAAGACCTTAACTAGTAGGCCAGAGTAAGAGTTAAGACCTTAACCTGTAGGCCAGAGTAAGAGTTAAGACCTTAACCATTAGGCCAGAGTACGAGTCTAAGACCTTAGCTATTAGGCCAGAGTATGAGTTCAGACCTTAACCAGTAGGCCAGAGTAAGAGTTAAGACCTTAACCATTAGGCCATAGTACGAGTCTAAGACCTTAGCTATTAGGCCAGAGTAAGAGTTAAGACCTTAGCTATTAGGCCAGAGTAAGAGTTAAGACCTTAACCAGTAGGCAAGAGTATGAGTCTAAGACCTTAGCTATTAGGCCAGAGTACGAGTCTAAGACCTTAGCTATTAGGCCAGAGTAAGAGTTAAGACCTTAACCATTAGGCCAGAGTACGAGTCTAAGACCTTAGCTATTAGGCCAGAGTAAGAGTTAAGACCTTAGCTATTAGGCCAGAGTAAGAGTTAAGACCTTAACCAGTAGGCCAGAGTACGAGTCTAAGACCTTAGCTATTAGGCCAGAGTACGAGTCTAAGACCTTAGCTAGTAGGCCAGAGTAAGAGTTAAGACCTTAACCATTAGTCCAAAGTAAGTTAAGACAGTAGCTATGAGGCCAAAGTAAGAGTTAAGACAGTAGCTATTAGGGCAGAGTAAGAGTTAAGACAGTAGCTATGAGGCCAGAGTAAGAGTTAAGACAGTAGCTATTAGGCCAGAAGAAGAGTCCAAGACCTTAACCATTAGGCCAGAGTAAGAGTTAAGACAGTAGCTATGAGGCCAGAGTAAGAGTTAAGACAGTAGCTATAAGGCCAGAGTAAGAGTTAAGACAGTAGCTATTAGGCCAGAGTAAGAGTTAAGACAGTAGCTATGAGGCCAGAGTAAGAGTTAAGACAGTAGCTATTAGGCCAGAGGAAGAGTCCAAGACCTTAACCATTAGGCCAGAGTAAGAGTTAAGACAGTAGCTATGAGGCCAAAGTAAGAGTTAAGACAGTAGCTATTAGGCCAGAGTAAGAGTTAAGACAGTAGCTATTAGGCCAGAGAAAGAGTTAAGACAGTAGCTATGAGGCCAGAGTAAGAGTTAAGACAGTAGCTATGAGGCCAGAGTAAGAGTTAAGACAGTAGCTATTAGGCCAGAGTAAGAGTTAAGACAGTAGCTATGAGGCCAGAGTAAGAGTTAAGACAGTAGCTATTAGTCCAGAGTAAGAGTTAAGACAGTAGCTATGAGGCCAGAGTAGGAGTCCAAGACCTTAACCATTAGACCAGAGTAAGAGTTAAGACAGTAGCTATGAGGCCAGATTAAGCGTTAAGACAGTAGCTATTAGGCCAGAGTAAGAGTTAAGACAGTAGCTATGAGGCCAGAGTAAGAGTTAAGACAGTAGCTATTAGGCCAGAGTAAGAGTTAAGACAGTAGCTATTAGGCCAGAAGAAGAGTCCAAGAACTTAACCATTAGGCCAGAGTAAGAGTTAAGACAGTAGCTATGAGGCCAGAGTAAGAATTAAGACAGTAGCTATGAGGCCAGAGTAAGAGTCCAAGACCTTAACCATTAGGCCAGAGTAAGAGTTAAGACAGTAGCTATGAGGCCAGAGTAAGAGTTAAGACAGTAGCTATTAGGCCAGAGTAAGAGTTAAGAGAGTAGCTATTAGGCCAGAGTAAGAGTCCAAGACCTTAACCATTAGGCCAGAGTAAGAGTTAAGACAGTAGCTATGAGGCCAAAGTAAGAGTTAAGACAGTAGCAGTTAGGCCAGAGTAAGAGTTAAGACAGTAGCTATTAGGCCAGAGAAAGAGTTAAGACAGTAGCTATGAGGCCAGAGTAAGAGTCCAAGACCTTAACCAATAGGCCAGAGTAAGAGTTAAGACAGTAGCTATGAGGCCAGAGTAAGAGTTAAGACAGTAGCTATGAGGCCAGAGTAAGAGTTAAGACAGTAGCTATGAGGCCAGAGTAAGAGTTAAGACAGTAGCTATGAGGCCAGAGTAATAGTCCAAGACCTTAACCATTAGGCCAGAGTAAGAGTTAAGACAGTAGCTATGAGACCAGAGTAAGAGTTAAGACAGTAGCTATGAGGCCAGAGTAAGAGTTAAGACAGTAGCTATTAGGCCAGAGTAAGAGTCCAAGACCTTAACCATTAGGCCAGAGTAAGAGTTAAGACAGTAGCTATGAGGCCAAAGTAGGAGTTAAGACAGTAGCTATTAGGCCAGAGAAAGAGTCCAAGACCTTAACCATTAGTCCAAAGTAAGTTAAGACAGTAGCTATGAGGCCAAAGTAAGAGTTAAGACAGTAGCTATTAGGCCAGAGTAAGAGTTAAGACAGTAGCTATTAGGGCAGAGTAAGAGTTAAGACAGTAGCTATTAGGCCAGAAGAAGAGTCCAAGACCTTAACCATTAGGCCAGAGTAAGAGTTAAGACAGTAGCTATGAGGCCAGAGTAAGAGCCCAAGACCTTAACCATTAGGCCAGAGTAAGAGTTAAGACAGTAGCTATTAGGCCAGAGTAAGAGTTAGGACAGTAGCTATTAGGCCAGAGAAAGAGTTAAGACAGTAGCTATAAGGCCAGAGTAAGAGTTAAGACAGTAGCTATGAGGCCAGAGTAAGAGTCCAATACCTTAACCATTAGGCCAGAGTAAGAGTTAAGACAGTAGCTATTAGGCCAGAGTAAGAGTTAAGACAGTAGCTATTAGGCCAGAAGAAGAGTCCAAGACCTTAACCATTGGGCCAGTGTAAGAGTTAAGGCAGTAGCTATGAGGCCAAAGTAAGAGTTAAGACAGTAGCTATTAGGCCAGAGTAAGAGTCCAATACCTTAACCATTAGGCCAGAGTAAGAGTTAAGACAGTAGCTATTAGGCCAGAGTAAGAGTTAAGACAGTAGCTATTAGGCCAGAAGAAGAGTCCAAGACCTTAACCATTAGGCCAGAGTAAGAGTTAAGACAGTAGCTATGAGGCCAGAGTAAGAGTTAAGACAGTAGCTATTAGGCCAGAGTAAGAGTCCAAGACCTTAACCATTAGGCCAGAGTAAGAGTTAAGACAGTAGCTATGAGGCCAAAGTGAGAGTTAAGACAGTAGCTATTAGGCCAGAGTAAGAGTTAAGACAGTAGCTATTAGGCCAGAGAAAGAGTTAAGACAGTAGCTATGAGGCCAGAGTAAGAGTTAAGACAGTAGCTATTAGGCCAGAGTAAAAGTCCAAGACCCTAACCATTAGGCCAGAGTAAGAGTTAAGACAGTAGCTATGAGGCCAGAGTAAGAGTTAAGACAGTAGCTATGAGGCCAGAGTAAGAGTTAAGACAGTAGCTATGAGGCCAGAGTAAGAGTCCAATACCTTAACCATTAGGCCAGAGTAAGAGTTAAGACAGTAGCTATGAGGCCAGAGTAAGAGTTAAGACAGTAGCCATTAGGCCAGAAGAAGAGTTTAAGACCTTAACCATTAGGCCAGAGTAAGAGTTAAGACAGTAGCTATGAGGCCAGAGTAAGAGTTAAGACAGTAGCCATTAGGCCAGAAGAAGAGTTTAAGACCTTAACCATTAGGCCAGAGTAAGAGTTAAGACAGTAGCTATGAGGCCAGAGTAAGAGTTAGGACAGTAGCTATGAGGCCAGAGTAAGAGTTAAGACAGTAGCTATTAGGCCAGAGTAAGAGTTAAGACAGTAGCTATGAGGCCAGAGTAAGAGTTAAGACAGTAGCTATTAGGCCAGAGTAAGAGTCCAAGACCTTAACCATTAGGCCAGAGTAAGAGTTAAGACAGTAGCTATGAGGCCAAAGTAAGAGTTAAGACAGTAGCTATTAGGCCAGAGTAAGAGTTAAGACAGTAGCTATTAGGCCAAAGTAAGAGTTAAGACAGTAGCTATTAGGCCAGAGTAAGAGTTAAGACAGTAGCTATTAGGCCAGAGAAAGAGTTAAGACAGTAGCTATGAGGCCAGAGTAAGAGTCCAAGACCTTAACCATTAGGCCAGAGTAAGAGTTAAGAAAGTAGCTATGAGGCCAGAGTAAGAGTTAAGACAGTAGCTATTAGGCCAGAGTAAGAGTTAAGACAGTAGCTATGAGGCCAGAGTAAGAGTTAAGACAGTAGCTATTAGGCCAGAAGAAGAGTCCAAGACCTTAACCATTAGGCCAGAGTAAGAGTTAAGACAGTAGCTATGAGGCCAGAGTAAGAGTTAAGACAGTAGCTATTAGGCCAGAGTAAGAGTCCAAGACCTTAACCATTAGGCCAGAGTAAGAGTTAAGACAGTAGCTATGAGGCCAAAGTAAGAGTTAAGACAGTAGCTATTAGGCCAGAGTAAGAGTTAAGACAGTAGCTATTAGGCCAGAGAAAGAGTTAAGACAGTAGCTATGAGGCCAGAGTAAGAGTTAAGACAGTAGCTATTAGGCCAGAGTAAAAGTCCAAGACCCTCACCATTAGGCCAGAGTAAGAGTTAAGACAGTAGCTATGAGGCCAGAGTAAGAGTTAAGACAGTAGCTATGAGGCCAGAGTAAGAGTCCAATACCTTAACCATTAGGCCAGAGTAAGAGTTAAGACAGTAGCTATGAGGCCAGAGTAAGAGTTAAGACGGTAGCTATTAGGCCAGAGGAAGAGTTAAGACAGTAGCTATGAGGCCAGAGTAAGAGTTAAGACAGTAGCCATTAGGCCAGAAGAAGAGTTTAAGACCTTAACCATTAGGCCAGAGTAAGAGTTAAGACAGTAGCTATGAGGCCAGAGTAAGAGTTAGGACAGTAGCTATGAGGCCAGAGTAAGAGTTAAGACAGTAGCTATTAGGCCAGAGTAAGAGTTAAGACAGTAGCTATTAGGCCAGAGTGAGAGTCCAAGACCTTAACCATTAGGCCAGAGTAAGAGTTAAGACAGTAGCTATGAGGCCAAAGTAAGAGTTAAGACAGTAGCTATTAGGCCGGAGTAAGAGTTAAGACAGTAGCTATTAGGCCAGAGAAAGAGTTAAGACAGTAGCTATGAGGCCAGAGTAAGAGTTAAGACAGTAGCTATGAGGCCAGAGTAAGAGTTAAGACAGTAGCTATGAGGCCAGAGTAAGAGTCCAAGACCTTAACCATTAGGCCAGAGTAAGAGTTAAGACAGTAGCTATGAGGCCAGAGTAAGAGTCCAAGACCTTAACCATTAGGCAAGAGTAAGAGTTAAGACAGTAGCTATGAGGCCAGAGTAAGAGTTAAGACAGTAGCAATTAGGCCAGAGTAAGAGTTAAGACAGTAGCTATTAGGCCAGAGAAAGAGTTAAGACAGTAGCTATGAGGCCAGAGTAAGAGTCCAAGACCTTAACCAATAGGCCAGAGTAAGAGTTAAGACAGTAGCTATGAGGCCAGAGTAAGAGTTAAGACAGTAGCTATGAGGCCAGAGTAAGAGTTAAGACAGTAGCTATGAGGCCAGAGTAATAGTCCAAGACCTTAACCATTAGGCCAGAGTAAGAGTTAAGACAGTAGCTATGAGACCAGAGTAAGAGTTAAGACAGTAGCTATGAGGCCAGAGTAAGAGTTAAGACAGTAGCTATTAGGCCAGAGTAAGAGTCCAAGACCTTAACCATTAGGCCAGAGTAAGAGTTAAGACAGTAGCTATGAGGCCAAAGTAGGAGTTAAGACAGTAGCTATTAGGCCAGAGAAAGAGTCCAAGACCTTAACCATTAGTCCAAAGTAAGTTAAGACAGTAGCTATGAGGCCAAAGTAAGAGTTAAGACAGTAGCTATTAGGCCAGAGTAAGAGTTAAGACAGTAGCTATTAGGGCAGAGTAAGAGTTAAGACAGTAGCTATTAGGCCAGAAGAAGAGTCCAAGACCTTAACCATTAGGCCAGAGTAAGAGTTAAGACAGTAGCTATGAGACCAGAGTAAGAGTTAAGACAGTAGCTATGAGGCCAAAGTAAGAGTTAAGACAGTAGCTATTAGGCCGGGGTAAGAGTTAAGACAGTAGCTATTAGGCCAGAGAAAGAGTTAAGACAGTAGCTATGAGGCCAGAGTAAGAGTTAAGACAGTAGCTATGAGGCCAGAGTAAGAGTTAAGACAGTAGCTATTAGGCCACAGTAAGAGTCCAAGACCTTAACCATTAGGCCAGAGTAAGAGTTAAGACAGTAGCTATGAGGCCAGAGTAAGAGTTAAGACAGTAGGTATTAGGCCAGAGTAAGAGTCCAAGACCTTAACCATTATGCCAGAGTAAGAGTTAAGGCAGTAGCTATGAGGCCAGAGTAAGAGTTAAGACAGTAGCTATGAGGCCAGAGTAAGAGTCCAAGACCTTAACCATTAGGCCAGAGTAAGAGTTAAGACAGTAGCAATGAGGCCAGAGTAAGAGTTAAGACAGTAGCTATGAGGCCAGAGTAAGAGTTAAGACAGTAGCTATGAGGCCAGCGTAAGAGTCCAAGACCTTAACCATTAGGCCAGAGTAAGAGTTAAGACAGTAGCTATGAGGCCAGAGTAAGAGTTAAGACAGTAGCTATGAGGCCAGAGTAAGAGTTAAGACAGTAGCTATGAGGCCAGCGTAAGAGCCCAAGACCTTAACTCTTACTCTGGCCTCATAGCTACTGTCTTAACTCTTACTCTGGCCTAATGGTTAAGGTCTTGGACTCTTACTCTGGCCTAATAGCTACTGTCTTAACTCTTACTCTGGCCTAATAGCTACTGTCTTAACTCTTACTCTGGCCTCATAGCTACTTTCTTAACTCTTACTCTGGCCTAATGGTTAAGGTCTTGGACTCTTACTCTGGCCTCATAGCTACTGTCTTAACTCTTACTCTGGCCTCATAGCTACTGTCTTAACTCTTACTCTGGCCTAATGGTTAAGACAGTAGCTATGAGGCCAGAGTAAGAGTCCAAGACCTTAACCATTAGGCCAGAGTAAGAGTTAAGAAAGTAGCTATGAGGCCAGAGTAAGAGTTAAGACAGTAGCTATTAGGCCAGAGTAAGAGTTAAGACAGTAGCTATGAGGCCAGAGTAAGAGTTAAGACAGTAGCTATTAGGCCAGAGGAAGAGTCCAAGACCTTAACCATTAGGCCAGAGTAAGAGTTAAGACAGTAGCTATGAGGCCAAAGTAAGAGTTAAGACAGTAGCTATTAGGCCAGAGTAAGAGTTAAGACAGTAGCTATTAGGCCAGAGAAAGAGTTAAGACAGTAGCTATGAGGCCAGAGTAAGAGTTAAGACAGTAGCTATGAGGCCAGAGTAAGAGTTAAGACAGTAGCTATTAGGCCAGAGTAAGAGTTAAGACAGTAGATATGAGGCCAGAGTAAGAGTTAAGACAGTAGCTATGAGGCCAGAGTAAAAGTCCAAGACCTTAACCATAAGGCCAGAGTAAGAGTTAAGACAGTAGCTATGAGGCCAGAGTAAGAGTCCAAGACATTAACCATTAGGCCAGAGTAAGAGTTAAGACAGTAGCTATGAAGCCAGAGTAAGAGTTAAGACAGTAGCTATGAGGCCAGAGTAAGAGTTAAGACAGTAGCTATGAGGCCAGAGTAAGAGTTAAGACAGTAGCTATTAGTCCAGAGTAAGAGTTAAGACAGTAGCTATGAGGCCAGAGTAGGAGTCCAAGACCTTAACCATTAGACCAGAGTAAGAGTTAAGACAGTAGCTATGAGACCAGAGTAAGAGTTAAGACAGTAGCTATGAGGCCAAAGTAAGAGTTAAGACAGTAGCTATTAGGCCGGAGTAAGAGTTAAGACAGTAGCTATTAGGCCAGAGAAAGAGTTAAGACAGTAGCTATGAGGCCAGAGTAAGAGTTAAGACAGTAGCTATGAGGCCAGAGTAAGAGTTAAGACAGTAGCTATTAGGCCACAGTAAGAGTCCAAGACCTTAACCATTAGGCCAGAGTAAGAGTTAAGACAGTAGCTATGAGGCCAGAGTAAGAGTTAAGACAGTAGCTATTAGGCCAGAGTAAGAGTCCAAGACCTTAACCATTATGCCAGACTAAGAGTTAAGGCAGTAGCTATGAGGCCAGAGTAAGAGTTAAGACAGTAGCTATGAGGCCAGAGTAAGAGTCCAAGACCTTAACCATTAGGCCAGAGTAAGAGTTAAGACAGTAGCAATGAGGCCAGAGTAAGAGTTAAGACAGTAGCTATGAGGCCAGAGTAAGAGTTAAGACAGTAGCTATGAGGCCAGCGTAAGAGTCCAAGACCTTAACCATTAGGCCAGAGTAAGAGTTAAGACAGTAGCTATGAGGCCAGAGTAAGAGTTAAGACAGTAGCTATGAGGCCAGAGTAAGAGTTAAGACAGTAGCTATGAGGCCAGAGTAAGAGCCCAAGACCTTAACCATTAGGCCAGAGTAGGAGTTAAGACAGTAGCTATGAGTCCAGAGTAAGAGTTAAGACAGTAGCTATTAGGCCAGAGTAAGAGTTAAGACAGAAGCTATGAGGCCAGAGTAAGAGTTAAGGCAGTAGCTATTAGGCCAGAAGAAGAGTCCAAGGCCTTAACCATTAGGCCAGAGTAAGAGTTAAGACAGTAGCTATGAGGCCAGAGTAAGAGTTAAGACAGTAGCTATGAGGCCAGAGTAAGAGTTAAGACAGTAGCTATGAGGCCAGAGTAAGAGTTAAGACAGTAGCTATTAGGCCACAGTAAGAGTCTAAGACCTTAACCATTAGGCCAGAGTTAGAGGTAAGACAGTAGCTCTGAGGCCAGAGTAAGAGTTAAGGCAGTAGCTATGAGGCCAGAGTAAGAGTTAAGACAGTAGCTATGAGGCCAGAGTAAGAGTCCAAGACCTTAACCATTAAGCCAGAGTAAGAGTTAAGACAGTAGCAATGAGGACAGAGTAAGAGTTAAGACAGTAGGTATGAGGCCAGAGTAAGAGTTAAGACAGTAGCTATGAGGCCAGCGTAAGAGTCCAAGACCTTAACCATTAGGCCAGAGTAAGAGTTAAGACAGTAGCTATGAGGCCAGAGTAAGAGTTAAGACAGTAGCTATTAGGCCACAGTAAGAGTCCAAGACCTTAACCATTATGCCAGAGTAAGATTTAAGACAGTAGCTATGAGGCCAGAGTAAGAGTTAAGACAGTAGCTATTAGGCCAGAGTAAGAGTCCAAGACCTTAACCATTAGGCCAGAGTAAGAGTTAAGGCAGTAGCTATGAGGCCAGAGTAAGAGTCCAAGACCTTAACCATTAGGCAAGAGTAAGAGTTAAGACAGTAGCTATGAGGCCAGAGTAAGAGTTAAGACAGTAGCTATGAGGCCAGAGTAAGAGTCCAAGACCTTAACCATTAGGCCAGAGTAAGAGTTAAGACAGTAGCAATGAGGCCAGAGTAAGAGTTAAGACAGTAGCTATGAGGCCAGAGTAAGAGTTAAGACAGTAGCTATGAGGCCAGAGTAAGAGCCCAAGACCTTAACCATTAGGCCAGAGTAAGAGTTAAGACAGTAGCTATGAGGCCAAAGTAAGAGTTAAGACAGTAGCTATTAGGCCAGAGTAAGAGTTAAGACAGTAGCTATTAGGCCAGAGAAAGAGTTAAGACAGTAGCTATGAGGCCAGAGTAAGAGTTAAGACAGTAGCTATTAGGCCAGAGTAAAAGTCCAAGACCCTAACCATTAGGCCAGAGTAAGAGTTAAGACAGTAGCTATGAGGCCAGAGTAAGAGTTAAGACAGTAGCTATGAGGCCAGAGTAAGAGTTAAGACAGTAGCTATGAGGCCAGAGTAAGAGTCCAATACCTTAACCATTAGGCCAGAGTAAGAGTTAAGACAGTAGCTATGAGGCCAGAGTAAGAGATAAGACGGTAGCTATTAGGCCAGAGTAAGAGTTAAGACAGTAGCTATGAGGCCAGAGTAAGAGTTAAGACAGTAGCCATTAGGCCAGAAGAAGAGTTTAAGACCTTAACCATTAGGCCAGAGTAAGAGTTAGGACAGTAGCTATGAGGCCAGAGTAAGAGTTAGGACAGTAGCTATGAGGCCAGAGTAAGAGTTAAGACAGTAGCTATTAGGCCAGAGTAAGAGTTAAGACAGTAGCTATGAGTCCAGAGTAAGAGTTAAGACAGTAGCTATTAGGCCAGAAGAAGAGTCCAAGGCCTTAACCATTAGGCCAGAGTAAGAGTTAAGACAGTAGCTATGAGGCCAGAGTAAGAGTTAAGACAGTAGCTATTAGGCCAGAGTAAGAGTCCAAGACCTTAACCATTAGGCCAGAGTAAGAGTTAAGACAGTAGCTATTAGGCCAGAGTAAGAGTTAAGACAGTAGCTATTAGGCCAAAGTAAGAGTTAAGACAGTAGCTATTAGGCCAGAGTAAGAGTTAAGACAGTAGCTATTAGGCCAGAGAAAGAGTTAAGACAGTAGCTATGAGGCCAGAGTAAGAGTCCAAGACCTTAACCATTAGGCCAGAGTAAGAGTTAAGAAAGTAGCTGTGAGGCCAGAGTAAGAGTTAAGACAGTAGCTATTAGGCCAGAGTAAGAGTTAAGACAGTAGCTATGAGGCCAGAGTAAGAGTTAAGACAGTAGCTATTAGGCCAGAAGAAGAGTCCAAGACCTTAACCATTAGGCCAGAGTAAGAGTTAAGACAGTAGCTATGAGGCCAGAGTAAGAGTTAAGACAGTAGCTATTAGGCCAGAGTAAGAGTCCAAGACCTTAACCATTAGGCCAGAGTAAGAGTTAAGACAGTAGCTATGAGGCCAAAGTAAGAGTTAAGACAGTAGCTATAAGGCCAGAGTAAGAGTTAAGACAGTAGCTATTAGGCCAGAGAAAGAGTTAAGACAGTAGCTATGAGGCCAGAGTAAGAGTTAAGACAGTAGCTATTAGGCCAGAGTAAAAGTCCAAGACCCTAACCATTAGGCCAGAGTAAGAGTTAAGACAGTAGCTATGAGGCCAGAGTAAGAGTTAAGACAGTAGCTATGAGGCCAGAGTAAGAGTCCAATACCTTAACCATTAGGCCAGAGTAAGAGTTAAGACAGTAGCTATGAGGCCAGAGTAAGAGTTAAGACGGTAGCTATTAGGCCAGAGTAAGAGTTAAGACAGTAGCTATGAGGCCAGAGTAAGAGTTAAGACAGTAGCCATTAGGCCAGAAGAAGAGTTTAAGACCTTAACCATTAGGCCAGAGTAAGAGTTAAGACAGTAGCTATGAGGCCAGAGTAAGAGTTAGGACAGTAGCTATGAGGCCAGAGTAAGAGTTAATACAGTAGCTATTAGGCCAGAGTAAGAGTTAAGACAGTAGCTATTAGGCCAGAGTGAGAGTCCAAGACCTTAACCATTAGGCCAGAGTAAGAGTTAAGACAGTAGCTATGAGGCCAAAGTAAGAGTTAAGACAGTAGCTATTAGGCCGGAGTAAGAGTTAAGACAGTAGCTATTAGGCCAGAGAAAGAGTTAAGACAGTAGCTATGAGGCCAGAGTAAGAGTTAAGACAGTAGCTATGAGGCCAGAGTAAGAGTTAAGACAGTAGCTATGAGGCCAGAGTAAGAGTCAAAGACCTTAACCATTTGGCCAGAGTAAGAGTTAAGACAGTAGCTATGAGGCCAGAGTAAGAGTCCAAGACCTTAACCATTAGGCAAGAGTAAGAGTTAAGACAGTAGCTATGAGGCCAGAGTAAGAGTTAAGACAGTAGCAATTAGGCCAGAGTAAGAGTTAAGACAGTAGCTATTAGGCCAGAGAAAGAGTTAAGACAGTAGCTATGAGGCCAGAGTAAGAGTCCAAGACCTTAACCAATAGGCCAGAGTAAGAGTTAAGACAGTAGCTATGAGGCCAGAGTAAGAGTTAAGACAGTAGCTATGAGGCCAGAGTAAGAGTTAAGACAGTAGCTATGAGGCCAGAGTAATAGTCCAAGACCTTAACCATTAGGCCAGAGTAAGAGTTAAGACAGTAGCTATGAGACCAGAGTAAGAGTTAGGACAGTAGCTATGAGGCCAGAGTAAGAGTTAAGACAGTAGCTATTAGGCCAGAGTAAGAGTCCAAGACCTTAACCATTAGGCCAGAGTAAGAGTTAAGACAGTAGCTATGAGGCCAAAGTAGGAGTTAAGACAGTAGCTATTAGGCCAGAGAAAGAGTCCAAGACCTTAACCATTAGTCCAAAGTAAGTTAAGACAGTAGCTATGAGGCCAAAGTAAGAGTTAAGACAGTAGCTATTAGGCCAGAGTAAGAGTTAAGACAGTAGCTATTAGGGCAGAGTAAGAGTTAAGACAGTAGCTATTAGGCCAGAAGAAGAGTCCAAGACCTTAACCATTAGGCCAGAGTAAGAGGTAAGACAGTAGCTATGAGACCAGAGTAAGAGTTAAGACAGTAGCTATGAGGCCAAAGTAAGAGTTAAGACAGTAGCTATTAGGCCGGAGTAAGAGTTAAGACAGTAGCTATTAGGCCAGAGAAAGAGTTAAGACAGTAGCTATGAGGCCAGAGTAAGAGTTAAGACAGTAGCTATGAGGCCAGAGTAAGAGTTAAGCCAGTAGCTATTAGGCCACAGTAAGAGTCCAAGACCTTAACCATTAGGCCAGAGTAAGAGTTAAGACAGTAGCTATGAGGCCAGAGTAAGAGTTAAGACAGTAGCTATTAGGCCAGAGTAAGAGTCCAAGACCTTAACCATTATGCCAGAGTAAGAGCTAAGGCAGTAGCTATGAGGCCAGAGTAAGAGTTAAGACAGTAGCTATGAGGCCAGAGTAAGAGTCCAAGACCTTAACCATTAGGCCAGAGTAAGAGTTAAGACAGTAGCAATGAGGCCAGAGTAAGAGTTAAGACAGTAGCTATGAGGCCAGAGTAAGAGTTAAGACAGTAGCTATGAGGCCAGCGTAAGAGTCCAAGACCTTAACCATTAGGCCAGAGTAAGAGTTAAGACAGTAGCTATGAGGCCAGAGTAAGAGTTAAGACAGTAGCTATGAGGCCAGAGTAAGAGTTAAGACAGTAGCTATGAGGCCAGAGTAAGAGCCCAAGACCTTAACCATTAGGCCAGAGTAAGAGTTAAGACAGTAGCTATGAGGCCCGAGTAAGAGTTAAGACAGTAGCTATTAGGCCAGAGTAAGAGTTAAGACAGAAGCTATG